>NC_058520.1:507457332-508059207 GCF_904849725.1 Hordeum vulgare subsp. vulgare | reverse complement strand
CTGGTTGTATCACATACAATCTTTCCTCAAGGAAACCGTCGAGGAAACAATGTTTTGTCTTCCTATGTGCAATATTTCATAAATAATGCAGCAACTACTAACATAATTCCATCAGACTTTTAGCATAGCTACGAGTGAGAAAGTCTCATCATAGTCAACTATTTGATCTTGTCGGAAACATCTTTGGGACAAGTCGAGCTTTTCTTAATAGTGACTTATCACCATCATCGTCTGTCTTCCTTTTAAAGATCCATCTTTACTTAATAGTCTCACTACCATCAAGCAGTTCTTCCAAAGTCTACACTTTGTTTTATACATGGATTCTCTCTTGGATTTCATGACCTCCAGCCATTTGTCGGAATCCGGGCCCACCATTGCTTCTCCATAACTCGTAGGTTCATTGTTGTTCAATAACATGACCTCCAAGACAAGGTTACCGTACCACTCTGCAGTAGTACGCGACCTTGTCGACCTACGAGGTCTGTAGTAACTTGATCTGATGCTCAATGATCACTATCATCAGCTTCCACTTTAATTGGTGTAGGCGCCACAGGAACAACTTCATGCGCCCTGCTACACACTATTTGAAGTGATGGTTCAATAACCTCATCAAGTTCTACCACCCTCCCACTCAATTCTTTTGAGAGAAACCTTTCCTCGAGAAAGGATCCGTTTCTAGAAACAAACACTTTGCTTCCAGATCTGAGATAGTAGATGTATCCAACTGCTTTGGATATCCTTTGAAGATGCATTTATCCGCTTTGGGTTCGAGCTTATCAGACTGAAACCTTTTCACATAAGCATCGCAGCCCCAAACTTTCAAGAACGACAGCTTAGGTTTCTCTAAACCATAGTCTATACTGTGTCATCTCAACGGAAATATGCGGTGCCCTATTTAAAGTGAATGTGGTTGTCTCTAATGCATAACCCATAAACGATAGTGGTAGTTCGATAAGAGACATCATAGTATGCACCATATCAAATAGGGTGTGGCTATGACGTTTAGACAAATAATCACACTATGGTGTTCCAGGTGGCATGAACTGCGAAACAATTTTCACTTTGTCTTAACTGCGTACCAAAAACTCCTAACTCATATATTCATCTCTATGATCATATCATAGACAATTTATCCTCTTGTCACGACGATCTTCACTCTGAAATTGCTTTGAACTTTTCCATATTTCATACTTGTGATTCATCAAGTAAATACTCCTGTACCTACTCAAATCGTCAGTGAAGTAAGAACATAACGATATCCAATACGTGCCTTATCACTCATTGGGCTGCACACATCAAAAATGCATTACTCCCAACAAGTTACTTTCTTGTTTCATGTGGCATGTTTTGCATGTCTCAAGTGATTCAAAATCAAGTGAGTCCAAACGATCCATCTCTATGGAGTTTCTTCATGCATTTATACCAACGGGTATGGTTTGCATGTCTCACACGTTTCAAAAATGAGTGAGTACAAAGATCCATCAGCATGGAGCTTCTTCATGCATTTTATACCAACATGACTCAAGTGGCAGTGCCACAACTAAGTCGTACTATCATTATTACTTTCCATCTTTTGGCACCAATATTATGAACATGTGTAACACTACGATCGAGATGCAATAAACCATTGAGGGTAATTTTTGAAGCAAATAGAACAACTATTATTATCTTTAAATGAATAATCGTATTGCAATAAACATGATCCAATCATGTTCATGCTCAACGCAAACACCAAATAACAATTATTTAGGTTTTACCACCAATCCCGATGATAGAGGGAGCGTGCGATGTTTGATCACATCAACCTTGGAAACACTTCCAACACGTATCGTCACCTCGCCTTTAGCTAGTCTCCGTTTATTCCGTAGCTTTCATTTTGTGTTACTAATCACTTAGCAACCGAACCGGTATCCAATACCCTCGCGCTACTAGGAGTACCAGTAAAGTACACATCAACATCATGTATATCAAATATACTTCTTTCGACTTTTGCCAGCCTTCTTATCTACCAAGCATCTAGGGTAGCTCCGCCTCAGTGACCGTTCCCCTCATAACAGAAGCACTTAGTCTTGGGTTTGGGTTTAATCATGGGTCTCTTCATTACTGCAGCAACTGTTTTGCCGTTTCACGAAGTATCCCTTCTAGCCCTTGCCTTTCTTGAAACTTAGTGGTTTTACTAACCATCAACTATTGATGCTCCTTCTTGATTTCTACTTTCGCAGTGTCAAACATCGCGAATCGCTCAAGGATCATTGTATCTATCCTTGATATGTTATAGTTCATCACGAAGCTCTAGCAGCCTAGTGGCAGTGACTTCTGGAGAATCATCACTATCTCATGTGGAAGATGAACTCCCACTTGATTCAAGCAATTGTTGTACTCAGACAATCTGAGAACATGCTCAACGATTTTGAGGTTTTGTCCTTTACTTTGTAGGCAAAGAATCTTGTCGGAGGTCTCATACCTCTTAACAAGGGCACAAGCATGAAATCACAATTTCATCTCTTTAGAACATCACTTATGTTCCGTGACGTTTCAAAACGTCTTCGGCGCCTTGCTTCTAAGCCATTAAGTATTTTGCACTGAACTATCGCGTAGTCATCAGAAACATGTATGTCGGATGTTTACAACATCCACAGACGACGATCGAGGTGCAGCACACCGAGTGGTGCATTAAGGACATAAGCCTTCTGCGCAGCAACGAGGACAATCCTTAGTTTTACAAACTCAGTCCGCAAAGTTTGCTACTATCAACTTTCAACTAAATTTTCTCTAGGAACATATAAAACAGTAGAGCTATAGCGCAAGCTACATCGTAATTCGCAAAGACCATTAGACTATGTTCATGACAATTAGTTCAATTAATCATATTACTTAAGAACTCCCACTCAAAAAGTACATCTCTCTAGTCATTTGAGTGGTACATGATCCAAATCCACTATCTCAAGTCCGATCATCACGTGAGTCGAGAATAGTTTCAGTGGTAAGCATCTCTATGCTAATCATATCAACTATACGGTTCATGCTTGACCTTTCGGTCTCATGTGTTCCGAGGCCATGTCTGCACATGCTAGGCTCGTCAAGCTTACCCCGAGTGTTCCGCGTGTGCAACTGTTTTTCACCCGTTGTATGTGAACTTTGAGTCTATCACACCCGATCATCACATGGTGTCTCGAAACGACGAACTGTCGCAACGGTGCACAGTCGGGGAGAACACAATTTCGTCTTGAAATTTTAGTGAGAGATCACCTCATAATGGTACCGTCGTTCTAAGAAAAATGAGGTGCATAAAAGGATTAACATCACATGCAATTCATAAGTGACATGATATGGCCATCATCATGTGCTTCTTGATCTCCATCACCAAAGCACTGGCACGATCTTCTTGTCACCGGCGCCACACCATGATCTCCATCAACGTGTCGCCATCGAGGTTGTCGTGCTACTCATGCTATTACTACTAAAGCTACGTCCTAGCAATATAGTAAATGCATCTGCAAACACAAACGTTAGTTTAAAGACAACCCTATGGCTCCTGCCGGTTGCCGTACCATCACGTGCAAGTCGATATTCACTATTACAGCATGATCATCTCATACATCCAATATATCACATCACGTCGTTGGCCATATCACATCACAAGCATACCCTGCAAAAACAAGTTAGACGTCCTCTAATTGTTGTTGCATGTTTTACGTGGTTACCATGGATATCTAGTAGGATCGCATCTTACTTACGCAAACACTACAACAGAGATGTATGAATTGCTATTTAACCTCTCTCCAAGGACCTCCTCGGTCAAATCCGATTCAACAAAAGTTGGAGAAACCGACACTCGCCAGTCATCTTTGAGCAACTGGGTTGCTCGTAGCGATGAAACCAGGCTCTCGTAAGCGTACGAGTAATGTCGGTCCGAGCCGCTTCGATCCAACAATACCGCGGAATCAAGAAAAGACTAAGGAGGGCAGCAAATCGCACATCACCGCCCACAAAAACTTTTGTGTTCTACTCGAGATAACATCTACGCATGAACCTAGCTCATGATGCCACTGTTGGGGAACGTCGCATGGGAAACAAAAAATTTCCTACGCACACGAAGACCTATCATGGTGATGTTCATCTACGAGAGGGGATTTCCGATCTACGTACCCTTGTAGATCGCACAGCACGAAGCATTAAGAAACACGGTTGATGTAGTGGAACGTCCTCACGTCCCTCGATCCGCCCCGCGAACCGTCCCACGAACCGTCCCGCGATCTGTCCCACGATCCGCTCCGATCTAGTGCCGATCGGACGACACCTCCGCATTCAGCACACGTACAACTCGGTGATGATCTCGGCCTTCTTGATCTAGCAAGAGAGACGGAGAGGTAGATGAGTTCTCTGGCAGCGTGACAGCGCTCCGGAGGTTGGTGGTGATCTTATCTCAGCAGGACTCCGCCCGAGCTCCGCAGAAACGCTATCTAGAGGAAAAACCGTGGACGTATGTGGTCGGGCTGTCGTGGCAAAGTTGTCTCAAATCAGCCCTAATACCTCAGTATATATAGGAGGGAGTTGTCTCAAGGAGCCCCAAGGGGTCGGCCGAAGTGGGGGGAGGAGGATTCCTCCTCCAATCCTAGTCCAACTAGGATTGGAAGGTGGAGTCCTTCTCTATTTTCCCACTTCCCCCTTTTTTTCTCTTTGATTTTCTTTCTCTCCTGCGCAGGGGCCTTCTTGGGCTTGCCCACCAGCCCACTAAGGGCTGGTGCGGCACCCCTAAGGCCTATGCGCTTCCCCGGGGTGGGCTGGCCCCCGGTGAACATCCGAAACCCATTCGTCATTCCCGGTACATTCCCGGTAATGCCGAAAACTTTTCGGTAATCAAATGAGGTCATACTATATATCAATCTTCGTCTTCGGACCATTCCGGAAACCCTCGTGACGTCTTTGATCTCATCCGGGACTCCGAACAACATTCGGTAACCAACCATATAACTCAAATACTTATAAAACAACGCCGAACCTTAAGTGTGCAGACTCTGCGGGTTCGAGAACTATGTAGACATGACCCGAGGGACTCCTCGGTCAATATCCAATAGCGGGACCTGGATGCCCATATTGGATCCTACATATTCTACGAATATCTTATCGTTTGAACCTCAGTGCCAAGGATTCATATAATCCCGTATGCCATTCACTTTGTCCTTCTGTATGTTACTTGCCCGAGATTCGATCATGAGTATCTGCATACCTATTTCAATCTCGTTTACCGACAAGTCTCTTTACTCGTTCCGTAATACAAGATCCCGTGACTTACACTAAGTCACATTGCTTGCAAGGCTTGTGTGTGATGTTGTATTACCGAGTGGGCCCCGAGATACCTCTCCGTCACACGGAGTGACAAATCTCAGTCTTGATCCATACTAACTCAACGGACACCTTCAGAGATACATGTAGAGCACCTTTATAGTCACCCAGTTACGTTGTGACGTTTGATACACACAAGGTATTCCTCCGGTGCGAGTGAGTTATATGATCTCATGGTCATGGGAACAAATACTTGACACGCAGAAAACAGTAGCAATAAAATGACACGATCAACATGCTACGTTCATTAGTTTGGGTCTAGTCCATCACATGATTCTCCTAATGATGTGATCCCGTTATCAAGTGACAACACTTGCCTATGGTCAGGAAACCTTGACCATCTTTGATCAACGAGCTAGTCAACTAGAGGCTTACTAGGGACAATGTTTTGTCTATGTATCCACACAAGTATTGTGTTTCCAATCAATACAATTATAGCATGGATAATAAACGATTATCATGAACAAAGAAATATAATAATAACTAATTTATTATTGCCTCTAGGGCATATTTCCAACAGTGAGGCATCGCGGGAGCAGCTGACGCCAAACCAGCGACACAACCCCGTCTACGCTGCCGACTCCCCCGACTGGGAGGCCTGGTTCGCGTGGGAGTACGAGGAGCAGCGTCGGCGTGGTTGCTGGACCGTCGCCGCCCCTCGTCGTGCGTGAAGTAGACCAGGAGGCGGAGGCGACGTAGCAGAACACGCTGGCGACCGTCCTGCGTGCGAGCGAGGAGGAGGCGCGTCTGAAGAAGAAGGTGGAGGAGGCCTACCAGAAGCAGCTCGCGGAGGCCACTGCGCTCTCCTCTTGCGGGGACAGCGTCGTGCCGCCGCTGCCCCCCCCCCCCCCCTGGGCCGAGCCAGGGTCGCTGGTCCTCAGGCCCGAGTTGTGCGCCTGGGACGGGGTGGTGCATGAGCGAGTCAGCGCACCACTCGTCTGGTTGGGTGCAACATCGGAGCAGGAGACGGCCTACCTGGAGCACTGGCGACAGTGGCGGGTGAGGGAGGAGGACGCAGAGGGCCGACGGATCGAGCTGATGAACCACGAGGCCGAAGCTAAGGAGGAGGAGTGACGTGCTGCCCAGGAAACGCCGGTGCAACCACCAACGGACGACGTCGCCGCCTGGGAGACGACATTCCCCTGGTCTGGCCCAGCATCGACGCTCGTCGACCTCACCAGCCCCAACGACGAGGAGGAGAAGGACGCCTAGGACAGTGCGGCTCCTCGTTTTTAGTTTATTAAATTTTATGTTTAATGTAATGTGGAGTATTGGCGGTCTTTCGGGCCGGTATTAAATATCTAATTAATGGTTTCTATATCTTCTAATATTTACTTGTGTTTTTACGCCGTCTAAAAATGAATCGCTGGCCGTGTTGGAAGTAAGCTCCTACTTAATTGCAAAAAACGAACACGAATGTCCGTCGGAACGATTTAAATGGATAAAATGCGGATATAAGCGCGTCCGTTTGATTCGGACGGTTGGAATTGCTCTTAGTGGAGACCGGTCATCTGATTTGCAATGAAAGTAAGTCTCGCCTGCAGTTAAGGAACTCATAGGCGCACACACATGGCTACTGAAACTGATCTAGGACATAAAGTTGACAATCAGTACTAAAGTTGACAATGAGTACTACATGGGTTCATGTTCGTATCACCCAGGACGACAGAGCCAACGCAGTGCCCAATTCCTGGCCACATTCCCACTCCAGCTACGAAAGCATCGCCGATCGATCTGCCCGCGGTGAGTACATAGGTGGTGCTGACCGGTGACTCCATCTCCCTCAATTTGCAGCAGCGTTCGTTTGCTGACCTGATTTATTCAATTTTGCATCGGCGAGGCCCAAGTTAATTAGACCGAGCTCAACAATCAAATGAGATGACACACCCATGCATGGACAGCCAGCGAGAAAGAAGGCGCACCTGATGCTGCTGCTACCGCCGCCACATTCCCGGTGCCCCTCTTCTTCCTCACGCACGCGATCACCGCTGTTACAACCAGCACGAGCAGCATGGCGGCGCACAAGGCCAAAACCACAGGTTGCTCTGCACATTGATGAGATTAGACGCACTTGATTAGAAGGAACTTACAACGCATACTGCCAAACATGCTCGATGAGTCCAAATCTGCTGCATGTCGATCATATTACCCACAGATGCCATTAACTACTTAAATGCTCCATGAAATGTCAATTTTTGCATTCATCGTGGCGTTCATTCCAGATTAATTATTGCTTTCTCTTTTATCAGATTTTCTTCCATTTGCTTTCTGATGAACAAAACAAGGACCTGTATCACCTTCCGAGAATTAGGAGGAGGAAGAACTACTCACTGACGTATTTCGCCACGGGCCGTGGTGGGACTGAGGTCTCGATCCGTAGGAAGCAGTGGTAGCCGACCACGTCGGCCACGCGCTCGTGCTCGCCGTCGAGGACCCAGCCGCACGCCCGCACCCCCCGGGCCGAGTCCCCCAGGCACCGGGCGCACTCCGCCGCCGCCGCGCGGTCCCTCGCGCACTGCGCCCGCAACGTCACCGCGGTCTTCCCGGTGGCGTTGCTCGAGAGCGCGGCCGCGTCCGTGACGACGCGCGCCCCCGAGCTGTTGCCCGCGCCGCGCCCGGACAGGGACCGCGCGAGCGCGACGAGCGCCCGCGTGTCGAAGCAGTTGGGGATGGAGGGCAGCGTGCCGTCGTCGACGGAGATGACGGCGGGGTAGACCTCCTCGCCGAAGGAGACGACGTCGCGGAAGCCGTCCTCGTGCGCAGAGGAGGTGTTGCTGTCTGCGTACGCCATGAAGCAGCCCTCGCTCCTCCAGACGCCGGCGCGCCTGCTCGCGCCGCAGCCGGTGAGTTTCTTGGCGGCCGCGGCGAGGCACGCCAGGCAGTCTCTCGGCGCAGGGTCGCCAAGGCAGAGGCCGCGGGCGAACGCCCCGCCGCCGTCGGACTTCAGGGACGCGAACCCCGTCGGCGCGGCGGCTGCAGGCAGCGCGGCCAGGAGCGGCAGGAGGGTGCCACGGAAGGCAGCGGCGCCGTCGTCAGGGGCAGGGGGCGGGGCGCAGTCGACCATGGCATAGCTGGTCGTGAAACGTAGCTCCATGGTGCGGCTGAGCAAGAGGAGGACGAAGAAGAGGAGCGCGGCGAGGATGGCTACGGTGGTGAGCGCGCAGGCGGGCGCCATGGACCTGACAGCCCCGCCGCCGGTTTTTCCGTGAGGGACTGGGGAGGAGCGGACACTAAAGAAGCGAACCACCCATCAAGAGATCAGACTCGGTTCCAAAAATGGTTGGGTTCGGGCTCGCTGCTGCGTGATTGCTACGCGCGTTCCTTTTCCGTGCAACACTGGCCTCGCCCACTGCGCGTCTCGTCCAGCTGAAATAGGCTCTGATGACTGCAGCGTCCTTGGTAATTGGTATACTGAAATAGGAGGTGTGTCTTTTTGCGATTTTTCAATCTTTTTTGCAGGAAATGTCTTTTTGTGAATTACTTGAGGAAACTTCCGCGCAACTTTAAAAGCAAATGTAATAAGATGATGTAAGCAATTTATAAAGATTTAAGTTGTATTTACGTTGAGTTGAAGGAGAGAAAAGATGAGAGAGTTAGAGCAACTCCAACGGGCCGACCCAAACGTGCAACGATTTCGTCCGTTTTTTGTCTGTTTGGGTCGACCGCCCATCCGTCGTCCGTCATGTTTTACATATGGGTCGGCAGCGCGTCCAACGCGTCGACCCATATGTGCCGACGTGGCCGGCTGACCGTCCTATTTTGCATGATTTTTATAGTTTGAATCAAATAACATAATTTAAACCGGAAATATCATAGTTATTACAAATCGAATAGAAATTATTTTGCTAACGAATAAAAGAAGATAAATCTATTGATTGCCAACATGAGCCCACATATGGTCAACCAAATTATTTTGCCGTTGCACGTGAGTTTCCCAATCATGCATGTCTTGATGAAATTGGATGAATTGTTCAAACGTTGCCGCTCCTCCATACTCATGCACAACATTCTCATCCTGAAACTGAAACCCTTGACAGTACACACGTTTGGGGCGCTCGTCTTCTACGATCATATTATGCATGATCACACAAGCAGTCATCACCTCCCACAGTTTCTGCGTGCTCCACGTATTAGCAGGATACCGAACGATGCCCCATCGAGATTGCAAAACACCAAAGGCACGCTCGACATCCTTCCTAGCACCCTCTTGCTCATGGGAAAGTCTTTTCCTCTTCTCTCCGACACGGTCGAGTATTGTCTTGACAATAGTGGTCCACTTAGGATAGATACCGTTACCCAGGTAGTATCCTTTGTCGTAGTTGTGGCCGTTGACAGTAAAGTTCACCGATGAGCTGTTGCCTTCGGCAAGCCTAGCAAACACCGGCGAGCGCTGAAGCACGTTGATATCATTGTGTGATCCGGCCATGCCAAAGAAAGAGTGCCAGATCCAGAGATCTTCAGACGCAACGGCCTCTAGTATGACAGTGCAAGCCTTGACATGGCTCTTATACTGCCCTTGCCAAGCAGAAGGGTAGTTCTTCCACTCCAGTGCATGCAGTCTATGCTACCAAGCATCCGTGGGAAGCCCCTGCTGGCATTCATCGCCAACAAACTGGTTGTATCTTTTGCAGTCGGCTCTCTCAAGTACTCATGCAGAACTTATACAGGGACTCTAGGCAGGTAGGCTCGCTCATACGGACGTACTCGTCAATGAGATCATCGGGCACTCCGTATGCAAGCATTCGGATGGCGGCAGTGCATTTCTGATAAGAGGAAAAACCTATCTTGCCAACGGCATCCGCTTTGCACTCGAAATAGTCATCATAGCCGACCACTCCCTCTCTAATACGGTTGAAAACATGCCTACTCATACGGAAACGGCGGCAGAATTGTTGATGTTTGAACAACGGTTTTGCTATATCAAAATAGTCCTTCCAAAGAAGGAAATGCCCGATCTCTCGGTTGAGATTAAACGTCGGAAGGTGGCCCGGAATGGAGCCACGGAACAACGCTCGCTCGCTGTTGAGGTGGTGATGGACCAACACGGCAACCAATATTTCCTCCTCGTTATCGGACGATGAATCGTCGGAGTCGCAACGTAAATTGTGAAAAAAGAACTCGTCGGCGGTGTCCATTTTTTTGTGCCTTGGCAAACTGTCGAACAGCTTGCGGGCGTCGACGAAGAAGAAAGCCGGCGAAGGGAGTCACGACGCGCACGAACTAGCTAGCTGCCCTGTCGGCGTCCGACGAGTGGGCCGCGCCGGTGAGGATCTGACCGGGCGGCGAGATGACTTCTTGGTCGGGGGCGTAGGGGTGGGAAGCAGTCGGCTCCCCGGCGGCAAGACGGCAGCGGCGGGCGACGTGGGAGTGGGCGACGTTGCTAAGAGTAGGCGGATGTGGAGGCACGGGCAGCTGGCAGAGTCGCCGACAAAAATGGGCGGCGGTGTCGGCAACGAAGGAGGCGAGCGTGCGCGCGTCCGTCACGTGTCCGCGCCGACGCAAATCCAACTCAAAAATGGGCCGGGAATGGGTCGCCCGCGGACGAAAACCGGACGTGCGTCCGTTTGGGTCGGCGCGTTGGGCCGCCTTTTGTGTCTGCGCCGACCCAAACGGACGGCGGCGGAGGAAATGGGTCGCCCCATTCGAGTTGCTCTGGAACGACTCATTTCTTCCGCCGCCGTCCGTCTGGGTCAACACGGACAAAAGAGGAGGCCCAACGCGCCGACCCAAACCCAAATCGAGTCCGCCTCGAGTCGCGCTGACGCATTTGCGGCCAAAATTTGCACCTCAAATGCGTCGGAGCGGACGTGGAACAGACGCCAGGCGCGCCTTCTCGGTGTCCACCGCGTCCCCACCTGGTGGTCGTCCAGCTGCCCGCGGCCTACCTGGTCGGCTTAATTTATGACCTCGGGCCCACTCGTCAGTGACGGCAGTCGTCCTTTTCTTCTCCGACGCGAGCAGCAGCAAAGCCAAGGGCAAGTCCCCCGCCATTCCTTTTCCCTCGGATTTCCTCCCGCCTCCGCCGATGCTAGCTCACCGGCGAAGGCAGTGCATCAACATGCCAGTGCACCAGGCGGAGTGGCACTGGCAGCGCCGCGTGCTTCTCCCGTGCCCCGACGTCACCCTGCTGCACGACTGGCACTGGATCCGAAGAGGATCCCAGTGCCGGCGGCGCCGCGGTCTGCTAGGGTGCATGCGGAGGAGGTGCCACGCCGGAGCAGTGCCGCGACCCCGCTTACGCAACCGACTCGCCCAACTGGGCTCGCTGGTTCGCCTTCGAGCACAAGGAGGCGACGCGACACGACGTTCACGAAGTCGACTGCACCGTGCCACCGCCCCCGCTCGTCGTCTGCGAGGAAGACTAGGCGGCGGAGGCCGCCTACCAGACGTCCCTTGCGGCGTTCTGCCGGGAGAGCGAGGAGGACGAGCGGCGCCGCCGGCACTGCATGCATTCTTTTTTTTCTCGCGCCGTCAAAATGGGTCGGATCAGCATTGGGCGCATGCGCCCACCCAAACACGGAAGCGGACGTTTGTGTCCGCCTGGCTGACCCAAACGGACAAAAGCGAACAAAATCGCCGTCCGTTTGGGTTGGCCCGCTGGAGTTGCTCTTATAGATCAACAACCATCTCTAAAAAACTTTATGAGAGTGAGGTGGGGCAGACATTAATGAAGTGGTGCTTCCTTTGTCCCATATTAATTATCACATGGAGTATCTATTTACAACTAACTAGTATCAAGTGACTATAAATTTGATTATGAATGATAGGACAACAATAATATATACTCCCTTCATTCACTTATTACTCCCTCCTGTGTATTAGGCATCTTTAAAAAATCAAATAATCTCAAAACGCTAAGGCACATTAGAGCAATACTAGTTGTTGCATATTAATTAGACTTCATCTATTAATTGAAAGACCAATGCATGCAATTTATGCAGCATGCTTTTTGGATTTGAAGTGGTCTTAATTAATAGCATGTTTTCAGTTGAGAAAGGAATAGTGTGATTGACTTCCTCTGCAATTAAATTTCTTCTCCTACCCAACCTTTGCGTGCCTAGGTTACAGTCCACCTTCTAAGATGCCTAATGCACCGAGACGGAGGGAGTAGACTACTCATAATGGGGAGTAACATAGAGTAGTAACATGTACTCCCTCCGTCCCAAAATTCTTGTCTTAGATTTGTATAGAAATTGATGTATCTAAATACCAAAATGTGACTAGATACATTCATATCTAGATAAATCCAAGACAAGAATTTTGGGACAGAGGGAGTATATGTTACTAGTCTAAGTTACTACCTTCATAGGGGGTAGTAACATTGAACCTTTCATTTATTAGCTTATAGACTCTTGCCTTGGTATGCATTATGTTACTCATAGTATGAATAACTATCTAAGTTACTTAATATTTTTTTCTTCTCATTAATTAGTTGCCACATCATATTTTCTGCTTAGGTATTATCTATGTTACTACCTATGTTACTCTCATTGTGGATAGCCTTATACAAGGCCACAAACTCATATTACAGGTATCAAGGTAAATTTTAATGGCTGCTTTGGACACCTACTTTTCTTTTTGTTAACCGGGATCATTAATACGTCACATGCATTAAAGGAAGGAATGAGAAGAAAGTACTCCCTCCTTTCTGGTTTACAGGGCTCATCTCAAAAATTTTAGATTTCCATTATATTAGGCTCATTTTAAGTCTAATTAAGTTAGAGTGCTTTGAGTCCCACGCCATATTTAATTCATAGAGTTTAGAGAAAGAAGATGAGTGGCTATGGATGCATCGTTTTCTACATCCATCATGCAAGTCCAATGAAAAGGAGGATGCTACATTTATTGCCTAGAAAATTGAGTATGGAAAAAATATTTCATTGGCTAGTTAAAACTAGTGTCATCCACTCACAATTCACCTTGGTTGATGAGATTTCAGATTTGAGCCCTATAAACCGGGAAGGAGGGAGTAGCTAAGTGTTATTATGACTATATGCATGCAAGCATTAAACAAGTTGTTAATACGTGGAAATATCATTAATTTTTTCCTCGAGTAGTGTTTGTGGCCTTAGGCTGGCCATAGTGGTGTACTCGGGACTAGCAAACATGTTGATCTGGCAAATAATTAAAGAAGAGAGTGAGGGTTAGAGTAACATGGGTAGATATTGTATCATGTTAATTGCTATGCTACTATGTGTCATGCATGTCAATAAATGACATCACCTATGATACTAGTTTATGATACTATGCACTATAAAGGTAGTACCATACAATAATATCATATGCATGATACTATTTTATGATACTATGCACTATAAAGGTAGTACCATACAATAATATCATATGCATGATACTATTATATGTTACTCTTCACTATGAGTAGCCTTATATAGATGTAAAAGGTATCTTTTATAGTGGTCTTGTATAAAGGAATGGAGGGGGAAGCCTAGATATACTAGTAGAACAGACACGGACAGAAGCAGACCATCCAACCGCAATCCCTAAACGAATTGACAGATTTCAAACAAAATTTGGCAAATTTCACAC
Source organism: Hordeum vulgare subsp. vulgare (assembly GCF_904849725.1). Lineage (NCBI taxonomy): Eukaryota > Viridiplantae > Streptophyta > Magnoliopsida > Poales > Poaceae > Hordeum > Hordeum vulgare. The sequence continues at coordinate 508,045,314 of NC_058520.1, read as the reverse complement.
AAACGAACAAATTTCGTGCAAAACGGATTAATTTCATTAATATTTGTTCTTTTACATAACATCATACGTTTTTCACACGTGGGCACGTGTGTGTCCCATGCTCTACTCATCGCTAGAGTCGGCCACCTGGTCATCAAACATGCCGATGGAGGTGAGGTCGATGATCGACTCAGATGACCCCGTCTCCCAGCCATTGTGAGTCGACATGAACGAGGAGCCACTAGCGATGGTGGTCACAACATCTCCGTCTGCAATCGTGTTGTAGGAGGCACCCTCCTTCGCGTTGAGGGTGCGGAGCCACCGTGCAGCTGGTCAACACGAGCACCGCACGCGAACTCTAAGAGCGCTCCGTGCTAGTTGAGAAGGTCGGGTCCTCCGCAACCATGGCCTCCACAGCCTCCTCGCTCGTCTGCTCATTGTAGATTCTCCCCTTCACCAGTTAGTGATGCACGAGAAGGTCGAGGTTGAAACACTGGTCCTCACGCACCCTCCAAAACACCGACGGAGGTGCTATCATGACAACATCAAAGTGCGCATGCGCATGCTCCATGGTGAATCTAGCAAGGACTGGCACGGGTGCCGTCTCGTCTTTGAAGGCCTTCGCCATTGTGGGGTCATTGATGCCTACTACACAACTTTTTCTTGTAGACACGTGTTGGGCCACCAAGCGCAGAGTTTTGTAGGCTAGTAGCAATTTTCCCTCAAGTGGATGACCTAAGATTTATCAATCCGTGGGAAGCGTAGGATGGAGATAGTCTCTCTCAAGCAACCCTGCAATCAAATAAAATAAATCTCTTGTGTCCCCAACACACCCAATAAAATGGCAAATTGTATCGGTGCACTAGTTCGGCGAAGAGATGATGATAAAAGTGTAGTATGGATAGTAGATATGAGTTTTTGAAGTGCGAACAATAAAAAAACAGCGAGGTAGTAAATAGTAAAACTGAGCACAAACGATATTGCAATGATAGAAAATGAGGCCTAGGATACATACTTTCACTAGTGCAATCTCTCAACAAGAAAATAGCATACTATGGGTAAACAAATTATTGTTAGGCAATTGATAGAAAAGTAAATAATTATGACGCTATGCAAGGCAATGACCATGATATAGGCATCACATCCAAATCAAGTAAACTGACTCCTACCTGCATCTACTACTATTACTTCACACATCGAACGCTATCCAGCATGCATCTAGTGTATTAAGTTCATAAGAACAATGTAATGCATTAAGAACAATGCCATGATGTAGTCAAGACAAAAGCATATAAGAATTCATCCCAACTTGTTATCCTTAGTGGCAACAGCACATGCATATCAACTCCCCTTCTGTCACTAGGACTAAACACCGTAAGATCGAACCCATTATCGAGCACCTCTTCCCATTGCAAGAAGATCTAATCTAGTTGTCCAAACCAAACCAAAGCTTCTGAGAATAAATACAAGGCTATACTAAATCATGCATAAAAAAGATCAGCAAAGAACTCAAATAAAATAAGGATATATCTGATCATCAACTCGCCATTCATCGGATCCCAACAAACACACCACACAAAGTCATTACATCGAACGGATCTCCATGAAGATCATGGAGACCATTGTATTGAGATACAAAGAGAGAGAGAGAGACAGAGACAGAGAGATAAAACACATAGCTACTAGCACATACCCCTAGCCTCGAGGGTGGACTACTCCCTCCTTGTCATGGTGGCCGCCGGGATGATGAATATGGCCTCCGGTGATGATTCCCCCCTACGACAGGGTGCCAGAACAGGGTCCAGATTGGTTTTCGGAGGATACATAGGCGTGCGGCGGTGAAGTCCAAGTTCTAGGTTATCCATCGGAGGTTCTATATATATGTGATTTTTTGGCGTTGGTTTCACGCGAAGGGGAGCCTCAGGGGGCCCACACAACATCAACCCACAACCAAGGGGTGTCCCGGTGTTGTGTGGCACCCTGAGCATCTTCTGGTCCTTCCTCGAAGCCCCCTGGGGCTCTTTCCTTATATAAAAAATCATCAAAAAGTTTTGTTGCATTTGGAGAACTTCAATTTCTGCACAATAAACAATACCACAGTAGTTCTGCTGAAAACAACGTGAGTCCGGGTTAGTTCTAATCAAACCATACCAAAACCATATAGAATTGTGATAAACATGGCGTGAATACTTCATAAATTATAGATACGTTGGATACGTATCAACATCCCCAAGCTTAATTCCTGCTCGTCCTCGAGTAGGTAAATGATAAAAGAAATAATTTATGAAGTGTGAATGCTAGCATAGTGCATATGTTTGATCAATGATAATTTCAGTCACTTTGTCTAGCATCATAATAGCAACTTATTCTCATAAAACTCATCATGACCAAGTAGCAACTAATTCACAATTTATGGTTCAAACAATGCAATCTCTTAAAACTCAACAACCTATGTTATTAGTAACCAAGCAATTGCAATTCAACTTAATTCAACAAATTCTAAGAAAGAGCTCCACATACTCAATTATCATTTAGTCTTCCATGATTGCTACAACTCAAAGCATATTTTTAGAACAAATGGCATCCATCGAACACATCGAAAGATAGGGGCATAATGTTTCGCCTCCCAACTTATTTATCATAAAGATAATTGTCAACAATAATAATTCATGATCAAATATATTTGACTGGTCATATGTGCTTAGATCTTTCCCCACCACATGATGCTTGCCAACTAGAGAATATGTTGGGAGAAGGAATTGACTCAACATGAAAGTAAATAGCATAAAATTAAATAACATGAAAGTAAAAGATAGCCCTTTGCAGAGGGAAGCAGAGGTTGTCATGCACTTTTAATTTTTGGATGCACAAACTCTTAATGCAAAGGAACATCACGTGATATTTCCCCTTGTGATAGCAACCTTTGTTATGCAGTCCGTTGCTTTTATTGCTTTACCATCACAAGTTCGTACCACGCTAAATGTCCCTTACAATAAAGATCGTATTTAATTTAGGATCAATTTTTATTGCTTTTTGCACAGATGACAACTTACTTTAATTTAGGATCAATTTTTATAGCAAAAGATCCTAAGCAAGCACCACGTGTTGGAGGATTCATAACAATATAACTTCTATGCAAATATACCCAAACATAACTCATTACATTGTCTTCCTTGTCCAACTTCAACTAATTTTCTCAAGTTTGAACATAATTAATGAGTATTCACAATCATAAAAGGTGCGCAAGATAATATATTTATATGTGAAAGTTCTCTTCCTCATACTATATGCGCAAGATAATTAATGAGTATGACCAATACTGTGATTGTCAAGCTTCAAAAGATTTCACCATCTAAACTCAATGTGAAACTACCACTAGGCATGATACAAGCATATGAAGCTCATAATACTTCAGCTTTATGATATTCAATTCATTCACAATTTACTCATAGGATACAAGTGAAGAACAAGAGTAAATGACAAACTACTCCAAAAAGATATAAGTGAAGATCAAATGAGTAGTCAAACAATTAAGTAGCTATGTGAGGACTCTATCTAAATAAAGATTTCAGATCTTGATGATCCTATTAAAACATCAAACAAAAGGGAAATAAAATGACGCACCAAGTATAGCACAACTCATGTGAAGTAGCAAAATATTAGGCTCAACGAAAAGTAACCGATAATTGTTGAAGAAGAAAGGCGGGATGCCTACCGGGGCATCCCCAAGCTTAGTTGCTTGAGAATTCTTGAAATATTTTCTTGGGATGCCTTGGGCATTCCCAAGCTTTAGCTTTTGTATCTCCTTAATTCCTATCATATCACAGTTTTTCTAAATTTTAAAAACTTCATCCACATAAAATTCAACAAGAACTTGTGAGATAAGTTAGTGTAGATCAATGAAAAACCTTACCATTCTCTACGGTAACAAATCACGAAAATTATAATTTAACATTGAATACTAAATGCCTCTGCATATTTAATACTCCTATCCTCAAATAGGACCATTTAAAAAGCCAACATATGCAAACAATGCAAACATAAAAGCAATCTGTCTAAACATGACAGTCTATAAAGAATGCAACAAGATTCATGCTTAACTAAATCCAAAAAAATGACAATTTACCTCACTATATAGAATTTATAAGAACATGTGGTGTAAAAATTTCAAGATTTTATGACATACTGACTTTTCTAGGGAATTTTTGTACTAACAACAAACTTTCTGTTTTGCAACAGCAACTCATTCACTTGCAAACTGAGCATGGTAAAGGCTACACTTGCCACTTTTATTGAAATAAAGGTTAGAAAAATTTATAATAAATAACATCAAGAAAAATTAAACAAAATAGAATGACGCTCCAAGTAAAACACATATCATGTGATGAATAAAAATATAGCCCTAAGTTAGGTTACCGATAATGTTGAAGACGAAAGAGGGGATGCCTTCCTGGGCATCCCCAAGCCTAGTTGCTTGGGCATTCCTTGAGTCTTACCTTGGGGTGCCTTTGGCATCCCCAATCTTAGGGTCTTGCCACTCCTTATTCTCCTCATATCGATATCTCACCCAAAACTTGAAAACTTCAATCACACAAAACATAACGGAACTTCGTGAGATGGGTTAGTATGATAAAGAGCAAATCATGCACTTAGGTACTGTCAAAGACAAGATCCATAATTTTTCTCACACAATGCCTACTATACTCTATAATTTACACAATTTATATCACTTAATATAAGCTATGGAAATGCTAGAACAAGCAAACTATGCAAACAAGGCAGATGCTGTCAAAAATAGAACGGTCTGTAATGATATGAGCAGTCACCAAACTTCTGCAACTCCAAAAAGTCTGAAAGTTTAAGAAAACGTGGGGAATTTGTATATCAATCATGTGTAAAAAATTCAGAAGCTTCTACGTTCTGATGAATTTATAAAAATTCTGCACTGGGCACAAAAGTTTCTGTTTTTGCATAGAATCAAGTCAACTATCACCCACACTATCCCAAAGGCTTTACTTGGCACATTATTGAAATAAAAGCTATAAAAAATGATTACTACAGGAGCTTAATCATGTGAAAATACAAAAACAGCAAGTAAAAGAGTTGGGTTGTCTCCCAACAAGCACTTTTCTTTAATGCCTTTCAAGCTAGGAATGATGATTTCAATGATGCTCACACAAAAGATAAGAATTGAAACACAAAGAGATCATCATGAAGCATATGACTAGCACATTTAAGTCTAACCCATTTCCTATGCATATGGATTTTGTGAACAGATAATTTATTGGATCAAGAATCAACTAGCATAGGAAGGCAAAACAAGCATGACTTCAAAACTTTCAACACATAAAGAGGAAACTTGATATTTTTGCAATAAGTAAAAGCATATGTTACTCTCTCATAATAATTTTTAGTAGAATCATGAATGAATTCAACAATATACCAGAACATAAAGCATCCATTTCATGATCCACAAGCATAGAGGATTTATTACTCTCCACACAAGAAATTTCTTCTCAACAATCATAGTGGAAGCAAACTCAACCAAATAACTATGATGAGAAACTTGATTGACATAATCCAATTGAAAATAAAAATCATGATGACAAGTTTCATCATTATTCTTTATAGAATACATGTCATCACAATAATCATCATAAATAGTAGGCATGCTTTCATCATAATAAATTTTCTCATCAAAACTTGGGGGACTAAAAATATCATCTTCATCAAACATAGCATCCCCAAGCTTGTGGATTTACACATCATTAGCATCATGGATATTCATAGAAAGCATACTAATAACATTTCAATCATGCTCATCTTTCAAATTAAACGTTTCATAGAATTCTTCTTCAATCGATTGAGCACAATTTTCAGGATCCTTATTTTCAAGAAAGACATCATAAAGGTAAAACATTTCATGCAACTTCTATTTCATTTTTTTAGTTTTCTTTTATAAAATCAAACTAGTGGTAAAACAAGAAATCAAAGACTTGATTCAAAGATCTAAAGATATACCTTCAAGCACTCACCTCCCCGGGAACGACGCGAGAGAAGATCTTGATGTCTACTACACAACTTGTTCTTGTAGACACGTGTTGGGCCTCCAAGCGCAGAGTTTTGTAGGACGGTGGCAATTTTCCCTCAAGTGGATGACCTAAGGTTTATCAATCCATGAGAGGCGTAGGATGAAGATAGTCTCTCTCAAGCAACCGTGCAATCATATACAAACAAATCTCTTGTATCCCCAACACACCCAATACAATGGAAAATTGTATCGGTGCACTAGCTCAGCGAAGATATGATGATAAAAGTGTAGTATGGATAGTAGATATGAGTTTTTATAGTGCGAACAATGAAAAAATATCAAGGTAGTAAATAATAAAACAGACCATACAATGATAGAAAATGAGGCCTAGGATACATACTTTCACTAGTGCAATCTCTCAACAAGAAAATAGCATACGGTGGATAAACAAATTACTGTTGGGCAATTGATAGAAAAGAAAATAATTATGACGCTATCCAAGGCAATGATCATGATATAGGCATCACATCCAAATCAAGTAAACCGACTCCTGCATGCATCTACTACTATTACTTCACACCTCGACCGCTATCCAGCATGCATCTACTGTATTAAGTTCATAAGAACGAAGTTATACATTAAGAACGATGACATGATGTAGTCAAGACAAAAGCTTATAAGAATTCATCCCAACTTATTATCCTTAATGGCAACAACACATGCGCATCAACTCCCCCTTCTATCACTAGGATTGAATACCGCAAGATCGAACCCATTACCGAGCGCCTCTTCCCATTGCAAGAAGATCTAATGTAGTTGGCCAAACCAAAACAAAGCTTCGAAGAAGAAATACAAGCTATACTAAATCATGCATAAAAGAGATCAGCAAAGAACTGAAATAAAACAAGGATAGATCTAATCATAAACTCACAATTCATCGGATCCCAACAAACACACCGCACAAAGTCATTACATCGAATGGATCTCCATGAAGATCATGGAGGCCGTTGTATTGGGATACAAAGATAGAGAGATCAAACACATAGCTACTAGTACATACCCCTAGCCTCGAGGGTGGATTACTCCCTCTTTGTCATGGTGTCCGCCGGGATGATGAAGACGGCCGCCGGTGATGATTCCCCCCTCCGACAGGGTGCTAGAAGAGGGTCTAGATTGGTTTTCACATGATACACACGCGTGCGGTGGTGGAGCCCAAGTTCTAGGTTATCCATCGGAGGTTTTATATATATATATATATATATATATATATATATATATATATATATATATATATATATATATACATATGGATTTTTGGCGTTGGTTTCACGTGAAGGGGAGCCTCAGGGGGCCCACACAACATTAGCCCACACCCATGGGGGCGGTGTTGTGTGGGCACCGTGAGCATCTTATGGTCCTTCCTCAAAGCTTCCTAGGGCTCTTTCCTTATATAAAAAATCGTCAAAAAGTTTCGTTGCATTTGATGAACTTTTATTTCTGCACAAAAGACAACACCACGATAGTTCTGCTGAAAACAGCGTCAGTCCGAGTTAGTTCTAATCAAATCATACCAAAACCATACAGAATTGTGATAAACATGGCATGAATACTTGATAAATTATAGGTATGTTGGATACGTATCAGTCGTCGTCGCTCACCTCCCACGAGATCGTCGGGAGTCCGACCTCTATCAGTCGAGCACGACGGTCCTGTCAACCAACTGTAAGGCCGGTCAACTCAAGTTTATGCTCCGTCGAGAGGCTCTCCCACCTCAAACTAGACCTTGACATCATTGCGTCAGAGGTGCACGGAGGAGTAAGGAAAGAATAGGTGGTGTAGTGCAGATCATGTCATGTCATGCACGACCATGTTCAAATAGCATGCGGTCTCCACACCAAGTGGCTAGTTGTTTCAATGTGGGCATCAGAGTGGGTTTGTTTGCCGCCGTGCGTGTTTAATGTTGGTAGGCAAACGAACAGTTTACTGTTTTAGGGTTTATAGTTCATTGTTTATGCTTCATGGTTTTAGTTTTCATATTTAAAACTTGTTGCCGCACGTGTTTAATGTCGGCAGGCAGGCAGGGAGTTTACTGTTTTAGGGTTTATAGTTTACTGTTTATGGTTTAGGGCTTTTACTTTTAGTATTTAAAATTTGGTGATTTTATCATTCGTCGTATGAAGTATATATAGATGAGACTTGGTGAAACTTTTGAAACTTTTCAAAATATAGTTGCGAGTGGTTTGTTCGAAAGTTCACGTTGCAACAAAAAAATATGCAAACAAAACATAAATTGAAATCTCAGTTCAAAAGATATAATAGAATTTTTGAAAGCTAAAATAAAGAGTTTTCTATTTCTGTGCCCCTAGTTCCTTAGTTGTGCTCAATTTTGCCTAAGGAATCTAAATTTCTTCACTTTTGCCCTCCCTCACTCGCACCACTCTCACAAATGCACAAAGCCTTGTCGTCGGGTCAACACAGTTGACTATTACCTCCTGAGTAACTCACACATTGGGTCGGAGATCTTAAAACATGTGGGTCGCGTATGACATGTGGGTCTAGCCGGTACAGCCTATGACTAGTAGGACTTGGGCGGTGAGTTATCACTATATTTTTCCTAATTTAGCCCAGCCCGCCCCCCTAGCGAGCAGTTGAATATCCCACATAGTTGCACGTCACCGCTGTCGTGCCACTAGCAGCCTCGCCAACATTGTTCCCCTAGCAGAACCGCCACCATCATGCGTCTATCATCCTATATATATATATATGGATTTTTGGCATTGGTTTCTGATACGTCTCCGTCGTATCTACTTTTCCGAACTCTTTTGCCCTTGTTTTGGACTCTAATTTGCATGATTTGAATGGAACTAACCTGGACTGACGCTGTTTTCTGCAGAATTGCCATGGTGTTGTTTTTTGTAGAAATAGAACTTCTCGGAATGTCCTGAAAATTTACGGAGATTTTTTATGGAATAAAAGAAAAATGCCTGCGCAAAGATCCACCGGAGGAGGTGGACCAATGGGCCACAAGCCCACAGGCCGCAGCCACCCCCCTGGCCGCGCCGTGAGGGCTTGTGGGGCCCACATGGCTCCATCGCCCCCAAACTCAGCTCTATATCTTTCGTCTCGCCTTGAAAAAAATCAGAGAGAAGGTTTCATCGCGTTTTGCGATACGGAGGCGCCGCCACATCCTGTTCTTCATCTGGAGGGCAGATCTGGAGTCCGTTTCGGGCTCCGGAGAGGGGAAATCGTCGCCATCGTGATCATCAACCTTTCTCCATCGACAATTCCATGATGCTCTTCATCGTTCGTGAGTAATCTCATCGTAGGCTTGCTGGACGGTGATGAGTTGGATGAGATCTATCATGTAATCGAGTTAGTTTTTGATGGGGATTGATCCCTAGTATCCACTATGTTCTAGATTGATGTTGCTACTACTTGGCTATGCTTAATGCTTGTCACTAGGGCCCGAGTGCCATGATTTCATATCTGAACCTATTATGTTGTCGCCAATATATGTGTGTTTTAGATCTTATCTTGCAAGTTGTAGTCACCTACTATGTGTTATGACCCGGCAACCCCGGAGTGACAATAGCCGGAACCACTCTCGGAGATGACCATAGTATGAGGAGTTCATGTATTCACCATGTGTTAATGCGTTGGTCCGGTTCTTTATTAAAAGGAGAACCTTAATATCCCGTAGTTTCCATTAGGACCCCGCTACCACGGGAGGGATGGACAATAGATGTCATGCAAGTTCTTTTCCCTAAGCACGTATGACTACATACGGAATACATGCCTACATTAGATTGATGAACGGGAGCTAGTTACATATCTCTCCGTGTTATAGTTGTTACATGATGAATCACATCCGTCACACTCATCCATCACCGATCCACTGCCTACGAGTCTTTTACTACTGGTCCTCGCTACGTTACTTTGTCTAGGCTTGTCCCTTGCTACAAAAGGGATTGGGCCACTATGTTGCTGCTGCTGTCACTTTGCTACTACTATTGCTACTGCTGTTCCATGCTGCTTCGCTGTTACTTGTTGCAAGACCTTTTCCGACACCGTTGCCGGGGAAGAATATTTCCCGTCCACGGGCAACTTACTGGCGCCATTGATACAACAGTTAGGAATAGTCTGCCGTCAATAGATCGTTTCTGGCACCGTTGCTATCATACTACTTTGCTACTGATACTTTGCTTGCAGACACTAATCTTTCAGGTGTGGTTGAATCTGACAAACTCAGCTGCTAATACTTGAGAATATTCTTTCGCTTCTCCTTTGGCGAACCAACAAATTTGGTTTGAATACTCTACCCTCGAAAATTGTTGCAATCCCCTACACCTGTGGGTTATCAGCTTCACGTGAAGGGAGGCTCAGGGGGCCCACACAACATCAGCCCACGCCCATGGGGAGGCGCCCCAGTGTTGTGTGGGCACCCTGAGCATCTTATGGTCCTTCCTCTAAGCTTCCTAGGGCTCTTTCCTTATATAAAAAATCGTCAAAAAGTTTTGTTGCATTTGGAGAACTTTTATTTCTGCACAAAAGACAACACCACGATAGTTCTGCTGAAAATAGCGTCAGTCCGAGTTAGTTCTAATCAAATCATACCAAAACCATATATAATTTTGATAAACATGGCATGAATACTTGATAAATTATAGGTTCATTGGATACGTATCAGTCGTCATCGCTCACCTCCCACGAGATCGGCGGGACTCCGGCCTCTATCAGTTGAGCATGACGGTCCTGTCAACCAACTGTAAGGCCGGTCAACTCAAGTTTCTGCTCAATCGATAGGCTCACCCACCTCAATCTAGACCTCGCCATCATTGCGTCAGAGGTACACGGAGGAGTAAGGAAAGCAGAGGTGGTGCAGTGCGGATCATGTCGTCGAGAGGCTCTCCCACCTCAAACTAGACCTTGACATCATTGCGTCAGAGGTGCACGGAGGAGTAAGGAAAGAATAGGTGGTGCAGTGCGGATCATGTCGTGTCATGCACGACCATGTTCAAATAGCATGCGACCGCCAGGCCAAGTGGCTAGTTGTTTCAGTGCGGGCATCGGAGTGGGTTTGTTTGCTGCTGCGCGTGTTTAATGTTGGTAGGCAAACGAACAGTTTACTGTTTTAGGGTTTATAGTTCATTGTTTATGCTTCATGGTTTTTAGTTTTCGTATTTAAAACTTGTTGTCGCACGTGTTTAATGTTGGCAGGCAGGCAGGGAGTTTACTGTTTTAGGGTTTATATTTTACTGTTTATGGTTTAGGGCTTTTACTTTTAGTATTTTAAATTTGGTGATTTTATGATTCGTCGTATGAAGTATCTATAGATGAGACTTGGTGAAACTTTTGAAACTTGTCAAAATATAGTTACGAGTGGTTTGTTCGAAAGTTCACGTTGCAACAAAAAAATATGCAAACAAGACATAAATTGAAATCTCAGTTCAAAAGATATAATAGATTAATTTTTGAAAGCTAAAATAAAGAGTTTTCTATTTCTGTGCCCCTGGTTCCTTAGTTGTGCTCAATTTTGCCTAAGGAATCTAAATTTCCTCACTTTTGCCCTCCCTCACTCGCACCGCTCTCACAAAAGCCCAAACAAAGCCTTGTCGTCGGGTCAACACAGTTGAGTATTACCTCCTCAGTAACTCACACATTGGGCCGGAGATCTTAAGACATGTGGGTCGCGTATGACATGTGGGTCTTGCCGGTACAGCCTGTGACAAGTAGGACTTGGGCGGTGAGTTATCGCTATATTTTTCCTAATCTAGCCCGGCCCGACCCCCAGCGAGCAGTTGAATATCGCACATAGCCGCACCCCACCGCTGTCGTGCCACTAGCAGCCTCGTCGACATTGTTCCCCTAGCAGCACCGCCACCATCATGCGTCTAGCAGTGTGCAGTGTCCACTACGACCGTATGCCCGAGCTTCCATGGCAAAGCAGCCTGGTACGATGTCGCCCATCGTCCCGTCTGCACCTAGTTGGGTCGGTATGTTTCTAATCAAAAAAATCCATTATAAGTTGATTGAATTACTGATTGAATGGTCGATTAGATGGTCAATTGAGCAATTGAATTTGCCTTGTTTAATTTGGTGTCTATTTACGATTGGATTCGTGTCGGTGGTACTCGTGGCAGCTAGTTTGGCAATAGAAAGCCCTCAATATTAGGATTCATTCACAGGAGCCCATTTTTAATCTGAATAATCAAGTTAATTTTTAATTATTTGAGTTGCAAACTTGGTCATTGGTTTATGGCTATGAGGCCTTGGATGGAAGAGGGTGATGGAAGAGTTTTGCACTACAGACGAGCTATTGATGGCGAGTTCCAAAGAAATCAACTTTCGATTTTCGAGCATGAAAGCTCTGGTGATGCACTCGCAGGGCCTCATCATGGAAGTGAGGAAGAGCGAGCTGAAGAGGACGGTACCGGAAGGCAGGGGCAAAGGCAATGGAGATTCTCCTCTAGGCAATGGTAGAGGCGGTGTAGTACCCGAAACCCCTCTAAAAATCCCTCAAAAGCCTTCCAACCCCTCGTGAAACATCGCACCCTCCGGGCCATTGGATAATTGTGCACGGACGGTTTGGATCACATGCTAGGGTTGCATATGGTCGATCCGCAAGAGGCGACCTGATTGGCTGGATTCGGTCAGGTCCTGACATGAGAGGTCCACCTGGCAGTGGCCCTCCGGGCCATTGGATCATCGTGTGAGGATGGTTTGGATCACGCACTAGGGTTACACATGGTTGATCCGCAAGAGTTGAACTGATTGGCTGGATTTGTCGGGTCCTGACGTGAGTGGCCCATCACACAGTGATAGAAGAGGGACAAGCCAAAAGAGATAGCTGGTGTGGGCCGGAACATGAGCACACAGTTGGGGACTCTCGTTGGATCGTTGGATGGGTTGTGGTTCTCTACTCGCCATCTCAGCCTGCCATGCACGTGCGCGCAGCTAGGATGTCGCCATGCATGCGCGCGTGAACTGATACATCATCGCACCATGGCTATTAAAATGTGTGCAGCCATGCCGTCGACATGCATGCGCGCGTAGCCAACGGAGCATCGTCGCATCGAGGCTATTAAAAAGTATGCAGCCTTACCGATTGAGGTACCTGATTCAGTGCGAGAAATGCATAGGGCTTCTTTCAGCGCAGTAGGTCATTGAACGTGTGAACATGGAGACCATGCCACGATGAATGCAATAGAACGAGTTTGTGGCCATTTAAATACCTCACTTCTACATCTCTCTCTCTCGCTCTCTCTACTCTATCTCACATACATCTGCATCCCCTTCTATTTCACCAAAAAGCCAAAGCCAAAGGAGAGATGATGCAGTTCACCGGCCCAACCTACCGTCTACCAGCCAGTATGTGGGAGAGGTATGATACGTCTTCAACGTATTTATAATTTCTTATTGTTCCATGCTGTTATATTAGCATTCTTGAATGTTTCATGATATATTATGTTGGGACTAACCTACTGACATAGTGCCTAGTGCGAGTTGCTGTTTTTTTCCTTCACAGAAAATCAATATCAGATGAAGTCCAAATGCCACGAAACTTTACGGAGAATATTTTGGACGAGAAGGAAACTTGGGAGCCAAGGATGAGCACCAGACAAGGACCAGACATCCCACTAGGCACCACGGCATGCCTAGGGCCCCTCGTGCGGCCTAGTATCTAGTGGGGCCCTCGGGCGGCTCCTCCACCGCGTGTGAGCTCTATAAATACCCCAATATTCAGAAAACCCAAGAGGAGTCGACGAAAAATCATTTTAGCCGCCGCAAGTTCCAGAAGCCATGAAATCCAAACAAGAGCTCGTTCCGGAGAGGAACACCATCATGGAGGGGTTCATCATCATCATCGATGCTCCTCCGATGATGCGTGAGTAGTTCATATTAGACCTACGGGTCCGTAGGCAGTAGCTAGATGACCTTCTCTCTCGTTTTGATTCTCAATACAATGGTCTCTTGGAGATCCATATGATGTAACTCATTCTTTTGCGGTGTGTTTGTTGGGATCCGATGAATTGTGAGTTTATGATCAGATCTATGAAATCATATTCATGCTTGATTACTATATCCTCGTATTTCTTCTCTGATATTTGTTTTTTGTCTTGCCAACTCGATCTTTTATCTTGCAATGGGAAGAGGTGCTTTGTGATGGGTGCGATCTTGCGGTGCTCAATCTCAATGGCAGAAAGAGAGATGACACACATGCATCGTTTCTATCAAGGATAAAACGATGGGGTCTATTCCTACATGAATAGATCTTGTCTACATCATGTCATTGTTCTTAAGGCATTACTCCGTTTCTCCATGAACTCAATACACTAGATTCATGCTGGATAGCGGTCGATGTGTGGAGTAATAGAAGTAGATGCAGACAGAAGTCCGTCTACTTGTCTTGGACGTGATGCTTATATACATGATCATTGTCTTGAATGACGTCATAATTATTTTCTCTTCTATCAATTTCCCAACAATAATTTGTCTACCTACCATTTTATTTTTTCTCGAGAGAAGTCACTAGTGAAACCTACGCCCCCCCGGGTCAACTTCACATCATCTATTTGAAATCTCCGTTTTCATATTCGCATTTCTATTTTATTTTCTCTCTTGTTTCTAGATCTATAACATCAAAAAACCTAAAAATACCTTGCTGTGTTTTATTTGCTATCACTCTTATTTGCATCTATCAATATATCTTTACTTTACCCAGGAGGGATTGACAACCGCTACACGCGTTGGATTGCGAGGATTTGTTATTTGTGCGCAGGTACCGCTTACATAGTCTTGCGGATCTTCCTACTGGATTGATACCTTAGTTTCATAACTAAGGGAAATACTTGTCGTTGTTGTGCTACATCATCCTTTAAGCTTGGAGGGAAACCAAAGCAAATCAATGGGGAGTCAAGATTTCTGGCGCCGTTGCCCGGGAAGATCAAATCAAGATCTATCAGGTTCCTACACACCACTCTCAGCTCCTTGCAATTATATTATTTACCATTTTCCTCTCGTCTTCCTCTTCCCCACTTCACAAAACTTGCCTTTTTATTTGCCTTCTTTCTGTTTGTCGTTCTCTTGATAGATCTTTTGTTTATTTATCGCTATGTCAAACTCTAAATTCTAAGCAAAGGGGAGGAGAAAGTCTGAAAGATGCTTGCTATAGGATTTGCAATGCTTGTGATAGATCTATCCACAAGCAATCTACTATCATTCTTCTTCGAAACTTTTATGTGGGAATTACCACTTGGTATAGATTTGTTCTTGACACTATCGCTGGGGGCTATTTTATAAATTGTCTACCCTATGATGCTCTCAATGCCATGGGAAGTCTATTGGGGTCTCCAACTATCATTATAAATGAAACATTTTTAACTCTTGAGCATGTTATGCAAAGGATAGATGCTATTGAAAAGAAAATTCTTACCAAAGAGCATGTCGAAAATTTGGATAAAAGGGTGCAAGATCTTGTAAATCATATTTGTTCAAAGATGGGAGAAGCTATTAAAATGCTAAAAGAGAAACAACCCATAACTAATGAAAGGGTAGTAGAGAGTCCCGCTCAAATTGATAAATTAGAGGAATTTTTCAGTAACTTGAGAATAGCTTTTTCTTCAACTAAAACTATTGATAAAACTCCTCTTGGGAAGAAAACTACCCAAACTCCCAAGAACAAGGGTGCCTCTTCTAGCAACAACATAGATCTTAAAATGATTAGGGCTCACTTCAACCTGAATGAACCTCCTCATATGAATGAATTGTTTAACTTTATCCCTAGGAGTGTAATTTTTGAGAATATGCATGCTAGATCTCTAGGGAATCATGGATGTGTGATTAAGGAGTTGGAAAATAAGGATGACAATACTTAAAATCGATGATATATGCCTAGCTCAGGGCGTAAAACGATAGCGCTTGTTGGGAGGCAACCCAATGAATAAATTTTATTTTCCACTTTTGTTTTCTATTATTGAGTGTTTGCACAATTATTATAGTGTTAAAATTGTGTTTTTTGCATTTTATTTAGTTTTTGTGCCAAGTAAAGCCTTTGGGATCATCTGGGGTGTTAGTTGCTTTAATCCTGTTGAAAAACATAAACTTTTGCGTCCAATAGAAAACTCCTAAAAATCACAAAAGTGTCAAAAGTGCCTGAACTTTTTTACATAAGATTAATATGAAAATTCCCTATGTTCTCCTAATTTTTAATAACTTTTGGAGTTACATAAGTATGAGTAAAATTCGAGTCTTTGCAGATTGTTCTGTTTTTTTACAGATTTTGTTTTCTTTGTGTTATATGCGTGTTTTGATGATTCTATGGTTTGTATCGGGGTGTATAAGCCATGGTAAAGTTATAATGCAGTAGTCATAATGCAAAAACAAAATTGGAATAGGTTTTTAACAATACCTAAAGTAAAGTTTGGTTTCCTTATACTAACGGATCTCGCGAAAAATTTGTTAAGTTTTGTGGGATTGAAGTTTTCAAGTTTTGAGTGAGATCACGATGGATGATGGAATAAGGAGTGATGAAATCCTAATCTTGGGGATGCCCCAAGGAACACCAAGGTAATATCCAAGGAGTACCAAGCAACTAAGCTTGGGGATGCCCCGGAAGGCATACCCTCTTTTTTCTAACAACCGTCGGTAATTTTACTTGGAGCTATATTTTTATTCGTCACATATCATGGGTTTTGCTTGGAGCGTCTTGTATCATTTGTGTCTTTGATTGCTTTTTTGGTCAGTTTTTCATAATAAACCTTGCTCGACACACCCATTTGAGAGAGCCAAATTATGCCATGATTTGTTAGAATCGCTCTTTATGCTTCACTTAAATTTTTTGAGCCATGGAATTACTCAAGTGCTTCTCTTATATGTTTTTGAGCACGGTGGTGCTCTTATTTTGAATAAATTTGCTATCATGCTTCACTTAGATTATTTTGATAGTAGTAGAAATTTTGGACAAATCCTCTCTTGCTTCACTTATATTATTTTCAGAGTTCAAAATTTTAAAGAAACTTGTGCTCTCGTTCTTCACTTACATTTCGTTGAGAGCTTGTTATTTGCAATGGAAATTTGCTTTAAATGAAATTAGATTCTCGTTTTAGGATAAAGCTCATCTGGCAAGGCCCAACATTGGTACTATATTTTCCCAACATAATAATTCTGTTAATACAGAAAACATAGGGCGTCATGAACCCAAGGAGTAATTCAACATAATACACGGGGCCAGTGCTGCTGGTGCTGGTCCAAACTAGAACCGTTTGCGGGGCCAACCTGGGGCAACTCGGGAAATGTCTATCAGGCCACCGTACGTTGTGCTTATCCGTCGTGTCCTGAGAACGAGATACGCGGCTTCTATCGGGATTGTCGACACGTCGGGCGGCCTTGCTGGACTTGTTTTACCTTTCTTGAGCGTCTTGTGCGAGGGATTCCAAGGATACTTTAGGCTATCTCGAGGTTGACGTTTTCCAATAGGAACCCAAGGAGATCACGGGTTTCCCTGATCGAGGTCATTCCGTCACAGCGTGTGGTAGTTTGTGATGGACTAGTTGGAGCACCCTGTAGGGTTAAATCTTTTGGAAAGCCGTGCCCGCGGTTATGTGGCAACGTGGAAACTTTGCGTAACATCCGGTTCTAGATAATTCAAAGTAAACTCTACTAAAACTTGCCAACTGAGTGTGTAACCGTGACTATCTCTTTAGTGAGCTCCTTCTCCGATCGAGGACACGGTGGGGTTATGTCTGACCGTAAGTAGGTGTTCATGATCATTCATTTGATCATCAGTAGTTCACGTTCCGTTATCCGTAGATCATCCCCCTTTTAATTATTCTTGCACTCATAAGTTAGCCACCTCAAATAAATGATTAGTCACTTGCTGCAGCCTCACCACTTAACCATACCTCACCCAATAAGCTTTGCTAGTCTTGATACCTTTGGAAATGAGATTGTTGAGTCCCCTATGGCTCACAGATTACTACAACACTAGTTGTAGGTACAGGTAAAGAGTTACTTTGACGTGAGCGCGCTGATTGTGCTATTTGGAGTTTCTTCTTCTTGTTCTTTATCGATCTAGGATGGGTTCCAGACCGGCAGCTTGGGTAGCAAGGATGGACGTCGTTCTTTTATCGTTTGTTTTCGTCTGTAGTCGGACCCTGCTCTTCTTTATGATGATTGTATATTGATGTATTGATGTGATATTGATGTAGCTTGTGGCGAGTGTAAGACAACTCCTTATACTCATCTTTTTAGTACATGTACTTGTAACGATATCCATTCTTGCGAAACGACGAGATGCGCTTCTATCTCTTTCGAGGCCCTCTTGCCAAAATAAGGATAGGATCATATCTTGGGTGTTACACCAAGTCACCCCAAGTAAATATTTCAAGAACTCTCAAGAATCTAAGCTTGGGGATCCCACCTCTCTTCGTCAACTATCGATTAGCCTATGTTGAGCCTAAATTTTTTATTCGTTCACATGATGCGTCCTATTCTCGGAATGTTATTTTTATTTTGTTTGATATTTAAATAAAATACTCATATCTGAAAATATTTTTTTTAAGGGAGAGAGAGTCCTCACATAGCTCCTTAATTGTTTGACTACTCATTGATCTTCACTTATATCTTTTGTGAGTAGCTTGTCATTTCCTCCAATGCTTCACTTGTACCTTTTTGAGGGATGAAATCTTTATGCTCTTGTGATTCCTTTAAATTGGTTTGAGCATGTCGAAAGGGAAATAGAAATATATGAAACTAGTCCCAAAGTAATAGATATCCAAGAGGGATGCAATAAAAACTTTCATGAAGATCATGGGACAAATTAAACTTGATTCTTTGTAATAGTTTTGAAACATGACGATAGTAATATGTGAGTCATGTTAGTGAGTAATTATGCTTTAAGTAGGAATGCTGGTGTTTAGGTTTGTGATTCCCTATGCATGCACGAAAGTAAATTGTTATGCAATGAAGTTACATCCTACTGTGGTGCATTATTCGTTGTTAGTTATGACATAATGCTCACTTATGTGAATTTTCGTTTCTTGATTTGACTGTTTCCCAATCTATTTGCTATCCTTCATTTGTACTAAGTAGAAATACTACTTGTGCATCCAAAATCCTTAAACCAAGTTTTTCCTCATGAGTCCACCATACCTGCCTATATGCGGTATTTCCATGTCGTTCCAAGCAAATTGGTATGTGCCATCTCTAAATTTTCAAAATAAAATTTCTCTTTTGTGTGCATGTACCGCTCATGAAACGGTGGGGAGTATCCAATATTTTTCCATCCTCGTGGGTTATTCTCACGATATGTGTTGATTCACTATCATTCACGAGAAAGTGGTTCGTATTCGGGATGCCCAGTTCCATGCTCAAAAATCAAATGAAATATAATGAAACCAAACTCCCCCAGGAATGTTGTTGGTATGGACGGTACCCGTGGATTCGGCTCGCCGTGTGATAACCCATGCTACCTCTTGAGCTTGCGTTGGTTTTTTCCCTTGAAGAGGAAATGGCGATGCAGCACAGTAGCAGTAAGTATTTCCTTCAGTTTGAGAACCAAGGTATCAATCCAGTAGGAGTATCAAGATGAGGCACCAATGTACATGCGCAAAAATACCAAACTTGCACCCAACGCTACAAAGGGGTTGTCAATCCCTTCACGATTGATTGCAAGGTGAGATCTGAAGGCTGAAAGTGCAACAAAGTAAAAGTGTAGAGCTGAAAATATGATGTGAAGTAGACCCGGGGGCCATAGTGTTCACTAGAGGCTTCTCTCAAAATAGCAAATATTACGGTGGGTGAACGAATTACTGTCGAGCAATTGATAGAACCGCGCAAAGTCATGACGATATCTAAGGCAATGATCATACATATAGGCATCACGTCTGAGACAAGTAGACCGATACTTTCTGCATCTACTACTATTACTCCACACATCGACCGCTATCCAGCATGCATCTAGTGTATTGAGTTCATGAAAACAGAGTAACGCCTTAAGCAAGATGACATGATGTAGAGGGATAAATTCATGCAATAGATATAAACCCCATCTTTTTACCCTTGATGGCAACAACACGATGCATGCCTCGCTACCTCTTCTGTCACTGGGTGAGGTCACCGCACGGTATGAACCCAAAACCAAGCACTGCTCCCATTACAAGAATCATAGATCAAGTTGGCCAAACAAAACCCACAACTCGAAGAGAATTACAAGGATATGAAATCATGCATATAAGAGCTCAGAAGAAACTCAAATAAGATTCATAGATAATCTGATCATAAATCCACAATTCATCGGATCTCGACAAACACACCGCAAAAGAAGATTACATCGGATAGATCTCCATGAAGATCATGGAGAACTTTGTATTGAAGATCCAAGAGAGAGAAGAAGCCATCTAGCTACTAGCTATGGACCCGAAGGTCTATGGTGAACTACTCACGCATCATCCGAGAGGCAATGGTGTTGATGAAGAAGCCCTACGTATCCGAATCCCCCCTCCGACAGGGCACCAGAACGTGCCCCAGATGGGATCTTGCGAAGATAGAAGCTTGCGGCGGCGGAAAAGTATTTTCCTGGATCTCTCTCATGGTTTTGGATTTTTTGGGAATTTATAGGCGGAAGAAGTAGGGCAGAGGAGACACAGGGGGCCCACAAGCCTGCTAGGCGCGGCCCCCCTGGCCGCGCCTAGGGGGCTTGTGGTCTCCCCTGGTGCCCTCTGCCTTGGTTCTCAAGCTCCATGCGTATCTTTTGTTCCGGAAAAAATCTTTTTGGAGGTTTTGTTCCGTTTGGACTCCGTTTAATATTCTCCTCTGAAAAGGGTCAAAAACACGGAAAAAAACAGGAACTGGCACTTGTCACTGAGTTAATAAGTTAGTCCCAAAAAAGATATAAAATGCATACAAAACATCCAAAGTTTGACAAGATAATAGCATGGAACCATAAAAAAATTATAGATACGTTGGAGACGTATCAAGCATCCCCAAGCTTAACTCCTGCTCGTCCTCGAGTAGGGAAGTGATAAAGACTGAATTTGTGATGTGGAATGCTACGTAGCATATTTGTCCTTTGTAACTTCGTTCATGTGGCATGAATGTTCAGATCCGTAAGATTGAAAACAATAGTTTGTTATTGACATGAAAACAATAATACTTCAAGCAAACTAGCAAGGTAATCATGAACTTTTGAAATAACAAGGCCAAAGAAAATTATCCCTACAAAATCATATAGTCTGGCTATGCTCCATCATCCCCACACAACGAATTTAAATCATGCACAACCCCGGTATTGGCCAAGTAATTGTTTTCACACTCTTACTTCCTCAAACCTTTTTCAACTCTCACACAATACATGAGTGTGAGCCATGGATATAACACTTATAGGTAGAATAGAGTGTGGTGAAGGTTGTGAGGCAAAAATGAGGAGATGGTCACATCAACTCGGCGTATCAAAGGGATATGGAGATGCCCATCAATAGATATCAATGTGAAATAGTAGGGATTACCATGCAATGGATGCACTAAGAGCTATAAGTATGTGAAAGCTCAAAAGGAGAACTAGTGGGTGTGCATCCAACTTGCTTGCTCACGAAGACCTAGGGCAATTTTGAGGAAGCCCATCATTGGAATATACAAGCCAAGTTATATAATGAAGATTCCCACTAGCATATGGTGGTGACAAAACAAGAGACTCTCAATCATGAATAACATGGTGCTATTATGAAGCACAAGTGTGGAAAAAGATAGCAGCATTGTCCCTTCTCTCTTTTTCTCTCCTTTTTTTGTTTGGGCACTTTGGCATCTTTCCATATCTCTCTCTCTCTCTTTTGTGTGGGCAACTTTGGCCTCCTTTTTTTTATTTCCTCACATGGGACAATGCTCTAATAATGATGATCATCACACTTTAATTTACTCACAGCTCAATGCTTAGAACGATGAGGACTCTATAGGAAATGCCTCCGGCAGTGTACCGGGATGTGCAATGATCTAGCTTGGCGTATGACGTTGAAACATCTCGCTAGCTATCTTACGGTCATGCAATGGTAATATGAAGTGATGGCACATGTCATGAGACGGAACGGTGGGGAGTTGCATGGCAATATATCTCGGAATGGCTATGAAAATGCGATACTAGGTAGGTATGGTGGCTGTTTTGAGGAAGGTATATGGTGGTTTAGTGTACCGGCAAAAGTTGCGCGGTACTAGAGAGGCTAGCAATGGTGGAAGGTGAAAGTGCATCTATACCATGGACTCACATTAGTCATGAAGAACTCACATACTTATTGGGAAAGTTTTTATTAGTAATCAAAACAAAGTGCTAAATGCATACTCCTAGGGGAAGGGTTGGTAGGTGTTAACCATCGCGCGATCCCGACCGCAACACAAAGGATGACAATCAATAAATCAATTGTGCTCCGACTTCCTAACATAGGGTTCACCATACGTGCATGTTACGGGAATCACTAACTTCAACACAAGTATTTCTAGATTCACAACACCCTACTAACATAACTCTTAATATTACCAAATCCATGTCTCAAAACTAATTGAGAGGAATCAGACTTCTCTTTCTAATCAATGCACATGAATATGGAAGTTTTATTGTATCCTCTTTGGGCACCTATCACCTTTGGGACTACGTTCATAGCATAAGCCAACTACCAAGTTACTCAGAGAGAGCACTCTCAAAAAGATATAAGTGAAGATCGAGAGTTATTATTTCTCCAAAATATGACACCGCCATGCTCTAAAAGATCTAAGTGAAGCACTTAGAGCAAAGTTATCTAGCTCAAAAGATATAAGTGAAGCACATGTGAGCTAAATTGCCTAACTCAAAAGATATAAGCGAAGCTCAATGAGTATTCTAGCAAATTCATGATGAGTGCATGTCTTTCTCAAAAGGTGTGCAGCAAGGATGATTGTGACACAACAAAAAGAAAAATACTCCTATAATACACGACGCTCTAAGCAAAACACATATCATGTGGTGAATAAAAATATAGCTCCGAGTAATGTTACCGATGGATTGAAGACGAAAGAGGGGATGCCTTCCCGGGGCATCCCCAAGCTTAGGCTTTTTGGTGTCCTTGAATTTGGCTTGGGATACCTTGGGCATCCCCAAGCTTGAGCTATTTCCACTCTTTATCCCTTTTTCCATGAGAACATCACCCAAAACTTGAAAACTTCACAACACAAAACTTAAACAGAAACTCGTGATATCATTAGCACAAGAAAACAAACTACCACCTCTTGAGGTACTGTAGCAAACTTGATTTCTATTTATATTGGTGTTAGATTACTGTATTCTCACTTTTCCATGACTAATACGCCCCGATACTATCCATAGTTTCATCAAAATAAGAAATCAACACAACAAAAACAGAATATGTCAAAAACATACGAGTCTGTAGCAATCTGTATAGTTCGTATACTTTTGGTATCTCAAAAATTCTGAAAAATTACGACAGTTTGGGAAATTGGCATATCAACCAGCAGCAAAAAGAAGCAACTCTAAAGCTATTTCTAGATAAAAATGAAAAATACTTTCATGAGAGAAAAGTTTATGTCTTTTTCCAGCATGATCAAACAACCATCACCAAACTAGTCATAAAGGTTTTACTTGGCTCAAACACAAAAAGAAACACAAAAGACACAATCATAACAGAATTATGATGGTGTGGACGCAACAAAATAGAAAGCAAAAAAGCAAAGATAAATTCATTGGGTTGCCTCCCAACAAGCGCTATTGTTTAACGCCCTTAGCTAGGGAGGTGATAGAATCACGCATCGTCGTCTTTGGTACTCAAACCATAAGTAGGGTGAACACTCATCATCTTAAGGTCTTCATCTCTCTTGCTAGATGGTTCACCACTATTTTTAGGAACAAAAACAGACTTGGTGGCCTTATTGTGGGCAAAAATTGGAGTGTTCTGCACAGCGGCAATAGCGGAACCCAAGTTGGTTATAACATCCTCTAGTTTGCCAATCCTAGTGGAATCATGACCTAGTTTTTCGTTAACTGTGGGTTCCCTCTCCTTTAAATTTTTCAAAGTCATTCCCACCTTGGATCCGTACTGAGTGATTTGATTGTGGATCTTTTTAACCAAATTCTCAATGAGTTCAATCGTAGCAACTTTATTTTCAATGATATCCAGCCTACGCATCACATGTTCCAAAGTTAAGGTAGTCCCATTAACCATGAGTGGGGGTAAGCCTACCCAATTTATCAAAGCACCGTAAGAATCAACGGTATGGCTACCCAAGAAATTTTCGCCTACGATGGTGTCAAGAACATACCTATTCCAAGGGGAAATACCCACATAAAAGCTGCGAAGCAGGACGGTAGTGGATTGCTTACGAGTAGATCTACTCTGAGCATTGCAAATCCTATACCAAGCATCCTTTAAGTTTTCTTCCTCATTTTGTTTAAAATTTAGAACTTCACTCTCGGGAGTATCGTTCGAAGCGGTAGGTCTAGCCATGAGGACAGGTAGACTATCCCACTCAAGTAGGCAGAAAGCAAGCGAAAGAAAAGGGCGAACGAAAAAGGCAAATATTTTTGTAAATTTTTGTTTTTCAGAAGTGGGGGAGAGGAAAACGAGAGGCAAAAAAGTAAATGCAAGAGATGAGTTTGCGACACTTACTTGGATAAGCTTCACTTGATGCTCCCCGGCAACGGCGCCAGAAATTCTTCTTGCTACCTCTTGAGCTTGCGTTGGTTTTTTCCCTTGAAGAGGAAAGGGTGATGCAGCACAGTAGCAGTACGTATTTCCCTCAGTTTGAGAACCAAGGCATCAATCCAGTAGGAGTATCAAGATGAGGCACCAATGTACGTGCGCAAAAATAGCAAACTTGCACCCAACGCTACAAAGGGGTTGTCAATCCCTTCACGATTGATTGCAAGGTGAGATCTGAAGGCTGAAAGTGCAACAAAGTAAAAGTGTAGAGCTGAAAATATGATGTGAAGTAGACCTGGGGCCATAGTGTTCACTAGAGGCTTCTCTCAAAATAGCAAATATTACGGTGGGTGAACGAATTACTGCCGAGCAATTGATAGAACCGCGCAAAGTCATGACGATATCTAAGGCAATGGTCATACATATAGGCATCACGTCCGAGACAAGTAGACCGATACTTTCTGCATCTACTACTATTACTCCACACATCGACCACTATCCAGCATGCATCTAGTGTATTGAGTTCATAACAAACAGAGTAGCGCCTTAAGCAAGATGACATGATGTAGAGGGATAAATTCATGCAATAGATATAACCCCCATCTTTTTACCCTTGATGTAAACAACACGATGCGTGCCTCGCTACCCCTTCTGTCACTGAGTGAGGTCACCGCACGGTATGAACCCAAAACCAAGCACTTCTCCCATTGCAAGAATCATAGATCAAGTTGGCCAAACAAAACCCACAACCCGAAGAGAATTACAAGGATATGAAATCATGCATATAAGAGATCAGAAGAAACTCAAATAAGATTCATAAATAATCTGATCATAAATCCACAATTCATCGGATCTCGACAAACACACCGCAAAAGAAGATTACATCGGATAGATCTCCATGAAGATAATGGAGAACTTTGTATTGAAGATCCAAGAGAGAGAAGAAGCCATCTAGCTACTAGCTATGGACCCGAAGGTCTATGGTGAACTACTCACGCATCATCGGAGAGGCAATGGTGTTGATGAAGAAGCCCTCCGTATCCAAATCCCCCCTCCGGCAAGGCACCAGAACGTGCCCCAGATGGGATCTTGAGGAGACGGAAGCTTGCGACGGCGGAAAAGTATTTTCGTGGATCTCTCTCGTGGTTTTGGATTTTTCGGGGATTTATAGGCGGAAGAAGTAGTGCAGAGGAGCCACAGGGGCCCACAAGCCTGCTAGGCGCGGGCCCCCTGGCTGCGCCTAGGGGGCTTGTGGCCTCCACTTGTGCCCTCTGCCTTGGTTCTCAAGCTCCCTGCGTATCTTCTATTCTGGAAAAATTCTTTTCGGAGGTTTTATTCCGTTTGGACCCCGTTTAATATTCTCCTCTGAAAAGGGTCAAAAACATGAAAAAAAACAGGAACTGGCACTTGGCACTGAGTTAATAAGTTAGTCCCAAAAAAGATATAAAAGGCATACAAAACATCCAAAGTTTGACAAGATAATAGCATGGAACCATAAAAAATTATAGATATGTTGGAGACGTATGAACCCACAAGTATAGGGGATCGCAAAGGTTTTCGAGGGTAGAGTATTCAACCCGAATTTATTGATTCGACACAAGGGGAGCCAAAGAATATTCTCGAGTATTAGCAGTTGAGTTGTCATTTCAACCACACCTGAAAGACTTAGTATCTGCAGCAAAGTTTTAGTAGCAAAGTAGTGTGATAGTAACGGTAGCAGCAGTAACAGTAGTAGTAGTGACAGCAGTAGCGGTAAAGTAACTTAGTAAGGACCAGTATAGGAAAAGCTCATAGGCATTGGATCGGTGATGGATAATTATGTCGGATGACATTCATCATGTAACAGTTATAACATAGGGTGATATGTAACTAGCTCCAGTTCGTCAATGTAATGTAGGCATGTATTCCATATTTAGTCATACGTGCTTATGGAAAAGAACTTGCATGACATCTTTTGTCCATCCCTCCCGTGGCAGCGGGGTCCTAATGGAAACTAAGGGATATTAAGGTCTCCTTTTAATAGAGAACCGGAACAAAGCATTAGCACAAGGTGAATACATGAACTCCTCATACTATGTTCATCTCCGGGAGTGGTTCCGGCTATTGTCACTCCGGGGTTGCCGGGTCATAACACATAGTAGGTAACTACAACTTGCAAGATAGGATGAAGAACACACATATATTGATGAAAACATAATAGGTTCAGATCTGAAATCATGGCACTCGGGCCCTACTGACAAGCATTAAGCATAGCAAAGTAGTAGCAACATCAATCTTAGAACAAAGTGGATACTAGGGATCAAACCCAATCAAAACTAACTCAATTACATGATAGATCTCATCCAACCCATCACCGTCCAGCAAGCCTACGATGAGATTACTCACGAACGATGAAGAGCATCATGGAATTGGCGATGAAGGATGGTTGGTGATGACGACGGCGTCGATTTCCCCTCTCTGGAGCCCAGAACGGACTCCAGATCTGCCCTCCCGAGGAAGAACAGGTGGTGGCGGCGGCTCCGTGTCGTGACATACTTTCGATCCTACAATTTGGTAAGAGTTCCTTGAACTATCTCCCCCTTTGTTAGGGATCTTGGATGTTTCTCCCTCTTATATCGTGGGATCATTGAGGATTTCTCCCCCTAGAGAAGTTTTGGTCCCCCTCGAAAATAATGGGAAACAAGATTATATCCTCCTTTGGCAAAAGTGAAAATGTTCAATAAGAGCTTAGGAGGTAATAAAACTTGGGATCATTGACAATCTTTATCCCCTTAAGGTAATAGGTCACAAATTCTAAAAATCTTAGGCAGTGGTAATTGTCGGAGTCATCGAGGCAATATGGTTCGGTAGAACTGAGAATGATAGCAGGCTTGTGGGAGAAATGGTTAGACCGAGTTTCCCAGATCGATGAAACCGAGTTGCATCGAAAATCAACTCCTTAACTTAAAATAGATAGAAAATACCCATAGACTTTAAAAAGGAAATAAGATAAGCAATTTTTTTGTTTTGTTTTTGAAAATATATACATACATATAGATGAGAGTTGAATGGTTCCAATAAAGCATGCAACAAAAATGTGAACCATACATGAATCTCCATCTAGATGTAGGGCGGTGATTAGGTCACCTATATTTGAGTATATTGACTTGAGGAGTCAAGCAAGAATGCTTGACCATAGGTCATACTCATCGTTAAGCACAAAATGGGGTTACCATTTTTTCGATTAAGCTTTTAATGTCTTCATATCACTTGAGTTGCTTTACCTCATGACTTGGTGCAAAACAGATTTATCAAGGATATGAGTACATACCTTCGAATGATGTTGAAGATGTGGCATGTAGATGAACTTGTCGTGGATGCTCAAAGTTGATGATGTTCATCTTGAGTTGGGAGCTATCCTTGTCGTTTTGGTTCACTTTTCACCTACATTAATCAGTCATGCAAGGAAGAACATAATATATCCAAATGACATGAGTGAATTTCATTATCATATAATTGTCAAGGATATGATTTTGTTGTCTTCTTCCTTCATCTCCGAAGAAGGGGTTGTTGATACTTGGCTATGTGAAGATTGCTTTTGATGTGAGTTAATAGCAATCTTGTGAGGTGTAGTTCTTCGAAGTACCTACAAAAGGTTAGATGCAATACAAGGGAGCATAGTTTTCCAAGATATAAGATAGTATCAAATCAAAGGTATCAAGGAATAGTCAATCAAGCTCATGCCCTTGCATGCATGCCAGTGAGTCTAGCACAAGTTTGAAGCATCAATGGTGTTCAACTCACTCTTCAAATGACAAAATACTTTCTCATCAAGTGGTTTGGTAAAGATGTCAGCTAATTATTTTTCGGTACGAACGTGCTTGAGATCTATATCTCCTTTACCAACATGATCACAAATGAAATGATGTCACACTTGAATATGTTTAGTTCAAGAATGTTGCACTAGATTATAGGCAATTTTAATAGCACTTTCATTGTCACACAATAATGGAACATGTCTCACATGAATGCCATGATCCTTAAGAGTTTGAGTCATCCATAGTAATTGCGCACAATATGATCCAGCGGCAATATATTCCGCTTCGGCAGTGGATAAAGATACTGAGTTTTGTTTCTTGGATGACCAAGACACAAGAGATCTCCCAAGGAATTGACATGTACCCGAGGTGGATTTTCTATCAACCTTGTCTCCAGCATAGTCCGAGTCAGAATAGCCAACAAGATTAAAAGAAGATCCCTTGGGATACCATATGCCAAAGTTTGGTGTATGTATAAGGTATCTCACTATCCTTTTCACACCCAATAGATGACACTCTTTAGGTGTTACTTGATAGTGGGCACACATGCAAACACTGAGCATGATGTCAGGACAGGAGGCACATAGATATAACAACGAACCAATCATTGATCGATAAACCTTTTGATCAACGGGTTTGTCCTCCTTAGTGAGGTCAATATGTCCACTAGTAGGCATAGGGGTTCTCATACCTTTGTTATTGCATGTGGAACTTCCTGATTAAGTCCTTGGTGTACTTGGTTTGACATATAAACGTACCTTCTCTCGATTGTTTGATTTGCAATCCAAGGAAGAATTTCATCTCGCACATCATAGACATCTCATACTTTTTTGACATCAACCTTCCAAATTTGTCACTAAAATGTGGGTTAGTAGAACCAAAGATGAATCCACATATATTTGGCACACAAATATTTCTCCATTAACTCATTTAGTGAATAAGGTTGCGTCAATTTTACCAATCTCAAAACCCTTTTCAATGAGAAACTTTGTTAGCCATTTGTACCAAGCTCTAGGGGCTTGTTTAGGACCATATAAAGCTTTATGAAGTTTGTAAACATGATTAGGTTTCTTAGGATTCACAAAGCCGGGAGGTTGCTTGACATAAACCTCCTCCTCAATTTCACCGTTTAGAAAATCACTTTTGATATCCGTTTGGTAAAGAGTAATGTCACGATGATTGGCATAAGCGAGAAGAATGTGAATGGCTTCAAGTCTAGTAATGGGAGCATAAGTCGCACCATAGTCCATACCTTCAACCTGCGTGTATCCTTGGGCTACAAGACACGCCTTGTTGTGTACAACTTGACCATCTTCATCTTGCTTGTTCTGAAACACCCATTTTGTACCAATGATGGTGTGCTCGTCATCAGGAGTTTCAACAAGTGTCCACACTTGATTCCTCTTGAAGTTGTGTAGCTCTTCGTGCATGGAATTCACCCAATCCGGGTCTTGAAGGGCTTCTTCTACCTTCAAGGGATCAATGCTAGAGATAAATAAATAATGCTTACAGAAGTTAGCTAAACGATATTTAGAGTGCGTGATTCTCCCGGTTTGTATGTCACCGAAGATTTGATTCAGCGAATGATTTTTGTACACTCTTTCTCGAGCTCGTGACAGCTTCTTCTTGTTGGATGGTGGAGCTTCTTCATCATCATCTTCTTGCACGTTGTCATTGACGGTGTAATTTCCTTGAGGTAGTGGTGAGGAAGGTTGAGGTGGATCATCACGATGTACTTCTTCCTCTTCTTCATCACGTCGTGTACCGCTTGTGGATGCCTCCATGTCGTTTTGTGATTCGCCTTGACGCGAAGTAGGAGCTTCCACTTGAGTTGATTAAGTACTTTCCTTCACCTCCATGGGATGAATCTTGCCAATTGGTAGATCTTGGATGGCTTCCGAAGGTTCCTTATCTCCTACATAATTTGGCAGTTGTTTGACTTGCGAACCATTAGATTCATCAAACTTCACATCTACCGTCTCTTCAACTTTTTGAGTGAAGCTACTGTAGACATGGGAAGTGCGAGAGTTTGATCTCTAACCGAGTAGGAAACCTTCATGAGATTTAGGAGCAAATTTAGTGCGATGATGCTTATCAAGAATGTAGCACTTTGAGACCAATACTCGAAAGTATCCATATTGGGGTTTGTTACCGGTGAGTAGCTCGTATGTCGTTTTACCGAGAAGCTAGTGCAAGTAGAGTCGGTTTATGGCATGGCAAGCTGTTTCCATGGCTTCTGCCCAAAAGTGTCTTGGCGTCTTGTATTCATCAAGCATCGTTATGGCCATCTCTATGAGAATCCGGTTCCTCCTCTCAACAACTCCATTTTGTTGAGGGTGTACATCACCGAGAACTCATGTGAGATACCTTCTTCATCAAGAAAAGTATCCACATTAGTGTTCTTAAACTATGTTCCGTTGTTGCTGCAAACTTTCTTGATCTTCACTTCAAATTGATTTTGGGCTTTCCGAGCAAAGGTTTTCAAGATCTTTTGTACCTGTGACTTATCATCAAGAAATAATACCCAATTCAATCTGGAAAAATCATCAAAAATGACTAAACCATAAGAATTTCCACCGAGGCTCTTGTAAGCATTGGGACCAAAGAGATCCATATGAAGCAGCTCGAGTGGTCTTCTAGTAGTCATGATGTTCTTCACGGGATGACTTCCACCGACTTGCTTTCTTGCTTGACAAGCACTACAAAGTCTATCTTTGTCAAACATACATCTTTAACACCAAGAATATGAACACCTTTTATAAGCCTGTCAAGGTTATGCATACCTACATGTCCTAGCCTTCTATGCCATAATCAACCTTTAGAAGATTTTGCAATAAGACATGTACGGGGTTTGGATTTATTTAGTGAAATCGACAATGTATAGATCACCTTTGTGAAAACCAGTAAAGACCATGTTATGATTGCTGCTACGAAACAATTGGAAGTCAACTTTCATAAATAGCACACTGAAACCAAAGTCTGTTAGTCTAGATACGGAAAGAAGATTGTAGCCAAGGGAAGCATGACATTTGGAATGGAGCTACCATGAGATATGGCCACCTTACCAATACCAAGTACCTTACCCTTGGAGTTGTCTCCAAAAGTCACATACCTCGGATGTCCTCGGTTTGGTGTGATCTCATGGAACATGTCTTTATCTCTGGTCATGTGATCGGTGCATCCACTATCAAGTATCCACTCTTTTCCTCCGGTCATGTAGTCTCTAAGGTTCTCCATAAGACAAAGGTTCCTCATGATATTCTCATACTCGATGTCAAAATCCTCATCTTCATCGTAGTATCCATGCTCCACATTGTCATCGTCAGACGAAATATCCTTGTCATAAGAAACAAGAATTTCATCAAAATTTTACCATGGCACCATTCATGTTTATGCATGCGAATGGCTTCAACAATGAAACTGTTAATGGTAATGACTTTTCCTTTAGCACGCATGAGGTCAGAAGCTCAAATAGACATTTATCAAAATTAGGATCAGTTGGCTTCATTTTGTGAAAGGCAATGCATTTATGGAAAATAATATCAAGATTTTTCAGGGACTACTCGGGATATCTTTTCTCTAAGTTTTTCCACAAAGTATGAGCAAACTCAAAATTTTGCAATTGATTAAGCACATTTCTTGGCAATCCTATAATGACTAGATTTACAGTTTTGAGATTACCAAGCATATAAAGTTCTTCATCATGAGAAGGATGTAAGGGATGAATGGGAGGCTCATAGGGATATTCAACATACTTGCGCAAATGGAATTCATCAAATATATCAAGCATTTAATCTTTCAATTGTCTATAATATTCCCCATCAAGAATAGGCACTCTACAACTAATATTCCCCAAACTAGGCACATCCATCTTCCTCAGTGGTGATTAAATAAAGGTTATGGATACCTAGCTCTCATACCAATTGTCAGATCGATAGAAGGGGTGCCTATAGGGGGTGAATAGACTACTTGCATAAATTAAAATCCTAGCCTTTTCCCAATTTTAATGGTTGGAAGATTTTAGCACTTCTAACAAGTCTAGTGCACCCTACACATGCTAGTCAACAAATATGGTAGGAAGAGTAAAGACATTGCATATGTAGTAAGGAGTAGAGTTTAGGAAGATCAAACGCAAAGAAGTTGACACGATGATTTTTGACATGGTTTCGATAGGTGGTGCTATTGTACGTCCATATTAGCGGAGACTTCAACCCACGAAGGGTAACGACTGCAAGAGTCCACGCAGGGCTTCACCCACAAGGGGTACACGAAGAAGCGGCCTTGTCTATTCCACCACGGCTTCCGTCCACACAGGACTAGACTCACTCACGGTAAACCTTCACGAAGTAGGCGATCTCCTTGCCCGTACAAACTTCTTGGTTCAACTCCACACCACGAAGTAGGAGGCTCCCAAGTGACACCTAACCAATCTAGGAGGCACCACCCTCCAAAAGGTAATAGATGTGGTAGAACGATGTACTCCTTCCTCTTGTGCTTCAAAAGATAGTCTCCTCAACACTCAATCACTCTCTCACAGATTTGGCATGGGTAGAAGATATTGAGTTTGTGGAAAATAAATCTGTGACAAAAATGGATATGGCAAGTGTAAGTGCGTTTTGAGTGCTTCCTCTACGAATTAGAGGAGGTGGAGTGGTATATATAGGCATCCCCCAAAATCCAACCGTTACAACATTATTGCACAACTCGGTGACACCGAAATGAATCTTGGTGGTACCAAGTTGCACTAATGTGGCAACTTTTGAATCCTCGATGAGACTGATATATGAATCTCGATGGTACCTATACAATGACCTGGACGAGTTTCCAAATCTCGGTGAGACCGATTTCAAACTTGGAAATTCTAATTCTTGAAATATTCTCAACAGAAAGTTGGTCACTGAATCTCGGTGACACCGATGTGAAAGTTGGTGGTACCGAGATGGTAGGGTGTGGCATAGGATTTGTCTGAAAAAATAAGTAGGGTCGAGTGGAACTAGTTGGTGGCACCG
Source organism: Hordeum vulgare subsp. vulgare (assembly GCF_904849725.1). Classification (NCBI taxonomy): domain Eukaryota; kingdom Viridiplantae; phylum Streptophyta; class Magnoliopsida; order Poales; family Poaceae; genus Hordeum; species Hordeum vulgare. The sequence continues at coordinate 508,011,824 of NC_058520.1, read as the reverse complement.
ATTTTGCTGATGTGTCTTTGGAAAGAGATATTTTGCGGGAGAATGGGTGAGTATTTTTGGTGGCTACCTCTAAGCACTTGAGCAACCAATTCATCACAATACCTCACCCCCTTTTAATAGTATTGGTTTTCCTATGGACTCAAAGTGATTTCTCATGAATGTAAAATGTGGAGTCTCTTCCTTGAAGCTTGAGCCAATCCTATTCCTTCCTTCATCAAGGGGCTTCTCCTCATAATCCTTTGGCCAATGCTCTTTGTGGACTATACCTGAAATATACTAGGTAAAAGAGTTAGTCAAAGAGACAATGTATGTTGTCATGAATTATCTAAACCACCAAGGGAGCATATGTGCTTTCATGCATGTTGTGCCAGGAGGTGTCAGGAGGTGTGCGAGCGGGCATAGTTTAGGAGGCTTTCCCCTTTTTTGCTAAGGGAGCAGGGCCACCGCGAGTTCCTGAAGAAACCCCTAAAGTTTTCCTCTCCAGTGCAAGAAGACCAGGACCAAGGGCTCACTAGGAGGGAGGTCATCCCCGGGTCCACCAGTGTGTCATGACAGGAAGCCTTTGCAGGAGAAGACCACTTTAGTCACGGTAGTGCGCAGCCCTGTCCCCTTGCGAAATGTCCATTACGGCAACCCTTTTCGCCTTGTGTTTCCGAGGGGGAAGAGGACCTGGGCCAGTATAAGACAGGGCAAAATGCATGCGTAGAGAGGGGACGAGGAACTTGAGAGCTAGCAAGAACACACATTTCTATTCCCCCTCACCCTGAAGTGATCAAAACAAGGAGGAGTAGGGTCTTACATCGTAAGGTGGCCTGAACCTGGGTAAACTGTCGTGTCCGCTGTTCTTCTTCCTTAACCTCGAATATGTCGGAGTGTCATCATGAGGTTGCGCCGTAGAGCAGAGTACAGGAGCCCGCGCACCCGAGAGTTTGAACCTCTTGGGTCCTCTGAGCCTCGATTCCGGCAACCTTGTCGGGGTACGTGGCGTCTCGGTAGATTTACAACAGCTTTAATGACACCTGTTTTAATGGAGTGGCGAAAAAATAAGAGGTAATTGGGCGAACGACACAGAAGGAGAGATCATCCTTGCTGGGGAGCACTGCCACCATGACACCTGACGACGCATTTAATGTGTATGTCCTAGTCCGTTAGGGTTAGGTAGTTTCTGCTGTAGAATGTTAATAGTTTGAGCATTGTAACATTCACTATTCTCCCTTGTGTATTTACCATTTTAGGCACTATGGTAACCCCTTTTACCTATAAAAGGAGGTCCATAACTACTATGGTAAACCCTAGCTGAGCATTGAGTAGTGTTGCTCTTTATGCGTGTAGATCAGCATAGTTGAACCGCAAAGGGGCCTCACTCATCCCATAGATTGTCGTACCTCGACACCACGTATTGATCATTGGTCCCAACGTTGTTGCGGAGTGTTCCTAGCCACTATACTAATGTAGATTTCATGTAAACGGATTCGTGCACACCCTACTTGAGGCCTTCTCGAGTCATTTTTTTCTTCTGTTTTCCCTTTAGTTTCTTTGATATTTTACTCCACTTTTTTTATTCTTTCTTACATTTTTGTTTCATTGCCTTTGGTATTTTGCATTTTGTTTTTTCTCCATTTTTCGTTTCGTTTTTTTTTCTTCTCTATTTTTTATTTTTCATGTCTGTTTTTGTTTTCACTCCACATTTTCGTATCTGTCAAAAACTATTTTTTGGTAACTGATTAACATTTTTCAATACAAGTTCAACATTGTTCGAACACTTATTCAACATTTTTCAAATAGTTGTTGCACATTTTGGTACTTATTCAACACTTTTCAAATACTTGTTCAACATTTTAAAGTACACATTCAACATTTTTTAATACTTACTCAACATTTGAAAATATGTGTTCAGTATTTGAATAATTATTCAGCATTTTCAAATGTGTGTTCAACATTTTTTGAATATTCGTTGAGCAATAGCTAACACTTATTTAACATTTTGGCAAACAATTGTTCAAAAGTTTTAATATTATTCAAAACGTTCAAATACTTATTCAAAAAATTACAAATACTTATTCAACAATTTTTAAATAGTTTTCATCATTTTTCATATTTATTTTTGAAAAGTATTTTTTAGTACATACATCTGCAATAGTTTAAAGTATAAAAATGTAAAAAAGAAAGTAAAAACAAGAACGGAAAAGGGAAAAAAGAAGGACTCCCGCGCGGTTGGGCTCCCACCAACGCGCGGCCCCTGTGCTCATTTTTGCGAGACATAGGGCGGGAATACCCAATTTACTGCTCAATGCATCAAATTGTCGAACTTTCGCACAAGTGAACAACCGAGCAGCGACTCAATAGATCGATCCGTTTAAACTTCCAACGCCCCCGGTTTTGGGAACCCGATTTCCATATGGTTTTTTATAGTTTTCGAAAAATCTAGAATATTTTCCGAACTGTTTTTTTTAAATCTCTCCTGTTTGTATTATTTTTTATTTACATTTATTTCTATTTTTATATATTTTAATTTTGTCAAGTTTATTTTTTAACAAATGTTCACAGTTTCAAAATTTATTCATTTTTTAACAATATTCAAAAATTGTTCACAATTTGAAAAATATTTAAAATTTGTTCACAATTTTAAAAATATTCATGGTTTCAGAACTTTTTCACAATTCAAAAAAATCTTCGCGGTCTCAAAATTTGCTCACAATTTTATTATTTTTCAGGAATTGGAAATTTTTTATGTTTCAAAATTTGTTCACAATTCAAAAAATCTTCGCGGTTTCAAAATTTATTCACAATTCAAAAATTGTTAATAATTTTATTATTTTGTATGAATTTGAAATTTTTTCATGTTTAAATTGTTGGTCACAATTCGCAAAATGTTAGCAATTTGATAATTTGATTCACGAATTGAAATTTCGTTTATGTTTTTAAAATTTGTCCATAATTCGAAAAGTGTTCACGGTTTCAGTATTTCTTCACATATTTGAAAAATGTTCACAATTTGATAATTTTTTTAGGAATTTGAAATTTCTTCATGTTTCATAATTCCTTCAGAATACGAAATATGTTTACGGTTTCAAAATTTGTTCTCAATTCAAAAAATGTCACAATTTTATAATTGTTTTCAGGAATTTTTAATATACTCATGTTTCAAAATTAGTTCACAATTCAAAAAGTGTTTACGGTTTCAAAAAAATCACAATTTTATAATTTTGTTCATGTTTCAAAATTTGTTTACATTTCAAAAAATGTTCACGGTTTCAAATGTTTTTCAAAAGTCGAAAAATATATTCATAATTTTATAATTTTGTTCACAAATTTCAAATTTGTTCATATTTCCAAATTTGTTCTTAATTCAAAAAACGTTCGCGGTTTCTATTTTATTTTCAGATTCAAAAAATCTTTGAAGAATTTCTTAAATTATTCACGTTTTCCAAAAAAGCCTATTGATTAAAAGTGTTTCTGTTTTTAAGAAATTTGTTCACAAATTTGGAATTTTGTTCATAAATTCCAAAAACACGAATATTGTTCTTATGGACCAGGCTGCTAGTGGATTTGCAAATTCCTAGGTGTTATTGTGGATATTTTTTAGGGTTTTTTCTACACGTTTAGATTTTATTGCTTTTGTTGGTTTCTTTAATAGCCGTGTTGCATACTTACACCATGAGCTTATCGGACAGAGTGGCTAGTACTGCGCACGCATCACCTCAATGTTTTGGGTTTGAATCCCAGCCTTAGCGCTCATATTTTTCGCATTTTTCCACTTTACGAGATGGGTCGGCCCAGCTGAGTTGCACCCTGTGCGTGCGAGTGAAAACCTACCCGACGGCAGGTAGGAGCTCCCATAAGAGGGAGCTCCTATGCGATACATTCTGCGTCCAACTGCCGAGGAAACGCACAGGGCGAGTCAGACCAGGGCCGCCCTAGTAGCGAGTTACAGGTAGCGACAGATGGAAAATACAGTAAAAAAAAGAAATACAAAGGAGCAAATGGTATTGTAGCTACTACATTTTGTAAAAGACGAACCTTTTTAAAATTTCGACTTCATTTAAAAATTATTTTTTTTATGAAAACATAATGGTTTTTTCAAATATAAGAAGCTTTTTTAGAAAAACAATTGAACACTTTTTAACTTCTACAGACATTTTTTCGAACTCATTAATATTTTTTGAAAATAGGAAACATTGTTTTGAAAGGGTGAACATTTTTCAGAAGTACGAACATTTGTAGACATTTTCCCAATTTATGGAATATTTTTCAAATCCCGGAACAAATTTTCAAATTCCGAAACATTTTTTTTAAATCCGAAAAACTTTTATAAAATTTTTAAAACATTGTTTCAAAATCTGGAACATTTTCTAAAAATTTCAGCACATTTTTGGAAATTCTGGAACATTTATATAAAAATATGAAACATTTTTATAAAAATTCTGGAACATTTTTCCATATTCTGGAATATTTTATAAATCTGGGCACATTTTCTGAAATTCAAGAATGTTTTTTTCAACTTCTGGAACATTTTTCAAATTCTGGACTATTTTTTCATATTCCGGAACAATTTTCAAATTCCAGAATATTTTTTGAAAATCCAGATTTTTTTGAAATAGAAACAGAAAAAAAGAAGCAAACAATAAAGAAAAAATAATACAAAAAAAGGAAAAACTGTTCTAGAAAGTTACGAAAACCGAAAAACCCGGCTAGAAACCTCTAGAAGGTTTCAAAACCGGGATCGGTAAAAGTGCTAATGTGCCTGCCCAAACCCAGTCGCTCGATTGCAGCTCCTGTGCGTTTCCCCGCCTATTTGAGGCAAAGAGCGTCAAATAAGGTTTCCCTCATAGGAGTCAGACCCTATTTACCACCACAGGCCCAGGTTTTAGTTTTTTTTTTTTTGCAAACCGGCGCCTAGAGCGCAGCCCCTCTTTTGCAAACGGGGCGGCTGAACAATCTGCCTTTTTCTTTTTGTTTAAAAATAGAAAAAAATAAGATGTGGCCGCTAGAGATCAAACCAAGGACCTGCTCACTTGTCAATGAGAGTTCCAACTGCAATAACCAAATGGACAATTCACAATTACTGAAAAATTACTTCCATCCTAGTATATCTATGTATAATGCCCTTTATTTTTTTTATTGTTTTACTATTTCAAATTCTGTTAACTTTTTCCAAATCCATTGAAAATTCTTTAAAAAATATGATGGACATTTTTCAAATTCGATGAACTTGTTGTCAAAATCCAAGATATTTTAAAAATTGATTACCTTTTTTGAAATTTTGTGAACTTTTAGTCAAAATCCATGAACTTTTTTGAAAAAAATTGATGAACATTTTTAAAATTCGATGAACTTTTTGTGAAAATCCGTGAAGTTTTTTTTAAATCCGATAAAATATTTTAAAATGGATGAACTATTTTTCAAAATCGATGAACCCTTTTTCAAATCCAATGAACTTGTTTCAAGTTTGATTAATTTTTTTCATATCCTATGAACTTTTTTGACACCAATGATCTTTTTTCAAATCCAATGAAACTCGGTGAACTTGTTTCAAAATTCCATGAATTCTTTTAATAATTTGGTGATTTTTTTTGAAAAATTGATGAACTTTTTTAAAAAAATCGTGAACTTTTCTTGAAAATCCGTAAAATAAATTAATTCACAAACATTTTTGTTTTTTGCAATTTCTTTGACTAACTTTGATAGTAGGGAAAGTTTTTTGTAAATAATTTTAATTCTATTCTACATGGTTTTCGGTCATTCAAATAAAATGTCCTTCCAAACAAACACGTTGTACTGTTAAAAGGTAAAATATGCTATAAATCTGTCAATCCAGAGAAGATATTATCTTTCCATCATATAGTGTCAATAAAAAGCTTAAGTCAAATCTGTTGAACTCAATTTCTTCATATTATCAAGTAGATGAGTTTCATGGTTTTTAATTCTCACGGCCATTCCAGGCAATAGAATGCCTCACTACTCACATTCAGGGTCATTTCGCACGAAAAAACCATATTCAAGTAGACATTGAATGAACGAGCGAACGAAACTATCAAAGAGATGAAGGAATCAGTCGAAACAGTCGGCAAACGAAGGAACGACCAAAATAGTCAAAGGAAGTAAATGGGCAATATCGAAAACAGCCCAAAGAACAACTCTGCACGCGCCACTTTCCCTAACCAGCGTAGAAGGCGCTGACTAGGACCTCCCCCCATATGGGGGAGCTCCTACCTTCTGTTACCTTTTTCCTTTTGTGTTTTTCTATTTTTTCTTCTTTTTTCCTTTTTCTTTTTTATTCGAAGCAAACATTTTTTGAAAAAGATAAAGCACAAATATGTTTTTAATTTTGAGAGCAAATTTTGAAACCGAGAACAATTTAGAAAAATTCTTAAAAAATTTCAAAGCGCGAACAATTTTTTAAAGCACGAACATTTATAGAAACTTAAGATTTTTTGAAACTAAGAACAAATTTTAAAACCTAGAATAATTTTTGGAAAATACTAGCACAAATGCCCGTGCGTTGCAACGGGAGATTTTTTTTCCTGTATTGCTGCACCTTCTTATAGTAAAAGAATAGATGGTGGAACGCTTGAGAATTAGCATGAAAATAATTTTTGGACATATGCGAGAATAAGATATGGATTTTTAAACGGCCATTCAGGAAACTGAAAATGTGGTGTCGTTGTCACGGCCTGATTTCCTAAAAGCATTCATGTTATAGTCATTTTTGGTGTATAAGGAAGTTTTTTTTCTCCCCATATCACCCCGCCCTTTTATACAAAAAGTATACATGCTGTAACACTTTAATCAAGCTATAGAGATATGGTATTAAGGAACTTTTGGACATGTGCAAGAAATAAGATAGGGATTTTTAAAATTCCATTCAGAAAACTAAAGATGTGATGCCGTTGTCATGGCCTGATCTCCTGAGAGCATTCACGTTATAGTCATTTTTTATGTATAAGGTTGCCTCGACCATTATGTGAATCAAACATACGTAACTCTACACAAATTATATGCAAATGGTGCTGCCCTACAAAATTCATATTCTGAATACAATAAACAAAGCAAAAGTTTGGCACTATAGATTTTATCATAATTAATCCATGTTTTTTGCACATGATTTGCAATTAATCTAATTATTTTTAACCACATAAATACCTCTTATATCAAGGTATAAGACCAGAGGAGTATTTTTTTCCGTTCTCTCTCCCTCGTTTTACACATGACCTTCATGTCCGAATCAATCTCACAAAACGGGACCCTTTAATATTAATTATTGATTCTCAATGTTGCTTGTTGACTGAAAATCATAGACCTATATAAATTGGTAAAGTACCATGTAAAGAAGCGATGTGGTACTATTTATGTAGAAAAGCTTAAATTTTACACGAGGATGAGCTAGCCCGGTTGGTCGCAGCCTGTAAGCCCGACGTAGAATGTTGGGAGTTCGATTCCATGCGAACACACCTGATTTTTTAGATTTGACGGGCTGACGAGCAGGCCCAATAGCAACAACTGAAGTGCGGGCCAAGGCCTGGTGAAGCTAACAGGGCCTTTCTGCAAACAAAATATGACTGAATCGTTTTTTTATTTAAAAAGGGAGTGCAGGTTGAATACCTAAAATCTCAGGGGCCTTTCTGTAAATCAGCTGTGATGGGTTTTCCCTGCCAGAGGAGGGGATACGATGAGGGGAGCAAGGGTTAGGCGCCTCTATCTGGCCATAAGGAGTTGTCGTTGCCGCGCCATAACCTTGGAGTTCCCCGTGTGAGCCATGGAGGCCCGCCTCCACCTGCAAGTACTTCGCTCCGCCGCGCAGCCGCCGTTCTGCATCGAGCAGACGCATCATCCCGAGTCACTGTAGCTGTCCCGTTGATTTGATTCAGAAGCTGTGCTCGAGCGCCGAAACGGGGGCAGCAAGCGGGCAGAGGTACGGTCGAGGAGGCGGGTGGGTTAAGATCGACAACAGTGGTGGTTGAGGTCGGCCGCGGCGGCGAGTGGTGTGGCAGCAGCCTGGGCACACGCCAGGGTGAACCAGGGTCGACGCGATGTGCTCGAGCGCCGCAACGGGGGCAGTGAGCGGGGAGAGGTACGGCCGCGGAGGCGGGTGGGTCGAGATCGGCAGCGGTGGCGGTTGAGGTCGGCCGCGGCGACGAGTGGTGTGGCGACGGCCTGGGCACAAGGCAGGATGGCCCAGGGTCGACGGGAGGAGGCGATGCGTACGAGTATAATTTTTGCAGCGAATCGTTTTTTTTTCTTTTGCGTTGCCGATAAATGATGGAGTGCGGGTTGAATAACAAAAATTACAGGGGCTTTTTTTATAAAAATGTTGTGATGGGTTTTCCGACGGAAGCAACAGCCTCTTTATTATTACTAGCAAAAGGACCCGTGCGTTGGAACGGAAAAAAAACAATACCATACATTTTTAATTAAAGAATTTAGAGAGAGAATTTAAAGGAAAGAGAGAGAGTAGTAGTGCACAGTCCATTAGGCGTGCCAAGGCCCAGCCTTACCCATTCCTAAATCCCCTAACCTAGCCCGATCCCCATCCCCCCTCCTCTCCTCCACCTCGCGCCGCTAGGGGAGAGAGCCCCACAGGATCCCCAATCTTCCCGACTCCCCCTTCCAATGGCGCCCGCACTCCCCTCCTCCTCTGCTCCTCCACCGCCTCCCACCTCTGCACCTCGCGACCACCTCCCATGGTGTGCTGCTGCGAGGTCGGCCTACGGGGCCAGTCTCCGGCAAGACTTACCCCGCCGGTTGCGTGAATCCTCTAACCCCGACGCCCCCACCTCCACGTATGCATCGCCGATGCCAGCCCCTTTCCTTCGCCCCGAGCCCCCTCTGTCTCGCGGCTCCACCTCTGTTCGCGTCATTCCAATTTCTTCTTCTCGAATTTGTTCCTGTGTTGATTTCCGTTGCATCTTGTAAAATCACCAAGGCGCATGTATATAAAGTGATGAAATTATCTGTGAAGTGTCGATGTGGGATGATGAGGGCAGAAGCGATAGCCCTCTCGTGCATTTTCTGTTAGCCCAGATGTGTTTCTCTTATCCAATGCCATAGGGGGCTCTCTGCAAAAATGAAACGGTTTCCTGTTCGTAACACATAAAAAGGCACTACGAGTTTAATTACCTAAAAGACATGGGCTTTTTTAAAAACGATAGCGGCGGGCTTTCCGACGGAAGCAATAGCCTCTTTATTATTAGGTAAGGATAGAACATTTTTGAAAATAAAGAACATTTTTCAAAAATCCAAAACATTCTTTTGAAACGGAAAGAAAGAAAAAAAAGAAACCAAAAAAATAAAGAAAAATGAAAAAGAATAAATCTGGTTCAGGGAACCTTCTAGAAGTTTTCCAAAACCGGAAAAACTGATGGGAACCTATAGAAGGTTTCCAAAACCGGCACGGCATCCCCGCCTCCGGATCCCCCGCCCGCTTTGTGCGAAGCCTCGACATCGCTTCGTATAGAGCGGCAAATTAGGTTTTCCCCCATAGGGGCTCCCATGATTTGGTGTGGTTTTAGCTATGAATAGCTTGTGGGCTGGATTGGTTTGGGTGCTCACAATTTTCTTGTGGCTTGTGGACTCGTTTGGTTTGGGTGTTCACAATTCTTTTGTGGCTTCTGGTCTCGTTTGGTTTTGGGTGCTCACAATTTTCTAGTGGCTAGGGCCCGACTGCGTTGTTGAATCTTTGTAGTTAAGGATTAGTGTTGAGAGCAATTAATTAGCGAGCACTCTTTGTGGAGCCTTCCAGTAATCACTCTCGTACGCCGCCACTTGGCACGTTTTCAGCTGCCGCCACGTGTCGCGCTTTGAACATTTCATTCATATTTTTATTATTTTTATTTTTTCGCACGTGTTTTCGGCTATTTAGAATGGGTTTTTTTCGGATTTTTTTGGTGTTCCGATTTTTCATTGGTCTTTCGTAACTTTTGGACGGAAATAAAATTCAAAAAAAAATTACGAGAAAATTGAGTTTTCTGTTTTTTACGAAAAAACACGTTTTCTGTTTTTTTTGTGAGAGGCACGGTTTTACTTCCGCGAGAGGCACGATTTTGCCTTCGCGAGAGGCACGGCCGTGCCTCTCGGAAAGCGAGAAAAAACGTGTTTTCTGTTTTTTTGCGAGAGTCACGGTTTTGCTTTCGCGAAATGCACGAATTTGCATTCGCGAGAGGCACGCCCGTGTCTGTTGGAAAGGAGAAAAAACACGGTTTTTGTTTTTTTGCGAGAGACACGATTTTTCTTCCGTGAAAGACACGGTTTTGCCTCCGCAAGAGGCACGCCCGTCTCTCTCCCGAAAAGGGAAAAAACACGTTTTCTGCTCTCTCTCTCTCTTTTTCCGCAAGAGGCACAGTTTTGCTTCCGCGAAAGGCACGGTTTCGCCTTCGCGAGACGCACAACCCGTGTCTCTCGAAAAGGGACAAAAACGTGTTTTCTGTTTTTCTTTTCTATCGCGTGAGGCATGGTTTTCCGTTTGATTTTTTAATCCTTTTTTTCGTTTTTTTTTGTCAAAACCTATTAACATGTAGTCTAATTTTGAAGATCTCGACGCGAGAAAGCCAACGGTGAAAACGGTTCGACATTTAGACGCATGGCTTAGGAGATAAAATGTTTTGAAAATACAGATCTACGAAAAAAGAGAAAACTCACAGGCTACGACAAGTGGCACGCATAGAGTGCATCACTTGTCGTAAGTTCTGGGGATGGGAGTAATTGTTAGAATGTGTACTCGCTAACTAGTGATTTTGATTAGTGTGTGTATGGGACAGGTCTCAAACTGTTCATAGGTTGACTCCCCAATTTACCTTTCACTTAACTTGCTGCAGGCACATAAAACATTTCATGTTGCCTTGGTCTCCATCTGCATGCACATTTGGGATTTGAAAGGGTGCATCCTTGGGAATAGAGGCTCAGGAGAGCTAAAAAGTTTTTTATTTGAAGTGTACCCATATGTAAGATTATGGTCAGGTAATCCATCCCACATAACAGTATCGGAATAGATATTGTTAAATTGTTTCCATAATAGAACATTCCGTATTTTTTTTGTAAATGTTCATAAATTTAGAAATTCTTCATGAATATGGAAAAATATTCATGAATTTTAAAAAAATGTTCACGAGTTTAAAACAATTCATGATTTTACAAATAGTCAAAGTTTTAAATAATTGTCATGACTAAAATGATGAAAAAACATTAATATATTTTAATGTTCACAATTTTGAAGAAAACATTTGTCAATTTGAAATATATCAAAGATTTTAAATTATGTTTTCAATCTTTAAAAATCTTCATAAATTTGGAAAATACTCATGGATTAACAAAAACAAATATTAATACAAAGATAAAATAAAATAATACATGAAAAAATTATAGAGTAAAATAAAAAAAGACGAACATTTTTTTCCCAAAACCGGAAGGGCCGACCTACATGAACGGTCCAATAGCGCCCGTGGGGGTCTGCGTTGCTCGACCGTCTCCATGGTATAAATGTAATGTGAATTAGCATAATAACTCTCAGGAGAAAATATAATGTATTAAATCTAAAGAACGGCGCCGCAAAGTGCAAAGCACGTGTTTCCCTCTAGTACCTATTGTCAGTCTAATGGCGACAAGATTCTCGCTAACCTTTCAACTATGTTCATGGTCGAATTTGCTGCATGGAAACATTACGACGCTCTTTTCAACTCCGTGTATCTGATGCCATGGTATATTTAGACCAGTTGAAATGAGAGAAATGCTTAGGTTTTCCATCACAAAAGTGTCCCCTCGCAATTTTGCTTGATGTGAACGTCCAGGAAATGAAGCTTTGGGTAATCACGTGCACGAAGTATTTAGGGGCTTTCATGTTGGGAGAGTAATCGTGTGGGTCACCTGTAACACAAAGTCTATTATCCTCTTATAATCAATATGCTTGGTGTGGTTTGTTTCTATAAGTGTATTGCTGGCTGTTCTTTAAACAAAGGCCATGTTGATTCAACCCGACTTGGTGGAGGAACAATAAACAGTAGAAACAATGTTTTGTTTTTCAACGAAGCATGCCTGGTTTGGATAGGGTGTTGTCATCCAAGCTAGGGAGATTCAGAGTACTAGATGGGCTGGGCAGTGGGTGAGATCAAGTATCGATCTTCTTCTCGGCAAGTGGCCTGTTCACTAACCAGTAGTAACAGCCAAACAGTGCATATTGTACATGCAACTGATGCAAGTGGCTCCATTCTGACTGAAATTCTGGCGGTGCAAGATTAGCCTAAATTCCACGAATCAGAGACGACAGCTGTGTTTTGTTTTTAACTAACAAGGGCGGTGATTTAGGCGGTGCATGTCTGCCGATACGATCATACGAACGTTCCTGGAGATAAGACTCTGATCTGATCGATTCGTCCTCGATCATGTGGCCGCTTTTCAGGGATGAACACACAGAACACACAGGACGGCAAAAGGGATTTGCAGTCGCAGGGCTGCGTTAATTCCTGCATGACGCGTTCTCCCTGTACAGTTTATGTAAACTTCAACTCCATCTATTAAGATGCCGTCGAGTACTCTAGCTGCACATGTCCCGTGCAAGCTTTCTCGGGTCCTATCGTGTCGCTATGAACGACATTTTGTGCCAAAAACGACGAACAACTGCATGCATGCAAGCAAGTGTGCCTGCCAGATAATTCAATTCATCAAGTGGAGTCAAGTATTATACTTCCTCTGTTCGAAAATAAATATCTTAACTTTATACTATCTCTAATGTAAAATTATACTATGTTTAAAACATTTATTTTAAAATGGAGAAAGTAACAAAATAAGTTGCTAGTTGATTGCTAGAGCTACAAAACAAAGTGTGTCGGAAACATCATCGAAACAACTCGTATGTATAGGGCAACTCTAACCGATCCTCGGCCGAGTAAGCTCTTAGTGGACTACTTTTACTCTATTAAATTTTGAACGGACCAAACCGATTCCCTATACATAAAAGTATCTACATCACGTGCCCTAAACGAGTCTCAAACGTCCGGACAGCCAGACCGGTCATGATTTTTTGACCCACACGGACGTCTCAAACGGCACTCAAACGTCCGGCCTGACCAACACCACTCATATCCAGTCTAAATATGGGGTGGATATGGGGTGACTCGAACATGCCCGGCACGTCCGCCTGACAAGCCCAACCCACCACTGATCCCACGACTGTCCCACAAAAAAAACCATCCGGCTCATCGCTCCAAAACCCTAATTGACTCACTCTCCTCTCTCGATCCGTCCTCTCCTCTCCCTGCATCGATTCCGATCGAATCCGAGCAATGACGAGCTTCGGCAGCAACTCCGACTCCGACCTGGATCTAGACTATGAGCTTGCCCTTCGCATCGCCTTGGAGTTGTTCAAGGTGGAGACCGGAAGCAACTCCGGATCTGTAACCTCATTGCTTCGCCGCCGATGCAGCTCGGACGCCGACGCTGGCCCCTTCTAGCCTGTGCGCAACTTCGACAGGTGGCCTGCGCACTCTGCGCCTCCCCTACGCCATCCCTTGCCCCCGCCGGTTGCTGCTCCCCCACGTGGACAACGGTGGGTGCTTGTGCCCGCCCCACCGGCCCAGACGTGCACACCTGAATCAGAGGCGTGCACCACCCATCGAGAGCGGCTGCGGCAAAGGGAGAAGAGGGAGGCGGAGCAGTCCGTGTGCCTCCACCACGGGATGGATGGGTCTATCCTAGTCGCTTACGACGACAGAGACAGACACGCGTCGGCTCCGCCGAAAGAACACCAAGGCGCTATGGATTGCCATTGAGCAGTCCGATCGTGAGGCATTGGAAGCAGCGAAGGAGACGGCTCGGCTCGCGAAGTTCAAGCGGCAGCAGGACAGGAAGGTCCGTCGGCTAAAAGGGTTTGTCATCCTCTTCAACACCTCTGACGATGACGACGACCATGGCTCCTCATCGGATGACTTGGACGATCCGCCACCAGTTGTCGATGCCTACAACTGCGCCGGCGACCAAAAGGCTAAAGGCCGGCGAGGAAGTGGGGAATGTTTGCCTTCTGTGTCTTCAGTTTCATGTTTTTAGTAATCTAGTTTAAATTTGTCCGTCGTATATGTGGACTATAAGAGCCGTGGCGATCTTTTGGACATCCGGCAATGATCTTTTGGTGATCGGAATGTGCATTCCTCTGTTTGATTCTATATTTGTGTGTTCATCTACGTTCTTTTTATCTACGTTGCACACTAGTATGGATACACTACTGGAATCAGGGAATTTGCCATCTTCCTGATCTTTGCCGTTTACTGGCACATGGCAAAGAGACTCTTTGCCGTCAGCTGCCAACAAACAGACGACAAAGAACTGGTTGATGGCAAAGATACTCTTTGCCATCAGTGCGTTCTTTGTCGTCTACTGGCGGACGACAAAGATGGACCACGCAGACGACAAAGCAATGGCTGATGGCAAAGATGGTCCAGGCAGACGGCAAAGAGTCACCGTAGGTGGAGCCCCCCCCTTTGCCATGAGGGGCCTCTTTGCCGTCTGCCCAAGCCCTCTTTGTCGTCACCTTGATACCTTGGCGGAAGGCAAAGGGGACGACGACTAACGGCTCGGGTCCCATCTGAGCCCCACCCCTATCTGCCATCTCTCCCAATCCCCACTCTCTCTCCTCCACGTGCCTCTCCTTCCCGCGCGGACACACCACCACCACTGCGCCGCCCCCTCACCACCGAGCCACCCCCACCTCACGCTGCCCCCACCCCGCGCCGCCTCCTTGCTGGCCCCACCCCGTGCCGCCCCTTGCTTCCCCCTCCCGACGTTTCCTCCCTCCACCATGACGCCCCCACCTCGTGCCGGACCCCTCCTCGCATCGCCCCTCCCTGGTGCCGCCCTTCCCTCGTGTCGGCCTTCTCCCTGCGCCGCCACCACCATCGTGTCGCCCCTCCCCACGTCGGCTCCCCCGCGTCGGCCCCCTTCGCACGGCTCCCCCCTTCCGGCGTCGCCGCCCCTACCACCAGCTCTATCATGGTGAGATAGTTTTTCTGTTTTTTAGGGTTTAGGTTTAGGGTAATTAGGGTGTGTTTGGTTGTATTGCGTAGCTTGCTCATAGTTGAGCTTGCCTAGCTAGCTTAGCTTGGATGGGCTACCTTTGCCTTAGTTGCACATTTTGTTCAATGTCGTTGCTGTCAAGAGCTAGAAGCTAGTCGTTTGGTTGTGTCGCACGCAAGGTAGCTCTTCATAGTATCCAAATAAAAATAGCTTATAACAAGTGCATCATCATTGCAATATCCTTGAAACAATTCAGTGAAACAGAGAAATGGCTATAGGAGATCAATTGTCAATAGTCATGAAAAAATTCATCACAACTTTGTGAATATAAATTTAACACACTTTGCAAACACACTGATTAATAAAGAATTAATCTGAGTAAACCAGCTTATTTTTCATGAATGAAAAAATTTGTGACATCATTACATGCCAACATGAGGCATCGACTTTACTTCCCTAGGATAGGATGCTCGAAGACATACAAAATAATCCTAAAAGTTTACAACAAGATGAATCACACGTGAGGAGGAACATGAATGTGGTTAGGAAAGTTATCACCGACCCAGCGCCGCACAAACTCTTGAAAAGCAGCCATCGGCCTCCCCTTCAACATGGAAGCCACTTGTTCACTCGTGGCCAAAGATGTCTGTAGTGAAAGCCGGACGAGGAGAGGGCATTCTTCCATGTCATTAATTATTTTGAATAAATTCTCGTTCAGGTTGGTCACGTGTGTGAAACGCATAGTATCCCACATATCACATAGAGACCGCGTCATGTCTTGAACCACACTCTCATCACACATCACCCTCTAACCTTTATCACGTTTTTCACCTCAGGGATGCCTGGAAGATGAGCTTTCATTGTTGGTGTCGTCAGGAAGACAATCTGAATCATAATGTGTTGCAAGATCAACCTCAACATCACTCGCATTCTTCTAGGTATCACCAATAAAATCCTTGTCACGAACATGAACATGGTCATAGGGTGTTTGAAGGACCGTGAACTCTCCAGTAGCATGCTTATCCTGAAATATGAACTCCATCTCATCAAAGTTGGCAATGGGCACATTGATATATTTTCCCTTTTGTATTTATACTGGAAGAGAGAAGAAGAATGAAAATGTTAGTTATTAGTCATGAAAAAAAACATGATACTCGACGAAATTATAACTTGACTTAATTGATATGTAGTCCTCACATTCTTCATCCGAACAACTTCTGTCTCATCATATAATTTATCTTGTTGACATCATCAAAATTGGCACCGCTTAAGTTCTTCGCCTCTAGTATAAATCAATTACTATCATGCACTTCTAGTATGGTAGCACTTAATTTCAGATTGGCCAAAAATAAAAACTCGGTGTTGGGTGCGCATCAACGGTAGTATCATGCCCAGCCCCAATCCCACAACCTGCCATTAGACTGAGTTTGCTATCACCTCAGCCATACTAATTCTATGCTAAAGCCGGGTGACCCAAGAAAAATCCAACCATGAAGACCACGAGGAATATACACAACTAATTGGGATTTGGAGCTTATGGTAATAATCAATCCTCGAGCCACCTACTCCAGTAATAGGAAAAAGAGAAGAATAGGAAGAAGAAGAAAACGAAACCATGCCACCTGATACGTCCCAAACGTATCTATAATTTCTGCTTGTTCCATGATCTTTTGGGTGACATTGTTACATGTTTTGCTACATTTTTATATCATTTTACACATATTTGGACTAACCTACTAACTCAGTGCACCCAGTGCCAGTTTCTGTCTGCTGATGTCTTTTTTGCAGGGGCTTTTACCCAATTTTCCGAAGCCCAAAAAAATCCAGAAAAATATATAAAAAATCAGCGAAACAGAAGCTTCGGGATCACCGAAGGAGGGCCAGAGGGGGGGCCGGGGGCCTCCGAGCGGCCTGCAGGCGCGGCCAGGCCCCATGCCGCACCAGGAGGTCGCCTGGGTGCTCCCCACCTCCTCTGGTGCCCTCCTTTGGCCTATATTTAGTGTTCCGTGAGGAAACCCTCGCACACTATATGGAATCGCGAATTTCTCCATCGTCCCGCCGCCGTAGCGCTTCTGAGATCGGGAGCGTCAGGAGACCTCTTCCCGGCACCCTGCCGGAGGGAGGATTGACCTCCAGGAGCTTCTCCACCACCATGGACGCCTCCCGGATGTGCCGTGAGTAGTTTCCCTTGGACCATGAGTCCATGACCAGTAGCTATGTGATGTCTTCTCTCCAATCTTGTGCTTCAATGGTTATTTCTTGTGAGCTGCCCTACATGATCAAGGCATCTATGTAATTCTCTTGCTATTGCTATGCTCGGTTTGTAGGGATCCGATGGATTATGAGATTATGTTCAGATTGTTATGAGTTATATATTTGTTTATCCTTTTATATTATGTTCCTTAGTGATTCATGCATGTTCTCCGTTGCTTTTTATTGCTTTGGCCAAGTAGTAGATCGTAACTCCAAGAGGGAGCGTTATGCATGATTGTGGGTTCGGGCCCCTCGATGTCTAGCTTGAGTGATAGAAACATGAGACTAGGGGATGTGCTTGTTGCCACCAGGGAGAAAACAACGGTTCTTGTGACCACGGTTGCAAGGATTGTTTACCTTACACATAGTTCGTTAATGCAGTTGTCCGTTGCTTTGAGTTTACACTTTGGGTGGGGCTCGCAACTTAATACCAGAGAGATGTTCTGGATAGATATCTCAAGGTGGATGATTAGTAAGTAGATGTTGATGAATAAACGGTCTATTAGTCTCGGCGTATTGCGCATTACTATTGAACCTCTAACTATCAAGGAGCATAATTAGCATTGCGGTGCGATCATAATTCTGTCAATTGCCCAACTGTGACTTGTTTACCCTAGCATAGTTGTTTATCGTCTTTTGGGAGAGAGACATCACTAGTGAACATCATGTGACTCCTGTCCATATCGCCATCATTGCTTACACCTCCACCATTTACCGCTTTATTTACTTTTCCGTTGCAATCACTATTACCTTCCTGCTTGTGTTTTGATCCTTTGCAAACTACAAGGCCGGAGAGATTGACAACCTCTCCGTACTCGTTGGAAGCAAAGTTATTTGTTGTGTGTGCAGGTCCACGTATTCTGCTGACCACGACAGGAGACGCCTACTTGTTGAGCCTAGGAGTCCTCCTGGTTCGATAAACCTTACATCCTTTGTGTGAGGGAAATTTGCTGCTGACTACATCTCCACCTTCCGCTTGGGGTAATGAACGAGGGGTGAGAAGTATATACATCACCTTGTCATCAAGCGGATTTCTGGCGCCGTTGCCGGGGACTCCACTCTTCAAGATAGGGGAGTTGCACACTATATTTTACTTTTGCTTTTTAGTCTTGTTAGTTTGCTTTCCAGTTTTTGCTTTAGAGTCTTATACCAAAAACCACAAAAAAATCAGTTGCTTTGATCTTGCTTGTTGCTGCTGCTATGGGTTCCACTGAGAACACCAAGTTGTGTGACTTCACTAGTCACAACAACAATGACTTTATCTGCACTCCTACTGCTTCTCCCGCCACTGGAGCCACGTCCTATGAGATTAAACCTGCTTTGCTGAACCTTGTTATGAAATATCAATTCTCCGGTGCTGGAGATGCTGATGCCTTACACTTGAACAATTTTGTTGGGCTTTGTGATATGAAAAAATATAAAGAAGTAGATGGTGATATTGTTAAACTTAGGATTTTTCCTTTCTCCTTGAGAGGAGGAGCTAAAGTGTGGCTTCAATCTTTGCCTAGGAATAGCATAGATTCTTGGGATAAGTGCAAAGATGCTTTTATTGGGAAGTATTACCCGCCTGCTAAGATTATCCAGTTGAGGAGTAACATTATGAATTTTAGGCAACTGGATAATGAACATGTTGCTAAAGCTTGGGAACGTATGAAATCTCTTGTTAAAAATTTCCCTACTCATGGTTTGACTACTTGGATGGTTATCCAAACTTTCTATGCAGGAATGAACTTTACCTCGCAGAATCTGTTAGACTCGGCCGCGGGAGGAACCTTTATGTCAACTACACTTGGTGCTGCCACAAAACTATTGGATGAGATGATGACAAATTATTCCCAATGGCACACCGAGAGAGCTCCAACAGGTAGGAAGGTAAACTCCGTTGAGGAGATTTCCTCCCTTAATGATAAGGTTGACATGATCATGCCTCTACTTACTAAGCAAGCTCCTATTGATCCTCATGATGTTCCTTTAAATTCTTTGGTTTCTCAAGAAAGAGAGCAAGTGGATGTTAATTTTATTTCTAGGAACAACTTCAATAACAATGCCTATAGGAGTAATTTTAGTAGCAATCCTAGACCGTTCCCATCAAACAACTATGGGAACAACAACAATTATCCTAGCACCAAAAACTCGACTTCTGAATTAGAGAGCATGCTTAAATATTTTATCACTTCTCAAAAAGCCTTCAACAAGAGTGTAGAAGAGAAACTAGAAAAATTAGATAGTCTCTCTTTGAAGGTGGACAACATAGCTCATGATGTAGAGATGCTTAAAATTATAATTTCCCCACTCGAGGAAGGGAACACCACACCCATGAATGCTATCCAAGTCCAAATTAATGAGAACATAAGAATGCTAGCCAAACGTAAAGGGAGATGGCCTAGAGAAAAGGAAAAGGAAGAGAGAATTAAGAGCCTTCCTAGACACACTACCATTGCTACTATACAAGTTGTTGAGGATCTCAAAATGGACCTATTAATGGTGATGCTAATACCTCAACTATAGGACAAGAAGGTCCTATGAATTTAGAGAATACCAAAAGAATGAGCCTAGATGACATTACTACCAATTTAATTAATGGTAGTAACCTTGATTTTGACAATTGTAGTCTCTCCGAAGTCATCACCTTTTTGCAAAGAATGGCTAAAGACCCCCACACTAGCACACTTAATATTGCCTTCACCGAGCATATTACCAATGTTCTTATCAAAGCTAGGGAGGAGAAGCTCAAGCTAGAGACTTCTATTCCTAGGAAGCTAGAAGATGGTTGGGATCCTATGGTCAAAATTAAATTGAATAATATCTCTTGCTTTGCTTTGTGTGATGTTGAAGCTAGTGCTTCCGTTACGCCCAAAAGAATGTATGATATGCTTGATTGGAAACCTTATGATCCATGTTCTTTTGGTGTTCGTCTTGTTGATTCTTCCATAAAGAAACCTTTAGGGAGAATTGATGATGGTCTTATTATTGTCAATGATAATTATGTGCCCGTTGATTTCCTTATTATGGACATTGAATGTGATCCTTCATGTCCAATTATTTTGGGACGTCCTTTTCTCCGCACCGTTGGTGCTATCATTGACATGAAAGAGGGAATTATTAAATTCCAATTTCCTCTTAAAAAGGGAACGAAACACTTCCCTAGGAATAAGATTAAGTTACCTTATGAGTCCGTTACATGGGCAAGCTATTCTTTTTTAGTTGATAACACTTGATCTTCTTGCATTATGCCTAGCTCAAAGGCATAAAAGAAAGCGCTTGTTGGGAGGCAACCCAATATGTTTTTACTTTTTGTTTTAGTGGTCTTGATGTGTGTTACTACTGTAGCAACATCATTGTATCTTTATTTTTAAGCTTTGTGCCAAGTTATAGCCTCCCATTGCAAGAAAGTTCAAAAATTGTGACATGTTGTCCAGAAACAGATTCTGTCTGCTTGACAGAAAAAATCGCCAAAAATCACCACATCATATTTTTTATCTTAATTTTTTTAAGGCGTGATCTATATAATTTTATTTCTGGAATATGTTTTGAGTTTTTTTTATTTGAGTTGTAGAAGTGCCCCGAATAAATTATTTACTACCTGTTGTTCTATTTTTGACAGATTCTGCCATGTTTTGTGTTTTCATTGTTTTGCGAATCCTAAGCTTGTTTTTTATTTGCAAAAATCTTTTGTAATTCATGAGAAGCAGTAGCTTTTCATGATAATCTTTATTTCCAGCAGGTATTGAATTATTTTATTTAGGAAACTAACTCCTCTAATCAGCTTATGATGAGTTTTGTATGAAGGGAGTTTTCAAATATTGCGATGGGAGAGATGATGAAAGAAGATAAAGGAGTGTCAAACGCTCAAGCTTGGGGATGCCCCATGCATCCCAAGAAATATTCAAAGGAGACTCGAGCGTCTAAGCTTGGGGATGCCCCCGTGCATCCCCTTCTCTATCAACAATCATCAGGTCATCCATCGCCATACTATATTTTTATCACTTCATATGATATGTGCTATACTTGGAGCGTCCCGCTATTTACTTTTTAGCTTGTTTTAGTTTTTCTTGCTGTTCATAACAAGTCGGAACCTAGCCTACCTTGTTTTGGAGAGAGACACGCTCCATTCCACTCTAGAACATAACATAGGTTTTCATGCTTATTCTTTTTGTGTTCTTCATCTTTTCGTAGCTATTGTCGTGCTTAGCTCTTAGATTTCATGCTTATATTCTTAAGAGCTTTTATTTAGGTTGATTTTGGAACTCTCTTGAGTTATCATGCTTATCTTGTTTAGAGAGTTCTCTTGTTGCACTGAGTTGTGTGTCTTGCATAAGTAGGTAACTGAGGTTGCTATTTAAGTATAGTAGCAACTTGCAATAGTTTTGAGGTATTGATTTGAGTAATGTTTGGACTATTGGTGCCAAGAGCTTGAGCCTATTAGTGATAGGTTTCATATTTTCGGAAATCCGTGTGTTTTTCAAAAACTAAAAATTAGTTGAGAACTCTAGCTACTAAATTGATCGCTAACCTCTCGAGGGGTTGGAATATATAGAGTACCCTAACGTTACCATGAGTCGAGGTTGCACAAGGGTAACCAAACCCCCAAACATTCCTCCTCGGGGTACTTGTCTCTTTGTGAATTTCCTAACTAGATAGAGAGTTACCGATAATAAGTGTATGAGTTCTTCGGACTAATGTGAGTATTTGATTGTTGGCACTTCGACCATCCATATTTTGCTAGCCTCTTCGGTACCGTGCATTGCCCTTTATCTCATTGAGAGTTGGTGCAAACTCCGCCGGTGCATCCAAACCCATGACATGATACGCTCTGTCATACATAAGCCTCATTATATATTTCCTTAAAACAACCACCATACCTACCTATTAAGGCATTTCCATAGCCTTTTTGAGATACATTGCCATGTAACATCCATCATCACATGACTTGATCTTCATGTCATACATGCTTTTGCTTGATCATAGATCCGCATGCTAGTTGGTCCTTGCCCTCATTACTGCTACATGACGCGCTAGTATCATTGCATATCCTGCTACACTGGCAGAGGCATACATTTGCGTACATCATGATAGTTTTCACTTGTCTTTATGTTGAGTACTTCTTATAGAGTGTGATGATTTTTCTTTCTATTAATGTAAAATATAGAGTGTTGCCCTTAAGTGAGGAAAAGATCCCAAAGAAGACAAACAAAAGATCCCAAAGAGTACAAATGAGAGATAAAAAGAAAGAGCCAAAGAGGCCAAAGAAATAAATAAAAAGAGAGAAGGGGCAATACTACTATTCCTTTTGAAAGATCCACACTCGTACTCCATTACTATATTGGTACTACATAGAGATTATCATTCATGCAAAACTATGTGGGGATCCTTACACTATAGAACTTGGTTTGCATATTCCAATGATGAGCCTCCTCAAATGAGCTCTAGGTCTTCATGAGAAAACAAGTTGGATGCACCCCCACTAGTTCCATTGGAGAGCTTATCTTAGCTCATATGTGCATCCGTTACATGGCAATCCCTACTCCTCACATCATATCTATCATTTGGCTTTCTCTCGCCTATGGTTGTCCTCATTGATGTGAGCCTTTCACACCTTTTTGTCTTCCTTCCCCATCATTTTGACTTGTGCCTAACAAGTGGCCTGGGGATGAGTCAAAATAAGATTCCAATGGAGACTAAGTGTGAGGTTTAGTACATTGAGTTCCCAATTAAAAAATATTTTATCTCTGAACCCATCTCCCACTTCTTGCACGCAAACACAATTTGGATTTTTCGAGTCACGGACAACGAGAGCTCTTGCACCTTTATGTTATTACTTTGCTGAACTCAATACTAGATATAGACTCTTGCTTGTTATTGTCTTGACTTGAATTGCATATCTTTCTTTACTTTGAAGTTCTTATATGTGTGTTAGCATGTCACCAAAGAAATTATTGTGTTATCATTTATCTACTCGAGGACGAGCAGAAATTAAGCTTGGGGATGTTGATACATCCCACACGTATCTATAATTTCTGCTTGTTCCATGATCTTTTGGGTGACATTGTTACATGTTTTCTACACTTTTATATCATTTTACACATTTGGACTAACCTAATAACTCAGTGCACCCAATGCCAATTTATGTCTGTTGATGTATTTTTTGCAGGGGCTTTTACCCAATTTTCCAAAGCCCAAAAAAATCTAGAACAATATATAAAAAAAATCAGCGAAACAGAAGCTTCGGAATCACCGAAGGAGGGCCAGAGGGGGGCCAGGGGCCTCCCAGCCGGCCTGCTGGCGTGGCAAGGCCCCAGGCCGCGCGAGGAAGTCACCTGAGTGGGCCTCACCTCCTCCGGTGCCCTCCTTTGGCCTATAGTTAGTGTTCTGTGAGGAAACCCTCGCAGACTGTCTGGAATCACGAATTTCTCCATCCTGCCGCCGCCACAGCGCTTCCGAGATCGGGAGCATCAGGAGACCTCTTCCCGTCACCCTGCCGGAGGGAGGATTGACCTCCGGGAGCTTCTCCACCACCATGGACGCCTCCCGGATGTGCCGTGAGTAGTTTCCCTTGGACCATGAGTCCATGACCAGTAGCTATGTGATGTCTTCTCTCCAATCTTGTGCTTCAATGGTTAGTCCTTGTGAGCTGCCCTACATGATCAAGGCATCTATGTAATTCTCTTGCTATTGCTATGCTCGATTTGTAGGGATCCAATGGATTATGAGATTATGTTTAGATTGTTATGAGTTATATATTTGTTTATCCTTTTATATTATGTTCCTTAGTGATTCATGCATGTTCTCCGTTGCTTTTATTGCTTTGGCCAAGTAGTAGATCGTAACTCCAAGAGGGAGCGTTATGCATGATTGTGGGTTCGGGCCCCTCGATGTCTAGCTTGAGTGACAAAAACATGAGACTAGGGGATGTGCTTGTTGCCACCAGGGAGAAAAGAACGGTGCTTGTGACCACGGTTGCAAGGATTGTTTACCTTACGCATAGTTTGTTAATGCAGTTGTCCGTTGCTTTGAGTTTACACTTTGGGTGGGGCTCGCAACTTAATACCTCAGAGATGTTCTGGATAGATATCTCAAGGTGGATGATTAGTAAGTAGATGTTGATGAATAAATGGTCTACTTGTCTCGCCGTATTGCCCATTACTATTGAACCTCTAATTATCAAGGAGCATAATTAGCATTGCGGTGCGATCATAATTCTGTCAATTGCCCAACTTTGATTTGTTTACCCTAGCATAGTTGTTTATCGTCTTTTGGGAGAGAGACATCACCAGTGAACATCATGTGACTCCGGTCCATATCACCATCATTGCTTACACCTCCACCATTTACCGCTTTATTTACTTTTCCGTTGCAATCACTATTACCTCCCCGCTTGTGTTTTGATCCTTTGCAAACTACAAGGCCGGAGAGATTGAAAACCTCTTTGTACTCGTTGGGAGCAAAGTTATTTGTTGTGTGTGGAGGTCCACGTCTTCTGCTGACCAGGACAGGAGACACCTACTTGTTGAGCCTAGGAGTCCTCTTGGTTCGATAAACCTTACAGTCTCTGTGTGAAGGAAATTTGTTGCTGACTACATATCCACCTTCCACTTGGGGTAACCAACGAGGGGCGAGAAGTATATACATCACCTCGTCATCACTAATACGTCTCCAACGTATCTATAAGTTTTGATGGTTCCATGCTATTATCTTGTCAAACTTTGGATGTTTTGTGTACCTTTTATATCTTTTTTGGGACTAACTTATTAACTCAGTGCCAAGTGCGAGTTCCTGTTTTTTCCGTGTTTTTGACCCTTTTCAGAGGAGAATATTAAACACAGTCCAAACGGAATAAAACCTCCGAAAAGATTTTTTCCCGGAGCAGAAGATACGTAGGGAGTTTGAGAACCAAGGCAGAGGGCATCAGGGGAGGCCACAAGCCCCCTAGGCGTGGCCTGGGGGGGCGCCTAGCAGGATTGTGGGCCCCCTGTGGCTCCTCTGCCCTACTTCTTCCGCCTATAAATCCCCGAAAAATTCAAAACCACGGGAGAGAGCCACGAAAATACTTTTCCGCCGCCGCAAGCTTCTGGCTCCGCAAAGATCCCATCTGGGGCATATTCTGGTGCCCTGCCGGAGGGGGGATTCGGATATGGAGGGCTTCTTCATCAACACCATTGCCTCTCCGATGATGCATGAGTAGTTCACCATAGACCTTCCGGTCCATATCTAGTAGCTAGATGACTTCTTCTCTCTCTTGGATCTTCAATACAAAGTTCTCCATGATCTTCATGAAGATCTATCCGATGTAATCTTATTTTGCAGTGTGTTTGTCGAGATCCGATGAATTGTGGATTTATGATTAGATTATCTATGAATCTTATTTGATTTTTTTGTGATCTCTTATATGCATGATTTCATATCCTTGTAATTCTCTTCGAGTTGTGGGTTTTGTTTGGCCAACTTGATCTATGATTCTTGCAATGGGAGAAGTGCTTGGTTTTGGGTTCATACCGTGCGGTGACCTCACCCAGTGACAAAAGGGGTAGCGAGGCACGCATCGTGTTGTTGCCATCAAGGGTAAAAAGATGGGGTTTATATCTATTGCATGAATTTATCCCTCTACATCATGTCATGTTGCTTAAGGCGTTACTCTGTTTGTCATGAACTCAATACACTAGATGCATGCTCGATAGCGGTCGATATGTGGAGTAATAGTAGTAGATGCAGAAAGTATCGGTCTACATGTTTCGGACGTGATGCCTATATGTATGATCATTGCCTTAGATATCGTCATGACTTTGCGCGGTTCTATCAGTTGCTCGACAATAATTCGTTCACCCACCGTAATATTTGCTATCATGAGAGAAGCCTCTAGTGAACACTATGGCCCCCGGGTCTACTTCACATCATATTTTCAGCCCTACACTTTTACTTTGTTGCACTTTCTGCCTTCAGATCTCACCTTGCAATCAATCGTGAAGGGATTAATAATCCCTTTGTAGCGTTGGGTGCAAGTTTGCTATTTTTGCGCAGGTACGGTGGAGACTTGGCTTGATACTCCTACTGGATTAATACCTTGGTTCTCAAACTAAGGGAAATACTTACTGCTATTGTGCTGCATCACCCTTTTCTCTTCAAGGGAAAAACCAACGCAAGCTCAAGAGGTAGCAAGAAGAATTTCTCGCGCCGTTGTCGTGGAGGATCAAGTCAAGAATAGTATCCCGTCAACGTGCCAATTTCTGGCGCCGTTGCCGGAGAGCATCAAGTGAAGCTTATCCAAGTAACCGTCGCAAACTCATCTCTTGCATTTACTTTTTTTGCCTCTCGTTTTCCTCTCCCCCACTTCTTAAAAACAAAAATTTACAAAAATATTTGCCTTTTTCGTTTGCCCTTTTCTTTCGCTTGCTTTCTGTTCGCTTGTGTGCTTGTCTGCTTGCTGAAGTCACCATGACTGAAAACACCAAACTTTGTGACTTCTCGAATACTAATAATAATGATTTTATTAGTACTCCGATTTCCCCCACCACTAGTGCGGAATCATATGAAATCAATGCTGCTTTGCTGAATCTTCTTATGAAAGAGCAATTCTCCGGCCTTCCTAGTGAAGATGCTGCATCCCATCTTAATACCTTCATTGAGTTATGCGATATGCAAAAGAAGAAAGATGTGGATAATGATGTGATTAAATTGAAGCTATTTCCGTTCTCACTGCGAGATCGAGCAAAAACTTGGTTTTCATCTTTGCCCCAAAATAGTATTGATTCTTGGAACAAGTGCAAAGATGCTTATATATCCAAGTATTTTCCGTCGGCTAAGATTATCTCTCTCCATAATGATATCATGAATTTTAAGCAACTTGATCATGAACATGTTGCACAATCTTGGGAGAGAATGAAATTGATGATTAGAAATTGTCCCGCTCATGGCTTGAGTCTTTGGATGATTATACAAATCTTCTATGCTGGTTTGAATTTTGCTTCTAGAAATATCTTGGACTCCGCCTTCGGTGGAACCTTCATGGAAATCACATTAGGAGAAGCCACAAAACTCTTAGACAATATCATGACAAACTATTCTCGGTGGCACGCTGAAAGGCCACCTACTGGTAAAAACGTACATGCTATAGAAGAAATTAAATCGTTGAGTGCTAAGATGGATGAGTTAATGAAATTGTTTGCTAGTAAAGGTGCTCCTTTAGATCCAAATGATATGCCCTTGTCTTCCTTGATTGAGAGTAGCAATGAAAGCTTGGATGTTAATTTTGTTGGTAGGAATAATTTTGGCAACAACAATGCTTTTAGAGGAAACTATATTCCTAGGCCTTTCCCTAGTAATCCCTCTAATAACTTTGGCAACTCCTACAACAATGCTCATGGAAATTACAATAAATTACCCTCTGATCTAGAGAGTAATATTAAAGAGTTTATCTACTCGCAAAAGATTTTCAATGCGTCCATAGAAGAAAAACTACTCAAAGTTGATGATTTGGCTAGGAGCGTTGATAGAATGTCTCTTGATATTGATGCTTTGAAAGTTAGATGTGCTCCTCCCAAGATCAATATGGATGAAACTTTGAAATCTATGCGTGTTTCCATGAATGAGAGTAAAGAAAGAACCGCCTAAATTCGTGATAGACATGAATGGCTTAAAAAGGTGTGTTCTCGTGATGAGAATCACGAAGATCTTAAAGTGCTTGGTGTGACTCCCATTGAATCCTTGTTTTCTAGTGTCAAACCTAATGATGATGGGGCTGGATATGAGTCCACTTTGGTTGAAAAACGCCCCAATGATTCGGAGTCCATCTATCTTGATGCTAAAAGCATTGAAAGTGGAGTAGAGGATATGAAAACTTTGAGTAGTAATGAAACTACTACTTTGGATTTCAAGGAATTCAATTATGATAGTTGCTCTTTGATTGAATGTATTTCCTTGATGCAATCCATGCTAAACTCTCCACACACTTATAGCCAAAACAAGGCCTTTACCGATCATATCGTCAATGCTATGATGAAATCTCTTGAAGAGAAACTTGAATTGGAAGTTTCTATTCCTAGAAAACTTCATGATGAGTAGGAACCTACTATCAAAGTCAAGATAAAAAATTATGAATGCAATGCTTTGTGTGATTTGGGTGCTAGTGTTTCCGCGATTCCAAAGTCTTTATGTGATGTTCTAGGCTTCAATGAGATTGATGAGTGCTCTCTTCATTTGCATCTTGTGGATTCTACTGTTAAGAAACCTATGGGAAGGATCAATGATGTTCTTATAATTGCAAATAGGAACTATTTACCCGTAGATTTCATTGTGCTTGATATTGATTGCAATCCTACATGTCCTATCATTCTTGGTAGACCTTTCCTAAGGACTATTGGTGCTGTCATCGATATGAAGGAAGGGCATATTAGATTTCAATTTCCATTAAAGAAGGGCATGGAACATTTTACTAGAAAGAAAATAAGATTGCCTTATTAATCCATGATGAGGGCTACTTATGGTTTGAGTACCAAAGACGACGATACATGATTCTTTCGCCTTATGCCTAGCTAAGGGTGTTAAACAATAGCGCTTGTTGGGAGGCAACCCAATGAATTTACCTTTGCTTTTTTGCTTTCTGTTTTGTTGCATACACACAATCATAATTCTGTTATGATTGTGTTTTTTGTGTTTCTTTTTGTGTTTGAGCCAAGTAAAACCTTTATGACTAGTTTTGGTGATGGTTGTTTGATCATGCTGGAAAAAGACAGAAACTTTTCGCTCACAAAATTATTTTTCATTTTTATCTAGAAAGAGCTTTTGAGTTGATTCTTTTTGCTACTGGTTGATATGCCAATTTCCCAAATGTTCGCAAATTTTCAGAATTGTTGAGATACCAGAAGTATATGAAGTATACAGATTGCTCCAGACTGGTCTGTTTTTGACAAATTCTGTTTTTGTTGTGTTGATTGCTTATTTTGATGAAACTATGGATAATATCGGGGGGGGGGGGGTACTAGCCATGGAAAAGTGAGAATACAGTAATCTAACACCAATATAAATATATATCAAGTTTGCTACAGTACCTAAAGAGGTGGTAGTTTGTTTTCTTGTGCTAATGTTATCACGAGTTTCTATTTAAAGTTTTGTGTTCTGAAGTTTTCAAGTTTTGGGTGATGTTCTCATGGACAAAGGGATAAAGATTGGAAAGAGCTCAATCTTGGGGATTCCCAAGGCATCCCAAGACAAATTCAAGGACACCAAAAAGCCTAAGCTTGGGGATGCCCCGGGAAGGCATCCCCTCTTTCGTCTTCAATCCATCGGTAACATTACTTGGAGCTATATTTTTATTCACCACATGATATGTGTTTTTGCTTGGAGCGTCGTGTATTATAGGAGTATTTTCTTTTTGTTGTGTCAGAATCATCCTTGCTACACACCTTTTGAGAGAGACATGCACTCATCGTAAATTTGCTAGAATACTCATTGAGCTTCACTTATATCTTTTGAGCTAGATAACTTTGCGCTAAGTGCTTCACTTAGATCTTTTAGAGCACGACGTTGTCATATTTTGGAGAAATAAGAACTCTTGATCTTCACTTATATCTTTTTGAGAGTGCTCTCTCTGAGTAACTTGGTAGTTGGCTTGTGCTATGAAAGTAGTCCCAAAGATGATAGGCGTCCAAATAGGATACAATAAAACTTCCATATTCTTGTGCATTGATTAGAAAGAGAAGTTTGATTCTTCTCAATTAGTTTTGAGACATGGATTTGGTAATATTAAGAGACATGTTAGTAGGGTGTTGTGAATCTAGAAATACTTGTGATGAACTTAGTGATTCCCGTAACATGCACGTATGGTGAACCGCTATGTTAGGAAGTCAGAGCATAATTGATTTATTGATTGTCATCCTTCGTGTTGCGGCCGGGATCGCGCGAAGTTTAACACTACCAACCCTTCCCCCAGGAGTATGCGTTTAGCACTTTGTTTCGATTACTAATAAAAACTTTTGCAATAAGTATGTGAGTACTTCATGACTAATGTGAGTCCATGGTATAGATGCACTTTCACCTTCCACCATTGCTAGCCTCTCTAGTGCCACGCAACTTTCGCGGGTACACAAAACCACCACAGATCTTCCTCAAAACAGCCACCATACCTACCTATCATGGCATTTTCATAGCCATTCCGAGATATATTGCCATGCAACTCCCACTGTTCCGTCTCATGACTTGTGCCGTCACTTACATATTGTCATTGCATGATCGTAAGATAGCTAGCGAGATGTTTCAACGTCATACGCCAAGCTAGATCGTTGCACATCCCGGTACACTGCCGGAGGCATTTCCTATAGAGTCATCATCGTTCTAAGCATTGAGCTGTGAGTAAATGAAAGTGTGATGATCATCATTATTAGAGCATTGTCCCATGTGAGGAAATAAAAAAGGAGGCCAAAGTTGCCCTAGAAAAATATATATGGAAAGAGGCCAAAGAGCCCAAACAAAAAAAGGAGAGAAAAAGAGAGAAGGGACAATGCTACTATCTTTTTCCACACTTGTGCTTCATAATAGCACGATGTTCTTCATGATTGAGAGTCTCTTGTTCTGTCACCACCATATACTAGTGGGAATCTTCATTATATAACTTGTCTTGTATATTCCAATGATGGGATTCCTCAAAATTTCCCTAGGTCTTCGTGAGCAAGCAAGTTGGATGCACACCCACTAGTTCTCCTTTTGAGCTTTCACACACTTATAGCTCTGAGTGCATCCATTGCATGGTAATCCCTACTCTTTCACATTGAGATCTATTGATAGGCATCTCCATAGCCCTTTGATACGCCGAGTCAATGTGACCATCTCCTCCTTTTTGCCTCACAACCTTCACCACACTCTATTCCACCTATAAGTGATATATCCATGGCTCACGCTCATGTATTGCGTGAGAGTTGAAAAAGGCTTTAGAAAGTAAGAGTGCGAAAACAATTACTTGGCCAATGCCAGGGTTGTGCATGATTTAGATTCGTTGTGTGGGGATGATGGAGCATAGCCAGACTATATGATTTTGTAGGGATAACTTTCTTTGGCCTTGTTATTTCGAAAGTTCATGATTACCTTGCTAGTTTGCTTGAAGTATTATTGTTTTCATGTCAATAGCAAACTATTGTTTTGAATCTTATGGATCTGAACATTCATATCACATGAAAGAAGTTACAAAGGACAAATATGCTAGGTAGCGTTCCACATCAATAATTCATTCTTTATCACTTCCCTACTCGAGGACGAGCAGGAGTTAAGCTTGGGGATGCTTGATACGTCTCCAACGTATCTATAATTTTTGATGGTTCCATGCTATTATCTTGTCAAACTTTGGATGTTTTGTATACCTTTTATATCTCTTTTGGGACTAACTTATTAACTCAGTGCCAAGTGCCAGTTCCTGTTTTTCCGTGTTTTTGACCCTTTTCAGAGGAGAATATTAAACGGAGTCCAAACAGAATAAAACCTGTGAAAAGATTTTTTTTCCGGAACAGAAGATACGCAGGGAGCTTGAGAACCAAGGCAGAGGGCACCAGGGGATGCTACAAGCCCCCTAGCCGCGGCGTGGGGGGCGCCTAGCAGGCTTGTGGGCCCCCTGTGGCTCCTCTGCCCTACTTCTTCCGCCTATAAATCCCCGAAAATCCCTAAACCACGGGAGAGAGCCACGAAAATACTTTTCTGCCGCCGCAAGCTTCTTTCTCCGCAAGATCCCATCTGGGGCACGTTCTGGTGCCCTACCGGAGGGGGGATTCGGATACAGAGGGCTTCTTCATCAATACCATTCCCTCTGCGATGATGCGTGGGTAGTTCACCATAGACCTTCGGGTCCATAGCTAGTAGCTAGATGGCTTCTTCTCTCTCTTGGATCTTCAATACAAAGTTCTCCATGATCTTCATGGAGATCTATCCGATGTAATCTTCTTTTGCAGTGTGTTTGTTGAGATCCGATGAATTGTGGATTTATGATCAGATTATCTATGAATCTTATTTGAGTTTCTTCTGATCTCTTATATGCATGATTTCATATCCTTGTAATTCTCTTTGAGTTGTGGGTTTTTTTGGCCAACTTGATCTATGATTCTTGCAATGGGAGAATTGCTTGGTTTTGGGTTCATACCGTGCGGTGACCTCACCCAGTGACAGAACGGGTAGTGAGGCACGCATTGTGTTGTTTCCATCAAGGTTAAAAAGATGGGGTTTATATCTATTGCATGAATTTATCCCTCTGCATCATGTCATCTTGCTTAAGGCGTTACTCTGTTTGTCATGAACTCAATACACTAGATGCATGCTGGATAGCGGACGATGTGTGGAGTAATAGTAGTAGATGCAGAAAGTATCGGTCTACTTGTCTCGGACGTGATGCCTATATGTATGATCATTGCCTTAGATATCATCATGACTTTGCGCGGTTCTATCAATTCCTCGACAGTAATTCGTTCACCCACCGTAATATTTGCTATCATGAGAGAAGCCTCTAGTGAACACTATGGCCCACGGTCTACTTCACATCATATTTTCAGCCCTACACTTTTACTTTGTTGCACCTTCCGCCTTCAGATCTCACCTTGCAATCAATCGTGAAGGGATTGACAACCCCTTTGTAGCGTTGGGTGCAAGTTTGCTGTTTTTGCGCAGGTACGGTGGAGACTTGGCTTGATACTCCTACTAGATTGATACCTTGGTTCTCAAACTGAGGGAAATACTTACTGCTACCGTGCTGCATCACCCTTTCCTCTTCAAGGGAAAAACCAACGCAAGCTCAAGAGGTAGCAATCACCACCCTAACACGACACCCTGACACCCCGACACCCCGACACGACACCGTGACACCTCGACACGACACCCAGACACCCTTACATGATATCCCGAGACCCCGGCACGACACTAGGCACCTGCACCTGCGTGTGGCGACGGGAAGATGTCACTGATAGATCACCACTACAATCCCCCGCGCAGCTCTTAGTACGCCGCCCCCGACGCCACTCACCAGCGACCCGTGACACCGCTTCAGCTTCTTCTTGACAAAAGGTCCTCTTCGGCCTTCTAGGGGCCGATTGGGTCTTAGTTTTGCAAATTATGAGTTAGGTCACATATTATCCAATTTTGTTATTAAAAACAAAATATTTGTGTTGATCGGGTGGATTTACATCTGCAGTTCTTTCGTTGCTGCGAGGGTCTGGTGTTCGACGAGTTCCACCCCTGCGTTCGTGGGTGAGCACAAATGACATCTCCTCCTCCCCCCTTCATTTGCTCTGGGTCGATCTTTGTGCGAGTGAAACTTGCTAGATATAGGTACATTAAATCATCAATATGCGTGACAAGTATGCGTCTCTCGTTCGAAAGGGTTACAGTTATAAATATGCATGCATTTTTATATATTTATAACCGTGATTCTTCTGAATTATCCAATGTTATCCATGGACAGCCCGAGTATGTGTAGATTGGGTTTGTTTTCCCATATGCTCTGCTCCAGATCCGATGCATAATTTCGTCAGTGCCTCCCTATTGTTCTCCGGGTACACATCCTCTCTGTTTACTGCCGAGACGTGTATCAGGACAACAACGCGGAGGTGCTGCCGAAATTTTACGTCGGATCCGAAACACAACAGGGGAAAACGAACCCAATCTACACATACTTGGGTGGGATTAGGACCTATCTTTTCCTATTAGCGTGTAGGTTGCATGGACGTAATAAGACTGACAAACTTGATTAACTGATGAATATACATGCTGAATTATATATATATATATTTCTTGTGTGTTTAGTAGCTAGGCAAGATGAGTGATCGTGCGTGGATTTACACCGGTCATACTAGTCAAAAAGAGATGACCAAAGAATGGTTTACAAAAACCAAGGAGTTTGTGAAAGCCACATTTGCAAATGGCCACACAACAAACTGGTGCCCCTGTCCTGGGTGCGACAACTTTAAAAAGAGGACAGTCGCTGACATGGGTAAACACCTGCAAAGGAGGGGTTTTATATATGATTAGACGGTGTGGAAATTTCATAGCGAGTCTTCCCAATGCACCAGAATTGAGGTGGTTCATCGTCGCACCGACGAGCATGGTACCGGGATCGAAGACATGTTGCAAGACTTTGATGATGCTCGGGATTCCGACGATCAGATGGATGAATCTACAAAGGCCTTCTATGAAATGTTGGAGTCTTCAAAACGTCCTCTCCACGAGCACATTGAGATTTGTTAGCTGGATGCCATTGCACAAGTAATAGCTCTGAAGGATCAATTCAACTTGAGAAGAGAATGCTACGACGCGATGATGACACTATTTGGACGTTTTCTACCCAAAGGCCATGTCATGCGTGCAAACCTGTACTAGTCGAACAAAATACTCTGTGTACGTAAGATGCCCCATGAGAAGATACATGCATGTGAGAAATGATGTGACTTATTTAGTCTTTAGTATGCGGACTTGAACTATTGTCACATTTGCTAGTCTTCCGGGTATGTTGTGGTAGACAAGGTATGGGTGAGAAGAGCTAGACCCAAATCCGAGTTAATGTTCTTTGGTATATGGCAATCATACCAAGGCTTCAATGTCGTTTCATGGTCGAAGAGACGGTCAGAGAGATGACATGGCACAAATTGGGCAAAAGAACCGAACTATGTGCAGATGGGGATACGATGTTGGTACACACATCAGATGCAGAAGCGTGGAAGCACTTCGATGTATTACATCCGGATAAAGCAGAAAATCCAGGCATCCTCGAATCTGCGTCGCCACGGATGGGTTCAATCCCTTTGGTATGACGGCAACCCAATAAAGTAGTTGGCATGTATTTGTCATTCCACTCAATCTCCCCCCCGGACAGATTATGCAAAGAAAGAACATATTCGTGACGTTGATAATTCCAGGGACCAACTATCTGGGGAAGAATATGAATATGTACATGCAACCGCTTAAGGATGAATTGCAAGAAGCTTGGGATAATGGGTTCAAGACATACGACGCCGCTAGAAAAGAAAATTTCAAAATGCATGTCTGGTACATGTACTCGATGCATGACTTGCTCGTGTATGCGCTATTCGCTGGCTAGTGTGTGCATGGAAGGTTCCCATGCCCCCACATGCAAGGCATCTTCGGTTTCATTTGATGCAGGCAGGTCGGAAGTATTCTTGCTTTGACTTGCATAGACAGTTCCTGGATCCTCGCCATCAATTTAGAAAAGACAAGAAGAACTTTATCAAAGGTAAAGTTGTCAAAAACTTGACACCACCTACATTGACAGGACAACAAACCCTGGATCAGTTAAACGCTCTTGAGCCTGATCCAGAGCGTCCAGGGTATTTCAAGGGGTATAATTCACAACATGCCTGGACTCACAAGACATGCTTGTGGGGTCTACCTTACTTCAAAGACCTCCTTCCACACAACATCGACATGATGCACACTAAAAAGAATATCAGAGAGGCCATTTTTCATACATTGTTCAACATAGAGGGGAAGTCAAAGGATAATACTAAGGCTAGAGTCGATAAAGAAACTCTATGTGATAGACCGTTACAAAACATGCGACAATCGAAAGGAAAGCAGAACTCGTCGAAACTAAGGGCCTGGTTCAATCTTGGAAGGCCAGTTATGAGGAAAATTATCTTGTGGGTCAAAATGCACTTGATGTTCCCCGATGGGTATGCAGCGAATCTAAAGAGGGGAGCGAATCATGAAAAATTAAAAATATTTGGTCTCAAGAGTCATGATTGGCACATATGGCTTGAGCGGGTAATGTCAGTGATGTTACGTGGCTTTATTCCTGAGGATGAATGGCTAGTACTGGCAGAGCTGAGCTATTTCTCCCGTGTTCTTTGTGCGAAGAACTATTGCCTGGCGTGTTAGAAGACATGGAGGAATTGGCGCCAGAGTTGCTCTGCAAGTTAGAGAAGATCTTTCCATCGGGCTTCTTTAATCCAATGCAGCATTTGATTTTACATTTCCTGACCAAGGCAAGATCGGGTGGGCCCATGCAAAATTGTTGGTGCTTTGCAACTGAGAGGATGCATAAGACGCTTCTAGCAAAATGTAAAAATAAACATAGAATTGAAGCATCGATGCCCGAGGCATTCATTACTAAGGAGGTGGCAAACTTCATGACAGCACACTACGAAGCCAGAAATCGTCATTTCCATAATCTGAAGCCTCGGTACAATGATGGTTACCCTAAAAAGGTGGATCCAACCTCAGCTTATTCAAAGGGAATCACACACCAGCCGATGCTTCAAAACCAATAACGTTGGATGTCGAAGAATGGCAGACCATTTTGTTGAATATCTTCAACAACCTAACAGAAGTGCGGTCGTACATCGAGTAATTTCTCGGTACATTTTTCCGCAACTTCTAATTCCTTTGAACTGCTCTTATTCCCGAATATTTGATACAGTCGATACGTCGCCAAATTCTCGGATGGAGCGGTGATCCAATATGATTCCGTCGAATAATATGAGCTTCTAGCAAAGCATGGAGGGGGCTATCCTGGTTTCATCTCTTGGTTCAAACAAACGGTAATTATCAATAATGGACCATTTCATTTCTATGTCTAATTTGCGGCTAATGCCACAATCATTTTGTATTAGACTTGCAGGCTAATTCAGAGTCTATGGACGCTGAATTGACACAAGCTGCTAATGGTTTTGACTGTAAGGTCCGTTCATTTGAGAAATACAACATCAACAGGTATCACTTTCGTACCTTTGGCAAAGAGCTATCTATGTCCGACCAAAAATCTATAAATTGTGGTGTCTCTGCTATCGGCGAAGGAGGTACTGGGTATTATGGAAGAGTTGAAGCAATTTATGAACTTCAATTCTATTGTGAAACCCGACCGAACGTTGTAGTCTCCAAATGTTATTGGTTCCAGCCGAAGGAGACTAGAAGGACTCATGAACATATAGGGCTAGTAGAAATCAATCAAAGCACCTATTTAGATGTTCCCGATGTCAATATTAGGGCTCAACACGCGACCCAAGTTTTCTATCTACTGTGGACCTGCGAAACTAATAAGAATCTGAATGGTTGGGATGTTGTTTATAAAGTGCCGCCACATGCTAGACCACCTCCCCCAAATGAAGAGGACTATGAACCTCACATTAATCCAGACACATATGACAGATAATTCTTCCAACAAATGTTTCAAGAACCGCTCTACTTCACCCCACAACATGGAAGTAGACAGCGACAGTGAATCTGACTTCACCCCTGAGTCAGAACGAGCAGAGCCGGAACTAGAAAAGGTTACTCATGCGGATGGCATGTCAATGCTTGACCGATTACAAAAAAGACTTCCATATGTTGATGCCGGTGAACCCGATGAGCACGTCATTCATGACGACACGCGTAGTGATGATGATGATGAATTTATTGAGCCCGGAGCATATATAGACGATCCAGACTATTATTAGTTTGTATGCATCCCAACTTAAATTATATATGTACATATTATTATTCATGTCAGTTATTCAATTTTTGTATGTTGTACTAATTTCTTTTACTCTTTCTCATGGAAGGTATTGAAAGATGGTGGGCGCGAGTCCAGATCCCTCGACGTGTACTTCTTCATCGGCGTACTATGGGAGGGGTCTACCTCTCCATAGAGTGTTGGCACACAGTCTGGGGACACCCACGGGTACTTATTCGTCGGCGTCGTTGCCCACCGGGAGAGGAGGTCGGGTAGGGAAGAAGGCAAAGGGTACAGAACCTGGCCGCGGGAGAGTTAGGTGGACTGCTACGCCATCCTCGCTGCCACCCCAGCTCATTCACCCTTGCATAGGACTACTAGGTTGTATCCGTTTGAGGTGGAGGCTACACGGACTCCAGACCAGGAGCCTCGGCTCGACGGGCCTTCAGCCCATGAGACTCCGGCTCCAGAGGCTTCAGCCCATGAGACTCTTGTACCAGGGGCTACATCCCAGGACACTCCCGCCCTAGACGCTTCGTCCGGATAGGGTACCTGGCCGGATCGGACCGAGGGGCCGGGTGGCCATGCTGATGGTGGCGGGGATGAGTGTAATGATAGTGATGGGGAAGTGGTTGAGGGGGTCACCGTGTACCAGCGTGGTAGTACACGTCTCCCGACTGTGCCGGCGATCTGCGAGCACAGGCCGGTGATTAGGCCCAATGGGGAAAAGTAAGTGCATTTACTCTTTTTGTACCTTTTGCCTTCAATTTTCTTCAAATTTCTAATGCGTTGACCTTGTCATATTGCATGGGTTGGGATCACCCCCTTGGAGTACGCAAGCCGGACACCATCTGCTGGCAAAATTTCCCGGGGTTTGTCACATTGCCCGGTGAGGGTGAGGTTCCTACAATGGGATTTAGCTGGGAGCACTACAAGGCTGCCCAGGCCCCTATCGGAAGAGATGATCGACGGTGTCTTGTGCCATACGAGGGACAACATGGTGATCAACAACTTTTGGCTAATTTCTCCTTTTACACAATCTAAAATTAACAATATAGCTAGCTATTTTACTAATCGGTGTTGTCCCATTTGACTACAGACCATCTACATGTGTGAGGAGGGATATAAGGAGGTGGTCGCCAAGGTTATCGAGGCCGAGTGCAAGCGACTATTACAGAAGTTACGCCACGGGGCTCAGCTGCAGGATGTTTGAGACTACTACGCATCACGTAGTATTAAGAAGGACAAGTCGGAGTGCCGCGGAAAGTTTCTGAAGAAGGGCGGTACATGAATGTAATTACCTATTCTTAAGGCCTTGTACTTACTTCTGTTGATTTGATTTGTAGGCGTAGCGCTCAAATTTCTCTTTACTAACTTATAGGTGCCCCCGAGATGGTGTGCGGATAAGATGGATTGTTGAGAGGCGTTGGTGGATGAATGGTGCACAAGCTAATGGCAAGCCGTCCACGACAATGTGAAGGACCGGCGTGCCCAAATGGTTGGTGTGCCACACCATCAAGTCAGCGCCAACTTATTTCAGTTTGAACGGAACTGGGTATGTGGTTTGCTTCATGATTCATGCAATTCTTTCTTCATGCTAGCTTGAGCCCTTTACTAATACTTTGTTCTCTCTTTTAGGCGCATCACAATAACACGGAGGTGCTAGAGGTGTACGACCTCCATGACATGGCCCATACTGCCTCCTACAAGAAGGTCAAGGCATTCTCTCAGTCTGACCTCTATCATCCAGAGAAGTTCACCAACATCTCCTCCCACAACAAGCTCGTGAGATACAAGGAGGAGGGTAAGGCGAGGAAAGGGGAGGACTTTAACCCGAGCTAGGATCTATTGGATCCAGAGGCGGTGATGATATCTCGTGGCGGGAGGCCCCATGGCTCGATAGCCATTGGAGATTAGCTGATACATTGCCCTCCCACTCTCCCATAGATCAAGGCGCACCATATAGGCTCAGGTCCTGAGAT
Source organism: Hordeum vulgare subsp. vulgare (assembly GCF_904849725.1). Lineage (NCBI taxonomy): Eukaryota > Viridiplantae > Streptophyta > Magnoliopsida > Poales > Poaceae > Hordeum > Hordeum vulgare. The sequence goes on along the minus strand of NC_058520.1, from coordinate 507,972,188 downwards.
AAGACCTCGTCCACAGCCAGTCGATCTCGCCATCGAGGTTAGTTATACGGGCTCAGAAAACTTTCGTCCTTTACATTGTGTGTGTGGCCATCGATGATTACAGTGCTAATGAGGAGTGGTGTTGAGGCTGCTCTTCATAGAGAGAGAGCGTCAACGCAGGCTGCTATTGAGGAGCTTGTTCACGAGAGAGACCGGGTGGCGGCGGAGACGGCTCGGGCCGCGGAGGACAAGATGGCTCGGTTGTTGAGAGGGAACAAATTGAGGTGGCTCACCGGGCCATGTACGAGCTCCTTGTGGTAAGTTTCTTTTTCACATTGGCGAAATCATGCATGTAATGTCCATTTTATTACTAACTAATATGACTGACTCTTCAAAACCAAATATGCAGTCTATGTGCGAGAAGACCGGTCAGACCCCTTCGCCGATGCGAGACATTTCTGCGGTTGGAACGATGAGTTTCATCTGAATGGTCATTAGTTACTAGTATTAACATTTGAGTGTCATCATGCTAACAAGACATTGCAAAATATCTTTGGTGCGGAATAACTCCTGAGCCGCATCGCACAACCCTTCTCGAGGGCAACCTTCTCCACGTGAACCCACCCCGAGCAACCCCGGTGATTCACATCCTTGATGACAACGATAGTAAATTTTCTCTAGTAGTCTGCTTAACAAATGCATAATTAGCTTCGTACATGCTAGTTAGCCCTATTATGCGACATACTTATCTTATTTTCCCCAGGAAAGATATGCTTAACTAATTATCCTCCAAAATGACATGATTAGCTTATTTAGTTCATTTATGACATAATTAGCTTAGTTAGGTCAAAAATAGCATAAGACCTTGGTTAGCTCATAAATGTCATATACTTAGCTTATCTTCCTCCTAAATGACATAATAAGCTCAAAATAAGATAAGAATTGTAATCATCATCTCCTTCTTCTTCTTCTTCTTCTTCTTCTTCTTCTCCTTCTTCTTATCCTTCTCCTTCTTCTTCTTCTTCTTCTTCTCCTCCTTCTTCTTCTCCATATCCTCCTCCTCCTCCTTCTTCTCCTCCTCCTCATCCTCATCCTCCTCCTGCTTCTTCTTCTTCTTCTTCTTCTTCTTCTTCTTCTTCTTCTTCTTCTTCTTCTTCTTCTTCTTCTTCTTCTTCTTCTTCTTCTTCTTCTTCTTCTTCTTCTTCTTCTTCTTCTTCTTCTTCTTCTTCTTCTTCTTCTTCTTCTTCTTCTCCTTCTTCTTCTCCCCCTCCTTCTTCTGCTCCTTCTCCCCCTCCTTCTTCTTCTCCTCCTTCTTCTTCTCCTCCTTCTTCTCCTTCTCCTCCTCTTCTTATTCTTCTCCTCTTCTTTCTTCTGCTCCTCCTCCTCCTCCTCCTCCTCCTCCTTATTATTATTATTATTATTATTATTATTATTATTATTATTATTATTATTATTATTATTATTCTCCTCCTCCTTCTTCTTCTTAGCTAATTATCCTCCAAAATGACATAATTATCTTATTTAGTTCATTTATGACATAATTAGCTTAGTTAGGTCAAAAATAGCATAAGTACTTTGGTTACCTCATAAATGTCATATAATTAGCTTATGTTCCTCCAAAATGACATAATAAGCTCAAAATGGCATAAAATGGAAAATAAAGAATAGGAGAGGACAAAGGAGAAAAATAAAGAATATAAGAAGAAGAATGAGCTTCTTCTTTCTTTCCTCTTATTATTTTCCTTCTCTTTCTTCTTCTTCTTCTTCTCGTTCTAACTTTCTTATTCTCAATTTGCAGATTTGGTTCATTTCATGTAAGGTGGCATTGATGGGATGCTATTGTTTACTTTTTGTTTCGATTTGTATGGATGAACAGTGTGATGTTTCAAACTATGTGTATATATGGATGAACTATGTGAAAATATTTGTTGCCTTGCTCAATATTTTTGCAATGATGTTGGATACATGGCCTAAGCTTCTTCTATTATGTCTGAATCTACATGTGATGTTTGAAATTATATATATCATAGAAGTATTCTGAAAATGCACGGAAATAACTGAAAACAAACAAAAAGTGTCAATACACGCATTTTGACATCTGCCAATGGACGACAAAGGCCTTTGTCGTGTGCAAGCTGATGGCAAAGGTGCCATGTGGAACACACCTGTGCAACTGACCTATATGGTCACTTTGCCATCAGCTCGTGACCCTGGCAGACGGCAAAGGCCCCCAAGGCAGACGACAAAGCCCCCCAGGCAGCAAAGGCCCCCCCATCGGCAAACGAGAAAGCCCCCCCTAAGGCAGACGGCAAAGGCCGCCCCAAGGCAGACGACAAAACCCCCCAGTGACAGACGACAAAGACCCCCCATAGGCAGATGACAAAGCCCCCCCCAAAGGCACACGGCAAAGCCCCCCACCGGCAGATAGCAAGGACCCCCCAGCAGACGGCAAAGGCTCAGTTAGCTATCTAATGGAGTAGGTTCCTGTCGGTTGTCATCTAGCTCCTTTTGCCATCTTCTTGTCATGGCAGACCGATGACAAAGACCTTTTTCGTCTGCCGCAAGCCGGCAGATGGCAAAGAAGGTCTTTATCGGCGCTAGATACGGCGAAAATTTTGCCGTTCACTGACGGACGACAAAGGTCTTTGCCGTCTGTGGAATGGTCCTTTGCCGTCCACTATGGCACACGACAAAGAAGCTGATTCCTGTAGTGATTTGAGGAGTGCCAAGTCAGTGCTCGCGGACGCGTCCGCGGGCGTTTGAGGGCCCAGATTTGCAAGTGGTGGTTGTAGATGCTCTAATGGAGTAATTTTTTTGTTTCTTCTAAAGTATGCAATTCTAGTATACATTGTAATTACGTAGCACACATATAGAAACTGAACATCCTCTATAACACTAAGCTCCCTATTTTTAAAGGCCCCACATTCAATTGAGATGACCCGATTTTGACCGGATCAACAATTTCTCAAAGCCCTCTTATTCAATTCTTTTATACTATACACCATGCTTCCAAATTTAAGGCCTCACAATTAATTAAGGTATTCAATTAGGAACCGAGTCATCCAATTTTGACATGTTCAACAATTTCTCAAGCTGAGGTTTTGTCGGAAGCGAGAGAAACGCACGAAGGGTTAGCCCCGCGTCGCCTTGACCCTAGGCGACTCGGGCGCCGCCACCAACCCTCGATTTGTTCGGGCCTTCCTCCTCTCCTTCCGTCACCGTCGCCAGAGGACGCCTCTGGGCGAAGCCTGTGTGGCTAATGGAGGCGACGGGGGATTCCTCTCATGACGACCTCTTTGCTTTATTGGGCAGTGGATCCAGACGCGTGTCGGCATGCGTCGGGGCCACGGGTCTCCAACGACCAGTGGCTGAGCACAGCGGGTACCAGCGACGTGGCATCTACTGCATCAGGGGTGTGTAGTTAGGACTGCTGGGTTGGCTGGATTTAGGCACAACCTAGATTAGATGATGTTGTGGTTCTCCAACTTGGTCGGATGCATGACACGCTATGTTATGGGCTCAACCCTCATGGCCTTGATCTGTTGTGCTACTTCGGCTGCAATTGTGGTTGTGGTGGTTTGGCCCTAGCAATCTTCATTCGTCATGACATCTTTCTGTCGAACATCAACCTCCGTGATTTGGCCAATAACAAGTTCCTATCTTACCCATCATTGATCTATACGAATTCGCAAACGTTACCCATGGATATCTAGATGGAAAAGGCTCCGGTTATGCACACCTATATTATCAGCCAACACAGCTTCAAAAGGGCATGTCTAAGTCAACATTCTAAAGGCATTGATAGAGGTGCAGAAAGTCATGGCGGTTGCGATTGGAGGTCTTGAAGCATTGGCGGAAAGTGTATTGGATGCGACGAACACTGTGTGCTTGGTGTTTGGTGGATTGCAACAGCGGCCTCGGCGAGCGGGGTGGTAGTAATGGAGGTCTTTTGGTGGTGCCCCTTGAGTGTCGAGTTTTGATTCCTAGGGTGAAAACACAAGGTCTAACCTTCATTGGTTGTACCTGGCAATGACATTATTGAAGGCGTTGTTTTTTCGGTGGACTCGGACTCTCTTCACGGTAAAAACTCATGATCTTCGATAGGGCAACGACAACACTTCTGCATTGTTTCCTTCTTGGAGGCGTTTCTATTGGAGAACCTCTTTTCTAAGCCGGGTGTTGTATTTGGTAGTGGTTAGAGGGTTGTTATTGCTAGTGACTGATCATAGCGGCGAGCCTTTCTGCTTTTCTTTTTGTTTTGTTTTTTTGGTTTTGTGAATCCTTGATGTCTTAGGACATCTTGTTGGTACAGAAGCCAGTTGTAATTGGTATCTTCACTATATTACAATATTCCCTTTCTCAAAAGAAATTCTCAAGCTCTCCCATTATATTTTTTTAATTCACTATGTTCCCTAATTTTCAAGCTCTTTTATTCAATTCAGTTATTCAATGGGATTTGGTATAAATTTTGATCGGACTAATGGTTTTTTGAATCAGCACCAACAAGTATATTAAAACATATCGATCATGCACACCCGCATGATACGTCTCCAACGTATTGATAATTTATGAAGTATTCATGTCATATATACCTATGCTACAATACTTATATATGGTCTTGATGCACTTTATATGCTTGAGGTAGAACTAACCCGGACTGGCATTGTTTTCAACAGAATTGTCGTGGTGTTATTTCTATGTAGAAAATAAAAGTTCTCGGAATCGCCCAAAACTTTTTGACGTTTTTTTCTGGAACAAATAAGAAATACATGAGCGAAGAACCACTGGAAAGGGGCCACCAAGTTCCCCCAAGCCATTAGGGCGCAACCACCCCCTGGGCGCGCCCTGATAGCTTGGGACCACCATGTGGCTCCATTTAGCATGATTCCAACTGTAAAAATCCTATAAAAAGAGAACCCTTCACAAATAAACCTAGAACTTCCGCTTTTCCGTCGTAAGCCCTTGTATCAAATAAAACTCATCCGAAGCCCTATTGCGGCACCCTGCCTGAGGGGGCAATCATAACGGGATGCCATGTTGAGCATCCTCACGGTTTTCATGATGAAGAGGGAGTAGTTCACCCTTGGGTCTGAGGGTATGTATTAGTAGTTAAGCGTTTGATCTCTCCCTCCCTCCCTCTCTCTCTCTCTCTCTCTCTCGTGTTCTTGGGATGTCACAATCTTGATGTATCACGGGCTTTGTTTATATAGTTGGATCATATGGTGTTTGTCCCTTGCTATCTTGATGTGATGAATTGATTCTTTCCCTTGAGATTTTGTTATGTAGGATTGAATATTGGATTTGAGATCACTTGATGTATGTCTTGCATGTGAATACCCGTGGTGACAATGGGGTGTTCTATTGATTCGGTTATGTTTTGGTACTCAACTTGTGGATTCCCGTGGTGACAATGAGGTACTGTACGCATATGGGTTGATACATGTTTTTTCCTACTTACTCTCATAGAAATCTTGGGGTACTCTTTGAATTTCTTTGTGTTGGATTGAATATGATGAATCTAAAATTGTTTGATGCATGTCGAATAAGTAACCCATGGATACTTGAGGTGACATTGCAGTACCTAGGTGACATTAGGGTTGATTGATGTGTATCATGGGTGTTATTCTAGTACGAACTCTAGGGATGTTTGTGACACTTAGGAGGTGTTTGTTTCGACCAATTCACACCGGCACCTATTTACATCATTAACAATTATCGTTCCACGTGTTTGGGCTGGATGCACCGTAATCATCTTCCTGTGTAAACGGTTCTAGCCCAAGTCTCCGTCGCTACTACCCACCTCCCCCGGTAATGAAGCGTTACCTTCCCCCACGAGATCGCCTCCTTGTCCCCCACAAACCCATTTGCCGCCCCGTCCAACGCCTCCCCTGCCCCCTCCCCCTCGTGCTTCATCCAATGTCTCCGCCTCGCCGATCCCCTTCGATCCCCTCCGGCTCCCGATGGATCCCTTCTCCTAGTGCAGCAACAACACCTCCTTGCCATGCCAGCCGACGAGGACAGACCATTGAAGCCGTCGCTGACACCGACGAGGACAGATAGTTGAAGCTGCCGCCACCGCCGCCGCCGACGAGGATGGACCGTCGAAGACGCCACCGAGGAGAAGCAAGGTCCATCTCCGCCGAGGAGGAGCATCACGACCACCAAATTCATCCCCATCAAGCTCCTCATGTAGATATGTTTCCTTTATAGGGCAGAACCAAACAAAATGGGGTTTGTCCATTCCAGTGATGTTACAGTGTGTAATCAGTTCCCATTTACGTTTACTTTACCACTCATCGAAACAAACACCTCCTTATAGGAATAGCTCAATATATTGATTGGAAATAATAGATTTGAGGTGATTCTACTACCTACAACAATTTCATCTTATGTTCTCCGCTAGATATGAACTTTGGAGTGATTCTTTGTTGCACGCTGAGGGATGATCATATGATTCTATTATCTTAGCATTGTTGAGAGATTGCACTAGTGAAAATAGAGCCCTGTGCCTTATTTCCAAGCATTGCAATACCATTTATGCTCACTTCTACTACTTGTTACATTGCTGTTTTTATATTTTTCAGATTATAAAAACCTATATCTACTATCCATATTGCACTTGTATCACCATATCTTCACCGAACTAGTGCACCTATATGATTTACTATTATATTGGGTGTGTTCGGGACACAAGAAATTTGTTGTATTTGATTGCAGGGTTATTTGAGAGAGACCATCTTCACCCAACACCTCTCATGGATTTATAAACCTTAGGTCATCCTCTCAAGGGAAATATGCTACTATCCTATAAAACTCTATGCTTGGAGGCCCAAAAGAGTCTATAAGGATAAAGTTGCGTAGTAGACATCAAGATCTTCTCTCACACCGTTGTCGGGGAGGTGAGTGCTTGAAAATATACCTTTAGATCTTGCAATTGAATCCTTTAGTTTCTTGTTTATCACTAGTTTGGTTTATAAAAATAAAAATACAAAAAATGGAATTTATGTTGCCTTAATTGCGTCACCTTTATAATGTCTTTCGTGAAAAGGATGATCAGAAAATTGTGCCTAAGTGTTAGAAGAAAAATTAAATAAAATGTGTGGCATTAAATCCTTGAATGATAAGCATCATCAAAATGTTGTTAGTATGAATTCTATGAATATCCATGATGCTAATGATATGCAAAGCCATAAGCTTGGAGGTGCTATGTTTGATGAAGATGATATTTTTAGTACCTGAAGTTCTGATGAGAAAATTTATTATGATAATCACATGCCTCCTATTTATGATGATTATGGTGCTGCCATGTATGCTATAAATAGTAATAGTAACCATTAAACTTGTCATCACGAATTTAATATTCAATGTGGTCATGTCAATCAAGATTCACGCGATAGTTATTTTGTTGAGTTTCCTCCCACTACTATGAATGAGAAGAAAATTGCTTATGTGAAGAGAAATGAAAATTCCATGCTTGTGTATTATGAAAATAATGCTTTATGTGATAGTCATATTCTTGAATTCCTTCATGATTCTACTGAAAATTATTATGAGGGAGGAACATATGCTTGTAGGTATTGCAAAAATATCAAGTTTCCTCCCTATGTGTTCAAAATTTTGAAGTTGTGATTGTTTTGCCTTCCTATGCAAGTTGATTATTGCTACAATAAATTGTTTGATTGAAAAATTAATATGCATAGAAAGTGGGAAAAACTTAAATGTGCTTGCCATGTGATGCATGTTTCAATTACTGTTCTTATGTGAGCATCATTGGAATCATCATGCCTAATTAAAAGGCATTAAAGAAAAACGCATTTTGGGAGACAACCCAACACTTATACTTTCTATTTTTGTATATTAAAATGATCAATATACTGTAGCAATCATGCTTTGTGCCTTTTATTTCAAGAATGTGCCAAGTAAAGCCTTTGGGATAGTGTGGATAGTTGTTGATTTCTGTGCAAAAACAGAAACTTTTGCGTCCACTATATGAATTATGTGATTTTACTAGAGAGTCAAAATATTCTGAAATTGTTACACATTGTTTCTATGCAAATTTACTACTCCGTCTTAAGTTTTCAGAATTTTGATATATAGGGAAGTATGGTTTTAGTTCAGATCTTTACAGACTATTCTGTTTTTGACAGATTCTGTCTTCCATGCATAGTTCGCTTGTTTTCGTGTTTCCATAGCTTGTATTGAGTGATATAAGTTATGGGCATCATAGAACAGTATGTATTATGTGAGAACAATTATTAATCTTGTATTTGTAGTGCCCAAGTAAATGATCTATCTTTATTACAGTAACCCATCTCACGAAGTTTCGTTATATTTTGTGTGATTGAAGTTTTCAAGTTTTGGGTGAGACACCGATATGAGGAGAATAAGGAGTGGAAAGACCCTAATATTGGGGATGACCAAGTCACCCCCAAGGTAACATCCAAGGAAGACTCAAGCGTGTAAGCTTGGGAATGCCCCGGAAGGCATCCCCTCTTTCGTCTTCAACATAATAAGGAGTGGCAAGACCCTAAGCTAGGAGCTATATTTTTATTCATCACATAATATGTGTTTTTCTTGGAGTATCATTTTATTTTTTTAAAATTTTATTGCTTTTATTTATAATCATGTTTTCAATAAAAAGGCCCAAGAATTGCCTTTAGAATGCTTGAACTGCATGTGTGAGATATGCTGTATAAAAACAGAAACTTTTGCTATAGTATTTGAATTATGAGATTTTATTGGAACGTGGGAGTTTATGTAATTTTTACACGACACTTTCATACAATTCTTTATCATTTCTTAAATATTCAAAACAACTCGAGATACATAAGTACACTTTTGAGACCGATTGCTATAGATTGTTCTACTTGGATAGATTGTTATCATAGTTTTGTTACCTACTTATCCTAGAGATTTCATGGCTTATATAGGTAGATATAATTTGTGTAGATGATAGTATACAGTGTATAATGTTTGAAAATTATCATGAAAGTTTTATTGGCAGTACATGAAGTGTTGATTTATTCTTATGTGTAGTAACCTATCTCATGAGTTCTTTTCAAGCTTTGTGTGGGTGAAGTTTTTGAGACTTAGGTGAAACCGAGATATGCAAGGATTGAACAAGATATTAAAAGATAAAGCTTGGGGATGACCAAGGCAACCCAAATAAATATTAAAAGAATTCTCAAGCATCTAATCTTGGGGATGATATGCATTCCACCTCTATTCGTCAACAAATATCGATTATCCTATGTTGATCCTAAGTTTTTTATTTGTTCACATCATATGTGATTTTGTTGGAGTGTACTTTGTTTTGTTTGATATTTTACACAATAATTATATCTAAAAATATTTATTGAGAGATATTCCTCACATAGCTACTTGATTGTTTTACTACTCATTGATCTTCACTTATATCTTTTGAGAGTAGTTTGATTGTTTACTCTTGTGCTTCACTTATATCCTAAGAGTCAATTATGAATGAATGAAATATCATAAATCTGAATTTATCAATGTGTTATATTCTTAGTACTAGTTTCACATTTGGTTTTGAAAGTAAAAATTATTGAAGTTTGACAATCACAATATTGGTCATACAAGCAATTCATGAATGATTAGTATAAGAAAGAGAACTTTCACATACAAATATATTATATTGGACATCTTGTATGATTGTGAATACCCATTAATTATTTTCAACCTTGATAAAATTGTTGAAGTTTGACAAGGAGTACAAAATAATGGTTATGTTTAGGTATATTTTCATAGAAGTTATATAGTTATGGATCCTAAAACATGTGGTGCTTGTTTAGAACCTTTTGCTAGCCAAAACTTCATACTAAGTAGAGATACTACCTATGCGGCCAAATCCTTGAGCCAAGTTTCTTCTGTGAGAGTCCCCCATACCTACCTATATATGGTATTTCACTGTCATTCCAAGTAAATTTTGACGTGCTCCTTCTAAAACCTTCAAATAAACATCTGTTTTGTGTGCCCGTATTGCTCATGGAGCGATCGGGGCGGTCAATATCTTCCACGCTATGCAGATTATTCTTATGGTGAGTGTTTATTCACTTGTCATTCACGAGAGAGGCTGATAAAAAGGATGCCTAGTCCTACATAATAAAAATAAATAAATAAACAATAAACTGCCTAGAAAGTTGATTGTTTGGAGGGCACTCGTGGATATGATTAGCGATGCAATGTGTTTGAATGGTTGAGGGCGAGTAAATTTTCAATTGTGTTTGGGAACCGCCAATAATGTGATTAGCATGGAAGATATTGAAATCTCTTGTTGTAACGTTTCCAGGAAAGTCACACGACCCAAAATATATTCATATCTGTTTTAAACAACGAGCTCTCGCACCTCTGCAAATCTCTGCTTCCCTCTACGGAGGGACAATCTATTTATTTTTATGTTATTTATTTTTCATGTTGAGTCAACTTATTATTCCAACCTCAATTATTAGTTGGCACACATCATGTGGTGGGGAAAGATACAAGCATATATATCCAGTCAAATATATTTGATCATGATTCATTATTGTTGACAATTATCTTTATGATAAGTGTGTTGGGCGGCAAAACATTAAGACCCTATCTTTCTCTGTGTTCAATGGATGCTATTTTTTATGAAAATATGGTGTGATTATTATAAACCATAGAAGCCTATATGATAATTGAGTATGTGTGGCTTTTACTTAGACTTCGTTGAAAATAAGATGCATTCAAATTGTTTGATGACTAAAAACATAGGTTGTTAAGTTTCAAGCTAATGCATTGTTTGAACCATGACATCTGAATTGATTACTACTTTATCATGATGAGTTTTATGAGAAATAATTGATGGTTAATATGCTAGAAAAGTGATTGAATTTATCATTGATCAAAATTATACACTATTCTAGCATTCACACCTCATAAATTACTTCTTTCACCATTTACCTACTCGAGGACGAATAGCAATTAAGCTTGAGGATGTTGATACGTCTCCAACATATCGATAATTTATGAAGTATTCATTCCATATTTACCAATGTTTATAATACATTTATATGGTATTGATGCACTTTATATGATTTAATTAGAACTAACCCAGACTCACATTGTTTTCAACAGAATCATCATGGTGTTGTTTTTGTGCAGAAAATAAAAGTTCTCGAAATCGCCCGAAACTTTTTGTGGAAAAATTAAGAAATACCATAGCGAAGAACCACCAGAGGGGGGGGCACCAGGTTCCCCCCAATACATGAGGGCGCGACCACCCCCTGGGCGCGCCCTGATAGCTCGGGACCACCCCATGGCTCTGTTTAGCGTGATTCCAACGCTGAAAAATCCTACAAATAGGGAAACACTCAGAAATAAACCTAGAACTTCCGCTCCGCCGCCTAAAGCCTGTGTACCGAAGAAGACTCATCCAGATACTTGTTTTGGCACCCTACTAGAGGGGACGATCATCATCAGAGGCCATATTCATCATGTGTGCGGTCTCCATGATGAAGAGGGAGTAGTTCACCCTCGGGGCTGAGGGTATGTACTAGTAGCTATGTGTTGATCTCTCTCTCTCGATCTCTCTCCCCCCCCTCTCTCTCTCGTGTTCTGGAGATGTCACTATCTCGATGTATCACAAGCTTTGTTAATATAGTTGGATCATATGATGTTTGTCCCTTGTTATCATGATGTGATGAATTGAATCTTTCCCTTGAGATTTTGTTATGTCGGATTGAATAATGGATTTGAGATCACTTGATGTATATCTTGCATGTGGATACCCGGTGACAATGGGATGTTCTATTGATTCCCTTGATATATGTTTTGGTACTCAACTTGTGGATTCCCGTGGTGACAATGGGGTAATCTATGCATGTGGGTTGATACATGTTCTTGTCCTACTTTCTCCAATAGAAATCTTGGGGTACTCTTTGAAGTTATTTGTGTTGGATTGAATATTATGAATCTAACATTGTTTGATGCATGTTGAATAATTAAGCCACGGATACTTGAGGTGGCATTGTAGTATCTAGGTGACACTACGGTTGATTGTGTTATTCTAGTACGACTCTAGGGCTGTTTGTGACACTTATAGTAATACATCAATAGATTGATCGGAAAGAATAGCTTTGAGGTGGTTCTACTACCTACAATAATTTCATCTTATGTTCTCTTCTAGATATGAACTTTGGAGTGATTCTTTGTTGGACATTGAGGGATGATCATATGATTCTATTATCTTAGCATTGTTGAGAGATTGCACTACTGAAAGTATGAACCCTAGGCCTTATTTGCAAGCATTGCTCACTTTTACTACTTTTTACCTTGCTGTTTTTATATTTCCATATTACAAAAACATATATCTACTATTCATATTGCACTTGTATCGTCAGCTCTTCGCCGAACTAGTGCACCTATACAATTTTTCATTGTATTGTGTGTGTTGGGTACACAAGAGATTTTTCGTATTTGATTGCATGGTTGTTTGAGAGAGACCATCTTCATCCTATACCTCCCATGAATTGATAAACCTTAGGTCGTCAACTTGAGGAAAATTTCTAGCGTCCTACAAAACTCTGCGTTGGAGGCCCAAGAGAATATACAAGATTAAAGTTGTGTAGCAGACATCACCGCCCACCACCTAGAAAAAAGAAGCACCACCATTTGATATTATATCACCCATATACTACATGCAACCATCGACAAAAGAAATTCCCCACATAAATATATATTGTTAGCGGATAACACAGAATCACACCATGAAAGGCCCAACAAATCACCACACTATAAATAAAAATAAAACACACTCTATCGTCTCCTCCATCTGCCAAACTAAATATCCCACCAGTTCAAAAATATATGGGGTATTAGTTTTTTGAAAAGTCAAATTTCATTAACTTTGACCAAGTTCACAACAAAAATATTGACACCCACAATATTAAACAAAATAAGTATGGAAATTCATTTCATGATTAATCTAAAAATACCTATTTCATATTATGGATTTTGATATATTTATCTACAAATTTGATCAAATTTAATAGGTTTGACTTTTCAAAAAAGTAACACACCTTATATTTTGATACAAAGTGATTTTTTTACGAAACCTAATAACAACTATGGCGCAACAAAGCGCACCTAACCCTTGTAGTAGATATGAATGTTCAAGTAAATCACTAATATAATTTACAAACTAAATTCAAAGTTTACAAACCAAATTATTCAAATTTAAACATGCCAAATTGTCCAAATGTAGCAAATATCTTGTGGTATAACAACTAGGTAGCACTATGACGTTGCCAGTGATGCTCAATAAGATCATATTAAAGTTGAACATGAACTTGTCGATTCTCGATCTTGCAATGTTCTTCCAAGAATGTGAAGAGCCTATTCAAATCACACTTTGTCTCAACCGGAGTCCCGTTGGTGATGTACCGAAAGTTATTAGGCATCTCCCTCATCTATTCAATGATCATGTTACACAATATGATGCAACAAGTCATGATTTTCCATAGAACCTTGGAGCTTCAATACTCGGTAGGGTCACAAAAAATTGCAAAACGGTTTTGAAGCACATTGAAGGCTCTCTCACATCTTACCTAGAAGCTTCTTGACATTGGGCAGAGTGAATATTATGTTACCTTTTGGACACATAATTGTTTTGAATAATGTGACCCATGGTGGATGTATGTCATCTGCAAGGTAGTAACCCATTGAGTAGTCGTGCCCACTAACCGAGTAGCTGCAAGCATGAGCATCTCTTGTAATAAGCCTAGAAAACAGTGGTGTTCTCGATAGCACATTCATGTCCTCATGGGAGCCATGCAAACCAAAGAATGAATGTCATATCCAAAGATCCTTCGATGCAACTGCCTTAAGAATGATCTTTTGATCGTTGTAGTGGCCTTAGTACCGACACTTCCACTCTGCACGACAATTCTTTCATGTTGAGTGCATACAATCAAGTGGTCCAAGCATCTTCGGTCGTATTCTTGCTTCACTCTCTATCATCAACCTCTTGGTGTTTTCGTCGGTGGGTGCTCTACAATACTCAGGTCCAAAAACATCGACCACTACTTTGGTGAACCTTAGAATGGCCTTCAAGATTATGTCTTCACCAACGTGGACATAGTCGTCAACGGCATCGGCTGAACACCCATATGCCATGACTCGAACAGCCACAATGCACTTCATGAGAGGGTTTGCACTTATATTTTCACTTGCATTTTACTGGAGTTTGAACCATTCATCATACATTTCAACAACTTTTGCAATGGTGAGAAAGAGACTTGTGTGCATCTGAAAACGTCGGCAAAAGTACTTCTTCAGAAAGGTTCTCTCGTGACCTTTGCATTGTCCTCTGCTCTATCACGGTTGATGTGTATGCAGCCAACCTGCTATCCTCTCCTAGGGCATGGAATATCATCATCAAAAATCATGCCTAAAACGGTTTTAAAGTCTTCGACATCGTTTGCCTCTTTGGATGACACTGAGTCTTCAAAAACTATCTTCCTCAACCTCTTCATCTACAGTTCAAATAGCTAGGTTCAATCCAAATGGCTCGGTCCAAAAAGAAACAAGCTAAAACACTCACCTAAGCAATTCGTCGAATACTTGTGGTGCGGTGGTGATGCATCTGCGAGCCACCATCATTCCGTCCAAACTAGCATGTGGCGAGACGTCAAAATGACTTGCAGCGACGCGTTAGCGAAGTTAGGAGCAGCGGCTGCCAAACACGAAGAAAAAAGAATACATCAAATGAATCAATTATGGAAACATCGGCGGCGTTTCATCTCGATTCCCACGATGGCGATGGTGAACAAACAGACTAGGCATTGGGCGGCGAGAGCCAAGGGAGGCAATGCGGTAGCGACGGGGGGCATCAGGAGGTCACCTGCAATGAGGCAGTGGCGGGGGAGAGGTGGGGTAGGTCGACAAAGAGGCAGGAGAGTTTTTCTACAAGCGATAGCGGTGGAGTAAAAATAAGGGTGAGATAAACGTCGGAGTAGAATTTATTCTCCATTAATGTATATTGGGGATCGGCTAGGTGCATGTTGGAAGAGGAAATTCGAATTATCCTGCTCTAACGTTAGATAGGGAATCAATTAGAGTTGGCCTTGGTATTGAGCCAAGGGCATCTCCAACCGCGTCGTGCAAATTTTCTTTTGCATCCGTACACGAATAAGGGGGACCAGTGAGTGCACATGTATGCAAAAGGCCGCCATCCAACCATAGATGTATACATTCTGACAACAGTTCAAACCAACCAGACAAAATTCGCGCAAACACGGATGGGTTTCATACAAACTGGGCTAAAACGTTTACATTTTGAACATATTTTGATTAACAAGGTAAAACTATGTGCATCGTATGATCGCGCAAAGCTCCACTCTCACGTCACAGATACACTACACTAGTCTACGATCGGTCGTGAGGGATCTCTTTGCCTTCCCCATGTCCGGCAACCCACTCATTAGACAGCTAGGAGCCCCGGAGATATATTCCTTCCACTTTCCCCATCTCCGGTTACGCCAATCTTTGGAGTAGAAAGGGAATGCTTCGTCTGGAGTGGAAGGGTTGCATCTGATTCCGTACAGCATGGATCCGTGCTTGTTTTTTGGGGCGGGGAATGATGGTGGCTGGCTAGATAGGACGAGACACCGGTTCTGGATGCCGGCGACCCACTCGTGGTGGCTATCTTGGGACCAAAGCGGCGATGTCCCCGTGTTCTACTTTTCTTTGATGATGGCGGCGGGCGCGAACGTGTGGGCCGCCACCTCGTCGATGTTGACGCAACCGGCTTCTTTTTTTGCCGGCATGGCACGGCTACACGCGCTTGGACAACAGATGGAGTGGTCGCACGCACGGGAAGCGTGGTACTACGTGGCGTTGTGGACAACAGTGACAATGCTCGTGCAACCCTCCTCCCCATCGTGCCGGCCTGGAGCCACTCGCTGATACGTCTCAAACGTATCTATAATTTTTTATGGTTTCACGCTGTTATCTTGCCTTCTTTGTAAAGGTGTGAAATAATTACTTGGCCAATACCGTGGTTGTGCATGATTTAAATTCGTTGTGCAATGATGATAGAGCATAGCCAGACTATATGCTTTTGTTGGGATAACTTTATTTTGGCCTTGTTATTTTGAAAGTTCATGATTACTTTGCTAGTTTGCTTGAATTATTATTGTTTCCACGTCAATAGCAAACTATTGTTTTGAATCTAATGGATCTGAACATTCACGTCACATACGAGGAATTACAAAGGACACCTATGCTAGGTAACATGAAAGCATCAAAAATTCATTCTTATCGCTTCCCTACTCGAGGACGAGCAGGAGTTAAGCTTGGGGATGCTTGATACGTCTCAAACGTATCTATAATTTTTTATGGTTTCACGCTGTTATCTTGCCTTCTTTGTATGTTTTATGTACCTTTTTATATCTTTTTGGGACTAACCTATTGATTCAGTGCCAAGTGCCAGTTCCTGTTTTTTCCGTGTTTCTGACTCTTTTCAGATATGATTTTGGAACGGAGTCCAAACGGAAGAAAAACCCCGAAATGATTTTTTCCCGAACGGAAGAAGTCCACGGGGCTTTAGGGCCAAGCCAGGTGGGCTCCAAGGAGCCCACAAGCCCCCACTCCGCCACTAGGGGGGAGGCGGCGGTGGGCAGGCTTGTGGCCTCCCTGGCCGCACCCTGACCTAGGTTTTGCGCCTATATATTCCCAAATATTCCGCAAAAAATGAGGGGAGCCTCGAAAATACTTTTCCGCCGCCGCAAGCTTCCGTTTCCGCGAGATCTCATCTGGAGACCCTTCCCAGCACCCTGCCGGAGGGGACTTTGGAGGTGGAGGGCTTCTTCATCATCATCATCGCCCCTCCAATGACTCGTGAGTAGTTCACTTCAGACCTACGGGTCCGTAGTTAGTAGCTAGATGACTTCTTCTCTCTCTTGGATCTTCAACACAAAGTTCTCCATGATCTTCATGGAGATCTATCCGATGTAATCTTCTTTGGCGGTGTGTTTGTCGACATCCGATAAATTGTGGACTTGTGATCAGATTATCTATGATATATATTTGAGTCTTTGTTAATTTCTTATATGCATGATTTTATATCCTTGTAAGTCTCTCCGAGTCTTGGGTTTTGTTTGGCCAACTAGATCTATGATTCTTGCAATGGGAGAAGTGCTTGGTTTTGGGTTCTGCCATGTGGTGACCTTTCCGAGTGACAGTAGGGGCAGCAAGGCACACATCAAGTAGTTGCCATCAAGGGTAAAAAGATGGGGTTTTTATCATTGGTTTGAGATTATCCCTCTACATCATGTCATCTTGCTTAAGGCGTTACTCCGTTCTTATGGACTTAATACACTAGATGCATGCTGGATAGCGGTCGACGTGCGGAGTAATAGTAGTAGATGCAGAAAGTATCGGTCTACTTGTTTCGGACGTGATGCCTATAGAAATAATCATTGCATAGATATCGTCACGACTCTGCACAGTTCTATCAATTGCTCGACAGTAATTTGTTCACCCACCGTCTACTTGCTTTCATGAGAGAAGCCACTAGTAAACACTACGGCCCCCGGGTCTATTCACATCCATCGTTTACATCTCCGCTTTTACTTTGCTTTGTTACTTTGTTGCTTTCAGTTCTCACTTGGCAAACAATCTATAAGGGATTGACAACCCCTTCATAGCGTTGGGTGCAAGCTTTTGTGTTTGTGCAGGATCTTGAGATACTCTTCTACCGGATTGATACCTTGGTTCTCAAACTGAGGGAAATACTTACCGTCGCTGTGCTACATCACCCTTTCCGCTTCGACGGAACACCAACACAAGACTCCAAGGCAACGGGAGAAATCCTTTGCATACTTGCCTAGGAAGTCCCTTAAGGCGTAGCCGTAGCTGAAGGATTCCTGGCGCCGTCGACACAACTGTTTCTGGCGCCGTTGCAAGGGATACACAACAGAACAATCAGAAGTATTTCTGGCACCGTTGTCGGGGAGGAGAAATCAAGATCTATCCAGGTAGGTCTCACAAACTCTTCTCTTGCATTTACTTTTGTTGCCAGTTGCCTTTCCTCTCCCCCACTTCACATTTGTCGTTTTCATTCGCCTTTCGCCTTTCTCCTTCGCCGTTTTCTCCTGCCCTTTGCCGGTTTCTTGCTTGCTTGTGTGCTTGTTTGTTTGTTGAAGACATCATGTCTGAAAACACCAAACTTTGCGACTTCTCGAGCACTAATAATAATGATTTTATTAGTACTCCGATTGCTACCGCTACTAGTGCGGAATCGTATGAAATCAACGCACCTCTCCTGAATCTTGTTATGAAAGAGCAATTCTCTGGACTTCCTAGTGAAGATGTCGCATCCCATCTAAATACCTTCATTGAGCTTTGCGATATGCAAAATAAAAGAGATGTGGATAATGACGTGATTAAGTTGAAACTTTTTTCCTTTCTCGTTGCGAGATCGCGCAAAAACTTGGTTTTCTTCTTTGCCTAAAAATAGTATCGATTCTTGGGATAGGTGCAAAGATGCTTACATATCCAAGTATTTTCCGCGGGCTAAGATCATCTCCTTACGTAACGATATCATGAATTTCAAGCAACTTGATCATGAACACGTTGCACAATCTTGGGAGAGGATGAAGCTTATGATTAGAAATTGTCCCGCTCATGGCTTGAGTTTGTGGATGATTATACAAATCTTTTACGCTAGCTTGAATTTTGCTTCTCGCAATATCTTGAACTCCGCCTCAGGTGGAACGTTCATGGAAATCATGTTAGGAGACTCTACAAAACTCCTAGACAATATCTTGACCAACTACTCTCAGTGGCACACTGAACGGTCGCGTGCTAGCAAAAAGGTGCACGCTATAGAAGAGATTAACTCGCTTAGTGCTAAGATGGACGAGTTGATGAATTTGGTTGCTAGTAGAAACGCTACCATAGATCCTAATGGCATGCCACTATCTTCTTTGATTGAGAGTAGCAACGCTAGTTTGGTCGTGAATTTTGGTGGTAGGAACAATTTTAGCAACAACAATGCTTTTAGAGGAAACTATGTTCCTAGGCCTTTTCCTAGTAACTCCTCTAACAATTATGGCAATTCCTACGGCAACACTTATGGAAATCATAACAAATTACCCTCTGATCTAGAGAGTAATATCAAAGAGTTCATCAACTCTCAAAAGATTTTCAATGCGTCCATAGAGGAAAAACTACTCAAAATAGACGATTTGGCTAAGAGCGTTGATAGGATGTCTTGTGATAATTGATGCTTTGAAATTTAGATGCGCTCCTCCCAAGATCAACTTGGATGAAACTTTGAAACCTATGCGTATCTCCATGAATGAGAGCAAAGAAAGATCCGCCCAAATTCGCGCTAGACATGAATGGTTTAAAAGGGTGCGTTCTAGTGATGCAAATCGCGAAGATCTTAAAGTGCTTGGTGTGTCTCCTCTTGAATCTTTGTTTCCGCGTGTCAAACCTACTTATGGAGGGGCTGGATATGAATCCACTTTGGTTGAAAAACGCCCCGATGATTCGGAGTCCACCTATCTTGATGATAAAGGTGTGGGGAGTGGAGTAGAAGAAGTCAAATTTTGGGTAGTAATGAAACTCCCACTTTGGATTTCAAGGAATTCAATTATGATAATTGCTCCTTGTTTGAATGCATTTCTTTGATGCAATCCATTGCAAACTCTCCACATGCTTATAGCCAAAGCAAAGCCTTTACCGCGTATATCGTAGATGCTATGATGAAATCTCTTGAAGAGAAGCTCGAACTAGAAGTGTCGATACCTAGAAAACTTCATGATGAGTGGGAACCTACTATCAAAATCAAGATCAAAAACTATGAGTGCAATGCTTTGTGTGATTTGGGTGCTAGTGTTTCCGCGATTCTAAAGTCTTTATGTGATATTCTTGGTTTTCATGAGATTGAAGAGTGTTCTCTTAATTAGCATCTTGCGGATTCTACCGTCAAGAAGCCCATGGGGAGGATGGATGATGTTCTTATTGTTGCAAATAAGAACTATGTACCCGTGGATTTCATTGTACTTGACATAGATTGCAATCCTTCATGTCACATTATTCTTGGTAGACCTTTCCTAAGGACTATTGGTCCTATCATCGATATGAAGGAAGGGAATACTAGATTTCAATTTCCCTTAAAAAAGGTCATGGAGCACTTTCCTAGAAAGAAAATAAGATTGCCTTATGAATCTATGATGAGGGCTACTTATGGTTTGAGCACCAAAGATGACTATACGTGATTCCATCACTTTCGCCTAGCTAAGGGCGTTAAACAAAAGCGCTTGTTGGGAGGCAACCCAACGAATCTATCCTTTTTCTTTCTGTTTTGTGTTTTCCACACTTCATAATTCTGTTATGATTGTGTTTTTTGTGTTTCTTTTTGCGTTTGTGCCAAGCAAAACCGTTATGATTAGTCTTGAGGATGATCGTTTGGTCATGCTGGAAAAGACAGAAACTTTCTGCTCACGAAAAGAATTTTCGTTTTTTTTCTGTAAGAGCTTTTGAGTTTATTCGTTTTGCTGCTGATTGCTACGCAAATTCTTCAGACTGTCGTAATTTTTTAGAATTTTTTAAATAACATAGGTATACGAAACATACAGATTGCTATATACTGGTCTGCTGTTAACAGATTCTGTTTTTGTTGTGTTGGTTGCTTATTTTGATGAAACTATGGATAGTATCGGGGGGTATTAGCCATGGAAGATTGAAAGTACAGTAACCCAACATAAGCACAAGTAGAATTTGAGTCTGCTACAACACCTAAGGAAGTGGTGGTTTGCTTTCTTGTACTAATGTTATCACGAGTTTCTGTTTAAGTTTCGTGTTGTGAAGTTTCGAAGTTTTGGGTGAAGTTCTTATGGACAAAAAGATAAAGAGTGGCAAGAGCTCAAGCTTGGGGATGCCCAAGGCACCCCAAGATATTCAAGGATGCCGTAAAAGCCTAAGCTTGGGGATGCCCCGGGAAGGCATCCCCTCTCTCGTCTTCAATCCATCGGTAACGTTACTTGGGGCTATATTTTTATTCACCACATGTTATGTGTTTTTGCTTGGAGCGTCTTGTATCGTAGGAGTCTTTTATTTTTGTTGTGTCACAATCATCCTTGCTGCACACCTAGAGAGAGAGACATGCACTCACCGTGATTTTGTCGAGCTTCACTTATATCTTTTGGTAGACAATTGAGCTCACATGTGCTTCACTTATATCTTTTGAGCTAGATACTTTTTCTCTATGTGCTTCACTTATATATTTTAGAGCACAGCGGTGCATGGCTTGGTAGTTGGTCTATGCTTTGAAAGTAGTCTCAAAAGAGGTAGTTATCCAAAGGGATACGAAAACTTCCAGCTTTATGTGGATTGAATAGTTAGAGAAGTTTGATTCATCTCAATTAGTTTTGAGTTGTGGTTATGGTAATATTGAAGTCATGCTAGTAAGGTGTTGTGGATCTAGAAATACTTGTGTTGAAGTTAGTGATTCCCGTAGCATGCACGTATGGTGAACCGCTATGTGATGAAATCTGAGCATGATTAGTATATTGATTGTCATCCTTTGCGTGGCGGTCGGGATCACGCGATGGTTTATACCTACCAACCCTTCCCCTAGGAGTATGCGTTGAATGCTTTGTTTCGATTACTAATAAAACTTTTGCAACAAGTATATGAGTTCTTCATGACTAATGTTGAGTCCATGGTTTAGATGCACTTTCACCTTCCACCATCACTATCTTCTTAGTGACGTGCAACTTTCGCCGGTGCAGAAAACCAACCATTAGCCTCCCTCAAAAAAGCCATCATACCTACCTACTATGGCTTTTTCAAAGTCATTCCGAGATATATTGCCATGCAACTACCGCCATGATATGTGCCACCACGTCTACATTGCCTTTGCACGATCGTAAGATAGCTAGCATGATGTTTCCATTGATGTCTATGCCATGCTAGATCATTGCCACGGTACACTACCGAAGGCATTCCATATAGAGTCATAATTGCTCTAAGTTTTTGAGTTGAAAGTGTGATGATCATCATTATTGGAGCATTGTCCCATGTGAGGAAATAAAAGAGGCCAAAGAAGCCCATAAAAAAGAGGCCAAAGAGCCCACCCAAAAAAATGAATGAGAGAAAAAGAGAGAAGGGACAATGCTACCACTTTTTCCACACTTGTGCATATTGAGCACCATGATCTTCATGATTGAGAGTCTCTCGTTTTGTCACCACCATATAGCTAGTGGGAAATTCTCATTATATAACTTGGCTTGTATATTCCAATGATAGGCTTCCTCAAAATTGCCTTAGGTCTTCATGAGCAAGCAAGTTGGATGCACACCCACTAGTTTTCTTTAAGAGCTTTCACATACTTGTAGCTCTAGTGCATCATTTGTATGGCAATCCATACTCATTCACATTGATATCTATTTATGAGCATCTCGACAGCTCATTGATATGCCTAGTTAATGTGACTATCTTCTCCTTTTTTGTCTTGCAACCTCCACTACATTCCACACCGTCTATAGTGCTATAACCATGGCTCACGCTCATGTATTGCGTGAGAGTTGAAAATGTTTGAGAAAGTAAAGGTGTGAAACAATTACTTGGCCAATACCGTGGTTGTGCATGATATAAATTCGTTGTGCAATGATGATAGAGCATAGCCAGACTATATGCTTTTGTTGGGATAACTTTCTTTTGGCCTTGTTATTTTGAAAGTTCATGATTACTTTGCTAGTTTGCTTGAATTATTATTGTTTCCACGTCAATAGCAAACTATTGTTTTGAATCTAATGGATCTGAACATTCACGTCACATAAGAGGAATTACAAAGGACACCTATGCTAGGTAACATGAAAGCATCAAAAATTCATTCTTATCACTTCCCTACTCGAGGATGAGCAGGAGTTAAGCTTGGGGATGCTTGATACGTCTCAAACGTATCTATAATTTTTGATGGTTTCACGCTGTTATCTTGCCTTCTTTGTATGTTTTATGTACCTTTTTATATCTTCTTGGGACTAACCTATTGATTCAGTGCCAAGTGTCAGTTCCTGTTTTTTTCGTGTTTTTGACTCTTTTCAGATATGATTTTGGAACGGAGTCCAAACGAAAGAAAAACCCCGAAATGATTTTTTTTCCCGAACGGAAGAAGTCCAGGGGGCTTTTGGGCCAAGCCAGGTGGGCTCCAGGGAGCCCACAAGCCCCCACTCCGCCACCAGGAGGAGGCGGCGGTGGGCAGGCTTGTGGCCTCCCTGGCCGCGCCCTCACCTAGGTTTTGCGCCTATATATTCCCAAATATTCCGCAAAAAATGAGGGGAGCCTCGAAAATACTTTTCCGTCGCCGCAAGCTTCCGTTTCTGCGAGATCTCATCTGGAGACCCTTCTCGGCACCCTGCCGGAGGGGACTTTGGAGGTGGAGGGCTTCTTCATCATCATCATCGCCCCTCCAATGACTCGTGAATAGTTCACTTCAGACCTACGGGTCCGTAGTTAGTAGCTAGATGGCTTCTTCTCTCTCTTGGATCTTCAATACAAAGTTCTCCATGATCTTCATGGAGATCTATCCGATGTAATCTTCTTTGGCGGTGTGTTTGTCGAGATCCGATAAATTGTGGACTTGTGATCAGATTATCTATGATATATATTTGAGTCCTTGCTGATTTCTTATATGCATGATTTGATATCCTTGTAAGTCTCTCCGAGTCTTGGGTTTTGTTTGGCCAACTAGATCTATGATTCTTGTAATGGGAGAAGTGCTTGGTTTTGGGTTCTACCATGTGGTGACCTTTCCCAGTGACAGTAGAGGCAGCAAGGCACACATCAAGTAGTTGCCATCAAGGGTAAAAAGATGGGGTTTTATCATTGGTTTGAGATTATCCCTCTACATCATGTCATCTTGCTTAAGACGTTACTCTGTTCTTATGGACTTAATACACTAGATGCATGCTGGATAGCGGTCGACGTGTGGAGTAATAGTAGTAGATGCAGAAAGTATCAGTCTACTTGTTTCGGACGTGATGCCTATAGAAATAATCATTGCATAGATATCGTCACGACTCTGCACAGTTCTATCAATTGCTCGACAGTAATTTGATCACCCATCGTCTACTTGCTTTCATGAGAGAAGCCACTAGTAAACACTACGGCCCCCGGGTCTATTCACATCCATCGTTTACATCTCCGCTTTTACTTTGCTTTGTTACTTTGTTGCTTTC
This sequence comes from Hordeum vulgare subsp. vulgare, assembly GCF_904849725.1. Taxonomy (NCBI): domain Eukaryota; kingdom Viridiplantae; phylum Streptophyta; class Magnoliopsida; order Poales; family Poaceae; genus Hordeum; species Hordeum vulgare. Next base: position 507,947,976 of record NC_058520.1, on the reverse strand, counting down.
ATTTCTCACTTGGCAAACAATCTATAAGGGATTGACAACCCTTCATAGCGTTGGGTGCAAGCTTTTGTGTTTGTGCAGGATCTTGAGATACTCTTCTGCCGGATTGATACCTTGGTTCTCAAACTGAGGGAAATACTTACCGTCGCTGTGCTACATCACCCTTTCCGCTTCGAGGGAACACCAACGCAAGGCTCCAAGGCCACGGGGGAAATCATTTGCATACTTGCCTAGGAAGTCCCTTAAGGCGTAGCCGTAGCTGAACGATTCCTGGTGCCGTCGACACAACTATTTCTGACGCCGTTGCAAGGGATACACAACAGAACAATCACTCGCCACTCCTCCGCGATGTGGCTTGGAACGACGAGTTGCTGAACCATATGTCGCCTCAGGGCGACACCTTGCTCCGTCGGGCTTGGCGCGGGAAGTGGAGCAACCAGCAACCTCGCTTATATTCGGCGGGCTCAACGGGCCACTGAGCCGGCTTTTATGTCGGAGAACTGTTCTTCCTGCTCGTCGAATTGCATCGAATGGGTGGAGACGGAGGAGATGGTGAGCGTACTTGATGGTGCGATTCTTAAGTATGTCTGGCCTCACTTAAATACATGGCAGATGGGAGGAGTTTGTCCGACATTGTGTTTATTGTCAGCCCAGTCGTGAATGAACGCGTGGCCGAAGTGAGTTCCTCGACTTTCACCCGGTTTAATGGTGGTGTTTGAATGTGGCGAGGAGGCGTATTCAGTTGGGGGTGCAGCAGGCGATGCCATCGACTGGCGGGTACTTCAATGGCTCAGGTAGTGAGAGGTCGTGTCCACAATAAGCCGTTTTCAATATGGAGCTACGTGCTCTACAATGAGATGAATATGGACAGTTGGCGCCAGGCGGAAACGCGCGCGGGCGAGGGAAGAGTGAGTTGGGTGGGCCAGGACAGTCAGGAGCGGGTTTAGAAGCGGTCCGAACTCCCGCAAAATCATATCCTCCCACTTTTGTTTCCGATTTACGAAAGAAAATACGTCCGGACCGTATCGTGGACCGATATAGGACCACGTTGAATAACTTTTTTTATCCGAACACGCAATCGCATGCGGAAGGTTTGCGGGTGGGCGTTGAAAATGGCCTAAGGTAGCATCGGTATGTTTGTTTGTTTACCAAAACGAGAGAAATGGCGGCTTAACTATAAGCCGCTAGATCATCCATCGAATCACACAAGTACGCGCGTCCAAGACGAAACTCGTCAATCCATCGGTCTCATGATCAGCATCAGTTTGTTCCAGTTCCACCATATCTCACCCCACTAGCTATCTAGCTAGCTAGCAGCAGCACTAGCTCATTCATGTGGAGATGGATGGATCGATCCTCTGCGCGATCGTCGTTCGATACGCGCCGGATAAAAACACGCCCTTTTCCCTCCCTTTTCCTTTCAGTTCCGTCTTTCCGTGGCGCCAATCGAGAACTCGGTTCGTGGATGCGGCGATCGTCACGAGATCGCGCGCTTTCCTTCTAGCGGTCGATGGGAAGTCTAGAGGAGGCGCACGCAGATGGATCACGCGCGTGCCGCATAAAATATATGCGCGCGTGGCGCTTTGTCAGGTGTGTGCCGTGTGCGTTGTTGCGGCCAGATTGCCGGCGGCCAGGACCAGCGAGCATGTTGTCGATCGCCTCTCCACTCCGCCGCGCTCCACGCCACACCACGCTGACAACACAACTCCAACTTTTGGGACAAGATCGATCTTCCCGTTGCCGTATCTTCCTTGGTACTTTCAAAATATAAAGCCGATCCATTTGCTGGTGAGTTTCGGTTTTCAATTGTGGCATATGGATACATATGTTTCATGTTAAAAAGTTGTTTCAGGCATTTAGATTGATTTTTTCTCTTCAATATAAACTATCATTACCGGGCTTCATTAAATAAAACAAAATAAACATGCATTTTTTTCACTCTGAATTTTTATCTTTTTGTGTGGGGCGTATTTACACTAGTGGAAAACGGGCCTTTGACCGAGACCCTTTTAGTCCCGGCCTGCCTCTAGGCCGGGACTAAAGGCCCGGCCACGTCGGCCCAATTCTCAATGCCTCCCTCGAGGCTTTAGTCCCGGCCCGTAAGGAGCCTTTAGTCCCGGTTCGTGTTCCAAACTGGGACTAAAGGGCTACGCGGTGGGCAGTGGTGGTGGCAACCGTTCGTATCCCCCTTTAGTCCCGGTTGGTGGTTCAACCCGGGACTAAAGGCCTAACACGTGGCGTGTCGTAGTGGTGGCAACCGTTGGTATACCTTTTTAGTCCCGGTTGGTGGCTCAACCCGGGAGTAAAGGCCTAACACGTGGCCTGCCGTAGTGGAGGCAACCGTTGATATACCTCTTTAGTCTCGGTTGGTGGCTCAACCCGAGACTAAAGGCCCAAACGGTTTGCATCCCGCGTCGTTTCGGGCGATGAAAAGCACGAACCGAAGCACAGTCGTCATTTCTCTGTTTCTTCTTCTCTCTCGCTCTCCCTCTCTGTTCTTCTCCCCTCTTCTTCCCTTCTCTTCTTCCACCATGCCAACTCGCTTTCCAAAGGTGCTCGCACATGGCACGACCATGCTCGATGTCGTGTACACGAACGAGAGCAGGGAGGTGCCTTTTTTCTTGAACAGTTGAAGGAAAAATGGCTTGACGCCGCAATGGATCATGAGAAGTTCTTGGGGCTTGATCTGGAGTACACGGCCGATCAACGCGGTGTTGCCGTCATCCAATTATTCTTCGCACGACATGTCTTGATCTTCCAATGGGCGAGGTAAGTTTTGAGGCTTTCTTTGATCCAAGATAATGACATTGTAAGTTTATTTGTTTCAATCATAGTTGGTTCCCTTCAAATAGTTATAGTGAAACAATTTTGATTAGTTGAAGGGGAACACAATCTAATTGGAGTAGTGTTCCATAATCTGAAAATCGTATTAGAATCATATAGTGTTTAATATGTTCCATTGGAATCATAGTTGGTTCCCTTCAAATAGTTGTAGTGAAACAATTTTGATTAGTTGAAGGGGAACACAATCTAATTGGAATAGTGTTCCATAATCTGAAAAATCGTATTAGAATCAACTAGTGTTTAATATGTTTCATTGGAATCATAGTTGGTTCGCTTCAAATAGTTGTAGTGAAACAATTTTGATTAGTTGAAGGGAAACACAATCTGATTGGAATAGTGTTCCATAATCTGAAAAATCGTATTAGAATCAACTAGTGTTTAATATGTTCCATTGGGATCATAGTTGGTTCGCTTCAAATAGTTGCAGTGAAACAATTTTGATTAGTTGAAGGGAACACAATCTGATTGGAATAGTGTTCCACAATCTGAAAAATCTGATTGGTTCAATATGTTCCATTGAAATCATAGTTGTAGTGATACAATTTTTGTTGGGGAACGTCGCATGGGAAACAAAAAATTTCCTACGCGCACGAAGACCTATCATGGTGATGTCCATCTACGAGAGGGGATGAGTGATCTACGTATCCTTGTAGATCGTACAGCAGAAGCGTTAGTGAACGCGGTTGATGTAGTGGAACGTCCTCACGTCCCTCGATCCGCCCCGCGAACAATCCCGCGATCAGTCCCACGATCTAGTGCCGAACGGACGGCACCTCCGCGTTCAGCACACGTACAGCTCGACGATGATCTCGGCCTTCTTGATCCAGCAAGAGAGACGGAGAGGTAGATGAGTTCTCCGGCAGCGTGACGGCGCTCCGGAGGTTGGTGATGACCTTGTCTCAGCAGGGCTCCGCCCGAGCTCCGCAGAAACGCGATCTAGAGGAAAAACCGTGGAGGTATGTGGTCGGGCAGCCATGGAAAAGTCGTCTCTAATCAGCCCTAAAACCTCTGTATATATAGGTGGGAGGGAGGGGACCTTGCCTTGGGGCTCAAGGAGCCCCAAGGGGGTCGGCCGAGTCCAAGGGGGGAGGACTCCCCCCCCCCCCAAACCGAGTTGGACTTGGTTTGGTGGGAGGGAGTCCCCCTTCCTTCCCACTTCCTCCTTTTTTTTCCTCTTGATTTTTCTTCTCTTGGCACATAGAGCCCTTTTGGGCTGTCCCACCAGCCCACTAAGGGCTGGTGTGCCACCCTCAAGGCCTATGGGCTTCCCCGGGGTGGGTTGCCCCCCCCCCCCGGTGAACTCCCGGAACCCATTCGTCATTCCCGGTACATTCCCGGTAACTCCGAAAACCTTCCGGTAATCAAATGAGGTCATCCTATATATCAATCTTCATTTCCGGACCATTCCGGAAACCCTCGTGACGTCCGTGATCTTATCCGGGACTCCGAACAACATTCGGTAACCAACCATATAACTCAAATACGCATAAAACAACGTCGAACCTTAAGTGTGCAGACCCTGCGGGTTCGAGAACTATGTAGACATGACCCGAGAGACTCCTCGGTCAATATCCAATAGCGGGACCTGGATGCCCATATTGGATCCTACATATTCTACGAAGATCTTATCGTTTGAACCTCAGTGCCAATGATTCATATAATCCCGTATGTCATTCCCTTTGTCCTTCGGTATGTTACTTGCCCGAGATTCGATCGTCAGTATCCGCATACCTATTTCAATCTCGTTTACCGGCAAGTTTCTTTACTCGTTCCGTAATACAAGATCCCGCAACTTACACTAAGTTACATTGCTTGCAAGGCTTGTGTGTGATGTTGCATTACCGAGTGGGCCCCGAGATACCTTTCCGTCACACGGAGTGACAAATCCCAGTCTTGATCCATACTAACTCAACTAACACCTTTGGAGATACCTGTAGAGCATCTTTATAGTCACCCAGTTACGTTGCGACGTTTGATACACACAAAGCATTCCTCCGGTGTCAGTGAGTTATATGATCTCATGGTCATAGGAATAAATACTTGACACGCAGAAAACAGTAGCAACAAAATGACACGATCAACATGCTACGTCTATTAGTTTGGGTCTAGTCCATCACGTGATTCTCCTAATGACGTGATCCAGTTATCAAGCAACAACACCTTGTTCATAATCAGAAGACACTGACTATCTTTGATCAACTGGCTAGCCAACTAGAGGCTTGCTAGGGACGGTGTTTTGTCTATGTATCCACACATGTAAATGAGTCTTCATTCAATACAATTATAGCATGGACAATAAACGATTATCTTGATACAGGAATTATAACAATAACTATATTTATCATTGCCTCTAGGGCATAATTCCAACAGCCTCCCACTTGCACTAGAGTCAATAATCTAGCCCTCACATCACCATGTGAATTACATTGTAATAAAGCTAACACCCATACAGTTCTGGTGTTGATCATGCTTTGGCCGTGGAAGAGGTTTAGTCAGCGGGTCCGCTACATTCAGATCCGTGTGCACTTTGCATATATTCACGTCCTCTCCCTCGACGTAATCGCGGATGAGGTTGAAGCGTCATTTGATGTGTCTGGTCTTCTTGTGAAACCGTGGTTCCTTTGCTAAGGCAATGGCACCAGTGTTGTCACAGAACAAGGTTATTGGATTCAGTGCGCTTGGCACCACTCCAAGATCCGTCATGAACTGCTTCATCCAGACACCCTCCTTAGCCGCCTCCGAGGCAGCCATGTACTCCGCTTCACATGTAGAATCTGCTACGACGCTTTGCTTGGAACTGCACCAGCTTACCGCACCCCCATTAAGAATAAATATGTATCCGGTTTGCGACTTAGAGTCGTCCGGATCTGTGTCAAAGCTTGCATCGACGTAACCTTTTACGGCGAGTTCTTCGTCACCTCCATACACGAGAAACATCTCCTTAGTCCTTTTCAGATACTTCAGGATATTCTTGACCGCTGTCCAGTGATCCACTCGTGGATTACTCTGGAACCTACCTGCCATACTTATGGCCAGGCTAACATCCGGTCTAGTGCACAGCATTGCATACATGATAGAACCTATGGCTGAAGCATAGGCGACGGAGCGCATATGCTCTCTATCTTCATCAGTTGCTGGGCACTGAGTCTTACTCAATCTCGTACCTTGCAGAACTGGCAAGAACCCTTTCTTGGACTGTTCCATTTTGAACCTCTTCAAAACTTTATTATGGTATGTGCTTTGTGAAAGTCCTATCAGGCGTTTTGATCTATCCCTATAGATCTTAATGCCTAGAATGTAAGCAGCTTCTCCTAGGTCCTTCATAGAGAAACTTTTATTCAAGTAACCTTTTATGCTCTCTAAGAACTCCACGTTGTTTCCAATCAGCAATATGTCATCCACATATAATATTAGAAACGCCACAGAGCTCCCACTCACTTTCTTGTAAATACAAGATTCTCCAACTACTTGTATAAACCCAAATGCTTTGATCACCTCATCAAAGCGTTTGTTCCAACTCCGAGATGCTTGCACCAGTCCATAAATGGATAGCTGGAGCTTGCACACCTTGTTAGCATTCTTAGGATCGACAAAACCTTCGGGTTGTATCATATACAACTCTTCTTTAAGGAAACCATTAAGGAACGCCGTTTTGACATCCATCTGCCAGATTTCATAATCGAAAAATGCAGCTATTGCTAACATGATTCTGACGGACTTAAGCATCGCTACCGGTGAGAAAGTCTCATCGTAGTCAACTCCTTGAACTTGTGAAAAACCCTTTGCCACAAGTCGAGCTTTATAAACGGTCACATTACCGTCAGCGTCCGTCTTCCTCTTAAAGATCCATTTGTTCTGAATGGCCTTGCGGCCCTCAGGCAGTACCTCCAAAGTCCACACTTTGTTCAAATACATGGATCCTATCTCGGACTTCATGGCTTCCAGCCATTTGTTGGAATCTGGGCCCACCATTGCTTCTTCATAATTCTCGGGTTCATTGTTGTCTAACAACATGATTGATAAGACGGGATTACCGTACCACTCTGGAGCAGCACGTGGTCTCGTCGACCTGCGTGGTTCGACAGAAACTTGAACTGGAGTTTCATGATCATCATCATTAACTTCCTCCTCAACCGGCGTCGCAATGACAGAGGTTTCCCCTTGCCCTGCGCCACCATCCAGAGGGATGATAGGTTCGACAACCTCGTCAAGTTCTATCTTCCTCCCACTCAATTCTCTCGAGAGAAACTCCTTCTCGAGAAAAGCTCCGTTTTTAGCAACAAACACTTTGCCCTCAGATTTGAGATAGAAGGTGTACCCAACTGTCTCTTTTGGGTAACCTATGAAGACGCACTTTTCCGCTTTGGGTTCCAGCTTTTCAGGCTGAAGCTTTTTGACATAAGCATCACATCCCCAAACTTTAAGAAACGACAACTTTGGCCTTTTGCCATACCACAGTTCGTATGGCGTCGTCTCAACGGATTTTGATGGTGCCCTATTTAAAGTGAATGCAGCTGTTTCTAATGCATAGCCCCAAAATGATAACGGCAAATCAGTAAGAGACATCATAGATCGCACCATCTCTAATAGAGTACGATTACGACGTTCGGACACACCATTACGCTGTGGTGTTCCAGGCGGTGTTAACTGTGAAACAATTCCACACTGTCTTAAGTGAGCACCAAACTCGAAACTCAGATATTCACCCCCACGATCAGACCGTAGGAACTTGATCTTCTTGTTACGATGATTTTCCACTTCACTCTGAAATTGCTTGAACTTTTCAAATGTTTCAGACTTGTGTTTCATCAAGTAGACATAACCATATCTACTCAAATCGTCAGTGAAGGTGAGAAAATAACGATATCCGCCGCGTGCCTCCACGCTCATCGGACCACACACATCGGTATGTATGATTTCCAACAAGTCACTTGCACGCTCCATTGTTCCGGAGAACGGAGTCTTAGTCATCTTGCCCATGAGGCATGGTTCGCACGTGTCAAGTGAATCAAAGTCAAGTGACTCCAAAAGTCCATCAGCATGGAGTTTCTTCATGCGCTTTACACCAATATGACCTAAGCGGCAGTGCCACAGAAATATGGCGCTATCATTGTTTACTCTAACTCTTTTGGTCTCAATGTTATGTATATGCGTATCGCTATCAAGATTCAATATGAACAATCCTCTCACATTCGGTGCATGACCATAAAAGATGTTACTAATAGAAATAGAACAACCATTATTCTCTGACTTAAAAGAGTAACCGTCTCGCAATAAACAAGATCCAAATATAATGTTCATGCTCAACGCAGGCACTAAATAACAATGATTTAAGTTCATCACTAATCCCGACGGTAGCTGAAGTGACACTGTGCCGACGGCGATTGCATCAACCTTGGAACCATTTCCTACGCGCATCGTCACTTCATCTTTCGCCAGCCTTCGCCTATTCCGTTGTTCCTGTTTCGAGTTGCAAATATGAGCAACAGAACCGGTATCGAATACCGAGGCACTACTACGAGAGCCGGTCAAGTACACATCAATAACATGTATATCAAATATACCTGATTTTTCTTTGCCCGCCTTCTTATCTGCCAGATACTTGGGGCAATTGCGCTTCCAGTGACCCATACCCTTGCAATAGTAACACTCCATTTCAGGCTTAGGTCCAGCTTTGGGTTTCTTCGGCGGATTGGCAACAGGCTTGCCGCTCTTCTTCGAATTACCCTTCTTGCCTTTGCCGTTTCTCTTGAAACTAGTGGTCTTATTCACCATCAACACTTGATGCTCTTTACGGAGTTCAGACTCTGCGACTTTCAGCATCGCACACAACTCGCCGGGAGACTTGTTCATCCCTTGCATGTTGTAGTTCAACACAAAGCCTTTATAGCTTGGCGGCAGTGATTGAAGGATTCTGTCAGTGATAGCCTCTTGCGGGAGTTCAATCCCTAGCTCAGCTAGACGGTTTGAGTACCCAGACATTTTGAGCACATGTTCACTGACAGACGAGTTTTCCTCCATCTTGCAAGCATAGAATTTATCGGAGGTCTCATACCTCTCGATCCGGGCGTTCTTCTGAAAGATAAACTCCAACTCCTGGAACATCTCAAATGCTCCATGACGCTCAAAGCGACGTTGAAGTCCCGGTTCTAAGCCATACAAGACTGCACATTGAACTATTGAGTAGTCCTCCTTACGTGCTAACCAAGCGTTCTTAACATCCTGATCAGCCGTAGCGGGTGGTTCATCTCCTAACGCAGCATTAAGGACATAATCCTTCTTCCCAGCTTGTAAGATTAGCTTAAGATTACGAGTCCAGTCTACAAAGTTGCTTCCATCATCTTTCAACTTAGCTTTCTCTAGGAACGTATTAAAATTCAGGATGACTGTCGCGTGAGCCATGATCTACAACACAAATATATTCAGAGTGGACTTAAACTATGTTCAAAATAATTAGAGTTTAACTTAATCAAATTGTTTGCTAAACTCCCACTCAAAAAGTACATCTCTCTAGTCATTTGAGTGGTTCATGATCCACTTACACTATCTCAAGTCCGATCATCACGTGAGTTGAGGATAGTTTCAGTGGTAAGCATCCCTATGCTAATCACATCATCTATATGATTCATGATCGACCTTTCGGTCTCATGTGTTCCGAGGCCATGTCTGCACATGCTAGGCTCGTCAAGTTTAACCCGAGTGTTCCGCGTGCGCAACTGTTTTGCACCCGTTGTATGTGAACGTTGAGTCTATCACACCCGATCATCACGTGGTGTCTCGAAACGACGAACTGCAGCAACGGTGCACAGTCGGGGAGAACACAATTTCGTCTTGAAATTTTAGTGAGAGATCACCTCATAATGCTACCATCGTTCTAAGCAAAACAAGGTGCATAAAAGGATTAACATCACATGCAATTCATAAGTGACATGATATGGCCATCATCACGTGCTTCTTGATCTCCATCATCAAAGCACCGGCACGATCTTCTTGTCACCGGCGCCACGCCATGATCTCCATCAACGTGTTGTCATCGGGGTTGTCGTGCTACTCATGCTATTATTACTAAAGCTACTTCCTAGCAAAATAGTAAACGCATCTGCAAGCACAAATGTTAGTATAAAGACAACCCTATGGCTCCTGTCGGTTGCCGTACCATCGACGTGCAAGTCGATATTTCTATTACAACATGATCATCTCATACATCCAATATATCACATCACATCATTGGCCATATCACATCACAAGCATACCCTGCAAAAACAAGTTAGACGTCCTCTAATTTTGTTGTTGCATGTTTTACGTGGTGACCATGGGTATCTAGTAGGATCGCATCTTACTTACGCAAACACCACAACGGAGATATATGAGTTGCTATTTAACCTCATCCAAGGACCTCCTCGGTCAAATCCGATTCAACTAAAGTTGGAGAAACCGACACTTGCCAGTCATCTTTGAGCAACGGGGTTACTCGTAACGATGAAACCAGTCTCTCGTAAGCGTACGAGTAATGTCGGTCCAAGCCGCTTCAATCCAACAATACCACGGAATCAAGAAAAGACTAAGGAGGGCAGCAAAACGCACATCACCGCCCACAAAAACTTTTGTGTTCTACTCGAGAAGACATCTACGCATGAACCTAGCTCATGATGCCACTGTTGGGGAACGTCGCATGGGAAACAAAAAATTTCCTACGCGCACGAAGACCTATCATGGTGATGTCCATCTACGAGAGGGGATGAGTGATCTACGTACCCTTGTAGATCGTACAGCAGAAGCGTTAGTGAACGCGGTTGATGTAGTGGAACGTCCTCACGTCCCTCGATCCGCCCCGCGAACAATCCCGCGATCAGTCCCACGATCTAGTGCCGAACGGACGGCACCTCCGCGTTCAGCACACGTACAGCTCGACGATGATCTCGGCCTTCTTGATCCAGCAAGAGAGACGGAGAGGTAGATGAGTTCTCCTGCAGCGTGACGGTGCTCCGGAGGTTGGTGATGACCTTGTCTCAGCAGGGCTCCGCCCGAGCTCCGCAGAAACGCGATCTAGAGGAAAAACCGTGGAGGTATGTGGTTGGGCTGCCGTGGAAAAGTCGTCTCTAATCAGCCCTAAAACCTCCGTATATATAGGTGGGAGGGAGGGGACCTTGCCTTAGGGCTCAAGGAGCCCCAAGGGGGTCGGCCGAGTCCAAGGGGGGAGGACTCCCCCCCCCAAACCGAGTGGACTTGGTTTGGTGGGAGGGAGTCCCCCTTCCTTCCCACTTCCTCCTCTTTTTTTCTTTTCCTCTTGATTTTTCTTCTCTTGGCGCATAGAGCCCTTTTGGGCTGTCCCACCAGCCCACTAAGGGCTGGTGTGCCACCCTCAAGGCCTATGGGCTTCCCCGGGGTGGGTTGCCCCCCCCCCCCGGTGAACTCCCGGAACCCATTCGTCATTCCCGGTACATTCCCGGTAACTCCGAAAACCTTCCGGTAATCAAATGAGGTCATCCTATATATCAATCTTCGTTTCCGGACCATTCCGGAAACCCTCGTGACGTCCGTGATCTCATCCGGGACTCTGAATAACATTCGGTAACCAACCATATAACTCAAATACGCATAAAACAACGTCGAACCTTAAGTGTGCAGACCCTGCGGGTTCGAGAACTATGTAGACATGACCCGAGAGACTCCTCGGTCAATATCCAATAGCGGGACCTGGATGCCCATATTGGATCCTACATATTCTACGAAGATCTTATCGTTTGAACCTCAGTGCCAATGATTCATATAATCCCGTATGTCATTCCCTTTGTCCTTCGGTATGTTACTTGCCCGAGATTCGATCGTCAGTATCCGCATACCTATTTCAATCTCGTTTACCGGCAAGTCTCTTTACTCGTTCCGTAATACAAGATCCCGCAACTTACACTAAGTTACATTGCTTGCAAGGCTTGTGTGTGATGTTGCATTACCGAGTGGGCCCCGAGATACCTTTCCGTCACACGGAGTGACAAATCCCAGTCTTGATCCATACTAACTCAACTAACACCTTCGGAGATACCTGTAGAGCATCTTTATAGCCACCCAGTTACGTTGCGACGTTTGATACACACAAAGCATTCCTCCGGTGTCAGTGAGTTATATGATCTCATGGTCATAGGAATAAATACTTGACACGCAGAAAACAGTAGCAACAAAATGACACGATCAACATGCTACGTCTATTAGTTTGGGTCTAGTCCATCACGTGATTCTCCTAATGAAGTGATCCAGTTATCAAGCAACAACACCTTGTTCATAATCAGAAGACACTGACTATCTTTGATCAACTGGCTAGCCAACTAGAGGCTTGCTAGGGACGGTGTTTTGTCTATGTATCCACACATGTAAATGAGTCTTCATTCAATACAATTATAGCATGGACAATAAACGATTATCTTGATACAGGAATTATAATAATAACTATATTTATCATTGCCTCTAGGGCATAATTCCAACAATTTTATGCGGTGTTCTTTGATCCAAGGTTATGAAAATTGCATATAGCTAGTGATCTCTCTAGGTTCCATTGGATAGCAATATGATATGTCATAGTCATGAAAATTGCATATAGCTAGTGATCTCTCTAGGTTCCATTGGATAGCTATAGTGATCTCTCTAGGTTCCATTGCATATGTTCTATTTGAATCCTAAAGATAATTTTCTCTTTAGTTGTAGTGAAACATGTTTCCTTATTGCAGCAGTATGGAACATTTGTTCCATTTTAATTTGTTTCTGTTGCAGTAGTGACAAGCATTGTCCAGAACTCATGGACTTCCTTCGCAGCGGCATCACTTTTGCTACCGTTGACATAAGGAATGACAAGCTGAAGATGAGGTACAGCTTCGGTATTGAGATACCAACTGGTTGCCTCATTGATCTCCAAACGGTATTCAGGCTTCGACATGTCAGGACTTCGATGGCTCATATGGCAGTTGCCTTGATCGACGAGGAATATGGTGATATGAAGACCACTTTCCCAAAGTCTCAGCACAAACTTTGGGAGAAGGCCCCACTTGATCCTATCAACATTGAGTATGCAGCAAAAGATGCATACGTTTGATATGAGTTGTACCGCAAGATTCGAGTCATCAACTATGGCCAGCGTCACCTCGAGGAAGGTGGACATTCTGATTCAGACGATTCAGACGAGTAGTGTTCTCAACGTCGAACACTTGTATATATATCTACGGTAGCTATTATTATGTACTGTTTGGACTAGTATCATGTACTGCTTGGACCAATTTATATATGTCTAGTTTCTGTTTGTGCCATTATAGTTTCCAAATTTGAATGGTTTAGCCCTTTCTAACTTCATTTGCTACTTTTGAATGGTTTAGCCCTTTCTAACTTCATGGTATCATGCATTTCGACCACATATATATACAAAAAGTCTTCAGTTCAAATAAGTTAAAAAAAAAGTAAATGCACGAAGAATACCAAATGAAGTCAGAAATTGTTGAAATTTTGTGATGTGCCTTTGAATGGTGCGTTTTGAACACACAAAAGGTATGGAGTTCAAATAAGTTCAAAAAAATGAAATCCCTTTGTAAGAGATGAGTTCTCGTTCGAAACGCAGATACTTCGAGAGAGATTGTCCGTTTTGTACACGAAATGCATCCAGTTTTTATCGTAGCCCTCTCAACTTTTTAACACATGCTATGTGGGTAAAATTATGATAGCTTGCCAACTTTCAACATTTTCAGAGTTCATATGTAGTGCTTTTCAATTTCAGGGTCAACTAGCTCAAAAAAATAAGAAAATGCACGAAGAATACCAAATGAAGTCAGAAATTGTAGAAATTTTGTGATGTGCCTTTGAATGGTGCATTTTGAACACACAAAAAGTATGGAGTTCAAATAAGTTCAAAAAAATGAAATCCCTTTGTAAGAGATGAGTTCTCGTTCGAAACGCACATACTTCGAGAGAGATTGTCCGTTTTGTACACGAAGTGCATCCAGTTTTTGTCGTAGCCCTCTCAACTTTTTAACACATGCTATGTGGGTGAAATGATGATAGCATGTCAACTTTCAACATTTTTAGAGTTCATTTGTAGTGCTTTTCAATTTCAGGGTCAACTAGCTCAAAAAAAATAAGAAAATGCACGAAGAATACCAAATGAAGTCAGAAATTGTTGAAATTTTGTGATGTGCCTTTGAATGGTGCATTTTGAACACACAAAAAGTATGGAGTTCAAATAAGTTCAAAAAAATAAAATCCCTTTGTAAGAGATGAGTTCTCGTTCGAAACGTAGATACTTCGAGAGAGATTGTCCGTTTTGTACACGAAGTGCATCCAGTTTTTGTCGTAGCCCTCTCAACTTTTTAACACATGCTATGTGGGTGAAGTGATGATAGCATGCCAACTTTCAACATTTTCATAGCTCATTTGTAGTGCTTTTCAATTTCAGGGTCAACTAGCTCAAAAAAAATAAGTTAATGCACGAAGAATACCAAATGAAGTCAGAAATTGCTGAAATTATGTGATGTGCCTTTGAATGGTGCATTTTGAACACACAAAAAGTATGGAGTTCAAATAAGTTCAAAAAAATGAAATCCCTTTGTAAGAGATGAGTTCTCGTTCGAAACGCTGATACTTGGAGAGAGATTGTCCGTTTTGTACACGAAGTGCATCCAGTTTTTATCGTAACCCTCTCAACTTTTTAACACATGCTATGTGGGTGAAATGATGATAGCATGCCAACTTTCAACATTTTCAGAGTTGATTTGTAGTGCTTTTCAATTTCAGGGTCAACTAGCTCAAAAAAATAAGTTAATGCACGAAGAATACCAAATGAAGTCAGAAATTGCTGATTTTTTGTGATGTGCCTTTGAATGGTGCATTTTGAACACCAAAAAAGTATGGAGTTCAAATAAGTTCAAAAAAATGAAATCCCTTTGTAAGAGATGAGTTCTCGTTCGAAACCCTGATACTTCGAGAGAGATTGTCCGTTTTGTACACGAAGTGCATCCAGTTTTTGTCGTAGCCCTCTCAACTTTTTAACACATGTTATGTGGGTGAAATGATGATAGCATGACAACTTTCAATATTTTCAGATTTCATTTATAGTGCTTTTCAATTTCAGGGTCAACTAGCTCAAAAAAAAATAAGTAAATGCACGAAGAATACCAAATGAAGTCAGAAATTGTTGAAATTT
The DNA here is from genome assembly GCF_904849725.1 of Hordeum vulgare subsp. vulgare. NCBI lineage: Eukaryota > Viridiplantae > Streptophyta > Magnoliopsida > Poales > Poaceae > Hordeum > Hordeum vulgare. The sequence goes on along the minus strand of NC_058520.1, from coordinate 507,932,957 downwards.
TGTGATGTGCTTTTGAATGGTGCATTTTGAACACACAAAAAGTATGGGGTTCAAATAAGTTCAAAAAAATGAAATCCCTTTGTAAGAGATGAGTTCTCGTTCGAAACGGTGATACTTCGAGAGAGATTGTCCGTTTTGTACACGAAGTGCATCCAGTTTTTGTCGTAGCCCTCTCAACTTTTTAACACATGCTATGTGGGTGAAATGATGATAGCATGCCAACTTTCAACATTTTCAGAGTTCATTTGTAGTGATTTTTAATTTCAGGGTCAACTTGCTCAAAAAAAAATAAGTTAATAGTTTGGATAGTCAAAATAATTACTTTTGAAAATAGAAAATAGTTTTGCATTATTTATTCAATTTCAAACACTTCATTATCATAGTTTTGTCAAATTCTCAAATATGCAAAAAGAATTTTTAATAAACATAGTTTTTAATTGAAAATAACAAAATAGATAATAGTTTGGATAGTCATAATAATTACTTTTGAAAATAGAAAATAGTTTTGCATTATTTATTCAATTTCAAACACTTTTCATTATCATAGTTTTGTCAAATTCTCAAATATGCAAAAGGAATTTTTAATAAACATAGTTTTTAATTGAAAATAACAAAATAGATAATAGTTTGGATAGTCATGATAATTACTTTTGAAAATAGAAAATAGTTTTGCATTATTTATTCAATTTCAAACACTTTTCATTATCATAGTTTTGTCAAATTCTCAAATATGCAAAAAGAATTTTTAATAAACATAGTTTTTAATTGAAAATAACAAAATAGATAATAGTTTGGATAGTCAAAATAATGAATTATGAAAATTGAAAAAAATTGAAACTATATTCGAAATCATAGAGAAAATTCAATCTAAATTTTTCTCTAGTGAATTTAGATTGAATTTTCTCTATAATTTCGAATATAGTTTCAATTTTCAGTGAGTTTAGGCCCGTAATCCTGCTTTAGAGAGGAGCTCGATGGAGAAGCTGCGGCGGGGCTTATAAACAAGTGTTAGTCCCCCTCGCTGGGCGAGGTGGGACTAAACTTATCGTGCAGCCGAGGAGGGGCTTTAGTCCCGGTGCATGGCTCCAACCGGGACTAAAGACCCCCCTTTAGTCCCGGTTGGAGCTCCGCGCCGGGACTAAAGACCCCCTTTTCGGCAAGCGAGGAGGCGGGAAACGAGGGGCTTTAGTCCTGGGCCGTGGATCAACCCGGGACTAAAGGGGGTCTTTAGTCCCGGTTCGAGCCACGCACCGGGACTATAGATCCACCTATATAAGCGGGACTTCGAAAAATTCCAACCCAAATCATCCATTTCTCTTATTCTTCCTCTCGTTCTCCTGCCCGGCGCGGCACAGCGACGAACTCGACGATGCCGTCAGGCTGCCCGCCGTCCTCCTCGCCGTCGCCTGCCGTCCTCCTCGCCGTTGTCGTCGTCCTCCTCGCCGCCGCCTGCCGTCCTCCTCGCCGTTGCCGTCGTCCTCCTCGCCGCCGCCGTCCTCCTCGCCGTGCGCCGCGCTGTTGACACCGCCGGCCGGTAAGCCCCCCGCCCCCTCCTCCCCAACACTCCGGCCAGTAGAAGAAAAGAAGAAAAAGGAGAAGAAAAGAAGAAAAAGGAGAAGAAAAGAAGAGGAGGAGAGGAGAAGAAGAGGAAAAATAGAAGAAGCGGAGAAGTAGAAGAAGAGAATAATAAGAGGAGGAGAAGAAAAGAAGAAAAAGGGAAGGAGAAGAAAATAAGAAAAAGGAGAAGAAAAGAATAAAAATGAGAAGAAAAGAAGAAAAAGGGAAGAAAGGAAGAAAAAGGAGAAGAAAGGAAGAAAAAGGAGAAGAAAGGAAGAAAAAGGAGAAGAAAAGAAGAAAAAGAAAAAGATTTTTTTGTCATTTAATTCATATTGTTATTAGGTTTGTGCTAGATTATTAGGGTTAGTAATATTTAGAATTAGGTTAGGGTTACAAGAAAAGAAATATGAACAAAAATAAGAAAATAAGATTAGGAAAAATGAAAATAAGAAGAGGAGGAGAAGAAAAGAAGAAAAGGGAGAATAAGAAGAGGAGGAGAGGAGAAGAAGAGGAAAAATAGAAGAAGGGGAGAAGTAGAAGAAGAGAAAAAATTAGAAGAGGAGGAGAGGAGAAGTAGAAGAAGAGAAGAGGAGAAGTACTACAAGAAGAGGAGAAGTAGAAGTAGAAGAAGAAGTAGAAGAAGAGGAGAAATAGAAGAAGAGGAAAAATTAGTTTAGGGTTACAAGAAGAAGAAATATTTTTTTTGTCATTGAATTTTGCTATTGTATAGTGTATATGGTTAAGTGTTAATAGTGTTTCTTAGATTATTGCTTAATTTTGCTATTGTATATGCTTAAGTGTTAATAGTTTAATTTTGCTATTGTATATGCTTAAGTGTTAATAGTTTATTTTTAGCAAGAAAATTAATAGAACTAGTTTATTTTTTCAGTTCACTTTACGATGCCTATCCTGCATCCTCGTCGTCGACTCGGCGGAGGACACCTGCTTGATCAGAGGGGCCCTGTCCGGGACTGGGCTCCGCCCGGCTAGTATTGGGGGGTGCTACATTCCGGGGGGCGTAGGTTGGTGAGGAGCCAGCCCGTCATTGACCCGATCCTTGTTTGGTGGCGGTCGCGTGGGCTAGTGAGGGTGCCGAGGCTTCCGGACACCGCGGAGGTGGTACGTCACCGTGTCAGCGAGGAGGATGAGCACGTCCGTCGCTACATAGTTGCGTTGGAGGGCAGGTTCGAGCATACCTGACAGGTTCTTCGGGGATCTCACTGGAGCTATGATCCTGTGATGGTTCCTTCTCTTTGGGTGTCCACCGCCCGCGCCGATACCCGTCGAGCGCTACGGTTCTAGATGTATCAGTGATGCTATATGTATGATAGTATTCGAGGAGTATTAGTGATAATATTCGACGATGTATGGACAAAAGAGATGATGTATTTGCTTATAATTGAATGCATGCTAATTTGAATACTACTTTATTTTACGATTTGGTTTTGCTTATTGAATGCTCAAATTGGAAAAGTACTCCTACTTTGAATACTATGCAGAAATCTAGGAGTCCCGGGTGGAGCCACGACCCGGGACTAAAGTTGTTTTGGAACGGAGTTCCTGATAGAATAATTCTTTTTTGGTACAAAGGTTAAGAGAATCCGTTTTTTTCAGAACTATGGATCCACATATCAGGAACCTCGAAGAGGAAGAACTTCTCAAAGATATAATCAAAGACGGCCCCGACGTTGAACCAACTGAATCTCCGTCGTCATATCTAAACCACGACGTTGGAATGGAGGTCGAGCGACACGAAGATGAAGCCGATGGGGCAGGAGATAGGTCCAATGACGGAGAAGGTGATAGCTCCACTGATGGAGAATCCGGTGAAGAAATAATAAAGTCCGGCGAGGTATACATATGAAGTTCGACAATCACTTGTAATATGTGAAAAATATTGGAGATAGCTCTATATTGTATACATATACATTCATTTGACGAATGTTTCTCCCTCTTAGGCCTCCACATCGAGCAAAACTACGAAACGAGGCCCGACTAGAAAGTTGGATGCACGGACGCATTACACCTTTGAGGTGATATTGCCTACGGGCGAACCCAAGCTTCCTAAGAATGCTGCTGACACATTCAAGAAGCAATGCGGAGTTCTTGTTAGGGATCATGTCCCGATCAGCGTCCGGGAGTGGAACAAGCGCAAAGGGGCAGCCGATAGTGACTATGTCACCGAAAGGTACAAAGATAATCTTTGGAATGATCTCATGTCACATTTCAACCTGCCAGAATGTGAGAATGAAGACGCCGCAGACAAACTGAGGGCCAAAGTCAAGCAGTGGACTCTGAAGAAGATGGCCGAACTGTTCTGTAGCTGGAAGAAGAATCTATGGAAAAACTATCTGAAGACAAAGAAAGTGCCAGTATTCGAGGGGTATCTAGCCAAGCAGGCGAATCACTGGAAGGCATTTCAAGAGTACAAGGATTCAGAAGATGCCCAGGCATTATCAGAAAAGAACAAGATAAATGCCAACAAGAAGAAATATCACCACAAGCTGGGGCCAGGGGGCTATGAGACTGCCATCCCAAAGTGGGATAAGAAAGAGCAAGATCTGCTAGATAAAGGCATCGTACCTGAACCACTCCGTGATGAGTGGGAATTTAGAGCAAGAAATTGGTTCCTTGCGCATGGTGGGTCGTACGACGAAAAAAAGGGGACCTCATCTGCAATGCCGGTCTTAGGATACCCAGGGAGAATTGGAAAAGGATAGTGAAAGAAATTAAGGAGGGAAAAAGAAAGTTCACTGGAGATAGAGATAAAGATTTGCTCACACTGGTCCTCGGCAATGACGAACATGGAGGACGAACGCGAGGCTTCGGTCCTTCTTACCCGTGGTGGCTTGGGTTTGCCAGAGACCAAGACACTTACAGAAGCCGAGAGAGAGCAAAGAAGCGGCTGCAAGATGAGGAGAATGACAAGTTCAACCAGTTGCTTGCCAGGATTAACGAGAAACAGAAGCAGATTGATGAGCTTAGAGGAGTACCGCGCTAGGAAGATCCTGCACTTGATATTACCGGCGCCCCATCTAAGCGGAAAAGCAGCATGGCTGAATCTGAGGCCCCGCCCGACGATGCACGAAGAATGATAGAGGGCGGTCCCGGCTACCCCGTGGATGGAATCAAGGAGTCAACATCATGTGAACTCCATCAGAAATTCAAGAACATATCCATGAAGGTGGCCGTCGGACAAGCTTTACCTTCTGGCCCTGATGCACGCTGGCATGGCTGTGAGATTCCAGCTGGCTTTGCTAAAGTCGGGGTGGATGAAATTATGACGGGGTTTCATGATATGGAGCTCGACATAGCTGGACCCGAAGATGAGAGGACACTCGGAGAAGTACTGGGTGGAGTCATCCTATGGGACAAGAACTACATCAAGCTTCCAGGCTCGGCCCCAAGGACAACACCGCCTCCGAGTCGTCGCAGGTCACCTACACCTCCATTACCTCCAAGCCCTCCACATGACGTCGGTCAGCACAACACGAGTCCATCTCGATCACCGCCGCCGGACTTGGGTCGTCCGTCTCCGCCGCCGCCCGCACAGGATACTAAGCGGAAGCGTGCCACCAAGAATGCTCTGCCGACGATTCCTAAGCGACGGAGCCCCCCAAAGCGCAAACGGTCGCCCCTCCCAAAGGTACCTCATGCTAATCTTCCTATCAGACCTTATGATCGTACCCCCGAGGAAAACGCCAGGATAGCAAAGGAACATCATGATGCGCAGATGAAAAAGAAGGAACCCGAGCCCCGCCCGGAATACACCGAGAAGCAAATAGCATGGGCAAAAGACTTCATAACCCTTCCATCACAGTATGACTTACACTATAAGCCTGGTGACTATACACGCACATTGCAGAAGGAAGTGAAAAAGAGAGCTCACGTGCAAGTGCAAGTGGGAGCAAATCAAGTTCAACTACAAGCAAGAAAAAATCAGACGTTCCTCAGCTTGGACAATAGGCTAAACAGTCGATCCCACCCCTCAAGGTGTTAACCGAGAATGTTCCCCCTCCTGTGCAGGGGCAAGCTTTTGAAAGAGCAAAGGAGTTGGCGGCTGAATGTGGTATCTCGGTTGAAGATTTGCTAGCTTCCCAAGACGACAGGATACCCAAGGCTGTGGTAGCCCCTAAGCCACAGTTTGTCATGGGAGAGCCTTTGGTCAGCAAAGATGATCTCCCAACAAATATGCGTTACTTGCATCAATGGTACTTAAGTGAATCAAAGAATGGGAGAACGATGATCGTGCTGAGTGTCCCACGGGAGTACTACGGCCGCTCCGAAGAAATCCATATCGACTTTGATGAACTCTTCCAGATGTACAATGGCGACGCCCTCGACAAATCGCTTATGAGTTGCTATTGTCTGTAAGTTTTTCAATTCGTTGTCTACATACTTGTTTAGTTATTTCAATTCATTGTGTATATATAACTTGTACTCTATTATGCAGAATGAAGATTCTGGATTGTAAAAGTAAGACCATCCTAAATATTGGGTTTATTGACCCAGATAAAATACATATAGCGACGCTAACTGATAAACCCAAGGAGACGGAGGAAAACCTTCTAAGGTTTCTAATAGATCAAAATTTCTGTGACCACATACTCTTTCCATACAACTTCAGGTAAGGGTCTTTACTCTGTTGTGTCCATTCACTTATAAGTGTAATTGATAAGTTACTAACACATATATATATATACATGTGCAGCTTCCATTGGATTCTGTTGGACATTCAAATTGATAAGGGAAGAGTTGATTCCTTCGACCCATTATCGAGACCCTTGGAACAGTTCCAAAGCCTGCAAGACATGCTCCAAGGGTAATTTTAATCATTCTTGCGCTCTATCGGTCTCTTTCGATGATTTTCTGATATATCAATTAATGAAAAACTTAGCAAATCATTATCCTTGTCGGGCAGGGTTTGGAAGCGGTTCAAGTGGTTGACTCCCGGTAACTTTCCTGAGAAGCTGACCTTTAGAGCGGCTCAGGTAAGTAGTAGTATGATATACTTCTATTAATTTTCAATACATTTATGATGCTAGATTATTATTTTGATTATATATATTCTATTCTCGTAAAGTGTGACCAGCAGCCACGGGGAACGCATCTATGCGGATACTATGTTTGCGAGACCATTCGCACGTTTACCTCTAAGCTCAAGGATCACAGATTCGACGTAAGCAATGAACATTCACACCTCTATTTTTACCCGTCATTCTTTGTTATCATGATTGATATTCATATTCATCTCCTCTTCTTATATAGTACACGACCATGAGGACGAAGGTCCTACCAGAGCAACGCGTGATTGCTGTTGCAGAGGAGCTTGCGGGATTTCTGAGGACGGAAGCTATAGATGACAAAGGACGATTTAGTGTAACTAGGGGCCATTACTGATGTTCGTCCATGTAATCGAATAGACGGGCTCTAGTCCCGATAATTCAGATCTCCATATAATTGTATATATATGCTCGCTTGTAAGATAACTTAATCTTATATATATATGCATAATTATTTCTATTTAAATTATATGAAAACTAATTCCCGAACACCAAACGAGGCATCATGTTAATCTCCCGAGCACCTAAACCCTAAAACCCTAAAGCCCAAAAATAATTTCAATAAAAAAAACCCAAAAACCAGCAAAATCTGAAAATCTTTAGTCCCGGTCCGTGTAACGAACCGAGACTAAAGGGCCTGCCCCTGGGGCGCTACGAGGCGCCCACGTGGAGCACCTTTAGTCCCGGATTGTAACAGGGCCGGGACTAAAGGTTAGGCCTTTAGTCCCGGTTAGTAAACCGGGACTAAAGCCCCTTACGGGCCGGGGCTAAAGGCCCCGTCCCCATTAGTGTTATTTTTTAAACACCTGCTTCCTGTTGAGGATCCCGCTACATCATCTCAATCTATATCTGTTCCTACTTGTCAAACTGGGCATCACCCTGTGGTTATACTTTGTCGTGCCCTAAACCTGTATCACACACTCAGGCCCACTGTTAACGAGTGTGGTCTTATATTTTGATGCATACATATACTCGGCATGACAAGCATTTTTTCCTTTGTTTGTGAAACACAATAAAGATGCAGACGCTCACAAATACATACATATAATCACTTTATGCATGCATGGATGCACATCATGTCTCTATAAACACTTTTAAAAGATTTAACTTATGGTTCTTGAGATCGACATAGTCGACACAATCCACGGGCCCTTTGTTGTTGATGTACAAAGCGCTTACCACTAAAAGAATAAAACTATTAAATTATGAAGTAAATACAAGAAAGTGCGAACATCCATGCTAAATTTAGGACTTGAAATCGTGCAAATTGCACCAGAAGGAACCGAATCAATTGAGTTATTCTCAGTTCGCTCGGTCGGCGAGCTAGGGACTTTCCCTTAAGGATCCGATATAATGTCTTTATTTCTATAACTAGATGATACTTCTCACGTTATTGCAAGAACTTGTTAAAACAAATGTATGAATAAATGATATGAAAATAATAAAAACTAATGCAAAGACGAATGTAATAATGCTCTTGATTTATATTGTAAGAAGAATAAAACATATTTTTTCATGAACAAACATGTGATAATATATATTTTTATTGAATTGATGAAACACCCTTTTAACAAAACTTTGTTGAGATATTAACTACATAAATTTGCTCCAACCGTCCAACACATATACTCTTCATGATCATACAAATATTGATAATTTTTTATTTTTTTGACTACCATGCATGATTGTGAGGTGGCATATGTTTGCATGGATGGATTACCGCGAATATATATATACTAACTTATGACAACATGCATTATTACTTGAAGAGAAAAGAATAGCTGGTGGGTTGCAACTATTTAGAAATCAAGATGTATCTCTACTCCTATAGAAGACTGTGTTGGTGATGATGGTGTGCCTGCCATGCTTCATTTGTGATCATTCGATCAACATCCAACACACATGAGGAAATCTATGGCAAATTTTGCAGAAAATGCCTCACAACATCACACATTTGCAAAAAAGTCCTCTCGGCCTTATCTCTCCTGTACATCGCCCTCTCTCCCCCGAGACCCCCGAACTGCCCAACAACATATCCGACCATCTCCAGAAAAGAGGAAAAGGAGGCGCCGGCGACAACGTTGGATCCAGCGACGTGTCGTTCCTGGCCCCGTCAAACCGCAGCCCTCTCATGCCTCCTCTCAGCTCCCCTTCCCCGTCACATCTGATGCCGATCTCGGCAAGGAGGATGCCCACGTTGATGTCCTCCATCTGCCGATGCCTCTGCTTCCTCCTCGCCTACCGCAACAGGCACACCGTCGACCATCGCTGCCACCTCTCCCTCGTCCTCGCCACCTACTCTTCCACTCACCCGTCTCCTCCAGCATTGACCGCCGCAGGTACGCCAGCGACGCAGGATGTTTCCCCGCGCCTCTTCCGACTCTTCCTCTACCACAATGGCCCCACCGACCACCTCCCTTTCCCTGCTGCGTCATCTTCCTCCTACCCCCTTTCCTCCAATGCTGACTGTCGCAAGTACGCCGTCGGCTATGAGCAACTTTCAGCGGCGGCACCACCAAATACTACATTAACCTTCCCACCGACGCGCTATGCTTTGCTACTGCCCCTCCTTCCCAATCCTCATCCTGCCCACCCGTGCCGCCCCAAATTCAAATGTTATGTCACCCAATGTTAAATCCGCGCGCCCACGCCGAACCTTCTGGAAACCACTCTTGAAGCCCAATATATATCCAAATTTCTGTCACTCAGATTTCAAATTTGCGCACCAAGGACCGGCTGTCTAGAAACTACTCATGGAGACAAATACAAAACAAATGTGCACGCATATGGGACTCACACTGCCCGAACTACACCCAAAGAAGCCACGAGCTGGTCAGACCAATCTTCAGATTGAACGGACTGTGAAAACGTTGTCTTCTGATCTGATTCATGAAGGACCAAGGTATGGGTGGATCTTCTTATTTGTGTAACTGTAGATAGATTTAAGTGGAGTATCATTTTTCTATGGCTATTTTAGAGATGAATCACAAGAGTGCATGAAAATATGGACACACATGCCATATTTAGTGCCAGGCAGGAGGCTACAATTTGTGTTGAAGAAGTCTTTAGTATCCCAAAATTTACTTATTATTGCAATATATCAGTTTCATCATGTACTACTATTAGATGACGATGCCTTTTTATTTGGCATAGTTGACATAAAAAATGGAAGTTGTGAGTCATTGTGTGGTTCTATATATAGACTCTAAAGCGATAATTGGTTTGTTTTATGTTCTGAGTTCTTTTATTGAGAAAGATTTTTTTGGTTCTATTCTCTTTGACAGAAATAAATAATCTAATTAGAAGATCAATAACGTGTACATTTCCCCTATAATACTAGAGCAATAGGTTACTGTGCTTAGATTTGCAATGCTAACCTACTTCTATGGTAATATGATTGGCACACAATAAATGCTAGCACCGATAATTAGTGAATATGATATTAGTTTGATTTGTTATCCATCTATATTGGCATAGATTGTTGGACTATAGATAGACACATTCTCTTCACTTGATCTTAGACTTTGTAGTACGATATTATTCTTGCATTCCTTGTCTGGCAACTACTTGTTTGTACTCTCATTCTGAATTAGTGTTTATGTTTGATGTAATGCATTACATCTGCATGTAAATGTAGACTGGATTGGTTCATGTTCTCCGGATATCCCTTTTCCTGATGGGGTTTCTTGATAAACTATAAAGTTTCATGTGAAGGAGGCATTGGGCATTACAAATCATTGAACAATAAAATGATCTATTTTTTAGTTTCACCTCCTAGCTATGTAGAAAGATACCACGTATTGCTTACACTTGAAATCTTGAAGTAATTAATTGCTATTGTTGATCAAATGCCCATTGTTAAACATTGGTCTTGAAGTAAATTAGTTCCACCTTGTAGCTAAGTATAAAAGATGACAGTTATTGCTTGCATTGAAATCTTGAAGTAGTTGCTTAAGTTGACCAAATATGCATTGATACTAAATCCATGCACATTAATACTTAGTAGAAGCTCGAACGACAATTGGATTTGGGTTCTCAAGAAATCACTGATTTTTCTATGTGACAATCAACATGGCAGGTCCATATACTTGATAAGCTCGAAAATTAAAAGTCTCCAAGAGAAACCCTTGATTTTAGTTGTCAAACTAAAGAACCACAAGGTTAGTGCATAGTAGCCGAGTTAGGTTGAATATTCAATATGTGCACTCATTTAGAGATTGGTAATGTAATCAGAGATGTATAAGGAGTGCAACTATTGGGAACGTTGCATGGGAAACAAAAAATTTCCTATGCACACGAAGACCTATCATGGTGATGATCATCTACGAGAGGGAGATCAGATCCACATACCCTTGTAGATCGCTAAGTGGGACGCATTAATAAACGCGGTCAATGTAGTGGAACTTTCTCCGTGATTCAAATCACCGCAGCCCCACGATCCGTCCCGATCTAGCACTAAACGGATGGCACCTCCGCATTCAGCACACGTACAGCTCGATGACGATCTCCGCCTTCTTGGTCCAGCAAGAGAGATGGGGAAGTAGATGAGTTCTCCGGCAGCGTGACGGCGCGTCGGTGGTGGTGATGATTGATGACCCACAAGTATAGGGGATCAATCGTAGTCCTTTCGATAAGTAAGAGTGTCGAACCCAACGAGGAGCAGAAGGATCTGACAAGTGGTTTTCAGCAAGATAAATCTGCAGGCACTGAAATTGTCGGTAACAAGTGATTGTGTGGTGAGATGATTCGTAGCGAGCAACAAGTAACAAAAGTAGCAACGGTGCAGCAAAGTGGCCCAATCCCTTTTGTAGCAAGGGACAAGCCTGGACAAAGTCTTATGGGAGGAATAACGCTCCCGAGGACACACAGGAATTTCTGTCATGCTAGTTTTCATCATGTTCATATGATTCGCGTTCGTTACTTTGATAGTTTGATATGTGGGTGGACCGGCGCTTGGGTACTGCCCTTACTTGGACAAGCATCCCACTTATGATTAACCCCTCTCGCAAGCATCCGCAACTACGAAAGAAGAATTAAGACAAAGTCTAACCATATCATTAAACTAGTGGATCCAAATCAGCCCCTTACGAAGCAACGCATAAACTGGGGTTTAAGCTTCTGTCAATCTAGCAACCCATCATCTACTTACTACTTCCCAATGCCTTCCTCTAGGCCCAAATAATGGTGAAGTGTTATGTAATCGACGTTCACATAACACCACTAGAGGAAAAACAACATACAACATATCAAATTACCGAACGAATACCAAATTCACATGACTACTATTAGCATGACTTGTCCCATGTCCTCAGGAACAAAAGTAACTACTCACAAAGCATAATCATATTCATGACCAGAGAGGTAATCAGTAGCATCAAGGATCTGAACATAAACTCTTCCACCAAGTAATCCAACTAGAATCAACTACAAAGAGTAATCAACACTACTAACAACCTTACAAGTACCAATCGGAGTTGCGAGACGGAGATTGGTTACAAGTGATGAACTAGGGTTTGGAGATGAGATGGTGCTGATGAATATGTTGATGGTGACGAGTCCCCTCCGATGAGAGGAGTGTTGGTGATGACGATGGCGACGATTTCCCCCTCCAGGAGGGAAGTTTCCCCGGCAGGATCGTCCTGCCGGAGCTCTAGATTGGTTCTGCTCAAGTTCTGCCTCGTGGCGGCGGCGAAACCATGAAAAAGCTCCTCCTTGATTTTTTCCTGGACAAAACCCATCATATAGCAGAAGAGGGGGGCAAGTGGGCCAGCAGGCTGCCCACAAGCCCTCATGGCGCGGCCTGGGGGAGTGGCCGCGCCGTGCAGGCTTGTGGCCAACCCCTGGCACCCCTTTGGCGCTTCTTCGGCCCAGTATTTTTTAAAAATCAGGAAAAAAATCCTCGTTGGTTTTTACGGCATTTGGAGTTGCACGTAATAGGTATCTCAACTTTGCTCCACTTTCAGGCCAGAATTCCAGTTACCGGCATTCTCCCTCTTCATGTAAACCTTGCAAAATAAGAGAGAAAAGGCATAAGAATTGTACCGTGAATTGAAATAACAGCCCCAAAAGCGATAAATATCAACATGAAAACATGATGCAAAATGGACGTATCAACTCCCCCAAGCTTAGACCTCGCTTGTCCTCAAGGGAAAGCCTAGCTCAATAAATATGTCCGCATGTTTAGGGAGAGAGGAGTAGACAAAACAAGATACGAACATGCATGCATCATGATCATGCTCAGAACAGCAATACCAACATATAATCTCTCATGCTAAAGTGATAATTCCTTCACAAAGTAAAGCATGGATCAAGAATCTTACCGATAAGTAACAACCGATAGCCTTTAGTCATTGAAGCAATTGCAATTTATCACAACATCAGAACGAGTCAAATAAGAGCTTGTAAAGCAAATCCACATACTCAATCGTTCTTTCGTTCTCTACAATTGCTACAACTCATGTGGTACTTGTTGGAATTATGCCCTAGAGGCAATGATAAATATAGTTATTATTATAATTCCTGTATCAAGATAATCGTTTATTATCCATTCTATAATTGTATTGAATGAAGACTAATTTACATGTGTGGATACATAGACAAAACACCGTCCCTAGTAAGCCTCTAGTTGGCTAGCCAGTTGATCAAAGATAGTCAGTGTCTTCTGATTATGAACAAGGTGTTGTTGCTTGATAACTGGATCACGTCATTAGGAGAATCACGTGATGGACTAGACCCAAACTAATAGACGTAGCATGTTGATCGTGTCATTTTGTTGCTACTGTTTTCTGCGTGTCAAGTATTTATTCCTATGACCATGAGATCATATAACTCACTGACACCGGAGGAATGCTTTGTGTGTATCAAACGTCGCAACGTAACTGGGTGACTATAAAGATGCTCTACAGGTATCTCCGAAGGTGTTAGTTGAGTTAGTATGGATCAAGACTGGGATTTGTCACTCCGTGTGACGGAGAGGTATCTCGGGGCCCACTCGGTAATACAACATCACACACAAGCCTTGCAAGCAATGTAACTTAGTGTAAGTTGCGGGATCTTGTATTACGGAACGAGTAAAGAGACTTGCCGGTAAACGAGATTGAAATAGGTATGCGGATACTGACGATTGAATCTCGGGCAAGTAACATACCGAAGGACAAAGGGAATGACATACGGGATTATACGAATCCTTGGCACTGAGGTTCAAACGATAAGATCTTCGTAGAATATGTAGGATCCAATATGGGCATCCAGGTCCCGCTATTGGATATTGACCGAGGAGTCTCTCGAGTCATGTCTACATAGTTCTCGAACCCGCAGGGTCTGCACACTTAAGGTTCGACGTTGTTTTATGCGTATTAGAGTTATATGGTTGGTTACCGAATGTTGTTCGGAGTCCCGGATGAGATCACAGACGTCACGAGGGTTTCCGGAATGGTCTGGAAACGAAGATTGATATATAGGATGACCTCATTTGATTACTGGAAGGTTTTCGGAGTTACCGGGAATGTACCGGGAATGACGAATGGGTTCCGGGAGTTCACCGGGGGGGGGGGGCAACCCACCCCGGGGAAGCCCATAGGCCTTGAGGGTGGCACACCAGCCCTTAGTGGGCTGGTGGGACAGCCCACAAGTGCCCTATGAGCCAAGGAGAAGAAAATGAAGAGAGAAAGAAAAAAAGGAGGAGGTGGGAAGGAAGGGGGACTCCCTCCCACCAAACCTAGTCCAACTCGGTTTGGGGGGGGAGCGTCCTCCCCCTTGGACTCGGCCGACCCCCTTGGGGCTCCTTGAGCCCCAAGGCAAGGCCCCCTCCCTCCCACCTATATATACGGAGGTTTTAGGGCTGATTTGAGACGACTTTTCCACGGCAGCCCGACCACATACCTCCACGGTTTTTCCTCTAGATCGCGTTTCTGCGGAGCTCGGGCGGAGCCCTGCTGAGACAAGGTCATCACCAACCTCCGGAGCGCCGTCACGCTGCCGGAGAACTCTTCTACCTCTCCGTATCTCTTGCTGGATCAAGAAGGCCGAGATCATCGTCGAGCTGTACGTGTGCTGAACGCGGAGGTGCCGTCCGTTCGGTACTAGATCGTGGGACTGATCGCGGGATTGTTCGCGGGGCGGATCGAGGGACGTGAGGACGTTCCACTACATCAACCGCGTTCTCTAATGCTTCTGCTGTACGGTCTACAAGGGTACGTAGATCACTCATCCCCTCTCGTAGATGGACATCACCATGATAGGTCTTCGTGCGCGTAGGAAAATTTTTGTTTCCCATTGGACGTTCCCCAACAGTGGCATCATGAGCTAGGTTCATGCGTAGATGTCTTCTCGAGTAGAACACAAAAGTTTTTGTGGGCGGTGATGTGCGTTTTGCTGCCCTCCTTAGTCTTTTCTTGATTCCGCGGTATTGTTGGATTGAAGCGGCTTGGACCGACATTACTCGTACGCTTACGAGAGACTGGTTTCATCGTTACGAGTAACCCCCTTTGCTCAAAGATGACTGGCAAGTGTCGGTTTCTCCAACTTTAGTTGAATCGGATTTGACCGAGGAGGTCCTTGGATGAGGTTAAATAGCAACTCATATATCTCCGTTGTGGTGTTTACGTAAGTAAGATGCGATCCTACTAGATACCCATGGTCACCACGTAAAACATGCAACAACAAAATTAGAGGACGTCTAACTTGTTTTTGCAGGGTATGATTGTGATGTGATATGGCCAACGATGTGATGTGATATATTGGATGTATGAGATGATCATGTTGTAATAGAAATATCGACTTGCACGTCGATGGTACGACAACCGGCAGGAGCCATAGGGTTGTCTTTATACTAACGTTTGTGCTTGCAGATGCGTTTACTATTTTGCTAGGATGTAGCTTTAGTAGTAATAGCATGAGTAGCACGACAACCCCGATGGCAACACGTTGATGGATGATCATGGTGTGGCGCCGGTGACAAGAAGATCGTGCCGGTGCTTTGGTGATGGAGATCAAGAAGCACGTGATGATGGCCATATCATGTCACTTATGAATTGCATGTGATGTTAATCCTTTTATGCACCTTATTTTGCTTAGAACGACGGTAGCATTATGAGGTGATCTCTCACTAAAATTTCAAGACGAAATTGTGTTCTCCCTGACTATGCACCGTTGCTACAGTTCGTCGTTTCGAGACACCACGTGATGATCGGGTGTGATAGACTCAACGTTCACATACAACGGGTGCAAAACAGTTGCGCACGCGGAACACTCGGGTTAAGCTTGACGAGCCTAGCATGTGCAGACATGGCCTCGGAACACATGAGACCGAAAGGTCGATCATGAATCATATAGATGATATGATTAGCATAGGGATGCTTACAACTGAAATTATACTCAACTCACGTGATGATCGGACTTGGGATAGTGTAAGTGGATCATGCACCACTCAAATGACTAGAGAGATGTATTTTTTGAGTGGGAGTTTAGCATATAATTTGATTAAGTTAAACTCTAATTATCTTGAACATAGTCTAAGTCCACTTTGAATATATTTGTGTTGTAGATCATGGCTCACGCGACAGTCATCCTGAATTTTAATACGTTCCTAGAGAAAGCTAAGTTGAAAGATGATGGAAGCAACTTTGTAGACTGGGCTCGTAATCTTAAGCTAATCTTACAAGCTGGGAAGAAGGATTATGTCCTTAATGCTGCACTAGGAGATGAACCACCCGCTACGGCTGATCAGGATGTTAAGAACGCTTGGTTAGCACGTAAGGAGGACTACTCAATAGTTCAATGTGCAGTCTTGTATGGCTTAGAACCGGGACTTCAACGTCGCTTTGAGCGTCATGGAGCATTTGAGATGTTCCAGGAGTTGAAGTTTATCTTTCAGAAGAACGCCCGGATCGAGAGGTATGAGACCTCCGATAAATTCTATGCTTGCAAGATGGAGAAAAACTCGTCTGTCAGTGAACATGTGCTCAAAATGTCTGGGTACTCAAACCGTCTAGCTGAGCTGGGGATTGAACTCCCGCAAGAGGCTATCACTGACAGAATCCTTCAATCACTGCCGCCAAGCTATAAAGGCTTTGTGTTGAACTACAACATGCAAGGGATGAACAAGTCTCCCGGCGAGTTGTTTGCGATGCTGAAAGTCGCAGAGTCTGAACTCCGTAAAGAGCATCAAGTGTTGATGGTGAATAAGACCACTAGTTTCAAGAGAAACGGCAAAGGCAAGAAGGGCAATTCGAAGAAGAGCGGCAAGCCTGTTGCCAATCCGCCGAAGAAACCCAAAGCTGGACCTAAGACTGAAACGGAGTGTTACTATTGCAAGGGTATGGGTCACTGGAAGCGCAATTGCCCCAAGTATCTGGCAGATAAGAAGGCGGGCAAAGAAAAATTAGGTATATTTGATATACATGTTATTGATGTGTACTTAACCGGCTCTCGTAGTAGTGCCTGGGTATTCGATACCGGTTCTGTTGCTCATATTTGCAACTCGAAACAGGAACTGCGGAATAGACGAAGGCTGGCGAAAGATGAAGTGACGATGCGCGTAGGAAATGGTTCCAAGGTTGATGCAATCGCCGTCGGCACAGTGTCACTTCAGCTACCGTCGGGATTAGTGATGAACTTAAATCATTGTTATTTAGTGCCTGCGTTGAGCATGAACATTATATCTGGATCTTGTTTATTGCGAGACGGTTACTCTTTTAAGTCAGAGAATAATGGTTGTTCTATTTCTATGAGTAACATCTTTTATGGTCATGCACCAAATGTGAGAGGATTGTTCATATTGAATCTTGATAGCGATACGCATATACATAACATTGAGACCAAAAGAGTTAGAGTAAACAATGATAGCGCCATATTTTTGTGGCACTGCCGCTTAGGTCATATTGGTGTAAAGCGCATGAAGAAACTCCATGCTGATGGACTTTTGGAGTCACTTGACTTTGATTCACTTGACACGTGCGAACCATGCCTCATGGGCAAGATGACTAAGACTCCGTTCTCCGGAACAATGGAGCGTGCAAGTGACTTATTGGAAATCATACATACCGATGTACGTGGTCCGATGAGCGTGGAGGCACGCGGCGGATATCGTTATTTTCTCACCTTCACTGACGATTTGAGTAGATATGGTTATGTCTACTTGATGAAGCACAAGACTGAAACATTTGAAAAGTTCAAGCAATTTCAGAGTGAAGTGGAAAATCATCGTAACAAGAAGATCAAGTTCCTACGGTCTGATCGTGGGGGTGAATATCTGAGTTTCGAGTTTGGTGATCACTTAAGAAAATGTGGAATTGTTTCACAGTTAACACCGCCTGGAACACCACAGCGTAATGGTGTGTCCGAACGTTGTAATCGTACTTTGTTAGAGATGGTGCGATCTATGATGTCTCTTATTGATTTGCCGTTATCGTTTTGGGGTTATGCATTAGAAACAGCTGCATTCACTTTAAATAGGGCACCATCAAAATCCGTTGAGACGACACCATACGAACTGTGGTATGGCAAAAGACCAAAGTTGTCGTTTCTTAAAGTTTGGGGATGTGATGCTTATGTCAAAAAGCTTCAGCCTGGAAAGCTGGAACCCAAAGCGGAAAAGTGCGTCTTCATAGGTTACCCAAAAGAGACAGTTGGGTACACCTTCTATCTCAAATCCGAGGGCAAAGTGTTTGTTGCTAAAAACGGAACTTTTCTCGAGAAGGAGTTTGTCTCGAGAGAATTGAGTGGGAGGAAGATAGAACTTGACGAGGTTGTCGAACCTCTCATCCCTCTGGATGGTGGCGCAGGGCAAGGGGAAACCTCTGTCGTTGCGACGCCGGTTGAGGAGGAAGTTGATGATGATGATCATGAAATTCCAGTTCAAGTTTCTGTTGAACCACGCAGGTCGACGAGATCACGTGCTGCTCCAGAGTGGTACGGTAATCCCGTCTTATCAATCATGTTGTTAGACAACAATGAACCTGCAAATTATGAAGAAGCAATGGTGGGCCCAGATTCCAACAAATGGCTAGAAGCCATGAAATCCGAGATAGGATCCATGTATGAGAACAAAGTGTGGACTTTGGAGATACTACCTGAGGGCCGCAAGGCTATTCAGAACAAATGGATCTTTAAGAAGAAGACGGACGCTGACGGCAATGTGACCGTTTATAAAGCTCGACTTGTGGCAAAGGGTTTTTCACAAGTTCCAGGAGTTGACTACGATGAGACTTTCTCACCCGTAGCGATGCTTAAGTCCGTCAGAATCATGTTAGCAATAGCTGCATTTTTCGATTATGAAATCTGGCAGATGGATGTCAAAACGGCGTTCCTTAATGGTTTCCTTAAAGAAGAGTTGTATATGATACAACCCGAAGGTTTTGTCGATCCTAAGAATGCTAACAAGGTGTGCAAGCTCCAGCTATCCATTTATGGACTGGTGCAAGCATCTCGGAGTTGGAACAAACGCTTTGATGAGGTGATCAAAGCATTTGGGTTTATACAAGTAGTTGGAGAATCTTGTATTTACAAGAAGGTGAGTGGGAGCTCTGTGGCGTTTCTAATATTATATGTGGATGACATATTACTGATTGGAAACAACGTAGAGCTTTTGGAGAGCATAAAAGGTTACTTGAATAAAAGTTTCTCTGTGAAGGACCTAGGAGAAGCTGCTTACATTCTAGGCATTAAGATCTATAGGGATAGATCAAAACGCGTGATAGGACTTTCACAAAGCACATACCTTGATAAAGTTTTGAAGAGGTTCAAAATGGAACAGTCCAAGAAAGGGTTCTTGCCAGTTTTACAAGGTACGAAATTGAGTAAGACTCAGTGCCCAGCAACTGATGAAGATAGAGAGCATATGCGCTCCGTCCCCTATGCTTCAGCCATAGGTTCTATCATGTATGCAATGTTGTGCACTAGACCGGATGTTAGCCTGGCCATAAGTATGGCAGGTAGGTTCTAGAGTAATCCAGGAGTGGATCACTGGACAACGGTCAAGAATATCCTGAAGTACCTGAAAAGGACTAAGGAGATGTTTCTCGTATATGGAGGTGACGAAGAGCTCGCCGTAAAAGGTTACGTCGATGCAAGCTTTGACACAGATCTGGACGACTCTAAGTCGCAAACCGGATACGTATTTATTCTTAATGGGGGTGCAGTAAGCTGGTGCAGTTCCAAGCAAAGCGTCGTAGCAGATTCTACATGTGAAGCTGAGTACATGGCTGCCTCGGAGGCGGCTAAGGAGGGTGTCTGGATGAAGCAGTTCATGACGGATCTTGGAGTGGTGCCAAGCGCGCTGAATCCAATAACCTTGTTCTGTGACAACACGGGTGCCATTGCCTTAGCAAAGGAACCACGGTTTCACAAGAAGACCAGACACATCAAACGACGCTTCAACCTCATCCGCGACTACGTCGAGGGAGAGGACGTAAATATATGCAAGGTGCACACGGATCTGAATGTAGCAGACCCGCTGACTAAACCTCTTCCACGGCCCAAACATGATCAACACCAGAACTGTATGGGTGTTAGATTTATTACAATGTAATTCACATGATGATGTGAGGGCTAGATTAATGACTCTAGTGCAATTGGGAGACTGTTGGAATTATGCCCTAGAGGCAATGATAAATATAGTTATTGTTATAATTCCTGTATCAAGATAATCGTTTATTATCCATGCTATAATTGTATTGAATGAAGACTAATTTACATGTGTGGATACATAGACAAAACACCGTCCCTAGTAAGCCTCTAGTTGGCTAGCCAGTTGATCAAAGATAGTCAGTGTCTTCTGATTATGAACAAGGTGTTGTTGCTTGATAACTGGATCACGTCATTAGGAGAATCACGTGATGGACTAGACCCAAACTAATAGACGTAGCATGTTGATCGTGTCATTTTGTTGCTACTGTTTTCTGCGTGTCAAGTATTTATTCCTATGACCATGAGATCATATAACTCACTGACACCGGAGGAATGCTTTGTGTGTATCAAACGTCGCAACGTAACTGGGTGACTATAAAGATGCTCTACAGGTATCTCCGAAGGTGTTAGTTGAGTTAGTATGGATCAAGACTGGGATTTGTCACTCCGTGTGACGGAGAGGTATCTCGGGGCCCACTCGGTAATACAACATCACACACAAGCCTTGCAAGCAATGTAACTTAGTGTAAGTTGCGGGATCTTGTATTACGGAACGAGTAAAGAGACTTGCCGGTAAACGAGATTGAAATAGGTATGCGGATACTGACGATTGAATCTCGGGCAAGTAACATACCGAAGGACAAAGGGAATGACATACGGGATTATATGAATCCTTGGCACTGAGGTTCAAACGATAAGATCTTCGTAGAATATGTAGGATCCAATATGGGCATCCAGGTCCCGCTATTGGATATTGACCGAGGAGTCTCTCGAGTCATGTCTACATAGTTCTCGAACCCGCAGGGTCTGCACACTTAAGGTTCGACGTTGTTTTATGCGTATTAGAGTTATATGGTTGGTTACCGAATGTTGTTCGGAGTCCCGGATGAGATCACGGACGTCACGAGGGTTTCCGGAATGGTCCGGAAACGAAGATTGATATATAGGATGACCTCATTTGATTACCGGAAGGTTTTCGGAGTTACCGGGAATGACGAATGGGTTCCGGGAGTTCACCGGGGGGGGGGGGGCAACCCACCCCGGGGAAGCCCATAGGCCTTTGGGGAGACACACCAGCCCTTAGTGGGCTGGTGGGACAGCCCACAAGTGCCCTATGCGCCAAGGAGAAGAAAATCAAGAGAGAAAGAAAAAAAAAGGAGGAGGTGGGAAGGAAGGGGGACTCCCTCCCACCAAACCTAGTCCAACTCGGTTTGGGGGGGAGAGTCCTCCCCCTTGTACTCGGCCGACCCCCTTGGGGCTCCTTGAGCCCCAAGGCAAGGCCCCCTCCCTCCCACCTATATATACGGAGGTTTTAGGGCTGATTTGAGACGACTTTTCCACGGCAGCCCGACCACATACCTCCACGGTTTTTCCTCTAGATCGCGTTTCTGCGGAGCTCGGGCGGAGCCCTGCTAAGACAAGGTCATCACCAACCTCCGGAGCGCCGTCACGCTTCCGGAGAACTCTTCTACCTCTCCGTCTCTCTTGCTGGATCAAGAAGGCTGAGATCATCGTCGAGCTGTACGTGTGCTGAACGCGGAGGTGCCGTCCGTTCGGTACTAGATCGTGGGACTGATCGCGGGATTGTTCGCGGGGCGGATCGAGGGACGTGAGGACGTTCCACTACATCAACCGCGTTCTCTAACGCTTCTGCTGTACGGTCTACAAGGGTACGTAGATCACTCATCCCCTCTCATAGATGGACATCACCATGATAGGTCTTCGTGCGCGTAGGAAAATTTTTGTTTCCCATGCGACGTTCCCCGACAGTACTCATGAGATCAAAGTTTCAGCTGGACACAGAGAAAGATAGGGGCTTATAGTTTTGCCTCCCAACTGCTTACCTCAAGGGTAATGTCAACAATAATACATCATGAATACTTACTTCCAAGTTGACATATGAGTATAAATCTTTCCCAAGCATATGACGTTATCCAAGATAAAGGCGAAATAAGGAATTGGTGAAGATCACCATGACTCTTTCAAGGGCAAAAAGTAAAGGTACAAGATAGGCCCTTCACAGAGGGAAGCAGAGGTTGTCATGCACTTTTGAGGTTTGGATGTGTGTCCTCTTAGTGCGGAGGAACGTCAGTTTATATTGCCTCCTGTGATAATGAACTTTATTATGCAGTCTGTCGCTTTTATGTCTTCCTCATCACAAGTTCGTTCAAAGCTTATTTTCCACACACTAATAGATCATACATATTAGAGAGAAATTTTTATTGCTTGCACCGATGACAACTTACTTGAGGGATCTTATTCAATCCATAGGTAGGTATGCTGGACTCACATGGCAAAACTGGTTGATGGTTTATGGATGCACAAGTAGTATCTCTACTTAGTGCGGGAGGTTTGGATAATGTGAGGTGGAAGCAATCGTCACATGCTAAGGGATCTCTAATCATATAACATTGTTCGGAGCCAAGCAAACACAATTCATTATGTTGTCTTCCTTATCCAACATCTACTTCTAGGCATGCAATAGTTTAGTGAGTGGTCACAATCATAGATGGTGTCAGAGATGATATATTTATATGTGAACCTCTCCTTCTTTATTACTTCCTATTAATTGCAACCATGACCAAGGTCTACGTTTGCCTACCCTCAACAAGTTTCAATCCTCATTCTTTTTATATGTGAAGCCATCACTTCCCATAAGATCATTACATGATCTTTCATGTTTTTGTTGTATTCTCACTCTTTTGATCATGGCAAGAGGCAAAGCCCTTCAACTAAGACACTCTTTATTATATGGCTCACGAGCTCGAATACATCGGGGGTGACACAAAGCAAAACTCAAGACTAAAACACTAAGACTTTTAATCTACTAGAGAAAGAGAAAACTGAAAAGGAAAACTAAAACAAAGGTAAAGGCAAAAGATGTGATGGTGATACGATACCGGGGCAACTCCCCCAAGCTTGGCACCAGCCAAGGGGATTTCCCATACCCATGTTTAGTTGTCTTCCTTTGGGGGTGATGGTGGTGGAGTTGTTGCAATCTTTGACTCCAAGAGGGCCATTAATCTTTGATTTATACTTTGGAGATCTGCGATATGTTTTTCCAGCAAAACAACTTCACGAGTGAGACAAGTATTGCGAGCACGAGTTGTTTCACAAAACCTCAAGAGTTCAATCAAGGATGGAAATAGTAGGTGGAGGTAGGGTTGGAGGAAATCCACTTACTCAACTTCTTCCCTGTTGAGCACAGATTGCACTTCGTCCCACGCCTGATTCCTCTCCTTGGTTTTGCCCTTGGTTTCTTTAGGTAGCCTTTCCTTAGCCTCCATGACCTCCATCCTTTTTAGATCAGCACTTACTTCTCCATAAACTTGAGGGAGATTGTTCTCCCCCACAGATTCCTGAGACGACATCTTGCTCTAAATCTGCGGCAGAAAACATGCTCGAAACGAAAAACAGAGGAAATCTGCGTGATGCAGTGGTCAGACCAAACGGGAGTATATATAATGAATTTTTTCAGACCAGAAGGAGTACCCTGCACGAAAACGGAGTCCGGGAGGCGCACGAGGTGGCCACAAGCCCTCACAGCGCGGCCAGGGGGTGGCCCTGCACCGTGCAGGCTTGTCGCCTCCTCGCGCACTTTCCGGACTACTTCCAATTTTTGTATTTTTTTCAAATATTCCAAAACGGAGAAAATTTCCTACTGGAAAAGTTTTGGACTCTGTTTTCTTACCGAATCACATACCTCTTCGTTTTCGGAGTCTGAAACAGGCTGATAAACATCCCTTAGGTATTCCTCCGGAGTTATGGTATTGATAATATTGCTTTCAACATTTATGGGAGTACGTGAGATATAATGCTTGATTCTCTGCCCATTTACCACTCTCGAACAATTACCTTCCGTGTTGTTGATCTTGATAGCACCGGAACGATATACTTCTTCAACAACATAGGGACCTTCCCATTTAGAGAAAAGCTTGCGTGCAAAGAATCTTAAACGAGAGTTATATAGCAAGACATAATCACCTACATTGAACTCACACTTTTGTATCCTCTTATCATGCCACCTATTAACCTTATCTTTGAACAACTTGGCATTCTCATATGCCTGAGTTCTCCACTCATCAAGCGAGCTAATATCAAATAACCTCTTCTCACCGGCAAGTTTGAAATCAAAGTTGAGCTCTTTGATTGCCCAATAAGCTTTATGCTCTAGCTCAAGAGGTAAATGACATGCTTTACCGTACACCATTTTGTACGGAGACATGCCCATGGGATTCTTATAGGCAGTTCTATAAGCCCATAGTGCATCATCGAGCTTCTTAGACCAATTCTTTCTAGACCTGTTGACAGTCTTTTGCAGAACTAGTTTAATCTCTCCGTTGCTTAGCTCTACTTGACCACTGGACTAAGGATGGTAGGGAGACGCAATTCTATGGTTGACATCGTACTTAGCAAGCGTTTTACGGAAAGCACCATGAATGAAGTGTGAACCACCGTCAGTCATTAGATATCTAGGGACTCCAAATCTAGGGAAGATAACTTCTTTGAGCATCTTGATAGAGGTGTTGTGATCAACACTACTAGTGGGGATAGCTTCTACCCACTTAGTGACGTAATCAACAGCAACTAGGATATGAGTATACCCGTTGGATTTTGGAAAAGGTCCCACATAATCAAAGCCCCAAACATCAAATGGTTCAATGACAAGTGAATAGTTCATAGGCATTTCCTGACGTTTGCTAATATTACCTATTCTTTGGCATTCATCACAAGACATGACAAACTTACGGGCATCCTTGAAGTGAGTGGGCCAATAGAAACCTGATTGCAATACCTTGTGTGCAGTTCTATCTCCCGCATGGTGTCCTTCATAGGCCTCGGAGTGACACTTCTGTAGGATCTGTCCCTGTTCATGTTCAGGTACACAACGTCTAATAACACCATCTACTCCTTCCTTATAAATGTGAGGATCATCACAAAAGTAATGTCACAAGTCAAAGAAGAATTTCTTCTTTTGCTGGTACGTGAAACTAGGTGGTATATATTTGGCAACGATATAGTTTGCATAATCAGCATACCACGGTGCACTACGTGAAGCATTGTTGACATTCAATTTCTCATCGGGAAAGCTATCATCAATAGGTTGTGGGTCATCAAGAACGTTCTCCAACCTAGACAAGTTATCTGCTACTGGGTTATCATCACCCTTTCTGTCAACAACGTGCAAATCAAATTCTTGTAGCAAGAGAACCCATCTGATAAGTCTAGGTTTAGCGTCCTTCTTCTCCATTAGGTACTTAATAGCAGCATGATCAGTGTGAATAATGACTTTGGAATCAACTATGTAAGACCTGAACTTTTCACATGCAAACACGACTGCTAAAAATTCCTTCTCCGTAGTAGCATAGTTTCTCTAGGCACTGTCTAGAGTTTTACTAGCGTAGTGAATAACATTCAACTTCTTATCGACTCTTTGCCCTAGAACAACACCAACAGCATAATCACTAGCATCACACATGATTTCAAAAGGTAAGTTCCAATCAGGTGGTTGAACAATAGGTGCAGTTATCAAAGCCCTCTTAAGTATTTCGAAGGCTTCCTCACAATCATCGTCAAAGACAAAAGGAATATCCTTTTGCAAGAGATTGGTAAGAGGCCTAGAAATCTTAGAGAAGTCTTTAATGAACCTTTTATAGAAACCAGCATGACCAAGGAAACTTCTTATACCTTTGATATCTATGGGATACGACATTTTCTCGATTGCATCAACCTTAGCCTTATCAACTTCAATACCTCTTTCAGAAATTTAATGTCCTAAGACGATGCCTTCATTAACCATAAAGTGGCACTTCTCCCAATTCAAGACAAGATTGGTGTCTTTACATCTCTGTAAGACTCGATCAAGGTTGTTGAGGCAATCATCAAAACAAGACCCGTAAACGGAAAAGTCATCCATGAAAACCTCGACAATCTTTTCACAAAAGTCAGAGAATATAGCCATCATACATCTTTGAAAGGTGGCAGGTGCATTACATAAGCCAAAAGGCATATGTCTATAAGCAAAGGTACCGAAAGGGCAGGTGAAAGTGGTTTTCTCCTAATCAGATTGTGCAACTGGTATTTGGGAGAAACCAGAATAACCGTCTAGAAAGCAGAAGTGTGTGTGTTTAGACAGCCTTTCTAGCATTTGGTCGATAAAAGGCAGAGGGTAATGATCTTTCCTAGTGGCCTTATTCAGTTTCCTAAAATCGATCACCATCCTATAGCCAGTAATAATCCTGTGTGGGATCAATTCATCCTTATCATTAGGGACAACGGTAATGCATCCCTTCTTAGGGACGCAATGTACCGGACTCACCCAATCACTATGAGCAACATGATAGATAATACCCGCTTCCAGGAGCTTTAGTATTCTTTTCTTACTACTTCTTTCATCTTAGGATTCAATCTCCTTTGATGATCAGCAACTGCTTTGAAATCAGGATCAGTTTTAATCTTGTGTTGGCATAGAGTGGGACTAATGCCCTTAGGATCATCAAGAGTATATCCAATAGCAGCACGGTGCTTCCTCAGAGTTTTTAGTAACTTCTTTTCTTCATGCTCTGAGAGGCTAGCACTATATGACAGGATATATCTCCTTTTCATCAAGATAAGCATACTTAAGAGTATCTGGCAACTGTTTAAGCTCGAACACAGGATCACCCTTTGGTGGGGGTGGATCCCCAAGCAGTTCAACACGCAAGTTATTCTTAAGGATAGGATATTGTTCTAAGACAACTCTATCTATTTCATCCCTTTCATCCATATGCATATCATTTTCATGATCAAGCAAGTATTGCTCTAATGGATCAGTAGGAGGCACGGCAATAGAAGCTAAGGCAATAGTTTCATCCCTCCCACGCAACTCCTTTTTATGAGGTTGTCTACCAAACTTGGAGAAATTGAACTCATGTGACACACCTTCAAAGCCAACAGTGACAGTTTGCTTCTCATAGTCAATATGAGCATTGACGGTATTGAGAAAAGGTCTACCAAATATGATGGGATAAAAGCTATCTTGTGCGGTAGCAAGAACGAGGAAATCAGTAGGATACTTCATTTTACCACACAAGACTTCAACATCCCTAACAATTCCCACAGGGCAGATAGTATCTCTATTGGCAAGCTGAATAGTGACATCAATAGGCTCTATCTCAACAGGTGCAATCTCATCTTTGATTTCATCGTATAAGGATTGAGATATTGCACTAACACTAGCACCCACGTCACATAAGCCATGATAACAATGATCTCCTATCTTAACAGAAACCATAGGCATGCCAACAACATGCCTATGTTTGTCTCTAGCGTGAGGTTTAGCAATTCTAGCAGCATCTTCACAGAAGTGAATATTATGTCCCTCAACATCGTCGGACAGAAGATCTTTGATGGTAGCAATGCTAGGTTCAACTCTAATTTGCTCAGGGGCTGTCGGTGTTCTAATGTAGCCTCTACGTATCACAGTTGAAGCTTTAGAATGATCCTTTATCCTAACAGGGAAAGGTGGTTTCTCAATGTAAGCACTGGGAACCACATGATCATTATAGGCAATGACTCTCTCTTCAACTGGATTGGGTTTAACTACATTGACTTCTAAAGGAGGATGATATTTAAACCACTTCTCTTTGGGGAGATCAATATGAGCAGCAAAGGATTCGCACAATGAAGCTACTATCTCAGAGTCAAGTCCATACTTTGCGCAAAAGTCACAAAAAGTATTTGTCTCAACAAAGGATTTAACGCAATCAAAAGTGAAATTCATACATGACTCCTTACCTTCTTCAAGCTCCCAATCTTCAGAGTTGCATTTAATTCTCTCCAATAAATTCTATTTGAAGTCAATATCTCTCTTCATAAAAGAACCGGTACAAGAAGTGTCAAGCATGGTGCGATCATCATGAGAAAGCTGAGCATAGAAGTTCTGAATGATAATTTCTCTCGAGAGCTCATGATTGGGGCATGAATATAGCATTGATTTAAGCTTCCCCGAATCTT
Organism: Hordeum vulgare subsp. vulgare; assembly: GCF_904849725.1. Classification (NCBI taxonomy): domain Eukaryota; kingdom Viridiplantae; phylum Streptophyta; class Magnoliopsida; order Poales; family Poaceae; genus Hordeum; species Hordeum vulgare. The sequence continues at coordinate 507,904,716 of NC_058520.1, read as the reverse complement.
GAGCGATGCTTTCTCTCTCACGACGCCAAAAGTTATAAATATAATTCCGATCACGATGTACTAAATGCATAGGATAAAACTTTTGATGAAATTCCAATTTCAACCGATTGTAGTCCCATGATCCGGTATCATCACATAGCCTATACCATGTCAACGCTTTATCCTTCAAAGATGAAGGAAAGACCTTCTTCTTGACCTCATCCTCGGGCAAACCTGCAAGCTTAAATAAACCACAAACTTCATCTACATAGATCAGATGCAAGTCTAGATGTGATGTTCCATCTCCTGTAAAAGGATTAGCCAGCAGTTTCTCAAGCATACCCGAAGGAAATTCAAAGCAAATATTTTCAGTAGGTGAAGCAGGTTGAGGAGCAACTCTTTGTGCTTCCATTCGAGGTGAAGATACCCCGAACAAGCTCATCAAAGGATTAGTATCCATAGTGACAAGTGACAACAAATTTCAGCATACTATATGAATGTTTCCTTACCAAGTTCCACTTACCAAAGTCACTTCACTCCCCGGCAATGGCACCAGAAAAGAGTCTTCATGACCCACAAGTATAGGGGATCAATCGTATTCCTTTCGATAAGTAAGAGTGTCGAACCCAACGAGGAGCAGAAGGATCTCACAAGTGGTTTTCAGCAAGGTAAAATCTGCACGCACTGAAATTGTCGGTAACAAGTGATTGTGTGGTGAGATGATTCGTAGCGATCAACAAGTAACAAAAGTAGCAACGGTGCAGCAAAGTGGCCCAATCCCTTTTGTAGCAAGGGACAAGCCTGGACAAAGTCTTATAGGAGGAAAAACGCTCCCGAGGACACATAGGAATTTCTATCATGCTAGTTTTCATCATGTTCATATGATTCGCGTTCGTTACTTTGATAGTTTGATATGTGGGTGGACCGGCGCTTGGGTACTGCCCTTACTTGGACAAGCATCCCACTTATGATTAACCCCTCTCGCAAGCATCCTCTACTACGAAATAAGAATTAAGACAAATTCTAACCATAGCATTAAACTAGTGGATCCAAATCAGCCCCTTATGAAGCAACGCATAAACTAGGGTTTAAGCTTCTGTCACTCTAGCAACCCATCATCTACTTACTACTTCCCAATGCCTTCCTCTAGGCCCAAATAATGGTGAAGTGTTATGTAGTCGACGTTCACATAACACCACTAGAGGAAAAACAACATACAACATATCAAATTACCGAACGAATAGCAAATTCACATGACTACTATTAGCATGACTTATCCCATGTCCTCAGGAACAAAAGTAACTACTCACAAAGCATAATCATATTCATGACCAGAGAGGTAATGAGTAGCATCAAGGATCTGAACATAAACTCTTCCACCAAGTAATCCAACTAGCATCAACTACAAAGAGTAATCAACACTACTAGCAACCTTACAAGTACCAATCGGAGTCGCGAGACGGAGATTGGTTACAAGTGATGAACTAGGGTTTGGAGATGAGATGGTGCTGATGAAGATGTTGATGGTGACGAGTCCCCTCCGATGAGAGGAGTGTTGGTGATGACGATGGCGACGATTTCCCCCTCCGAGAGGGAAGTTTCCCCGACACGATCGTCCTACCGGAGTTCTAGATTGGTTCTGCTCAAGTTCCGCCTCGTGGCGGCGACGAAACCACGAGAAAGCTCCTCCTTGATTTTTTCCTGGACGAAACCCTTCATATAGCAGAAGAGGGGGGCAAGTGGGCCAGCAGGCTGCCCACAAGCCCTCATGGCGCGGCCTGGGGGGTGGTCTCGCCGTGGAGGCTTGTGGCCAACCCCTGGCGCCCCTCTGGCGCTTCTTCGGCCCAATATTTTTTATAAATCAGGGAAAAAATCCTCGTTGATTTTTACGGCGTTTGGAGTTGCGCGGAATAGGTATCTCAACTTTGCTCCACTTTCAGGCCTGAATTCGAGTTGTCGGCATTCTCCTTCTTCATGTAAACCTTGCAAAATAAGATAGAAAAGGCATAAGAATTGTACCGTGAAGTGAAATAACAGCCCAAAAAGCGATAAATATCAACATGAAAACATGATGCAAAATGGACGTATCAATGATCTATTCCTGTAGGGCTGCGCCTAAGCACCGCAGAAATCTGATCTAGAGGAAGAACTACGAACTAGAGGGTAGGGTTACACGTGGCTAAAATTGTGTCTCAAAAACCCTAAAACCTCTAGTATATATAGGAGGAGGGAGGCGCTAGCCTTGGGCACCAAGGAGAGCCTCCTTGGCTCGGCCGACGTGGAGGAGGGAGGAGTCCTCCTCCAATCCTACTTGGAGACTCCTTCCTAAATTGCCCACCTCTTTTGCATTTTCCACCTTTTTCCTCATGGGCTTTTCTTGGATGACTTGTCAGCCCATTAAGCCTTATTGTGCATCCAATAAACCCATGTGGACCCCTTGGGGCGTGGTGGGCCCACCTAGTGGGCCCCCGGAACCCATTCGTCACTCCCGACACACTGCCGATAATGCTCGAAATCCTTCCGGAATCCAAATATCAACTTCCTATATATCAATCTTCATTTCCGGACCATTCCGGAAACCCTCGTGACGTCCGAATCTCATCCGGGACTCCAAACAAAACTTCGGTCACCAGCACCTATAACTCAACTATACATAAACGTCACCGAACCGTAAGTATGCAGACCCCGCAGGTTCGAGAACTATGTAGACATGACATGAGACACTCTCCGGTCAATATCCAATAGCGGGACCTGGACGTCCATATTGGATCCTACACATTCTACAAAGATTTTATCGATTGAACCTCTATGTCAAGGATTCAAACAATCCTGTACATCATTCCCTTTGTCCTTCGGTATGTTACTTGCCCGAGATTGGATTGTCGGTATCCCCATACCTATTTCAATCTCGTTACCGGCAAGTATCTTTACTCGTTCCGTAATACAAGATCTCATGACTAACTTTTTAGTCACATTGCTTGCAAGGCTTGTATGTGATGTTGTATTACCGAGTGGGCCTCGAGATACCTCTCCATCACACGGAGTGACAAATCCCAGTGTTGATCCATGCTAACTCAACGGACACCTTCAGAGATGCATGTAGTGTACCTTTATAGTCACCTAGTAACGTTGCGACGTTTGATACACACAAGGTATTCCTCCGGTGTCAGTGAGTTACATGATCTCATGGTCATAGGAATGAATACTTAACATGTAGAAAACAATAGCAACAAAATGACATGATCACATGCTACGTTTATAGTTTGGGTCTCATCCATCACATTATTCTCCCAATGATGTGATCTCGTAATCAAGTGACAACACTTGTCTATGGTTAGGAAACCTTAACCATCCTTGATCAACAAGCTAGTCAACTAGAGGCTCACTAGGGACACAATTTTTTCTATATATCCACACATGCATTTATGATTACATTCAATACAATTAAAGCATGGATAATAAACAATTATCTTGAAACAGGAAATATAATGATAACTATTTTATTATTGCCTCTAGGGCATATTTCCAACAGCAACATGCATCATACTTCACTGTTTTGTGCATGTTGAATGCATGTGCGTGCAAACATATTTTCTTTCCCACTGCCGACTGCAAATTGTGAAGCTTATTATGAGACATGCTTGGAATTTATTGTGATAGGTTCTTAGGAAATGTTGTGAAAATTTCACACTTGATCACTTGAAGGTTGATTCACTATTGTTTACTATTATGTTCTGATTTGTAATTTTTGGCTACCATACATGTGTGTATCATTTGTTTTATTCATATTGTTACTTCATGACATTGATCAAATTTATCATATGTGCAATTTCATATCCAAATTGCCCTAAATTTATCAAACATGTCGTTGGGTCAAACAAATTATCTTGTTGTCTTCGGGCAAAGAATAGTATTCTTGTTAGATTTCATATAACATTCCTATTAGCTTTTATGTTTTGAACTTATGATTTTTTTTTGGCAAACCTCATACTGCTATTTTTGGTGAAAACATCAGGTCTTGCTCCCAAATGTTACAAGCATCATGCCAACAAAGCTATAAAGGAAAACGGAAAGATTAATATCCGTGTAGGTTCAAGAGGAAGCAGTTTCCAGATAGACTTAGCTCTGTTATGACCACTAACGAGGCACAAGGATAAACTATACCAAATATTGGTGTATACCTCCCTGAACCGGTATTTTCACACGGGAAGCTCTATGTTGCTCTTTCTGGAACTACATCTAGAAGTAATATGAAGATTCTTTCTGTTTCGGATAAAAAAGGAAGGACACTCCAACTCCATTGCAAATAATACAAAGAACATATTCTACAAAGATCTCTCATGCTTTTCTTGTGTTGTGTTCAATATTTACTGTTTTGTCAATGGAACCAATTGATGTGTTGTTGGGCTTAAAAAACTATTGTGCTGCTCATGTGAGATATGTAATTGTGTTGCCCATTCCGATATTTGTATGAGAGGCATTTATGCGCTTTCTCTTTCACAACATCAATATGTACATGCAACACTTTTGAACTTCTATATACTCTTTTATTTACCAAATGTTTTTTCTATTTACATGTGAGTTCTCTTGGCAAGTTAGTGATTGTGATATCTTTGTGGGACTATAATACACTAAGCAAATTATTGTAGCAACATTTATTATTGGTTGATTACTACACTTAGCAAATTATTTTAGCAACATTCAGTTTTGGTTGATTACACTTGCAGTAGTGTAGACTGTTGTACTTAAAGATACTATTGTGTAGTATATGATATTATTTTTATTCATAATTCACCAATTTATTTTATATGGCAGTTGAATGAACATGATATGTGCTAATATGTTATGTATTTATCAACAATACAACATCACTTTGATCAACGTCTTGTATGTCTTGTATTGTTCAGTGGGCTCTTGGTACTTTAGTAAACAATAACAATATAACATCAGTCGTACTTGTGAGTAAACAATAACAATATAACATCAGCTTGATCAATGTCTTGTACGTCTTGTGTTGTTCAGTAGGCTCCTGGTACTTGAGTAAACAATGTTCCACTTTATTTTTTGTAATCTCATAGCGTAGCACGGGCATCTTACTAGTATCTCATGTATTAAAGAAGTAGTGCATTGTTGAGATAGTTACAATGATGCAGTAAGTACAATCAACATACTGTTAAGACGGGATATCTCTAAATACTTTTTGTAGAATCCACTGATATTCTCTTCCAAAGTGGCAAAGCATACTCATGTCTTACAACATGGATCATGGCGTGTAAGGAGCAGGAGTAGAAAATGGGGTTGTGTAAACACGTGTGGTTTCTATAACCGAGCACACATGTATATGAATGAATAAAAAAAGACCAAAAACATAGTTATTTTTTTAGGAATATCTGATTTTTTGTGATAAACATTGATGTATGTTTCACCTATCTACAGATTTCATGATGAAATGACATTTTTGAAGGTCTACGCTAAATCAACAACATCAATGTCTCCAAAAAGACTTGTTTGCGAAGCATTTTGGAGCGTCAATTTGTTTTTGTGTAGGCCTCCACGAATATCATTTCACTCACGAAAATCTCCAAGCAGATGAAACACTCATCAAAATTTGTTGAATTTTTTAATGACAATTGGATAATAGTTTCAAATTCTTTTTTTTAAATGAGGCAAAAGATTTGCCATTTTCACTGATTAACAGAGACATTTTAGAGGTTAAGGCCCATGGCGGAATTACAACAAATATTCTCGCGGTATTACATTACTCAAGTGTGCCGCCCCTCTAGTCGATATAACGCACTTTCACTAAATCAACAACATCAATGTCTCCAAAAAGACTTGTTTCAGAAGCATCTTGGAGCGTCAATTTGTTTTTTGTGTAGGTCTCCACGAATATAATTTCACTCACGAAAATCTGCAAACTGATGAAACACTCATCAAAATTTGTTGAGTTTTTTTAATGACAATTTGATAATAGTTTCAAATTCTTTTTTTTAAATGAGGCAAAAGATTTGTCATTTTCATTGATTAACAGAGACATTTTAGAGGTTAAGGCCCATGGCGGAATTACAACAAATATTCTCGCGGTATTACATTACTCAAGTGTGTCGCCCTGCTGCGCTCCAAACTGACATCTCATTAATCCTAGCGATGATGATTCCAAACTGGACATCATTATTACGAGACAAAAGATTCAGGCATCCTCTCACTCCACAATTCCCAAGAGACAATAAGCATCCAGGAAGCAAGTGATCCTCATGATTGGGTCTTCTTGGTAGCATTGTAGCTCCACCACTCTTTAACAGATGTCGCGTCACTTCAATCACAAGGATGCATGACATGGAGACCGAGCCAATCTTTGATCATGCATTAAACTCTCATAATGTATCAGCATTGGAATAGAAGGCGGGCTGACGACTCCTGGGCCAGCTTGCATAGGGGACACATTATCTCTATATCATTTTGGTGATCTCTGGTGAGTAATATATATTGCTGTTTTAATATTAATAACAAGCCAGAATAATGTTTCCGCCATAGCTCCTTCCTCATTGAGGATGGGCAAACCTTCAAGTGGAAGTTGTCGTGCTAGTGTCCAATATGAGAGAGGTTAATCTGGTCGGTTCTTTTAAATTTTGTGTGTTTGACGAACACTCAAACACAGTCGCCTAAATTCGACACTCTCCACATCCACATTCGCATTCAATCAAAAAGTATGGAAACACACACTTTATATTCGATCAAAAAGTATGGGAAAACGATCTTAAAGGGAAGTATAAAAAAACAAACTGTCCGATCTGTATTAGATCCGTTTCCACACCCCCAAAGCAGCAGCCACAGTCCATACATATCTCTGCTGAACTTTCGGCGTGGCACAAGACGAGACGGGTCATGCAACTTGACGGATCCCCATCACAAACTGTACTTGTGCTCCCAAAATGGGCAGATAGACGCCCGAGACAGGCAGTAAAGGCCTGCTCCAAAAGCGAGCAGAGCAGCCATACACACACACACACACACACTTTCTCTCTATCGATCTCCTCCTGCGATGCGAAGATCGATATCGTATCCCTCCGTCCATCTTAATGGATCTCATCTCCACTCTGATCGCATCTCCCATCAGCTCATGCCCCGGACATTTGATCCTGTCTTTTGAGGAAAGACCAGAGTGTTTCCATTGGATAGGCTCAACCTCAACGCACGCACACCGATCGATCTCCAGTGCTAGTGGGTAGGCATGCATTAGGCAAGGATATATATGATGATGCGGCTTCCGCCGAGATATCTACAGTACTATCTATCTAGGTCGGCAAGTACGTACGTACGTGCCTGATCAGATCGGTCACCCAAAGGCAGCGGCAACACTACCACCTTTGGTAGTAGGAGTACGTAGCAACAGCAATGCATGTGGCGAGAATCCTGTTGCCAAATCTTGGGCGGAAAAGCTCTTTTGGCCGGGATTTGGTTCCTCGCGACCGAATTCTTATCAAGTGGCCCGAGGTGCCAGCCACCGTGGCCTCGCAGATCATGCACGCATGCATGATCCAGAACTCGCTCTGAATGGATAGATGTAAGGCCGTACGGGCGGCGGGCGCCGGTGGCACGCTTGCATGCATGCATGGCGGTTGATGAAAGCAGGAGCCAGCATGCAGACGCGGAGGATCGGAGCTTTCGACGCGACGGTCCACCTTATCGCCATCGGATATGGTGGCCGGCCGGCGCCGCGGTGGGCCGCGCGCGCGTTCAATCCGGATCATGCCTGCGCGCTCCGGCCGGGCCACGTGCCTGCATGCGCCCGGCACGGTTAGGCTCGTCGGCCGGCAGGTAGCTGCTGTCCTCGCCTGCCAAGAAATGTCGGCCTCATCGCGTCGTAGCGAGCGGCCATGGCGATCAACGACTCACGCGGGAGGAACATCCAACCAGTGATTAACAACAACGGTTTTGCTAACAACAACTAACGTGGTGTACGTTTTTTGGTGGAAGGCAGGCAGGAGAGTTGCAAGTGACTCCTGCCCTTCTGTCATCATCAGGAGCGTTGACCAGGAGTCAACGAGCAGCTTAGCTTGCCACGTACGCGGAGGACGAACCGGAGACCGCGGCAGATATCGACGCATCGCAGCGTGGACTCTTTGACTGGTTTTGTTTTTTTGTTTGGAATATAGAGTATATATCTTTGACCGGCCAGGAGCGTGCGTGCGGTCGGAGTACTTATATCATATGTGGCTATACACATTCTTCGCATGATCAAATTTACAAGTAGGCACAGCCACCCAAGAAAGAGGTATTGTCTGTCTCACGAGGGGCAGTTTGGATTGGCTGAGCGAATAAAATCTTGAACTTGCTAGGCCTAGGCGCCTAGCTGTTGCTTGTTGAGGTGGGTATGTATGAAGTTACTTTCAGAAACTTCGCAAAAATCTTATTTTAAGATTTGGATAATTGCGAAAAAGTTCATGCAAGTTGAGAGAATGGTTAATAACTTATCCTTGAGAAATTTTTTCGTTTCTACTCATAGCAAAAAATGACATTTATAATGCAAAGGCAGTCGCCTTTGTTTTCATTTTTGCCTTCATCGGCATTGTAGGGCGTTGTATTGGGTATCTTGTCTTCACTTCTATACTAGTGGTGCACCAGACTTTGGTTGTATCCTTGGGGGGAAATTATAGAAGTGTATTGGGTATCTTGTCTTCACTTCTATACTAGTGGTGCACCAGACTTTGGTTGTATCCTTGGGGGGAATTATAGAAGTGTATTGGGTATCTTGTCTTCCCTTCTATGCTAGTGGTGCACCAGACTTTGGTTGTATCCTTGGGAGAAAATTATAGAAGTGCACATAAGTGACTTAACTTATTGTGCTTGTTTTTTCATTTCTATATAGCATAAATGACTATTATCTTAAATAAAGCTTATCACAACTATTTCTATCTATTCTCAAAGTTCATGAATATTTTTGTAAATTTTACAACTAGGGTTAAAACAAAAATAAGCCTCCTTATCGGTTTCATTATTGAAAATGATAGTTTTAACAATACAGAGTTCAACGATGAAAGGCAGCAAAAGACAAGCAGCTAGGCAGCGAGGCAACCAGACAGGGCTATGGTACAAATCCAACAACACGAGCAAGTCTTAAATATATCATTAAAAACACTAGGATAGCATAATGATCACCGCAGAGAAATCCTGGCTAGGTATGAGAACCATAAAAGAACTTGAAGGGACTCGAGAAGAGGAATATTCCGCTGATGTTGGAGTGTTTGCGTGTGCCAGATGAAATCCTAGGAATCGCGCCCATCCATGCCTTGTATTGTAGATCCCCAACAAACTTGTGTGATCTTCAAGACGCCATCTTATATGTTTCTTCGCCCTTGACTCATTTGCAATATTGCCCAGTTGGTGAGGTAATGAAATAAGTTGAAAATTATAGCCAGGGCCAGGAACTTTTTTCTTCAAAACATGTTGTGTTTCTGGTTTTCCGAATGAAAAAAGGTAGTCATGCACTTATGCTAAATTCTGGAAATGATTGTGCACCCTAGGTTAAATACATCGTATACTTGTTTGTGTCGCGTGCATGACGCAATTGTTGTGATCATAGAGGAGACACATTTGTATTTGTGAGTAAACATCTCACAGTCACAAGATATTTAGGCTGAACCAACAGATCCATATGGAGTATGCAGTCCTTTTATCACAGGTCATGATAGTTACTTCCTTCGTTCCTAATTTTTTATATTTTAAGATTCCACTAGGGGCTACATACGGATGTATGTAGACATATATTAGATTATTGATTTACTCATTTCGCTTCATATACAGTTCCCTAATGAAATCTTTAAAAAGACTTATATTTAGAAATGGAGAGAGTATATATATACGTTCATTCTATATGCCAATAGTAGTTCTTAGAAAATTCTGTACAACAGAAAGGTTGCAGTTTAATTATCAGAAAGGTTGTTGATTAAGTAATGTGCTGAGACTCACTCCCTCCCCAAAAAAATTGCTTGGACTCACTGGCAACCTAATCTTCCAAGTGTGGGCTCAATTATACTATACTGCTTGGCTTGATTGGTTTTGTCATTAGGGAATCATGATCTTGCAAATCTTAAAAGGCGGTCAATTTTGGCCAGTTGCCACATTTCTTTGGTGCGAGAGGCAAAAAAGAAAAGGAGAACAGGTACGCAGGGAATGCCTTTCGTGCAGTTTGGTCAAATTAAAATATATGCTTAGTCACACAATTATCAGAGCACACAACTAAGATCGCAAAAAGTGCGCAAGCTAATCAGCAGGAATCGACTTAATTACTAGATACTAGCAGCAAGGAAATTAAGAAGGAACCCAAATTCGTCTGAGAGCATACACCTCCATATGCTCGATGAGAGATCCAGGTGCGCGCGAGCTACTCATCAAGCAAGTGGAGTGTTAAAGCTTGGAGCTTTGTTTGACCTGTTCTTTTTTGCACGTTGCTGGCGCATTGCTCAGCGGGTGGCCCTAGTACAGTGATTGCGTTGTGCATTTGCTCGCTAGTTGTGCCTTGTTCCGTAGCGCTGGCTGGCTGGCATCACGTACACTACATGAAATGCCATGAGCTGTCCGGCCGTCCGAAGAGATCTCGGTTCTAGAATTCCAGGTATGTGTGGCAAGTACGCTCTTTTAGATTTCTCGCGGGTACACAATATTGGGTTGTTGTACATTACACTCCACAATATTTTCCTAGTCCCAGCTGCAAACCTCCCTCCGTGCCGCTAGCAAGCTATTCGAATCGAATCCATGTACCGATAAAGTTCTTGGTGGATATATGTAAAGAAAACCAGAGTGCCTCCCTGCTAGCTGTATTCTAATCGAAAATACGGAGAATTGGTTGTGGTGTACAGTATGTACGAGGGATGCCCCTGCGGCAGCATATAGCAGTGGCGGCACTAGTCTTTTTCGAATCGAAGAACACAATGGCGGCAGTATACCTGCCAAAAGAAAAATAAACAATGGGAGAAGTCGTTTTCTATAACCTAGACTTGCTTTGTTTCCGTGGGGAGCAAGGTGTTCCCTGTCTAGTTGTTGAGCAAACCCTACATCTCTCTATCGGGTTTTAACCTTCTTTTCCAAACATAAAAATAAAAATAAAAAGTCTCTCTATCCTCTCTAGGGGGCTGTAAAAAGACAAGACGACAGTACAGTCATGGAACACCGAGATATCTCATCTAGATGGTCGAGGCTACGACTAGTTGAGCTTTTAAATTAGGTCACGCGAGGCACTGGCCAACCAAATCGCGCATTCATGGCATATCCGTCGCAGGATCTCCCAGAAAACGATTGAAGTGTCAAGTGTGTACCAGCGTCACAAAATAACCTGGCTGGCCATAGGATTCTCTTGAGAAAAAAAGAAAGCAAGAGGATGAGTGTTTGTCTTGTCCAGGTAGCTGCTTCGTCCTTTCCTGTTTATAAGTATATATCGCAGCCAGTAACTATCACACCATGCAAATGGCCACTCCCTGCGTGATTTTCATCAAGCAGTGGCGACTTTGTCCATGTGTCTGGAGCCGGGTTATGGAGCTGCGCGTGCTGTTTAATGCGTGCAATGGACGTGGCACGATCACTGTCCGGCAAGCACCGATCGAGGGGACTGTGTGTGTCTGCTTGGCTGGCCGGGTCTTCGTCGCAGAGTCAAGTAAGATCTATATATTGTGTGTATTCGTTGTTAGCCACGCATGAACACATGCATGCATGAAGCATGATTACTGCTGAATGAAATGATCCGGATAGCGCAGTGAAGCTTCTATCCGACAGCATACACGCAGCGGAAAATGACGCATCCTCTTGCGTATCTATAGCTAATCAAAGCGGGCGGACAAGGTAGCATCGATCGGCGGAGACCGTGACGTGCAAGTTGGAGCAAGAGACCAAGGCCGACGTGAACGTGACATGGTGAAATCAGGGAGCCCGATCTCGCGACACCCTTTGCCTTGGTACGCATGCAGCTAGCGTGACGCGGGTGCCATCGCCATCGCCATCGCCATTGCACCCGGCCCGCGCGTACGTGGGGGCGAGGCGCCAAAACCCAAAAGTGCTCGTCTCACCCCTTGGATCTGGCCGTTGGGACGTGCTGGGACGGGTGACGTCCTTTGCCGGAGCGTTTCGGCAAGAGATTGATCGACCGGCGCACCCACGACGGACGTCACATGTGCACACTTGCTCTGCAGGCCGAGGCACAATCCCGATGACATACGTACCACTACATGGGAAATATTCATCCACATGCGTGCGTAAGGTGACGTGTCACATGTTTGTTTTTCCATGCATGCTGAGGCGAGTGTTACGTACGACCAGCGCGCATGCATGCATGCATGCATGGCACCTTGTCAGTCGATGCACACCGACACCGCACGGGCACGGGCGATGAAGCTCGTGCGTGCGTGACGGGCAGGCAAAGAGAAAAAAACGTCTAGGCGGGACTTGCTTCTGGCACAAGGTTGCTGGCTAGCACGACGATTTTATTTTAGTTAGAGTGAAGATGACCATGTAACCGATGGAATCCAACGCCCATGGCTTCCCATTAATTGGCTGCGCCGTGGAAAACGTATGTAGCGCGCGCGGGCGGGCGAGGGACCGTTTCTTGTTCCACATGCATTGCACGGGCACCGAACCTCGCCGTCCGGCCGGATCTCGCACGATCTGTCTGCGCTCCTCCCGGACGTCGTCGTCGCCGTTGTAGTGATCAAACACGTAATGGACGTACGTACGTACCGCCATAATTGTTTGAAAACTCAAGATGGCATTTTTTTTCCACCAAGGCGGCGGTGCCAATTCTCACCATAAAAATGTGACAAATGTGTTACAAATCCTTGTTCTGTATACTACTCCCACTCTTTGCTGTATGGTACTGCATGCATGGTAAGGACATATGTAAGTAACTGTCACGCCTGTTGGACACCAAATTTTGCTTGCCTTGTGCTGTTTTGAGAATTCATTCATGCAGTAACTGGACACTTGTGTGAAGCCATTCCACGAATCCAACACGACGTACGAGAGCTAGCGCGAGGTAGCGGCGACGACGCAAGCTCATCAACTAGGGGCCAAACGTACACGTACGTAGCTACGCCGCTGGGCACGGCGGCGTCGGCACATCACCGTGCAAGCGAGAAATTCTCCGATCGAATCGCGCAGGGGATCCCGATCCCGACGGATGGCGTATCCGGAGGATCCGGTCGCCCTCGCCACGCAAACGCCCCAATCCCAATCAGGGTTGGACCACGCCGGCGTGATCGGACCGGACCGGACCGGCGGGTGGGTCAGCTTGTCAACCGCATGCAATGCATATGTGTTCGCTTGCGCCTGCTGCTGGTCCGATGGGCGATCCTGTGGTCCAAAGCCCGCAGCGCAATAACTAGTTCCTGGTAGGAGTAGTAGCCTTGCACTTGCCGAATGTGATCGATTCGGTTGCAGGAACACGGCAATTAATGCCTTGCTTGTGGTGTCTCCGCCATGTTTTACTTGTGGCGGTATCTGATACTCCCCCAACTCACCGACGCGGATGTTGAAAGAAAAATAAAAATCCCTGACGGTAGAGAAAGCTTCGAACAAAAACTGGCCAACAACAACCGTGTATTTTTTAAGAGGATGGAACTGTTATTTTTTAGTGAGAAGAGTGAACATGGGATGCTAAAGCATTTACAATCGGACTCCTCAAACTGATCCGGATGTACGGCTTGTCTAGTTGTCAGTTATAAAATTGTGACCCAGCCAGGATCCTCATATTCATCCTATACGTCCGTATTGACCTGCACCACTTATATAGAGTTCATATCTAGAACGAATATGAGAAGGTCGGGTCAAGCCTGGGCGCGTGTGACATGTCAGGTTGACAAACATGACCCACACGAACACACATCTGAACGCAACATTTCGATGAGGATGCATTCATGTCGATGCTCCTGCGCGCCGTCCGAAACTTCAAATCCGTCTATTAAGCCAAATAGTGACACCCTAACCCTAGCCAGCCTCATTTCCACCTCCCACCTCCCCTCTGCACGGTCACCATCCAATCCGCTCGAGCTCGCCACGTCGATAGTCATGTCCCGACAGTCGATCACCCAATACACAATGCTCACTCTGGAGCGACGGGTGGGGCTGCTAGGGGAGACCCGGACGAGGCCTCCTCATATTCGTCTTCTTGTCAAACTCAAATTAATCGAAAAAGGAGTTCGTATGCATCATCTTTACGTTTTTGGTGTTGGAGATTTTGCCGGTTCACATTTAAGGAAGGGAACCTTCCTTATCCTATTGGCATATCTTCTCCATTGCTAGTTCTTAATATATCCAACAAGTTTGAGTTTGGTCCTTTCGGAGTTTGTTTGCAGAACTTATGGCCGTTTTGGTGTTACTTGTTTCCACTATTGTTTCTAGGATTCCTCATGGTAATTGGTGGTGGTACTCCTGGATACTACAGTAGTACGCTTGTGCGATACTCATGCTGGTGTGTCGCGGTTAGTACCGGGAGGTTCTCTCTTGCCTTTCGGGAATTCGCGGTAATACAGCTTGTGCGGCATTCATGATCCACAAGTATACGATATCAATCATAGTCTTTTTGATAAGTAAGAGTGTTGAACCCAACAAGGAGGAGAAGGAAATGATAAGTTGTTTTCAACAAGGTATTCTTTGTAAGTACTGAAAGTAAAAGTAAAACATAGTTTTGTAGCAAGACAATTTGTAACAAGGAAGAAGTAGCAATAGTAACAAAGGTGCAGCAAAGTGGCATAATCCCATTTATAGCAAAGGACAAGCTCGAAAGTTCCTTTATAGCAAGCAAAGCATTCTCGAGGACACATGAGAATTCTCACCTAGTCACGTTCATCATGTTTAGTTGATTCACATTCATTACTTTGATAATTTTCTATGCGGATGGACCAGTATTAGGGTGATGTTCTCACTTGAACAAACAACCCTGTTATGATTACCCCTCTTACAAGCATCCACAACTACGAATGAAGAATTAAGATAAATCAAACCATAGCATGAAACATATGGATCTAAATCAGCCCCTTATGGAACAATACATAAACTAGGGTTTAAACTTCTATAACTCTTGCAACCCATCATATACTTACTACTTCCCAATGCCTCCCTTAGTCCCAAGTATGATGAACTATCATGTAGTCGACGTTCACATAACACCACTAAAGAAAGAAATACATGCATACCATAAAATATCGTATGAATACCAACTTCACATGATTACATATAACAAGAATTCTCTCATGTCCTCAAGAACAAAATTAACTACCCACAAATTGTATTCATGTTCAAGATGAGAGGGGTATTGAATGTGCTTAAGGATTTGGACATTTAATGTTCCAGCAAATAAACCATCTATCATCAATTACAAGATGTAATCAACACTACTAGCAACCCATATGTACCAATATAAGGTTTTGGGACAAAGATTGAATACAAGAGATGAACTAGGGTTTGAGATTATATGATGCTGATGAATATGTTGATGAAGATTGGTCCTCCCATGATGAGAGGATCGTTGGTGATGTCGATGACTTGGATTTCCCCCTCCGAGACGGAAGTATCCCGGGCAGAATAGCTCCTCCGAAGAGCCAAAGTGCTCTTCTCATGTTTCGTCTTCATACAAAAGTGCTTCATCCAAAAAGTGTTCTCTGATATTTGTGGGGCAAATAACATCACATAGGCGAAGATGGACCCAAAGGCTTGCTGGTGGAGCCACGAGCTCACCAGGCGTGCGCTAGGGGGTTGGCCCCCTCTTGCTACTTATTTTGCTAGTATTTTTTATATATTCCAAAACAATTCTCTGTGAATTTTTAGGTCATTTGGAGCTATGTAGAGTATCCAACTTTGTTGTAGCCTTTTCAGGTCCAGAAATCCAGTTGTCGGTGCTACTTGTAAACTGCATGGAGATTTCCCCGAAGAGAAGGGGAGATGAAACACACTAGCGATAAGTATTTCCCTTAGTGACAACCAAGGTTATTGAACCAATAGGAGTACCACGCAATCACCTGTCTTTAGTGCCTACACACAAAAGAGCACGCACTTGCACACAATGCGGGCAAGAGGGTTGTCAATCCCCTTGAACTCGTTAATGTTGGAAATATGCCCTAGAGGCAATAATAAATTGGTTATTATCATATTTCCTTGTTCATGATAATTGTTTATTATCCATGCTATAATTGTATTGATTGGAAACTCAAATACATGTGTGGATACATAGACAACAAAGTTTCCCTAGTAAGCCTCTACTAGACTAGCTCGTTGATCAAAGATTGTTAAGGTTTCCTAGCCACAGATATGAGTTGTCATTTGATAACGGGATCACATAATTAGGAGAATGATCTGATGGACAAGACCCAAACCGTAAGCATAGCATTTGATCATATGACAAAGTTTATTGCTATAGTATTCTACATGTCAATGTATCTGTTCCTATGACCATGAGATCATGCAACTCCGTGAAACTGGAGGAATGCCCTGTGTATATCAAAAGTCACAACGTAACTTGGTTATTATAAAGATTCTCTACACATATCTTTGAGGATGTCTATTGGGCTGGCATGGATCGAGAGTAGGATTTGTCACTCCGTATGACGGAGAGGTATCTCCGGGCCCTCTCGGTAATACAACATCACAAGAAGCTTGCAAGCAATGTGACTAAGGAGTTAGTCACGTGATCTTGTATTATAGAACGAATAAAGAGACTTTCCCATAATGAAATTGACCTAGACATGGAGATACCGACGATCGAATCTTGGGCAAGTAACATACCACTGGACAAAGGGAACTCATAGGGATTGACTGAATCTTGAACATCGTGGTTCGACCGATAATGATCTTCGTGGAATATGTGGGAACCAATATGGGCATACAGGTCCCGATGTTGGTTATTGACCGGAGAGGTGTCTCGGTCATGTCCACATGATTCTCGAACCCGTACGGTTCAAACGCTTAACGCTCGATTGACGCTAGAGTATTATCGGGATATGTACATTGGTGAGTGAATATTGTTCGGAGTCCCAGATGAGATCCCTGACGTCATGAGGAGTTCTGGAATGGTCTGGAGGTAAAGATTTATATATGGGAATTCCTATTTTTCCTATCGGAAAAGATTCGATCATTACCGGTAGTCTACCCCGGTGTCGAAAGGGTTCCGGGGGTCCACCGGGGGCTCCACCTTCCCCGTGGGCCCACATGGGCTGTAGGGGTAGCGCCCTAGCCACCCTAGGCGAGGGGCACCACCCCCTAGAGGTTAAATTGGCATGGGGGCAAGAGTCCCAAAGGGACAAGGCACCCCCGAGATGCCTTGGAGGAGGGGGACTCCTCCCTTCCTTGTGGAGGGAGGACTCCACCTTAGCCGCCAGCCCTCCTTGGAAGAGGGGACAAGGGCCGCGAGCTGAACATGCCCTTGCCTCCTATATATAGTAGAGGAGAGGGGGAGGGTTGGACGCAACAATTCCCATGCCCTGCGGCCCCCTATCTTCCGTTCTTCCTCGTTCGCAGTTTTGGAGGCGCTTGGCGAAGCCCTACTGGATTGCTCCACCACCATCACCACCACGTCGTCGTGCTAGTTGAGATCCCATATATCCATCCTTCCTCTATTGCTGGATCAAGAAGGAGGAGACATCATCGAGCTGAAAAAGGAGCAAGTTTGAGATGCCTATTCTGCGCAACTCCAAAAGCCGTGAAAATCAACGAGGAATTATTTTGGAGTTAATAAAAAAATACTGGACGAAAGAAGTACCAGAGGTGTAACATCCCAAATTTTGGAATGTTAATATGATTATTATATTGTTTGTTTGTTTGCTTGAGTGATTGAAACTTGAGTGAAATTTGAAACTTTTCAAAAACTTTTGAATGAAAGGGAATAAAATGACTTTCCCCATCTCCGATGAATTCAAATTCAATCTTTTAAAATCAAAGAGAGAAGATGACATGAGTTCTTCAACTATAAAGTATTTGAACGGAGTTTGCATTTGAATCCTTTCAAAATATTTGCCCTTGCTTCTATATTTTTCTTCCCCGAGAAAATGCCCCCACAAAATTCTTGCACGCAAGAAAGAGCGGAGGAAAATGACCCTCCAAAATGTGAGGCATTTCTGAAATATTTTGAGCCAAGAACACCCAAGTTTATGGGGAAAATATTTTGCCAAAAGAAAATAAAGCCTTAGGGATTTTTCTGAAAAAACATTTTTTAAAAGTTTTTATTTTGGTGTTGGAAAAATGATAAACAAGTAGGGAATATTTTTTTGAAAATTTTGGTATATAATAGCCCATATAAATCTTTTTATTTTGTTTCCTTTTATTATTCTTTCTCTTGCTGTTAAAAAAAAACAAATCGGGAGATTTTTCCTGGGCCGCGTCCCCAAATCGCTAGGAAAGAATCCGTGGCCGATCCTCCTCCCCACGCGAGCATCCAACCCCGAGCGCACCCCCTTTCTTTCCTTTTTTTTCTTTTCCTTTTTTCTTTCCTTCTTTATTCTTCCTTCCTTCTTTCTTCCCGTGACTTCTTCCTTCCCCAGCGCGCCAACCCCTTTCCATGGCGTGATCCCCTGGATCACGGGATCCTCCCCCGATCTCGCATCCCCCTTCCTTCCCCCACGCCCCTCCCTATTTAAGCCGCAGCCCCGAGCCCCCCCTCGGCCCCTCGTCCACACGCCGCCAAGCCTCGCCCCAGCCCCCTGCTGCCTCGCCGGAGCCAGGCACCAGGGGAATAACTCCACTTCGCCCCGGCCACTACCGCTCCTCCCCGTCCTAGCCAACGCCATCGGAGAAACCCCCATCGTCACCGCAACCCATTTTTCCCACCAAACACCCGAGCTCCTCGCCCCACGCCACCGCACCACCTCGCCTGAGTCCGAGCACCACCACCACACCCTCGAGCCTCGGGCTGCTCCTCCCGTTGCCCCCACATCACCCCGACGCCACCATTGGGCGCGGAAGGCTCACCGCCATCGCATGGAGCCTTTTCCCTTGCTGGAGACTCTCCGGATCCGCCATCCCCGTCGACCACCGTCTCTCTGCCTCGCCGGAGTAGAGCTCCAGCAACTCCCCACGGTGAGCACCCCCACCCCCTCGTAGCCGTCGGATCTAAACGAACGCATCAGATTAGATATCACGTACCCCTTCGGTCTTTTAATTAAAAACCGAATGGTTTTCTTCACTTAATATTAGCCAGGGAGATTTTGTTTACATTGCGGCCGTTCGTCCGTTAGTCACCGCAGCACACACACCCTGACCAATCAGAAGATGCCACGTGGACCCCCTGTTCACAAATCAGTTTTTCTTTTTTCTGTTTTAATTCCAAAACAGACAAAGTTCCAATCTTGTTTTAATCATAACTCTTGATCTGGAGATCCAATGAGGTTGATTCTTTTTCCAGTAGATCACAATTTTTCTGTCGTTTTTAAAAACATATAATTTGTCTATGGTTGAAATTTTAAAATTGAATTAGATCAGATTTAGTGTAAACCTTGTTTTGCTTATTATGGGAGTTTAAAAATACCTTTTAATTTGCTTCTTTTTGCTACTGATCACTAGTGATCTTAGTTATTAGTGGTAAAAATTTCAGAATTATTTGAGTATATTAGCTCATTGTTTCTTGTGAAACAATTTCTGTTTCACCTCTTTTAGGATTATGGCTATTTCCTTTTCTATAATTGTTTTTAAATTATTTTCTTTTATATTTCAGAAAGATTATGTTTTGTTTCTGTTAGTTAACAGTAGGTTTGCAACAAGTTTTGATTTTATTTGTATATGTTATCATGAAATCAATTCTAGTTCTCTAATAACTTGCAATTGGTTTCTCCACTGTTTCAAATCCCGTCTGGAAATACTTTCAAATAGTTTTGTAAAAAAATACTTTATTTTATCTTAGTTCCCTGTTATTATTTTCCGTTGGACAAAAACTATTTAGTGTTTGATGTAGTAGAAGACTCCCTAGTCTTATTTGAAGTTTCCTTCGGATTCCTATTCGCTCTCTCTTTTGTTTTGATTGCTAGAAAGATTGCTAGTATGAGTGCTTATGTGAATGATATGTTTGTTATATAGATTTCATCGGAGACTGATGAGTAGTCTATCAAGTTATTTCTCGAGAAATTCTTCTTCGTCAACATCGCCAGGCAAGTCACGTTGATCATATTAATACCTATGTTTTATATGCATTGTAGTTCTACCTTTCTTCACCCAATTGCATGCAAAGTAGGTACTTGGAAATTTTGGATCTTGATGTAGTATCATGTGGTAGGCACCTACCCCCTTGTTACTTTGGTCGGGACGTGATTATGCTATGCTCCTAGTAGACGGGGTTTTGGTTGAGTGTTTATGAGTGTTGTGAGAACTTAATAATCAAGACCTGAAGAAATCCAAGACTTGCAAGACCTCAGAACGAAATATACCTCTAGGTGAAGGACGGTTTAGATAGGCTCCCTGGAGAAACCAGTGGACGACCCGGGATGCATGGGGAAGCGCCATGACATCTTGCGGCAAGCTTCACCCAGGCTCGAAGAGATGGATGGAGGTTTCAAGACCCAAGGCTTACCTGCACAGCCACAAGTCATTATGGACTCTGGCTTGGTTGGACAACGTGGCGGCTCTGGACAGGCGGTGCTAGCAGATGTAGAAGAACGGTAGGATTGGATGGGCACAGACAGAGGATCAGAGGAACCCGCTGAAAGACCATGTTTTGATCATCCAGTCTTCAAACACCCTGAAGTGCGAGGACATGCACGGAGGCGATCAAATCTTGTGGGGGAACGTGTGCAAAACTCTGCAGAGTACTCAAACCTAATCGATTAGCCGTGTCCACGGTCATGGACAACTTGAGCCAAAGGAACTGAAGTTATCTGAATTCTCAACACAAATAATAATATTGATGTGGGTATTATTGACAACATGGGTACGAGAATTGGTTGGTGGAACCATCTCGTTAACAACCAACAATGTAGTAACATTTTGCTTTTAGCCCTCTCTTGATGTAGGAGAAAACTTGCTTTTCGCTAAAAACTTATAGCCCCACCTGCCATATATGCATATAGTGTAGATGATTACTTTTCACCCCTCTCTTATGTGACTTGCCGGCCTATTCAATATGCTGACCTACACGGCTGCAACGTCTTATGTTGCAAATATTCTTTTCTTCGACGAGTAAGAGTACGATTCAGGGTTACGGTCTACACTCAACTTGCCGTTGGTGTTTATTGGGACCCACTCCCTTGACTACTTCCGCTGAGATATTTAAGGTATATATCAATTTTACGCTATCTACATGTGATTACACTTTGATATATACATTGATGTACTGTGTGTGCCAGCATACTGATCCAGGGATGGCACAGAAACACAGAGGCTTGACTCGTTTTGAGTCGTGTCGCTACAACAATGTTATCACAGCACATGTTGACTGTAGGACGTGACCCTAGAGATTGGAAATCTCTTAGGATAGGATCTCTCAAAAATCTTATTTTCAAAAACACCTTTCACTTCTCATCTCTTCTGATTTCATCAAATGTTCTCTCTCACCTCAAATAGTTATACAATACCCTTACCCCTTCGACCGCATGAAGAATCAACGGAGTTCTACTTCAAAGTAAAGAGGATTTCACCACGCATTTGAAGAATAGAAGCTACACCAACAGAGGACTCTCAAGACCCGAAGAACTCGAAGACCCTGAAGTGTTCGAATAATTATATGACCATTAGAAGTCCAAACCCCTTTTATATACTCACGTTAGATACGATGATTTGTGAGCCGTCATTGGTGTGTGTTTTCCGACGGCCACAAATAAAACCTATTCTCAAAAATTTTGTTTGTATTGTGTGTATCTCCCTCCCTCTCTTACCCGTCTCATCCCCAAAACCTCAACCCTACCAGATGGAGTATGAAGCTGGACTTGTAGTCTCTGGACCAATGACCCAGCTGGAGGCTGATATATGGATTCAAAACATGGAGAACCACTTCAGGAGCAACTTGATCTCAAGAAAGTATGAAGTGGAACACGCTCTTCAGTACTTTACCCAAAGTGCTGCTATCTGGTGGAAAATGCACCATGCCATACAAGGATTTAGTGGAGCAGAAACTTGGGACGAATTCAAGAACACTCTGTTAAGATCCCGACTTATTCGGAAGTGCTATGATAATCCGAAGGAGAAGACTTGTGCATGCAAGATCTGTGGAGAAATATGACACACCCAGGAAGAACACAAGGATGGATGCACTCATTGTGAAGAAAATCACCCAGCTGAGGAGTGCCCAAGTAGTCAGGTGACTTGTTTCCTTTGTGAAGGAACCACCCACTACCCAGCTCAGTGTCACATTTACCCCAAGGTGCAACAAGTTGTCAAGCAGCAGAAAGATGCAGTGAAGGAAACCCTCAATAAGAAGATTCTAGAAGAGCCGGTGATGAACGAAAATATTGAAGACCTTGATGGACAAGGTCTGACCAGATTCTTCTCCAATGCACATGCATTCACAAGATTGCACGAAGGAAAGCCAAGTGTATCTGGGAAACTTCCCGACGGAAGAAGTGGAGTTTGATCCACTTGAAATAGAAGAACTGGCCAAAATAAAGGAGTCCAGAAAGAAAAAAAGGTACCCTTGGAAGAGCCAAATCTCTGCATATATAGACCTGAGTCATGTCAGATGTTACAAGTGTATGGAATTTGGCCACCACAAATACATGTGCTCAGGAAGGAAGCCGGAAACCCAAGGAGCAAAAGCAAACACTAAGACGCCTCGAGACTTGTCAGAACTCATTTGCTTTCGTTGCAAGGAAGCAGGACATTTTGCTAGCGATTGTTCACAAAGGAAGAAAGCTAAAAAGGAGTAGTTAAGTTTTGACCGCGGCAATTAGTGTAATCTGAAGAACTCTTGTTTTTCATGAGATCATGGAGTGAATTTTTTTGTAACAGAAGTCCCTCAGATTGTAATAACATCATAAATAAATGGAATTTATTGTCTCATGATTGCCTATGTTGAAACTGTATGCGTTATTTCCCTACGAGCAAAGATCTCTGAACATTTATGAGGATAAGAGAAAATATGGTCTATGCAGGCATGAGTATAATTCATTTTTAGTGTGGTAGTAGTCGGTAAACCCACATGATCCACTGAGTAGGAATGTACCATGATTACCAAGGAGACACATACATTCCTCTAAGTACCTATTTACTGACACCTATAGATGACAACTCTCTACGAGTCATTCCTCAAGGGCCCAGAAACGATCATGACCCTAACCAGTGATCATGATTACCCGAAAATCCTGAAGGACATGATGAAACACATTCATCTTGAAGGACATGCTGTCTACAAAGGCTACCCATTCATGGAAAGTGGAGTAGAACTTTGGTACGTGGAAGTACACCTCCATCCTGTGAAAGGAGTGTGTCCAAAGACTATGGGGCAATACGTTTTCATTTCACGTGTACCACGAGCAACCTTCTTTGATGCTGTTCGTGAAGCTGCCATGGAAGCCATATGTCAGATTGGAGAAATACTTGAAGCAAGACTCCGTCATACCCAGGAATACCTGAGTAAGGTACGTGCGGAGATGATGGAGATGAAGCTCATGACCACCATCATGAAGCAAAAGATGGATGATTTCAAGGAGCACCTCGGAAAGTTCCAGTGGGACTAAAATATCTCCAAGGGAGACGAATGAATAATGTTGGCAGAAATGCTCGACCATACCGAACAATGTGGATGGCAGCATTGTAATAGAGTACTTTTGAATTGGAGTTTTTGAGAAGAAATTAAGGATGTAATAAAGGATTGATTATGAAATGAGTATGATTTATGGATGAACCAATACATTTTCATGGTAAACACACCAGCGGAAAGCATCGCACAGAGTGGAGTGTGTACCAAAAATAGGTCTGAGGATTTGTATTATATGACGGTTACCCCAAGAGTATGATGGAGGAAACACTAAAGGATTTAAGGCGTAGTGATTCCAAGTATGCCTGCAACCCACAGACCCTGGGACTAATAAGGATCAAGTACTATCTTTTTGGTGAAGGAAACTTGTTTCAGCAAACGTTTTCTTAGGAGCATACGAAAACCTGAGAGTTGTGAAGAAACGATAGATGTTTGTTCAGCTTGTAGAATCATTGGATTTATCCGAACTTCATTCATGGACAAGAGAAACTCTGCAACGCTTGTGAAGATGCCCAAGTGTTATAATACGAGATTCACTAAACCTTATACAAGGTAATGATTTCAGTGCGACATGGCTTGGCCACCATGACGACTTACTATTATCATTCTCTTGCTATTCGGAATGGTAAATCTGAGAGACTTACGCATAGTGAGATACGATGTTCTTTGAAGCTTTTATTTAAGCCTTAGAATGGAATAAGAAAATCCCATGTACATGACACTTGTTGTCACGCGTAAGAAATTTTACGGTGAGGATGAAACCAAGACCCCTCTCTCTGCAGGATAACCACAAATGGTAGACCACCATGAGAATCATCGATAGGTTATTTAGAATTGACCGTGAGACTGTCAGTTAAGAAGACCCAGTAAAGGAAGAAGCTTATATCAACAGAAGGACCCTCGTTTTAATGGAAACGTTATGAATATAGTGGAAGATATGAAGACTGTGAGGAGTCAAATGCCACAAACCCCAGAGGTTTGTTAAAATCTTAAGGGACCAGTAGCACTCATTTTAAGTGTGGTAGCATCCCACTTTGCCGGAGGTTGGATTTGTTAGAAGACCCCCAAACCCTAACCTTTTCTTTCTAGCCCTTCTGAATCTCGAGGACGAGATTCATTTTAAGTGTGGTAGGTTTGTAACATCCCAAATTTTGGAATGTTAATATGATTATTATATTGTTTGTTTGTTTGCTTGAGTGATTGAAACTTGAGTGAAATTTGAAACTTTTCAAAAACTTTTGAATGAGAGGGAATAAAATAACTTTCCCCATCTCCGATGAATTCAAATTCAATCTTTTAAAAGCAAAGAGAGAAGATGACATGACTTCTTCAACTATAAAGAATTTGAACAGAGTTTGCATTTGAATCCTTTCAAAATATTTGCCCTTGCTTCTATATTTTTCTTCCCCGACAAAATGCCCCGACAAAATTCTTGCACGCAAGAAAGAGCGGAGGAAAATGACCCTCCAAAATGTGAGGCATTTCTGAAATATTTTGAGCCAAGAAGACCCAAGTTTATGGGGAAAATATTTTGCCAAAAGAAAATAAAGCCTTAGGGATTTTTCTGAAAAAACATTTTTTAAAAGTTTTTTATTTTGGTGTTGGAAAAATGATAAACGAGTAGGGAATATTTTTCTGAAAATTTTGGTATATAATACCCCATATAAATCTTTTTATTTTGTTTCCTTTTATTATTCTTTCTCTTGCTGTTTAAAAAAAACAAATCGGGAGATTTTTCCTGGGCCAGGTCCCGAGATCGCTCGGAGAGAATCCGTGGCCGATCCTCCTCCCCACGCGAGCATCCAGCCCCGAGCGCACCCCCTTTCTTTCCTTTTTTTTCTTTTCCTTCTTTCCTTCTTTCTTCTTCCTTCCTTCTTTCTTCCCGTGACTTCTTCCTTCCCCAGCGCGCCAGCCCCTTTCCATGGCGTGATCCCCTGGATCACGGGATCCTCCCCCGATCTCGCCTCCCCCTTCCTTCCCCCACGCCCCTCCCTATTTAAGCCGCAACCCAAGCCCCCACTCGGCCCCTCCTCCCCATGCCGCCAGGCCTTTCCCCAGCCCCCTGCTGCCTCGCCGGAGCCAGGCACCAGAGGAATAACTCCACTTCGCCCCGGCCACTACCGCTCCTCCCCGCCCTAGCCAACGCCACCGGAGAAACCCCCATTGTCACCGCAGCCCATTTTTCCCACCAAACATCCGAGCTGCTCGCCCCACGCCATCGCACCACCTCGCCTGAGTCCGAGCACCACCACCACACCCCCGAGCCTCGGGCTGCTCCTCCCATTGCCCCCACATCACCCCGACGCCACCACTGGGCGCGGAAGGCTCACCGCCATCTCCTGGAGCCTTTTCCCTTGCTGGAGACCCCCCGGATCCGCCATCCCCGTCGACCACTGTCTCTCTGCCTCGCCGGAGTAGAGCTCCAGCAACTCCCCACGGTGAGCACCCCCCACCCCCTGGTAGCCGTCGGATCTAAACGAACGCATCAGATTAGATATCACGTACCCCTTCGGTCTTTTAATTAAAAACCGAACGGTTTTCTCCACTTCATATTAGCCAGGAAGATTTTGTTTACGTTGCGGCCGTTCGTCCGTTAGTCACCGCAGCACACACACCCTGGCCAATCAGAAGATGCCACGTGGACCCCCTGTTCACAAATCAGTTTTTTCTTTTTTCTGTTTTAATTCCAAAACACACAAAGTTCCAATCTTGTTTTAATCATAACTCTTGATCTAGAGATCCAATGAGGTTGATTCTTTTTCCAGGAGATCAAAATGTTTCTTTAGTTTTTAAAAACATATAATGTGTCTATGTTTGAAATTTTAAAATTTGAATTAGATCAGATTTAGTGTACACCTTGTTTTGCTTATTATGGGAGTTTAAAAATACCTTTTAATTTGATTCTTTTTGCTACTGATCACTAGTGATCTTAGTTATCAGTGGTAAAAAGTTCAGAATTATTTGAGTATTTTAGATCATTGTTTCTTGTGAAACAATTTCTGTTTAACCTCTTTTAGGATTATGGCTATTTCCTTTTCTATAATTGTTTTTAAATTATTTTATTTTATATTTCAGAAAGATTATGTTTTGTTTCTGTTAGTTAATAGTAGGTTTGCAACATGTTTTGATTTTATTTGTATATGTTATCATGAAATCAATTCTAGTTCTCTAATAACTTGCAATTGGTTTCTCCAGTGTTTCAAATCCCGTCTGGAAATACTTTCAAATAGTTTTGTAAAAAAATACTTTATTTTATCTTAGTTAAAATTATATCTTAGTTCCCTGTTATTATTTTCCGTTGGACAAAAACTATTTAGTGTTTGATGTAGTAGAAGACTCCCTAGTCTTATTTGAAGTTTCCTTCGGATTCCTATTCGCTCTCTCTTTTGTTTTGATTGCTAGATAGATTGCTAGTATGAGTGCTTATGTGAATGATATGTTTGTTATATAGATTTAATCAGAGAGTGACGAGTAGTCTATCAAGTTATTTCTCGAGAAATTCTTCTTCGTCAACATCGCCAGGCAAGTCACGTTGATCATATTAATACCTATGTTTTATATGCATTGTAGTTCTACCTTTCTTCACCCAATTGCATGCAAAGTAGGTACTTGGAAATTTTGGATCTTGATGTAGTATCATGTGGTAGGCACCTACCCCCCTGTTACTTTGGTCGGGACGTGATTATGCTATGCTCCTAGTAGACGGGGTTTTGGTTGAGTGTTTACCATGAGTGTTGTGAGAACTTAATAATCAAGACCTGAAGAACTCCAAGACTTGCAAGACCTCAGAATGAAATATACCTCTAGGTGAAGGACGGTTTAGATGGGCTCCCTGGAGAAACCAGTGGATGACCCGGGATGCATGGGGAAGTGCCATGACATCTTGCGGCAAGCTTCACCCAGGCTCGAAGAGATGGATGGAGGTTTCTAGACCCAAGGCTTACCTGCACAGCCACAAGTCATTATGGGCTCTGGCTTGGTAGGACAACGTGGCGACTCTGGACACGCGGTGCTAGCAGATGTAGAAGAACGGTAGGATTGGATGGGAACCGACAGAGGATCAGAGGAACCCGTTGAAAGACCATGTTTTGATCATCCAGTCTTCAAACACCCTGAAGTGCGAGGACATACACGGAGGCGATCAAATCTTGTGGGGAACGTGTGCAAAACTCTGCAGAGTACTCAAACCTAATCGATTAGCCGTGTCCACGGTCATGGACAACTTGAGCCAAAGGAACTGAAGTTATCTGAAATTCTCAACACAAATAATAATATTGATGTGGGTATTATTGACAACATGGGTACGAGAATTGGTTGGTGGAACCATCTCGTTAACAACCAACAATGTAGTAACATTTTGTTGTTAGCCCTCTCTTGATGTAGGAGAAAACTTGCTTTTCGCTAAAAACTTATAGCCCCACGTGCCATATATGCATATAGTATAGATGATTAATTTTCACCCCTCTCTTATGTGACTTGCCGGCATATTCAATATGCTGACCTACACGGCTGCAACGTCTTATGTTGCAGATATTTTTTACTTCGACGAGTAAGAGTACGATTCAGGGTTACGGTCTACACTCAACTTGCCGTTGGTGTTTATTGGGACTCCACTCCCTTGACTGCTTCCGTTGAGATATTTAAGGTATATATCAGTTTTATGCTATTTACATGTGATTGCACTTTGATATATACATTGATGTACTGTGTGTGCCAGCATACTGATCCAGGGATGACACAGAAACACAGAAGCTTGATTCGTTTTGAGTCGGGTCACTACAAGAGGGGAGCCACAAGCCTGCTAGGCACGGCCTACCCCCCTGGTCGCGCCTAGGGGCTTGTGGGCTCCCTGTTGGCCCTCTGGCTCCCCTCTTTTGCTATAAGGAGGGTTTCGTTCCAGAAAAAATCAGGAGGAGGCTTTCGGGAGGAGTCGCCGCCGCCACGAGGCGGAACTTGAGCAGAACCAATCTAGAGCTCCGGCAGGATCGTCCTGTAGGAGAAACTTCCCTCCGAGAGGGGGAAATCGTCGCCATCGTCATCACCAACACTCCTCTCATCGGAGAGGACTCAACACCATCAACATCTTCATCAGCACCATCTCATCTCCAAACCCTAGTTCATCTCTTGTAACCAATCTCCGTCTCGCGACTCCGATTGGTACTTGTAAGGTTGCTAGTAGTGTTAATTACTCTTTGTAGTTGATGCTAGTTGGATTACTCGGTGGAAGATTATATGTTCAGATCCTTGATTCTATTCACTACCTCTCTGGTCATGAATATGATTATGCTTTGTGAGTAGTCACTTTTGTTGCTGAGGACATGGGATAAGTCTTGCTGTAAGTAGTCATGTGAATTTGGTATTCGTTCGATATTTTGATGCGTTGTATGTTGTTTTTCCTCTAGTGGTGTTATGTGAACATCGACTACATAACACTTCACCATTATTTGGGCCTAGAGGAAGGCATTGGGAAGTAATAAGTAGATGATGGGTTGCTAGAGTGACAGAAGCTTAAACCCGAGTTTATGCGTTGCTTCGTAAGGGGCTGATTTGGATCCACTAGTTTAATGTTATGGTTAGACTTTGTCTTAATTCTTCTTTCGTAGTTGTGGATGCTTGCGAGAGGGGTTAATCATAAGTGGGAGGTTTGTCCAAGTAAGGGCAGCACCCAAGCAGCGGTCCACCCACATATCAAACTATCAAAGTAGCGAACGCGAATCATATGAACATGATGAAAACTAGCTTGACAGAAATTCCCATGTGTCCTCGGGAGCGCTTTACCTCCTATAAGATTTTGTCCAGGCTTGTCCCTTGCTACAAAAGGGATTGGGACATCTTGCTGCACCTTTGTTACTTGCTACTTGTTACGAATCATCTTATCACACAACTATCTGTTACCAATAATTTCAGTGCTTGCAGAGAATACCTTGCTGAAAACCACTTGTCAGATCCTTCTGCTCCTCGTTGGGTTCGACACTCTTACTTATCGAAAGGACTACGATAGATCCCCTACACTTGTGGGTCATCAAGGTGCCATCCATTAGATCAGATTGGATCACGATTGGGTCGTGAAGAGTACGACTACATCAACCGCGTTATATACACTTCCGCTTAGTGATCTACAAGGTTATGTAGATGCTCTCCCCCACTCATAGATGTTAATCTCCACAGATATATGTTGGGTGCACGTAGGAATTTTTTTGTTTCCCATGCAACGTTCCCCAACAGTGATATGAGAGCAAGGTCTATGTGTAGATAACATGCACGAGTAGACCACAAAATAGTCTATCGGCATAGATGTTTAGATTGCTTACTTCCTTGTTCTTAC
The DNA here is from genome assembly GCF_904849725.1 of Hordeum vulgare subsp. vulgare. NCBI lineage: Eukaryota > Viridiplantae > Streptophyta > Magnoliopsida > Poales > Poaceae > Hordeum > Hordeum vulgare. The sequence goes on along the minus strand of NC_058520.1, from coordinate 507,874,762 downwards.
TTTTATTTGGAGGTATTGTGGGATGAAGCGGCCCAGAACAACCTTATTCATCCATGTACGAGAGACCTGTTCCATCGATTGACATGCAACTTGTTGCATAAAGATGTCTCGCGGGTGTGTGTCTCTGCCACTTTAGTTGAATTAGATTCGACACAGGAGGTCCTTGTAGAAGGTTAAATAGATACTTGAATATCACCGTTGTGCCTTTGCGTAGGTAAGAACAGTTCTTGCTAAATACCCATAGCAGCCACATAAAACATGCAACAACAAAGTAGAAGGCGTCTAACTTGTTTTTGCAAGGTATGTTGTGATATGATATGGCCAAAGACATGATGAGATATATGTGATGTATGAGATGCTCATGTTTTGTATAGGTTATCCCGACTTGCATGTCGATGAGCGGAAACCGGTAGGAGCCATAGGGTTTTGTTTAGTTAATTTGTGCCTTTGTTGCTTTTCTTTTTCGCTATGAGTTAGCAATAGTTGTAGAAGCATAGTTGGCGCAACAATGTCGGCACGATGATGGAGATCATGGTGTTATGCCGGTGACGATGGAGATCATGCCGGTGCTTTGGAGATGGAGATCAAAAGCACAATATGATGATGACCATATCACGTCACTTATATGATTTGCATGTGATGATAATCATTTTATGTATCTTATTTTGCTTAGAACGACGGTAGAATTATAAGATGACACCTCACTAAAATTTCAAGATAAAATTGTGTTCTTCCTAAGTTTGCACCATTGTGAAGGTTTGTCGTTTTGAGGCACCACGTGATGATTGGGTGCGATAGACTCTTCGTTCGCATACAACGGGTGTAAGGCAGTTTTATACATCTGGAACACTTGGGGTTAAACTTGACGAGCCTAGCATGTCCAGACATGGCCTTGGAACACAGCCGACCAAAAGGTCAAACATGCGTCATATAGTACATAGGATTAACATGGAGATGTTCACCACTGAAACCACCTCATATCACGTGATGATCGGACTTGGGTTGGTGGATTTGGATCATGTCACACTCGAACAACCTGAGGGATTTTGATTTGAGGGGGACTTCTTAAGTAATATGATTAATTGAACTCATTATCATGAACATACTCTTAAATGTCTTTGGAAATTATGCTATAGATCAATAGCTCGCACTGTAGCCCCCCTTGTATTTTTGATATGTTCCTAGAGAAAACTAAGTTGATAGATGATGGTAAGAATTATGCGGACTAGGTCGTGATCTGCTGATTGTCCTCAGTTGCTGTAGAGAAGTCTTATGTCCTTGATGCACCGCTCGGTGTGCCACCCCCAGCATCGTATGTGGATGTTGTGAACATTTGACATACACACTTTTGATGACTACTTGATAGTTCGGTGTGTCATGCTTTATGTCTTAGGATTGAGGTTCCCAAGACTTTTTGAACATCACGAAGCATATGAGATGTTCCAATAGCTGAAATTGGGATTTCAGGCTCATGCCTGTGTTGAGACGTAGGAGACCTCCGACAAGATTCTTTGCATGAAAGATGAAGGAGAATAGTTCAATCAGTGAGCATGTGCTCGGATTGTGTGGATGCTACAATCACTTGAATCAAGTGGGATTTGATCTTCCACATAAGATAGTGATTGACATAGTTCTTCAAGACATTTCCACCACGCTGATACGTCTCTATCGTATCTATAATTTTTTGTTGTTCTATGCCAATATTATAAAACTTTCACATATTTTTGGTAATATTTTATATGATTTATTGGAGTAACATATTGATCCAGTGCCAAATGCCAGTTCCTGTTTGTTGCATGTATTTTGTTTCGCAGAATATCCATATCAAACAATGTACACATGCGATAAAAATTTACGGAGAATTATTTTAGAATATAGGTGATTTTTGGGAGGTGGAATTAACGTAAACGAAAGTCCACGACCTCCACTACCCACCAGGGCGTGACCCATACCCCCTGGCATGCCCTGCCCTCTAGTGGACACATCGTGAGTTGGTTGGGGCTCTTATTCGGGCGCAAGAAAGATAAATGATGGATAAAAATCATGTAAATTTTAAGTCTGATCGGAGTTACGGGTCTTCGGGAATTTAAGAAATGGTGAAAGGCTGTAAAACAAGAATGTGAAACAGAAGAGAATAGAGAGGGAGATCCAATTTCGTAGGGGCTCTTGCCCCACCGCCGCCATGGAGGCCATGGACCAGAGGGGAACTTTCCTCCCATCTTGGGGGAGGCCAAGGAATACGAAGAAGGAGGGAGGCTCTCTCCCCCTCTCTCCCGATGGCGCCGGAGTGTCGCCGAGGCAAGGAGTGTGACGACGATCTACATCAACAATCTTGCCATCGTCAACACCAACTCTCTCCCCCTCTATGCAGCAGTGTAACACCTCTTTTCCCATAGTAAGTTTTTACTTAAACATGGTGCTCAACACTACATACTATTTCCCAATGATATGCGGCTGTCCAATGATGTTTGAGTATATCTCTTTTGTCCTACAGGTTAATTGTGATATGATGTTATTGATATGAGTGTGAGTTGATATGGTGCTATCCTAAGGTGCCTTCCATGAGGCGCACACATGAAGGATACACGCTGGAGGGTTTGCAATATGTTCATAATTTGCTTATAATGGGTGATGAGAGTGAGAGAAACTTACACCCGAGTAAGGGAGTTGTGTGCGCATCGGAGTAATGAGGACTTGATGCCTAATGCTATGGTTGGGTTTACCTTAATGATTTCTAGTAGTTGCGGATGCTTGGTAGAGGTTCAACTATAAGTGCATATGATCCATGTACAGAAAGTGTGTTGGCGTACGCCTCTCCCTCATTGCACACGATAAGTATCTACACATTATATTCAGTTTCCTATGGACAATCTTTTTCTTGCATTACGTTAAAAGCCTTCTACTAAACAACCCCTAACTTTTATTTCCACGCTCTTTATTTTCTTGCAAAACAACACCTAACTTTTATTTACTTGTTCTTTATTATCTTGCAAACCTATCTATTACACCTACTAAGTACTGCTAGTTTTATTCTTGTTTTAGGTAAAGAAAACATTAAGTGTACGTGGAGTTGTATCAATGGTCGATAGAACTTGACGGAATATTTGTTCTACCTTTAGCTCGTCGTTGGGTTCAACACTCTTAATTATCGAAAAAGGCTACAAACAACCCCCTACACTTGTGGGTTATCACAAGCTACTCGAGCTTCACGATGAACTATAACATGCCAGGTATGGAGAAGATGATCCCTTAGCTATTCACGATGTTGTACACCACGAAGGTAGAAATTAAGAAGGAGCATAAAGTGTTGATGGTTAGTAAAACCACCAGTTTCAAGAAAGGCATGGGCAAGAAGGGAAACTTCAAGAATGACAAGCCAATTGTCGCTGCAATGAACAAACCCAAGGTTGAACCTAAAACCGAGACCGAGTGCTTTTGATGTGAGTCAAACGGTCACTGAGAGGGGAACTACCCCAGATGATTGGCACATAAGAAGGCTGGCAATGTCAACAAAAGTATATTTGATATCCATGTTATTGATGTGTGCCTTACTTGTGCTCGGTGTAGCTCCTTGGTATTTGATACGGTTCAGTTGCTAATATAATTAATTCGATACAAGAGTTACAAAATAAAATGGAGACTAGCTAAGGGTGAGGTGTAGATGTGTGTTGGAAGTGTTACCAAGGTTCATGTGATCACCATCACACGCTCTATCTACCTTCGAGATTTGTGATAAACCTAAATAAATGTTATTTGGTGTCTCCATTGAGCATGAACATTATATATATTTTGTTTATTATGACATGATTACTGATGCAAGTTAGAGAATAATGGGTTATTTTGTTTACATGAATAATATATTATATGATCATGCACCCAAGATGAATGGTTTATTAAATCTCGATCGTAGTAATACACATGTTCATAGGATTGATGCCAAAATATATAAAGTTAGTAATGATAGTACCACTTACTTGTGGCACTGCCCTTAGGTCATATTGTTGTAAAATGCATGAAGAAACTCCATGCTGATGGACCTTTGGACTCACTCAATTTTTAATCACTTGAGACATGTGAACCATGCTATTGGTATAATGCATGAAGAAAGTCCATGTTGATGGATCTTTTGGACTCACTTGATTTTGAATCGCATGAGACATGCAAACCATGACACATAGGCAAGACTAGTGAAGGCCTCGTTTTCCAGTGAGATGGAATGGGCGAGTGACCTATTGCAAATAATACATTTTGATGTATGCAGTCCAATGAGTGCTAAAGCATGACTCTTCGTTGATTGCGTTGGTTTCCCTCCAAATTTAAAGGGTGATGTAGCACAAATACGACAAGTATTTCCCTCATTTATGAAACCAAGGTATCAATCTAGTAGGAAGATCCACAAGACTATGTAAGCAACACCTGCACACAAATAGCAAATCCTTGCAACCTAATGCGTGGAGGGGTTGTCAATCCCTCCTCGGTAGAGGAAGGATAGATTGATAGATGCAAATAAGAGTGGTAGTAAATAGAACACATCAAGTGATTTTTGGGTTTTTTTGATAATACAGATCTAAAAATAAAAGAGAAAATAAAATAGAAACACGAATAGCAAAGTAGAGATTGCAAATAGATGATGTGAAGTAGACCCGGGGGCCGTAGGTTTCACTAGTGGCTTCTCTCGAGAAAATAGCAAACGGTGGGTCGACATATTACTGTTGGGCAATTGATAGAAGAGAAAATAATTATGACGAAATGCAAGACAATGATCATGTATATAGGCATCATGTCCATGACAAGTAGACCAACTTCTGCTTGCATCTACTTCTATTACTCCACACATCGACCGCTATCCAGCATGTAGGGATGAAAATGGAGTGGAAACTTTCTGCTTTTCCGGACGAAAAATGAAAACGGAGAGGCAATATGAAAGTGGAAATGGAAATTTGCAAAACGGAAATGGAAATGGAATTTTTAATGCAAAAACAGAAACAAAAACGGAAGTGTGTTTTCCGGTGGAACATATGTGGAAATGGAACTTTCCGTTTCTGTGAATACGGAATTTCCCATTTTTACTATAGGCCTACGGCTCCTTTGTAGCCCAACCACCAAATAACACACAATGACACGATGAGCATAATGAATCATTTGAGGCCCAACTTATACTACCATATATATACTCAACTAGACCCTATACACAATTGTCATGTACTAATACAATACTAGGATATGTTGCTAACATAATAAAATTATTTTGTAGACATGTTAGCAATTCATTAATTTTTGTTGTTGTCTGTATTACTCTGTGATTCAAGGGGTTTTAAAGTTCCGGTCAACACCCACTTTTATTTCTGTATTCGTTTTGTATTCACTCCGTGTCTGTTTCCGACAGTATCTGTTTCCGTATTCATTTCCGGGGTTTCTGTATTCGTTTCCACTTCTGCAAAACAATATGAAAACAAATGTGATAGCACTCAGTTCCGTCGTTTCTGCTCCGTTTTCATCCCTACCAGCATGCATCTAGTGTATTGAGTTCATGGAGAAATAGAGTAATGCCTTAAGAACGATGACATGATGTAGACAAGGTATATTCATGTAGGAATAGACCCCATCATTTTACCCTTGATAGCAACAATGGGTGCCAAGTCTCTTTTTGTCACTCAGATTGAGCACCGCAAGATCGAACCCATAACAAAGCATCTCTCCCATTGCAAGATAAACGCTCAACTTATCCAAACAAAAACCAAATATTGGAGAAGAAATACGAGGCTATAATAATGGAGCATGAATATATTTTCATAGATCTGATCATAAACTCACAATTCATTGGATCCCAACAAACACACCGCAAAAGAAAGAGTTACATCATATGGATTTCCAAGAGACCATTGTATTGAGAAGCAAAACGAGAGAGAAAGCCATCTAGCTATTGCCTACGGACCCGTAGGTCTGATATGAACTACTCACACATCATCGGAGGAGCACCAATGAGGATGGTGAACCCCTGTGTGATGATGTTCCTCTTTGAAACAGGCTCTAGATTGGATTTCATCGCTTCGAGAACTTGCGGCGGCTGAAAAGATTTTTTGTCGACTCATCTAGGGTTTTATGTATATTGGGGTATTTATAGAACTCAGAGGCGGTGGAGGAGGTGCTCGAGGGCCCTGCTAGGTACCAGGCCGCGCCAAGGGCCCTCGGCGCACCCTGGTGTCTAGTGGCCCCCATGGGCCTCGCGTGCTGCTCATTCTTGGCTCCAAAGTTTCCTTCTGGTCCGATAAAATCTCCGTAAAGTTTTGTTACATGTGGACTTCATCTGATATTTATTTTCTGCAAAGGAAAAAACAGGAAAAATCAGCAACTTGTTGATGTCTACTACACAACCTTCTTCTTGTAGACTCGTGTTGGGCCTCGAAGCGCAGAGTTTTGTAGGACAATAGCAAGTTTCTATCAAGTGGATGACCTAAGATTTATCAATCTGTGGGAGGCATAGGATGAAGGTGGTCTCTTTCAAGCAACCCTGCAATCAAATAACGAAGAGTCTCTTGTGTCCCCAACACAACCAATACAATGGTAAATTGTATAGGTACACTAGTTCAGCGAAGAGATGGTGATACAAGTTTAATATGGATGGTAGATATATGTTTTTGTAATCTGAAAATATAAAAATAGGAAGGTATAAAATAGTAATCAACAAGCAAAATGTTGTAAAAATGTTTGGAAACAAGGCCCAGGGTCCATACTTTCACTAGTGCAAGTTCTCCCAACAATACTATCATAGTTGAATCACATGTAAATCCCTCACGGCGACAAAGAGTTCACTTCAAAGTCACAAATAGCGCAGAACAAATGAAGAAATTATTGTAGGGTACGAAACCACCTCAAAGTTATCTTTTCTGATCAATCTTATGACCTATCCCTATAAATGTCACGAACAACCCTAGAGTTCATACTAAAATAACACCTTAATATACACATGAACCAAAACCCTAATGTCACCTAGATACTCCAATGTCACCACAAGTACCCATGGGCTTGATTATACGATATGCATCACATAATTTCCGATTCATCCTGTTCAATCCAACACAAAGAGCTTCAAAGAGTGCTCCAAAGTTTCTACTGGAAAGTCAAGACGAAAACATGTGCCAACCCTTATGCATAGATTCTGAAGGTCACGGAACCCGCAAATTGATCACGAAAACATACATCAAGTGGATCAATAGAACATCCCATTGTCACCACAGATATCCCATCACAAGACATAGATAAAGTGTTCTCAAATCCTTAAAGACTCAATCCGGTAAGGAAACTTCAAAGGGAAAACTCAATTCATCACAAGAAGATAGAGAGGGAATAACTACATATGATTCATATATAATAAAGCTCGCGATACATCAAGATCGTGCCATCTCAAGAACACGAGAGAGCGACTGAACACATAGCTACTAGTACATACCCTCATCCCCGAGGAGGATTACTCAGACATTATCATGATGAGAAAGAGAGACTTGTTGATGGAGAGGTGCAACCCCGAAGAGATGGAGGGGACGGCGTCCACGACACCGGCGACGGGCAGCGGCCCCTTGACCCTCCTTCTTCCTTGGTATTGGTGCTACAATGGAGGAGCCTCTTCCCTTCTTGGCGGCTGCCAAGGGAGAGGCCATTTCGTGGCTCTTGGTGGCTCTACCAAAATTAGGGTTTTCCCTCCTTATATGTGCCTTTTTGGGGCTCTATGGCTTTCGATGGATGGACCTTGATCCAATGGCTCTCGGGAACCTCTAGAACCTTCCCAGGGGATCCTCACAGCCTCATGAGTCTCCAAACTCGTGGATTGACCGAATATATCAGATATGTTAAGAGTTGGACTGCACGTCAACAATTCTTGCGATCCCGTAATAAGATATTTTACTTGAGTAAAACGGGTCTCCAAATCGCATACAAACTCCGTTTTGGACGAATTTGTAGTCCGGAATTATTGCCATAAAATTCCCCACACTTTCCTAGTTTTAGCCTTTTCCATTTGATGCGGTCTTCGGGTGTCAAACTGATGATCTCTAACAAGGGTCCTTTTGTGTTTTTTCGATAATTTCTAATTAATTCCTACAAATCAAGGTGTGAAAAAGAACTTGTGCAATTTTTCAACCATTAATAGTTAGTCCCAAAAAAGTATAAATTTATAGTAAAATGATTGTAAAACATTCAAGAATAATAATATAACAACATGAAACAAGCAAAAAATTATAGATACGTTGCAGACATATCACTCATAGTAGGCACTATGTCAATAGTTTAGTCCCAAAAAATGACAGGAAGTTCCTATAAAATGACCGTAAAACATCCAAGAATGATAATATAACAACATGGAACAATCAAAAATTATAAATACGTTGGAGACGTATCAGCATCCCAAAGCTTAATTCCTGTTTGTCCTCGAGTAGGTAAATGATATAAACAGAATTTTTGATATGGAATGCTGCCTCACATGTTCTTCATATTATTTTTCTTTTAGCATGGACATATGGACTTATAGATGATGCAAAGCTATAGTCTATAGTTTGACATGAAGATTTCAGTACTCACGTATATCAACAAGCAACCAAGTCTTTCAAAATATCAACGCTAAAGAACGTTATCCCTAGCCCATCATGCTCAATCAATGATCAATTCATGCAACACACTCAAATATTAACTACATCCAATGCTCTAGTATGATAATGGTCTTCCTTAGTTGGTGCTTTGTAAGAGAAGATGGAGACTCAAATTCAAAAATAAAAATTGCATAAAGTAAGTAGATTGGCCCTTCACAAAGGGAAGCATGAATTTGTAGAGGTGCGAGAGATCACATTGAAAAACTTAGAGATATTTTTTTTGGTGGTATGCTTTTCCTGTCAACAAAAACGACTAAGACTTTCCAATATCTTCCATGCTAAATAAATTATAGGCGGTTCCGAAACTAAAAATTAAAGTTTATTCCTTTTTTCACCATTCTTTCATATTGCATGGCTAGCTGTATCCACGGGTACCGCCCATATCAACAATTTCCAAGGAATTTATTATTTGACAACATAAAGTATATATTTTTGCATTTTTGTGATTGAGCATCCCTATTACCGTCATACTCTCGTGCAATGCCAAGTGAATAAACACTCATCTTGACAATAACCTATTAAACATGGAAGATATCGACCACCCCTCGCCACTTCATTAGCGGTACGGGCACACAAAACAGAAATTTATTTTTAACATTAGAGTTGGCACTTGCAAATTTTTGTGGAACAACATTGAAATACCACATATAGGTAGTTTTGGTGACTCATTTCGCACAGATTTGGGTTTAGGATTTGGATGCACAAGAAGTATTGCCGGTTAGTACAAGTGAACGCTAGCAAATAGATTGAGAAGCGCCGAACCAAGGAACAAAAATCATCATTTATGAACATTAAACATAACTAACACCGACTAATGCAACACAAGTAGGATGTAATTTCATAGAATAATTATTGACTTATGCATGCATAGGGAATCACAAACCTTAAAACCAATATTAGTACTAGAGCATAATTACTCATCAACATAACTCACATACTACTATCTTCATATCGCAAAACTATTGCAAAGAATCAAGTTGAATATCCAATGATCTTCATGAAAGTTTTCATTATATCTTTCCTTGACATTCATCACTTTGGGACTAATTTCATTTAAAGCAAATTTCCATTGCAAACAACAAGCTCTCAAACAAATATAAGTGAAGAATGAGAGAACAAGTTTCTGTAAAATTTTCAACTCTCAAAATAATATAAGTGAAGCACGAGAGGATATCTTCAAAATTTATGCTACTCTTCAAATAATCTAAGTGAAGAATGAGAGCAAATTTCTTCAAAATAACAGCACCACCGTGCTGAAAAAGATATAAGTGAAGTACTTGAGCAATTCCATGGATCAAAAAATTTAAGTGAAGCATAAAGAGCGATTCTAACGAATCATAGCATAATTTGGCTCTCTCAAATGGGTGTGTCTAGCTAGGTTTATTATGATAAACTAACTAGCAAAGATAACAAGACACAAATGATACAAACCGCTCCAAGGAAAACTCATGATATGTGACGAAGAAAATAGAGCTCCAAGTAAATTTACCGATGGTTGTTAGAAGAAAGAGGAGATGCCTTCCGGGGCATCCCCAAGCTTAGTTGCTTGGTACTCCTTAGATATTGCCTTGGGGTACGATGCGGCATCCCCAAGCTTTGGATTTTATCAATGTTTATTCCTTCATCCATCGTGATCTCACTTAAAACTTGAAAACTTCAATCACAGAAAACTCAACAAAATTTTCGTGAGATCGGTTAGTATAAGAAAAGCAAACTTTACTTTAGGTAATGTTGAAAACCTATTACAATTTTGTTTTTGCATTATACCTACTACATTTGAACTTTACCACGGCTTATTCCCCATGATACAAACCATAGAATCATCAAAACAAACAGATAACGCAAAGAAAACAGAATCTCTAAAAAACAGAACAATTTGTAAATATTCGAATATTACTCATACTTATTTAAATCTAAAAATTCTGAAATGTTATTAGAATGTAGGAAATTTTTATATCAATCTTGTGTAAAAAAATTCACACACTTTTAATGTTTCTGGGTTTTTTAGGATTTTTTTAGTGGACACATTTTTTTTGTTTTCCAACAGGATTAAAGCAACTTAACACCCCACATGATCCCAAAGGCTTTACTTGGCACAAAAAATAAATAAAACACAAAAAACACAATTATAACAGTATCATAAGTGTGCAAAAACTCAAGAATAGAAAGAAAAAGTGAAAAATAAATTTTATTCGTTGGGTTGCCTGCCAACAAGCTCTTTCTTTATAGCCATTAAGATAGGCATGAGATTTTGTTGATGCTCACATGAAAGATAGAAGTTGAAACACAAAGGAACAACATGTAGCATAAGACAAACACATTTAAGTCTAACATACTTCCTATGCATTGGCATCTCATAAGCAAAAAAAATATCAAGACAAGAAATATCTAACATATGCATGGAAGAAGAAAGAAACAATAGCAATGTCAACATGAAGAAATATAATTTAGTAACATGAATATTTATATAACCATATTTCCCTATCTCATAATACTTACATGTAGGATCATATCCAAATTCAACAATATAACTATCACATATAATATTCACTTCATGATCCACATGCAAAAAAGTCTTATAATCTTCCAAGGTAGTGGGATTAACATTTACTAAAGTCATGACCTCTCCAAACCCACTTCCATCGAAAATATCAAGAGATAGATAATTCTCCAAAATATTGGGATCATTATTACCTAAAGTTGACACTCTTCCAAACCCACTTTCAATGAATTGCAAGCATTATTATCAATATCATATTTATCATGGGGATTAAATAAATTTTCAAGATAATAAGAAGCATCACCCCAATCATGAGTATTATAATGAGTTGTGGACATGACAAAATTGCCATCCCCAATCTTGTAGTTTTGCATATTATTAGAACAATTGACATTAATACAATTTATAATAACATCATCGCAACAATGCTTTTCATTCAAGGACATATCATGAATCACTTATAAATTTCTTCTTTTAACACTTCATCACAATATTCAGATTCATGATTTTGAAGCAAAACTTCACAAAAATAATCAGGAGCACTCAACTCACTAGCATTTGGTTCATGATAATTAGATCTTTTGGAAAGATTTGCAAGTGGATGAGGATCCATATATCTTTACTTTTCCTGTTTATTTTTCTATTTTTGAGTGTTGACATGAATGCAGTAGAAGCAGGCGAGCAAGAAAAATGCAAACGGAAAGAAGGCAAATTTTTGTGTAATTGCCAGGAGACGAGAGTTGTGTGTAGAACCTGATAGATCTTGACTTGATCGTTCCCCCGCAACGGCGCCACAAATCTTGCCTCCTCGTTGATTACGTTAGTTTCCCTCCAAGCTTAAAGGGTGATGTAGCCCCCTTTCGACGCTCAAGTGACTCTGATTGTATCTTGTCGATTGCGGCCCTGGGGAGCCGCAGGGCTTCCCTAGGCCGGCGTCGGGGCTACGTGCACCGGCCGGAGCCCCCGAGCGAGGGGGTAGATCGCCCAAAGATGCAAGCAAGGCAGTGTGTCAGGTCGCCAAGTGGATACAACAAAAGTTATAGAAGATTGCGCAAACGATACGACGGACAGAAGCGTGCCCTGAATATTTGAACTCCCTGCAATTCAGCACACACTTCCTAAGTCAGTAGATCAAAAAAATTACCTCGAATAGATTCCTTGTGCCTGAGGAGCGCCTCGCGAGGCCTGGCCCTCAGCGCCCACGCTTGCATCGTGGTTGCCGCGGGAGACCCGTGCCACTTGCGTCTCGTCGCTGCATTTGACTCGTCCTCGTGAGGCCTGGGGTTTTGCCCTACGTAGTTCTACTGCGGGAATTCAACTGGCGCCACGTCCTGCGGCTCGAGGGTGCCTCCCTGCCAGCGCCTCTTGGGCCCGGCTCAAGGAGGCCCCCCAAAGCGTTCCTCACTCCTCGGTAGTTTAGGCGCCGGGGGGGGGGGACGCCTGAAGCTCTTCCTCGTCGGGAGGGTCAGGTGATGCCGCATACATCGGCACATATGGCTCCATGTAGGCGTTCGATCGTCTTTCGTGGACACTCAGCAGTGCGACGTTGGCGGTCCCTCTTGGTGGTGGAGGGGGATCCCCCCGAACATACTGCTCGGAGATCTTCCTGCGATAAGCCTCCGCTCGAAGTCTCTTGTTCGTGTTGCTGCCGTTGGCTGGTCCCAGCACTGTCCGATGCTGATTCCCTCCTTGGTGCCTCGGCATGTCTCCATTGTCGTAGTTTGCCTACACCAACGCCTCCGCCCTCTGCTGGCTGCGCCAGAGGGAGCGCTCCTGTTTGTCCGCCCCAGGCTGTCGTGGGCCGACCTGGTCTTTGTGATGCACATGAGTGTGTGCATCGATCGTCCCGCCGTTCTCTTCACGCCCCTGGTGGTTGTCAGCGTGATGCGCCCCGGGGTCGGCCGCCGGAACCTGGAGGAGGAGGAGGGTTGCACGGGGCGCGTCTCTCTCGGCCCCGCCCACAATAGGAGGAGCCCCGTTGCTCGCAACCCCAGGGGCTGGCATGAGGTGCGAGCCCCCGGCGCCCGACGCTGGCAGCCTCGAAGAAGAGCGGGGTTGGACGACCTTCTAGGTGATGGCGATCAGCTCCATGATGTGGTATGCCCAGGTGTCGAAGCCCCCTTGCGTAGGTCGTTGACGGAGCATCTCGCTCGCCATCTGCAATGTGTCGTGCGTGCCGAGGTCCCCCAAGTTGATGTGGCGCGCCGTGGGTGCCCGGGGCACCGCCCAGCCGCCGTGCGCCTGGGCGGCACGGGTGGTTGCAACGGTGGAGACGACGTTGACGATTTGGTACAAGCCGCCCGGTACCACAACGCCGGCATGCGTGCTTCCAACCGTTGTGACGTAGTGGTTGGCAGCCAACTCGATGAGGCTCGAAGAAGCCGGTTGGGCGCCGGCCATCGGAGCAGCGGGCCTGGGGAAGGTGAAGCTCAGAGATGACCTTAACAAGCTCCCTACCTGGCGCGCCAAATGTTTGATTTCGGGATCTGCAAAACCTTAAGGATTCGAACTCAGGGGTGTCTATGAAGATCTCTCACGCCCTAACCTTACCTAGATCTCTACTCGATGGGAAAGGCGAAGAACTCACTCGATGGTGAGGGAAACACATAATACAACAGTTTACCCAGGTTCAGGCTGCTGCGAAGCGTAAAACCCTACTCCTGCTTTTGTGGATTGCCTCTCACGAAGGTTGGTGGATGAACTAGTATAGTGCTTGGGCACCTCCGGAGGCTGGGTGACCTTGCGTGGTGCTAGTGGGTGAATTAATGGTTTGAGGATTCGACCCCCCTCTACGAAGCAACCTATCCTCTATTTATAGTGGCGAACCCGGTCCTCTTCCCTTATCGTTTCGGCCGGAAGGGATCCCAAAGTGGTCAATTTTGAAGGGGAATAGGGGAACATGCTCCCCTACCCAAAGGTGTTCTTCGCCTGCAAAGTGGCTGCCCACGATGCAGGGACAGGCCCGGGGATGACGTATGTCCGGGTGGTGGGCGGCGACGGCCTTGTTGCACCAGAAGGGAAACCTTTGGAAGATGCCTTTGGGGCCCTCGTACGTCCTTGCCCCCTTTGCACTAAAGGGGAAACTACACCGCCCTGCTGTCTGCTGCTCGCTTGTCCTTCCCAGGCGTCACCTTGACTGATGAGGTCGGGCCTCGCCTCAGAATATCTGCCCATCTGGAGGGCTTATGAGGAGGCCCCAGCGGGTCTTGACGCTCCTCCTCCTCGCGAGGCTTGGCCCCTTGCGAGGGCCTTGTCCTGAGTGATGCCGGGCCCATTGGTTTTAGGTCGATGAAGTGGGCCAGCCCTGGGCCGCAAGCAGGCAAATCTGGGTACCCCCATTCCCAGAACGCTGACAGATATTAGGGATCAAACCCTAACAAAACTAACTCGATTACATGATAGATCTCATCCAACCCATCACCATCCAGAAAGCCTACGATGGAATTACTCACGAATGGCGGAGAGCATCATGAAATTGGTGATGAAGGATGGTTGGTGATGATGATGACATCGATTTCCCCTCTCCGGAGCTCAAATCAGACTCCAGTTCTGCCCTCCCGAGGAAGAACAGGAGGTGGCGGCGGCTCCGTATCATAAAACGCGATGAACTCTTCTCCCTGATTTTTTTTCTCCTCGATTAGGAATATATATGAGTGGAAACAAGGTCGAAAGAGCCAGAGGGGCCCCACAAGCAAGGGGGCGCACCCTACAGACTTGTGGCCAAGTGGTGGCCCCTCTCAAGCTGATTCTTTCGCCAATATTTTTTATTAATTCCAAAAATATCCTCCGCAAATTTTCAGGTCAATCCAAGAACTTTTATTTCTGCACAAAAATAACACCAAGACAATTCTGCTGAAACCAACGTCAGTCCGGGTTTGTTCCATTCAAATCATGCAAATTATAGTCCAAAACAAGGGCAAAAGAGTTTGGAAAAGTAGATACGTTGGAGACGTATCATCATACTAATTGGAAGTGGTATTTAATAAGACTTGGTCAACCTTATTAATGAATTATTTTCAACACGCATGATGTCGATGAATTTAGTAGGCACAACTCCTTGTACCCACTTTATTTTCCATGTTATTTTTAGTTAGTTATAATAAAAGTCATGATTATCCTATTTTTTATTTTTCCATGCAATAAAAAAGTGCCCAAAAATAAAAGTTCCCCAAATGACTTGAAATTTTTATATGATTTGTTTTGAATATTTGAGAATATCTATCACTAAAAACAATAGAGGGGGTGTCCGAGGTGGCCAATAGACATCAGGGCGCGCCAGACCCCCTAGGTGCGACCAGGTGTCTAGTGGCCCCCTCAGAGATTCCCTCACTTATACCTTCATCCCACTTCATCACTCACCTCGAGAGATAAATACATGTAGCTCTCTTTCTCCCGTTCTTGCTCTCAAATCCGTCGATTTTGATCTCTTTGCTCGAAATTCCGTTTCTGAAACTGTTTTGGGGGATTGCTCCTTGGTATGTAAATCCCCCACTCCTCCAATTACTTTTTTCTTTAGTGGTTTATCATAGGAGTAATTATCTACTCTAGGTGCTGCTGTAGATGAGCTTGCATGTTGAAGTCTTGAATTCCCAAGTAGTTTGAATACTTATTTTAGGATCTAGGCATCCCTATGAGTAGTTGCTACCATTCTTGTGAAGTTTCGTTAACTTTAGTTTGTGACCCAAAAAATTTAAGAAATTTGTTCTTCGAAAAATAAACCTCTTGAGGAAGATTTCATCCAAGAAGAATGCCAAATGGGTTCTTGGTGAATCATCTGCTGCTGGACTCACCACTCTGCGATTGACGAAGGTCCGACCGTGCTAATGGCCACACACTCCTTTCATGGAACAAGACGAATTTCGCCATGAGTTTGCGCACTTTGTGGAAAATGCCGGGTTGACCGAGATGAGTGTGACCAATACCATACCCTCATTAATTCCTTCATTCAAAATTTATATTTCCTAAACAAGCATGATCCACCTTTAGTGCAGTTTAAACTATATGTTGAAACCTGCCAAATACCGCTTACTAAATTTTATGAGACATGTTTAATTCCCACTCATGGGGAGTTCAGGGAACCCAAACTAGTTGAATTTGAGGATTTCCTGCTCACCTTAATAGTCCGTCACACGAGAGGCATGTCGAAAGCCACAACCATGAGCCTGCAGTTTCCTTTAGTGCACTACTTTGCTTTATTTATCATGAAGTGTTTAACTGCCAGGGGGAAGGGTGGTTTCCTTAGCGCACCTGACCTTGCCATTTTGCGTTGATCACTCCATAATGATCACACCTTTAATTTGGGAGCTATTATTGCTCGATGTTTACACAATAACATATCTAAGGGTAAAATCGAGGATGGTATTTATGCCACCCGCTTAGCGAAACGCTTTAACATCCCTTTATATCACAATGACTATCTTTTACCACAAGCTTATCTAGATCGCCACTCTATGGTTGATCATCAATTTATTGACAGTGATGATTCCTTGGATAACCTTTCGTATAAGTTAGTTTGTATTGAGGTTACCTGAGATATTATCCAGTTGCGTGCACCTGTTTTGTTTGATTCTTTTGCCAGGAACGGATTCAGGATCATGCGTGAGGACATTATTGCCTACCGGAATGCCCATGCCACGGCCGAGCAGGAGCCCCAGGAGTGGGACTCTCTGGTGCCGCCACCCAAATACTTCAAAATGAGGTCAGGCGGCTACTACGGATGGTGATTACCAAGATAGGCCAAAAGCCTAAGCTTGGGGGAGTACGTGTTTCCACCGACTTTACATCCATGCTTACATATTCTTGTTGTCGGTGTTCACACTCTTGCATGGTACTATTGATGTTAGATTTATTTTCTTGGTTTCTTCTTGTGTTCTTGAAAAACTTGCAGAAAACCCAAAAAGATTTTTATTTTCTTCTTTTACTTGTTGGGAGCTTTCCCATGTAAATAGTTTTTCTCCTTTTAGTTTTTCCTTTTTAATTTGCTTTCTTCTTGAAAAACTAAAAACTCCAAAAATATTTTAGTGTGTTTCTCTGAATTTATTTTCCCTTCTTTGAGTTGTACCCAAGGGGAAGACCACGATGAAAATATTGAGTGTCTCTCCCATACTACTTTGTTTTCTCCTCTTGAATAAAATCTTGCAGATTCCAGCTTAGTCCATGACACTCTTGCACTATTATTATTTTCATATCGTTCGGTCCTGCAAGTGAATGGTAATAATGGCGATGTGTGATGAACTGAATGTGGCAAAGAGAAGCGGGTATGAACTCAACTTGTTTTTGTTTTTGTAAATATGTTTAGAGACGTATCCATGATTAGCGTATTATGACAAAACTTGTTTGCAATCACAATTATAGATTATAGTTGTTCATGCCATGCTTAAGTAGCTAGGAGTGGATAATCATTTACCTTAGAGGTCAACATGCATTAAAATGGTTGCGATGTAGTATGACGATATTGTATCCTCCTCTGAATATTCGAGTGGCTTGACTTGGCACATGTTCACGCATGTAGTTGAATCAAAACAAACATAGCCTCCACGACATTTATGTTCATGGTGTTTATATCCTACTCACGCTAGTATGCAACGATGATTATTCATAAAGCATGTTCATGACCGTCTTCGCTCTCTAGCTGGTCGCTTCTCAACCTATTTGCTAGCCTTCGCCTGTACTAAGCGGGAATACTGCTTGTGCATCAAAATCCTTAAAACAAAGTTATTCCACATGAGTCCACCATACCTACCTATATGCGGTATTACCCTTGTGTTCCAAGTAAATTTGCATGTGCCACATCCAATATTTCAAATGAACTTCTATTTTGTGTGCCTAGACCGCTCATGGAGCGAGAGAGGGTGGTAAGTATCTTCCATGCTATGCGGGTTATTATCATGATGAGTGTTTATTCACTCGTCCATGAACGAGAGTGGCTGGTAAAAAGGGACTCCCAATCCTGAATCGTAAATTTCAAATAATTAAACAAAACTCCCCTTGATTGTTGTTGGTATGGACGACACCCGTGGATTCTACTAGCCATGGAGTGTGTTTGATTGGTGGAGGTGGACTAATCCTTTACTTTAACGATTGGGAAATGCCTCTAATTCTTTTAGCATGGAAGTTATCGATAACTCTTGGTCGTAACATTGACAGGCAGGGTGCACCTCCCAAAAATAATGTATCTCTTACTTTCACCATGAGCTCTTGCACCTGTACAAATCCATGCTTCCCTCCGCGAAGGGACTTTCTATTTACTTTCATATTATTTTACTTTTACTTTGAGTCATCACCTTCTCAAATAAGCACCAGATCTGAGAGCACTGTTATTATCTTCATGCTTTGTGTCTAGTTAATCATTGTTTGCAGCATGACTAGATCTCTTTTACCATGAATTACAATGTCTAGTCGCTGCTTGAACTTTGGTGGTGCTCTGCATTTATGTTTTGCGGTCTCAGAAAGGGCTAACGAGATACCACTGTTGTCATATTATATCATGATTGTTTTGACAAAGTGTTGATGTCTGAGCTATCTTATTATTTCTCGCAAGATGATTATGACATTGATATGAGCTAATATAGTTTCTAAGGGTTATTATTGGTATGATTAGTCAGCTGAAAACTTGGGTGCCCCCTAAGCATGTATATGTAAACAAGAACAAAAGAGTTCGTAAAAGTTTTTCTTTATCACTTTCAGTTTGTGGACTGAATTGCTTGAGGACAAGCAATGTGTTAAGCTTGGCGGAGTTGATACGTCTCCCTCATATCTACTTTTCCTAACTCTTTTGCTCTTGTTTTGGACTCTAATTTGCATGATTTGAATGGAACTAACCCTGATTGACGTTGTTTTCAGCAGAACTAGCATGGCGTTGTTTTTGTGCAAAAATAAAAGTTTTCGAAAAGGAATGGAACTTTTTGGAGATTTTTTCTGGAATATATAAAAAATACTTGAACCAAGATCCACTCGAGGGGAGACAACAACAACCCACTAGACATCAGGGCGAGCTAGGGCCCCCTCGCTCGGCGTGGTGTCTAGCGGGGCCCACATGGCTTTGCTGACCCGAATTCGAGCGCTATAAATTCCTATTTTCTGAGAAAAAAATCAGAGGAAGTTTCATCGCGTTTCACGATACGGAGTCGCTGCCTCCTCGTGTTCTTCATTGGGAGGCCTAATCTGGAGTTTGTTTGGTGCTCCGGAGAGGGGAATCTTCAATCTTCATCATCACTAATACGTCCCCAATCTATCTATTATTTTTACTTGTTCCATGCAATGGTATTATTATTCTTAGATGTTTTTGTTATCATTTTATACATTTTATATAACTTTTGAGGACAAACCTATTATCTTAGTGCCAAGCATTAGTTCATGTTTTCTGCCTTATTTATGTTTTGCAGGAAATCAATATGGGATAAGATCAAATTGTCCCGAAACTTTTTGAGGATTTTTATTGAATATAAGGATGACATGGAACTTGGAGGCCAAGGAAGATCTTGCCAGAGGGCCCCACACAACACCAGGGCGAGCCCTAGGGGGGAAGCCGTGATGTTGTGTGGGCCCCTCCACACTCCATTTGCCCTACCTCCTCAACTATAAATTCAGCAATATTCCAAAACCCTCAAGGGAGTCCACTTAATACTTTTTTCGCTACCGCAAGCCTTTGTTCTCGCAAGATCCCATTTGGAGGCCTTCTTCGGTACTCCGCCGGAGGGGGAACAAATCACGGAGGGGCTCTACATCAACCTTGCGGTCTCTCTGATGATGCGTGACTAGTTCACCACAGACCTACGGTTCCGTAGGTAGTAGCTAGATGGCTCTTTCTCTCTCTCTCTCTCTCTCTCTCTCTCTCTCTCTCTCTCTCTCTCTCTCTCTTTGTATCTCAATACAATGGAACCCATGATCTTCATGGAGATCCATTCGATATAATGACTTTGTGCGGTGTGTTTGTTGGCATCCGATGAATTGTGAGTTTATAATCAGATCTATCCTTGTTTTATTTGAGTTCTTTGCTGATCTCTTTTATTCATGATTTGGTATAGCCTTGTATTTATTCTCCGAAGTTTTGGTTTGGTTTGGCCAACTAGATTAGATCTTCCTGCAATGGGAAGAGGTGCTCCGTAATGGGTTCGATCTTGCGGTGTTCAGTCCTATTGACAGAAGGGGAGTTGATACGCATGTGTTGCTGCCATTATGGATAACAAGTTGGGATGAATTCTTATATTCTTTTGTCTTGACTACATGATGACATCGTTCTTAATGCATTACTTCATTCTTATGAAATCAATACATTAGATGCATGCCGGATAGCGATTGATGTGTGAAGTAATAGTACTAGATACAGGCAGGAGTCAGTCTACTTGATTTGCATGTGATGCATATATCATGATCATTGCCTTGGATAGCATCATAATTATTTGCTTTTCTATCAATTTCCCAATAGTAATTTGTATACCCATCGTATGCTATTTTCTTGAGAGAGATGCCACTAGTGAAACCTACGGCCCCCGGGTCTACTTTTATTATAAGATCAATCTCGTTTACTTATACAAAAATACCAAAAATACTTGCTGCACTTGTTTATCTTTTATCTATTTATTAATCTATTAATCTATCATACATCATTTAATCTCATTCTTGACCGCCGAGAGATTGACAACATCTCGTCTGCGTTGGGTTCGAAGGTTTGCGCTGTGTGTGCAGGTTCCGGTGTTGCTTGGTTCTCCTACTGGATTGATAACCTTGGTTTCTTAACCGAGGGAAATACTTACTCTACTGTGCTGCATCATCCACTCCTCTTCGGGGATAAGAATCCAACGCGGTTAACTAGTAGGAGGAAGAATTTTTGGCGTCGTTGTGGGGGAGGATCAAGCCAACATCATCAACTTGCCAATCTCTGGCGCCACTACCAAGTACCTACACTATCAACTCTCATCTTTGCATGTACTTTATTTGCCATTTTCCTCTCCCCCACTTCTAAAAAACTTATAAAATTATTTGTCTTTTCCTTTGCCATCTTTTATTTGCCTCTTTTCTCTCGCCGTTTCTTTGCCTATTTATTCGCTTGCTACCATGGGAGATTTTGTTGTGGAGAAAAGTGAGGATGGAAAAATTCCGAGGATCAAAATCCCCGCTAATTTGGATGCTAAAGTTTATGTGTTGGTACACGGGAATCTCTTAGGTAAAAATATTATCCAAGATTTCTTCAATCGTGTCAGAAATTTTTCCTTTAGATGATGCTTCTATTCTTAAAAGAACCACTAATTATGGTGATGCTATCTCTCTTTTGGTGCTCAAACTTGAAAGAAAATTTATTCGCACTCATCGCACCTTGCAATGATCATTTTATGAGTTGCTTGTTATAAAAAAACCTAGGGCTAAGAACATAGCCACCCTTGTTCTCATGAATGAATTTGATGATATAGTGCGGGAAGCTAGTGAAATCTTTAATTTTTATGGTACGAATCATGATAAGCCCGTAATAGATGAGATTCTTTATGATAAGGATTACTTGTTGAGACATCTTTTTCACGATAATCACACTTTTGATGACAACACAAAGAAGGAGGTGCCTCCTATGCATATCATGCAACAAGTTTTCAATGGCATTAATAAACAATTTTCTTGGATCGTTTCCGGTAATCAAGGTGGTTTTGAGGAGACACAACTTGATAATGCCAAGATACCCTTGGATGATGTGTTTTATATTGCTTTTAAAAAACCTCTTGCCAAAAGCTCCTCTATTAAATCCAAGGATGACAATACTTGATGTATTGCTTTATGCCTAGCTGAGGGCGTAAAACGACAGCGCTTGTTGGGAGGCAACCCGAAGAATAAAATATTGTTTTTGCTTTTTATTTTCATTTTTTATATTTTCCTTTATTTGGTTCTTTTTTTTTTTGGTTTATATATTTTAGTCAGTGTTTGTGCCAAGTAATACCTTTGGGATGATATGGATGCTTGTGAATGCAATTATGTGAAAAACAGAAACTTTGATGCCCAGTCCAGGAATTTTATGAATTCATCAGAGTGTAAAATGTGTTTGAATCTTTTACATGTGATTTACATAAAACAATTTCCATGTTTACTAATTTTTAATAATTTTTGGAGTTTTAACATTATGGCTTTTCGACAGATTGCTACAGACTATTTTATTCTTGACATGTTCTTTTTTCGTTGCATTGTTTGCTTATTCTGATGTATCTATGGATTGTATAGAGGAGTGAAAGCCATGGGAAGTTAGAATACAATACTTATAATGAAATTATAAAATTTGAATGGGTTTGCAACAGTACTTATAGTAATAATTTTCTTGGTTATACTAACGGATCTCATGAAGGTTTTGTTGAGTTTTGTGTGATTGAAGTTTTGAAGTTTTGGGTGTGACATCGATGGATGAAGGAATGAAGATATGCAAAAGCAAAATCTAGGGGATACCCAAGGCACACCAAGGTAATATATAAGGATACTCAAGTGTCTAAGCTTGGGGATGCCCCGGAAGGCATCCCCTCTTTCTTCGGACGACTATCGTAACACACTTAAGGCTATATTTTTATTCGTCACATGATATGTGTTTTTCTTGGAGAGTCTTGTATGATATGAGTATTTGCTTATTTGTTTTTCACAGTCATCACCTGTGAACACATTTGCTTGAGATGTCCTCACCTCATCATAATTTGTGAGATTTGCTTCCTGTGCTTCACTTAAATTTGTTAAGCTAGGTGGTTGCTCTACAACTTCACTTATATGTTTTTGAGCACGGTGGTGCGAATGTTTTGAAGAAACTTGTTATGATTCTTCACTTATATCTTTTTGAGAATGCTATATGTTTTGAAGAAACTTGTTCTCTTGCTTCACTTATATCTTTTTGAGAATTTTAGAAATAATTGAATAAATTCACTCTCTTGCTTCACCTATATCTTTTTGAGAGTGTGGAAATAGTCTTGGTAATTGGTACAAGATAAGATGTTTGGTCCCTTTATGATGAATATTCAAGTAGAATAATGAAAACTAGGATACAAAAAATTTGAGGGTACATGAAAAACTTGATTCTTTGTAATAGTTTTGAGATATGTAGATGATGATATGTGAGTTATGTTAGTGAGTCAATTAAGCTCTATTATGAATATTGATATTAAGGTTTATGATTCCCTATGCAAGCATGAAAAGTCAATAGTTATGGAATAAATTTATATCCTACTTGTGGTGTATTGTTCAATGTTGTTTTTGTTTTATGTATGGATGTGCATCATTATGATTTTCTAGTTGAGCGCTTCTCAATCTTTTTGCTAGCCTTCATTTGTACTAAGCGGTTATATTGCGTGTCCATCCATTATCCTTAAACCTTGTTTTGCCACTTGTGTACACCATACCTACCTATATGTGGTATTTCAATGTCGTTCCAAGTTAATTTGCATGTGACATCTCTAAACAAATCTCAAAAATACTTTCTCTTTTGTATGCCTGTATTGTTCATGAAGCGGTGAGGGGTGGCCAATATTTTTCGTGTTGGATATATCATTCTCATGATGAGTGTTTATGCACTTGTAATTGCACGAGTGTGTGGCGATAAAAGGGATGCCCAGTCCCAAAAATAAATGGAATGTGATGGTATGGAAGGCACCCGTGAATTCAATTAGCCATGAATTGTGAAAAGTAATGGTGGAAACAAAAAAAATATTCTTTTAGATGTGATTGTAGAAAGACCAAAGTCTTGATGACACTCAAACGATGATGACGGAATAGAGATACAAAAAATATTTACTTTATGTTTGGGAACCACCTATGATGTATCCAATGTGAGAAGTATTGGGAGCCTTAAGTCGTTCTCGTTGACAAGAAAAGCATGCCACCCAAAATAAAATTTTCATCCCTTTTAAAACTTGAGCTCTGGCACCTCTGTAAATCAATGCTTCCCTCTGTGAAGGAACTTTCTATTTAATTTTTATGTTGAGTCTCATCCTTCCCCTTAAAAGCACCAACTAGGGGGTCATCTGGTCATTTTTGTGCATGGAGTATGATTGGTATTCGAGTGTGCATCATGAATGGATCAATGACTGAGCATAATGGGCTAGGGATAATTTACTTTAGCATTCTTATTTTGAAAGGCATGGTTGCTTGTTAGCATTACTTGAGTATCTATGTCTTCATGTAAAATATAGACTATTTCTTTGAATCGTCTAAGTCCTCATGTCTATGCTATGAAAATAACTTGAAGTATGTTGGGTAGCATTCCACAATAAAAAATATGTTTTATGGCTTTCTTACTCGAGGACGAGCAGGAGTTAAGCTTGGGGGTGCTTGATACGTCTCCAACGTATCTATTACTTTTGCTTGTTCCATGCTATGATATTATTATTCGTGGATGTTTTTATTATGATTTTATACCTTGTTATATCATTTTTGGGGACTAACCTATTAACTTAGTGCCAAATGTGAGTTCCTGTTTTCTGCCCTGTTTTCGTTTCGCACGAAAACAATATGAGATAAGATCAAATCATCCCAAAACTTTTTTGCGGTTTTTTTTATTGAAGATTAGGATCATCTCGAACTTGGAGGCCAAGGAAGATCTTGCCAGAGGGCCGCACACAACACCAGGGCGCACCCCACAGGGGGGCGCCCTGATGTTGTGTGGGGCCCTCCACGCTCTATTTCCCATACCTCCTCCACTATAAATTCATCAGTATTCCAAAACCCTCAAGGGAGACCACGTAATACTTTTTCCACCACCGCAAGCCTCTATTCTCACAAGATCCCATCTGGCGGCCTTCTCCGGTACTCTAACGGAGGGGGAACTCATCATGGAGGGGCTCTACATCAACCTTGCCGCCTCTCCGATGATGCGTGAGTAGTTCACCACAAACCTACGGGTCTGTAGGTAGTAGCTAGATGGATCTCTCTCTCTCTATCTCTCTCTCTCTCTATCCGTCTCTCTCTCTCTCTTTGTATCTCAATATAACGATCTCCATGATCTTCATGGAGATCCATTCGATGTAATGACGTTGTGCGGTGTGTTTGTTGGGATCCGATGAATTGTGAGTTGATGATCAGATCTATCCTTCTTTTATTTGAGTTCTTTGTTGATCTCTTTTACGCATGATTTAGTATATCCTTGTATTTCTTATCTGAAGTTTTAGTTTGGTTTGGCCAACTAGATTAGATCTTCTTGCAATGGGAAGAGGTCCTCGGTAATGGGTTCGATCTTGCGGTGTTCAGTCCTTGTGATAGAAGGGGAGTTGATACACATGTGTTGCTTCCATTAAGAATGAAAAGTTGGGATGAATTCTTATATGCTTTTGTCTTGACTACATCATGTCATCGTTCTTAATGCATTACTTCATTCTTATGAACTTAATACACTAGATGCATGCTCGATAGTGGTCGATGTGTGAAGTAATAGTAGTAGATGCGGGCAGGAGTCGGTTGATACGTCTCCAAAGTATCTATAATTTTTGATGGTTTCATGCTATTATCTTGTCAAACTTTGGATGTTTTGTATGCCTTTTTTATCTTTTTTGGGACTAACTTATTAACTCAGTGCTAGCTCCTGTTTTTTCCGTGTTTTTGACCCTTTTCAGAGGAGAATTTTGAACGGAGTCCAAACGGAATAAAACTTCCAATTTTCTTTCCGAAACAGAAGACGATTTGGAGACTTGAGAACCAAGGCACAGGGTAACGAGGGACCCCACAAGCCCTCATGGCGCGGCCAAGGGGCCCCCCCGCCTCCCAGGCTTGTGGGCTCCCTCGGCCTCCCCAGCCCTAGGTCTTTCGCCTATATATTCCCTAAAATTCCAAAAAAATCAGGAGATCATCGAAAGTACTTTTCTGCCACCGCAAGCTTCTGTCTCCGCAAGATCCCATCTGGGGCACGTTCTGGTGCCCTGCCGGAGGGGGATTCGGATACGCATGGCTTCTTCATCAACACCATGACCTCTCCGATGATGCGTGAGTAGTTCACCATAGACCTAAGGGTTCATAGCTAGTAGCTAGATGGCTTATTCTCTCTCTTCGACCTTCAATACAAAGTTCTCCGTGATCTTCATGGAGATCTATCCGATGTAATCTTCTTTTACGGTGTGTTTGTCGAGATCCGATGAATATTGGATTTATGATTAGATTATCTATGAAACTTATTTGAGTTTCTTCTAATCTCTTATATGCATGATTTCATATCCTTGTCATTATCTTTGAGTTATGGGTTTTGTTTGGCCAACTTGATCTATGATTCTTGCAATGGGAGAAGTGCTTGGATTTGGGTTCATATCGTGCGGTGACCTCACCCAGTGATAGAAGGGGTAGCGAGGCACACATCATGTTGTTGCCATCAAGGGTAAAAAGATGGGGTTGTCATCATTGGTTTGAGTTTATCCCTCTACATCATGTCATCTTCCTTAAGGTGTTACTCTGTTCGTCATGAACACAATACACTAGATGCATGCTGGATAGCGGTCGATGTGTGGAGTAATAGTAGTAGATGCAGAAAGTATCGGTCTACTTTTCTCGGACGTGATGCCTATATGTATGATCATTGCCTTAGATATCGTCATGACTTTGCGCGGTTCTATCAACTGCTCCACACTAATTTGTTCACCCACCGTAATATTTGCTATTTTGAGAGAAGCCTCTAGTGAACACTATGGCCCCCGGGTCTACTTCACACCATATTTTCAGCCTTAGTCTTCTACTTCGTTGCACTTTCCGCCTTCAGATCTCACTTTGCAATCAATCTTGAAGGGATTGACAACCCCTTTATAGCGTTGGGTGCAAGCTCTTTTGTGTTTGTGCAGGTATTCTGGACTTGGCGCGATTCTCCTACTGGATTGATACCTTGGTTCTCAAACTGAGGGAAATACTTACTGCTCCTGTACTGCATCGCCCTTTCCTCTTCAAGGGAAAAACCAACACAAGGTCAAGAGACGATAGAAGGTTTTTGTCGCCGTTGTAGAAGGATTTCTGGCGCCGTTGCCGGGGAGGATCAAGTCAAGAACTCATCCAAGTAAGTGTCGCAAACTCATCTCTTGCATTTTTTTTGCCTGTCGTTTTCCTCTCCCCCACTTCTAAAAAACAAAAATTTACAAAAATATTTGCCTTTTTCGTTTGCCTTTCCTTTGCTTGTGTGCTATGTGCCTTCAATATGCTTGCATCTTCGCTTGCTGAAAATCTAGTGATATGGATCCTCATCCACTTGCTAATCTCTTTAAGAGTTCCAATTATGTTGATCCAATTGCTAGTGAGTTGAGTGCACTCGACTATCTTTATGGAGTTTTGCTTGAGATGCGTGAATCGGAAAATCGTGATGAAGAAATTTATGAAGTGATTCACGAGGGCTCCTTGAATGAAAAGCATGATTGCAATGGTTTCACTATAAATCCTATTAGTGTCAACCATGCTAAAAATATGCAAAACCCTAAGCTTGGGGATGCTAGTTTTCCTTTGTACACTACTTGTTGCAATGATCGTGATTGGGGTGATAATTTTTCTTATGATCTTGAAAATTTGTTTAACCCTCATGATGATTATGATGTTTGCAATAATATTGGAAGTGGGTTTGGAGAAGTCATGACTTCAGTTGATGATAATCCCACTATTTTTGAAGAGCGTCAACTTTGCATGCATGTGGATCATGAAAAGATTATCCTTTGGGGTAGCTATTTTGTTGAATTTGATTATGATCCCACATGGAATTGCAATGAGAGAGGAAAATATTGTGGTAGAAACTTTCATGTTACCAAATTACCTCTCGTCATGTAGAGATTGCTATTGTCTCTTTCTTCTTCCTTGCATATGGCAACTATTAGTTGTCTTGACAATCTATTTTCCTATAAAATGCCTATGCATAGTAAGTATGTTAGACTTAGATGTGATTTTCACATGCTTTATGATGCTCTCTTTGTGCTTCAATTCTTGTCTTTTGTGTGAGCATCATTGATATATCAATGCCTAGCTAAGGGCGTTAAACAATAGCGCTTGTTGGGAGGCAACCCAATGAATTTATCTTTTTCTTTCTGTTTTGTTGCGTCCACACCATCATAATTCTATTATGATAGTGTCTTTTGTGTTTCTTTTTGTGTTTGAGCCAAGCAAAACCTTTATGACTAGTCTTGGTGATGGTTGTTTGATCCTGCTGGAAAAAGACAGAAACTTTTTGCTCACGAGATTATTTTTCATTTTTATTCAGAAAGAGATTTTGAGTTGATTCGTTTTGCTGCTGGTTGATATGCCTTTTTCCCAGGCATTCGTAATTGTTCAGAATTTTTGAGGTAACAGAAGTATACGAAGTATACAGATTGCTACAGACTGGTCTGTTTTTGACAGATTCTGTTTTTGTTGAGTTGGTTGCTTGTTTTGATGAAACTATGGATAGTATCGGGGGTACTAGCCATGGAAAAGTGAGAATACAATAATCTAACACCAATATAAATAGAAATCAAGATTGCTACAGTACCTAAAGAAGTGGTAGTTTGTTTTCTTGTGCTAATGATATCACGAGTTTCTGTTTCAGTTTTGTGTTGTGAAGTTTTCAAGTTTTGGGTGATGTTCTCATGGACAAAGGGATAAAGAGTGGAAATAGCTCAAGCTTGGGGATGCCCAAGGCATCTCAAGCCAAATTCAAGGACACCAAAAAGCCTAAGCTTGGGGATGCCCGGGAAGGCATCCCCTCTTTCGTCTTCAATCCATCGGTAACATTACTTGGAGCTATATTTTTATTCACCACATGATATGTGCTTTTCTTGGAGCATCTCTTATCGTAAGAGTATTTTATTTTTGTTGTGTCACAATCATCCTTGCTGCACACCTTTTGAGAGAGACATGTACTCATCGTGATTTTGCTAGAATGTTCATCGTGCTTCACTTATATCTTTTGAGCTAGATAACTTTGCTCTATGTGCTTCACTTAGATCTTTTAGAGCACGGCGGTGCGTGACTTGGTAGTTGGCTTGTGCGTTTAGCACCTACCAACCCTTCCCCTAGGAGTATGCATTTAGCACTTTGTTTCGATTACTAATAAAAACTTTTGCAACAAGTATGTGAGTTCTTCATGACTAATGTGAGTCCATGGTATAGATGCACTTTCACCTTCCACCATTGCTAGCCTCTCTAGTACCGCGCAATTTTCGTCGGTGCAAAAAACCACCATATGCCTTCCTCAAAACAGCCACCATACCTACCTACTATGTCATTTTCATAGCCATTCCAAGATATATTTCCATGCAACTCCCATCGTTCTGTCTCATGACTTGTGTCGTCACTCTCATATTGCCATTGCATGATCGTAAGATAGCTAGCGAGATGTTTCAACGTCATACGCCAAGCTAGATCATTGCACCTCCTGGTACACTGCCGGAGGCATTTCCTATAGAGTCATCATCATTCTAAGCTTTGAGTTGTGAGTAAATAAAAGTGTGATAATCATCATTATTAGAGCATTTTCCCATGTGAGGAAAAAAAGAGGCCAAAGTTGCCCACAATAAAAAAAGAGATATGGAAAGAGGCCAAAGAAACCAAATAAAAAAAGAGAGAAAAAGAGAGAAGGGACAATGCTACTATCTTTTTCCACACTTGTGCTTCATAAAAGCACCATGTTCTTCATGATTGAGAGCTTCTCGTTTCGTCACCACCATATGCTAGTGGGAATATTTATTATATAACTTGGCTTGTATATTCCAATGATGGGCTTCCTCAAATTGCCCTAGGTCTTCGTGAGCAAGCAAGTTGGATGCACACCCACTAATTCTCCTTTCGAGATTTCACATACTTATAGCTCTAGTGCATCCTTTGTATGGCAATCCCTACTCATTCACATTGATATCTATTAATTGGCATCTACATAACCCTTTGATATGCCAAGTCAATGTGGCCATCTCCTCCTTTTTTGCCTCACAACCACCACCACACTCTATTCCACCTATGGTGTTATATCCATGGCCCACGCTCATGTATTGCGTGATAGTTGTAAAAGGTTTGAGAAAGTAAGAGTGCAAAAACAATTACTTGGCCAATACTGGGGTTGTGCATGATTTAAATTAGTTGTGTGGGGATGATGGAGCATAGCCAGACTATATGATTTTGTAGGGATAACTTTCTTTGGCCTTGTTATTTCGAAAGTTCATGATTTCCTTGCTAGCTTGCTTGAAGTATTATTGTTTTCATATCAAGAGCAAACTATTGTTTTGAATCTTACGTATCTGAACATTCATGTCACATGAAAGAAGTTACAAAGGACAGCCATGCTAGGTGGCATTCCACATCAAATATTCAGTCTTATCACTTCCCTGCTCGAGGACGAGCAAGAGTTAAGCTTGGGGATGCTTGATACGTCTCCAACGTATCTATAATTTTTGATGGTTTCATGCTATTATCTTGTCAAACTTTGGATGTTTTGTATGCCTTTTTTATCCTTTTTGGGACTAACTTATTAACTTAGTGCCAAGTGGCAGTTCCTGTTTTTTCCGTGTTTTTGACCCTTTTCAGAGGAGAATTTTGAAGGAGTTCAAACGGAATAAAACTTCCAAAAAGATTTTTTCCAAAACAGAAGACGATCAAGAGACTTGAGAACCAAGGCAGAGGGTCACCAGGGACCCCACAAGCCCTCATGGCGCGGCCATGGGGCCCCCGCCTGTCAGGCTTGTGGGCTCCCTGGGCCTCCCCTGCCCTAGGTGTTTCGCCTATATATTCCCTAAAATCCCAGAAAAAATCAGGAGATCATCGAAAGTACTTTTCCGCCGCCGCAAGCTTCTGTCTCCGCAAGATCCCATCTGGGCACGTTCTAGTTCCCTCCGGAGGGGGGATTCAGATACGCAGGGCTTCTTCATCAACACCATGACCTCTCCAATGATGTGTGAGTAGTTCACCATAGACCTACGGGTCCATAGCTAGTAGCTAGATGGCTTCTTATCTCTCTTGGATTTTCAATACAAAGTTCTCCATGATCTTCATGGAGATCTATCCGATGTAATCTTCTTTTGCGGTGTGTTTGTCGAGATCCGATGAATTGTGGATTTATGATCAGATTATCTATGAATCTTATTTGAGTTTCTTCTGATCTCTTATATGCATGATTTAATATCCATGTAATTCTCTTCGAGTTATGGGTTTTGTTTGGCCAACTTGATCTATGATTCTTGCAATGGGAGAAGTGCTTGGTTTTGGGTTCATACCGTGCGGTGACCTCACCCAGTGACTGAAGGGGTAGCGAGACACGCATCGTGTTGTTTCCATCAAGGGTAAAAAGATGGGGTTTTCATCATTGGTTTGAGTTTATCCCTCTACATCATGTTATCTTGCTTAAGGCGTTACTCTGTTCGTCATGAACTCAATACACTAGATGCATGTTGGATAGCGGTCGATGTGTGGAGTAATAGTAGTAGATGCAAAAAGTATCGGTTTACTTGTCTCGGACGTGATGCCTATATGTATGATCATTGCCTTAGATATCGTCATGAATTTGCGCAGTTCTATCAATTGCTCGACAGTAATTTGTTCACCCACCGTAATATTTGCTATTTTGAGAGAAGCCTCTAGTGAACACTATGGCCCCCGGGTCTACTTCACACCATATTTTCAGCCTTACTCTTTTACTTCGTTGCACTTTCCGCCTTCAGATCTCACTTTGCAATCAATCTTGAAGGGATTGACAACCCCTTTATAGTGTTGGGTGCAATCTCTTTTGTGTTTGTGCAGGTACTCTGGACTTGACGCAATTCTCCTACTGGATTGATACCTTGGTTCTCAAACTGAGGGAAATCCTTACTGATCCTGTGTTGTATCACCCTTTCCTCTTCAAGGGAAAAACCAACGCAAGCTCAAGAGACGACAGAAGGTTTCTGTCGCCGTAGCATCGGTCTACTTGATTTGGATGTGATGCCTATATCATGATCATTGCCTTGGATAGCGTCATAATTATTTGCTTTTCTATCAATTTCCCAACAGTAATGTTTACCCACCGTATTCTATTTTCTTGAGATAGATGCCATTAGTGAATCCTATGGCCCCCGGGTCTACTTTTATTATAAGATCGATCTCGTTTACTTATACAAAAATACCAAAAATACTTGCTCCAATTTTTTATCTTTTATTTATTTGTAAAACTATCAATCTATCATATATCATTCAATCTCGTTCTTGACCGGTGAGAGATTGACAACCTCTTGTGTGCATTGGGTGCGAAGGTTTGCGTTGTGTGTGCAGGTGCAGGTGTTGCTTGGTTCTCCTACTGGATTGATAACCGTGGTTTCTTAACTGAGGGAAATATTTAGTCTACTGTGCTGCATCATCCTCTCCTCTTCAGGGATAAAAATCCAACACAATTTACAAGTAGCAATCACCAACCCTCCTCCATCAGCAATCCCATGATGCTCTCCACCTGGAGTGACTAATCCCTTTGTAGGATTGCTAGTCAATGAAGAGTTGGATGAGATTCATCATGTAATCAAGTTATTTTTGTTAGGGCTTGATCCCTAGTATCCACTATGTTCGGAGATAGATCTTGCTATGACTTTGCTATGCTTAATGCTTGTCACTAGGGCCTGAGTGCGAGATTTTAGATGTGGACCGTTTACGTTTTCACCATTATATCTATACTCTTGATCCGATCTTGCAAGTTATATGCACCTGCTACGTGTTAGGATCCACATATGCCAAAGTGACAATAATTGGGATTCTTTCCGGTGATTACCATAGTTTGAGGAGTTCATGTATTCATTATGTGTTAATGCTTTGTTCCAATACTCTATGTAAAGGAGGCTTAATATCCCTTAGTTTCCTTATGGACCCCGCTGCCATGGTAGGGCAGGACAAAAGATTTCATGCAAGTTCTTTTCCATAAGCACGTATGACTATTTACGGAATACATGCCTACATTATATCGATGAACGGGAGCTAGTTCTGTGTCGCCCAATGTTGTGACTGTTATATGATGAATTTATCCACCAATATCACCAATCCAGTGCCTACGAGGTTTCCACATATTTTGCTTGCTAAGTTAGTACTATTGCTACTGCTATTACAACTGTTACAAAATTGCTATCATTGTTACCGTTACAGCTGCTACTGTTATTGTTACTGTTGCTATTGCTACCAGTGCTATGAAAACTAACATATTACTGTGCTACTATTCACGGTCTTGTAGATACTAAATCTCCAAGTGTGTCTGAATTAACAACTCACTTGTTAATACGTGCAAATATTCATTGGCTCCCCTTGTGTTGAATCAATAAATTTGGGTTGAATACTCTACCCTCGAAAATGATCATGATCCCATATACTTGTGGATTATCAACAACTCAGCTGCTAATACCTGCAAATATTGCTTGGCTCCCCTTGTGTCGAATCTATAAATTTTGGTTGAATACTCTACCCTCGAAAACTATCACGATCCCATATACTTGTGGGTTAACACCTATGGACCCGTAGGTCTGGTATGAACTACTCACGCATCATTGGAGGAGCACCAATGA
This sequence comes from Hordeum vulgare subsp. vulgare, assembly GCF_904849725.1. Lineage (NCBI taxonomy): Eukaryota > Viridiplantae > Streptophyta > Magnoliopsida > Poales > Poaceae > Hordeum > Hordeum vulgare. The sequence goes on along the minus strand of NC_058520.1, from coordinate 507,841,181 downwards.
GGATAGTGAACCCCTCCATGATCGTGTTCCTCTCTAGGACATGCTCTAGATTGGATTTCGTGTCTTCTTTGCGGCAGCTCAAATGATTTTTGTCGATCCCTCTAGGGTTTTCTGAATATTGGGATATTTATAGAGCTGAGAGCCGGTGGAGGACGTGCCCGAGGGCCCCACTAGATACCAGGTCACGCCAGGGGCCTGAGGCGCGCCCTCGTGTCTAGTGGGCCCCGTGGGCCTCATCAGCCTTGGGTTCGAGCTCATTCTTGTCTCCCAAGTTTCATTCTGGTAAACAAAATCTTCGTGAAGTTTCATGTCATTTGGACTTCATTTGATATTGATTTTCGGCGAAGGAAAAAATAGGAAAAAACAACAACTAGCACTAGGCACTATGTCAATAGGTTAGTCCCAAAAAATGATATAAAGTTGCTATAAAATGATCACAAAACAGCCAAGAATAATAATATAACAGCATGGAACAATCAAAAATTATAGATACGTTGGAGACGTATCAAAGCACGCGGTGGATATCGTTATGTTCTTACTTCACAGATGATTTGAGTAGATATGGGTATATGTACTTGATGAATCACAAGTGTGAAATGTTGAAAAGTTCAAGCTATATTAGAGTGAAGTCAAAGATCGTCATGACAAGAGCGTAAAATGTCTATGATGTGATCATGGAGGTGAATATCTGAGTTTCAGGTTTGGTATACATTTAAGACATTATGGAAATTGTTTCACAACTCATGCCACCTGGAACACCATAGTGTGATGGTGTGTTCATACGTTGTAGTCGTGCCCTATTGGATATGGTGCGTACTATGATGTCTCTTACCGATTTGCCACGATCGTTTTGGGGTTGTGCATTAGAAACAACCACATTCACTTTAAATAGGCCACCATATAATTCTGTTGAGATGACATCATATGAATTATGGTTTGGCAAGAAACCTAAGCTCTCGTTTCTTAAAGTTTGGGACTGCGATGCTTATGTCAAACGGATTCAGCCTGATAAGCTCGAACCCAAGGCGGATAAATGCATCTTCATAGGATACCCAAAGGAAACAGTTGGGTATGCCTCCTATCTCAGATTTGAAGGGGAAGTGTTTGTTTCTAAGAACGGGTCATTTCTTAAGAAAAGAAATATCTCAAAAGAATTGAGTGGGAGGATGGTGGAACTTGATGAGGTTATTGAACCCTCACTTCAACCACAGAGTAGTAGGTTGCAATACACCAGTTGAAGAGGAAGCTAATTATGGAGATCATGAAGCTTTGGATCAAGTTACTTCCAAACCTCGTAGGTCAGCAAGGACACGTAGTGCTCCAGAATGGTACGGTAATCCTCTCTTGGAAGTCATGTTGTTGGACAACAACGAACCTATGAGCTATGGAGAATATATGGTGGGCCCGAATTCTGACAAATGGCTCGAGGCCATGAAATCAAGATCCATGTATGAAAACAAAGTGTGGACTTTGGAAGAACTATTTGATGGTCATAAGGCTATTAAGTACAAATGAATCTTTAAAAGGAAGATACATGATGATGGTAATTATCACCATTTAGAAAGCTCGACTTGTCGCCAAGGGGTTTCCTAAAAGTTAAAGGAGTTTACTATGATGAGACTTTCTCAACCGTAGCGATGCTAAAGTCTGTTGGAATTATGTTAGCACTTGCTGCATTGTTCAATTATAAAATCTGGAAGATGGTTGTCAAAGCACTGTTTCCTTAACGGTTTCCTTGAGGAAAGGTTGTATGTGATACAACCAAAAGGTTTTGTCGTTCCTAAGGATGCTTAAAGGCATGCGAGCTCCAGTGGTCTATTTATGGACTAGTGCAAGCATCTCAGAGTTGGAATAAGCGCTTTGATGAGTGATCCAAGCTTTTGGTTTATACAAAGTTTATGAAGAAACTTGTATTTACAAGAAAGTGAGTGGGAGCACTATAGAATTTCTGATAAGTATATTTTGGTTGACATATTGTTGAACGGAAATGATCTAGAATTTCTGGAAAGCATAAAGGGATGTTTGAAATGAGTTTTTCAAAGGAAAACCTGGATAAAGCTACTTAAAATATTGGGCATCAAGATCTATAGAGATATATCAAGATGCTTGATAAAACTTTCAATAAAGACTTCATTGACAAGATTTTGAAGGACTTCAAGATGGATTAGTCAAAGAAGGAGTTCTTGACTGTATTATAAGGTGTGAGTTTGAGTAAGACTCAAAGCCGACCACAAGATAAGAAAGAGAAATGACGAAGGTTGTCCCCTATGCCTTAGCCGTAGGCTATATAGTATGAAATGTTGTGTACCGCACGTGGTGTGTGCCTTGCCATGAGTCTGTCAAGGGGTACAAGACTGATCCAGGAGTGGATCACTGGACAGCGGTCAAAGCTATCCTTAGTAACTAGAGGACTAAGGAAATGTTTCCCGGTTATGGAGGTGATAAAAGAGTTCGCCTTAAAGGGTTGCGTCAATGCAAGCTTTGACACCAATCTGGATGACTGTGAGTAGCAAAGCGGATTCGTATAGTGGAATAGTCATCTGGAATAGTTCCAAGTGGAGTGTGGTAGAAGAATCTACACTATGACATAGAGATTTCTAAAGTACACACGGAACTGAATGTTGCAAACTCGTTGACTACAACCTCTCTCACAAGCAAAACATGATCAAACCCTAGAACTCATTGGGTGTTAATCACATGGTGACGTGAACTAGATTATTGACTCTAGTGCAAGTGGGAGACTGTTGGAAATATGCTCTGGAGGCAATAATAAATTGGTTATTATCATATTTCCTTGTTCATGATAATCATTTATTATCCGTGCTATAATTGTATTGATTGGAAACTCAAACACATGTGTGGATACATAGACAACAAAGTGTCCCTAGTAAGCCTCTACTAGACTAGCTCGCTGATCAAAGATGGTTAATGTTTCATAGCCATAGACATGAGTTTTATTTGATAACAGGATCACATCATTAGGAGAATGATGTGACGGACAAGACCCAAACCGCAAGAATAGAATTTGACCGTATGACTAAGTTTATTGTCGTTGCTTTCTCCATGTCAATGTATGTGTTCCTATAACTATGAGATCATGAAACTCCATAACACTGGAGGAATGCCTTGTGTGTATAAAATGTCATGACATAACTAGGTGATTATAAAGATGCTCTACAGGTATCTCCGAGGGTGTGTGTTGGGTTGGGATGGATCGAGAGTGGGATTTGGCACTCCGTATGACGGAGAGGTATCTCTGGGCCCACTCGGTAATATCACATCACAAGAAGCTTGCAAGCAATGTGACAAAGATTTAGTCATGGGATCTTGTATTACAGAACGAGTAAGGTGACTTGCCAGTAACGAAATTGAACTAGGTATGGAGATACCGACGATCGAATCTCGGGCAAATAACATACCGCCGGACAAAGGGAACGGCGTACGCGATTGACTGAATCCTTGACATCGTGGTTCGACCAATAATGATCTTCATGGAATATGTGGGAACCAATATGGACATCTATGTTCTGCTATTGGTTATTGACCGGAGAGGTGTCTCCGTCATGTCCACATGATTCTCGAATCCGTAGGGTCCGCACGCTTAACGCTCAATTGAGGCTAGAGTAGTATTGGGATATGTACATTGGTGACTGAATGTTGTTTGGTGTACCGGATGAGATCCTTGATGTCAGGAGGAGTTTCGGAATGTACCAGAGGTAAAGATTCATATATGGTAAGTCCTAGTTTGCCTACGAGAAAAGTGTCCGGCATTACTCGTAGTGTATTGAGGTGCCGAAAGGGTTTCGAGGGTCTACCGGGGGTCCACCTGCCCCCTGGGCCCACATGGGTTGTAGGAGTGGCACCCTAGCCACCGTAGGCGAGGGGCATCAGCTCCTAGAGGCAAAATTTTCTTGGGGGCAAGAGTCCCAAAGGGACAAGGCACCCCGGAGGTGCCTTGGAGGAGGGGGACTCCTCCCTTCCTTGTGGAGGGAGGACTCCACCCTAGCCGCCGACCCTCCTTGGAGGAGGGGCCAAGGGCTGCGACCTGAACCTGCCCTTGAATCCTATATATAGTAGAGGATAGGGGGCTGGAAACAACGATTCCCACACCTTGCGGCCTTCCCTCTCTCCCGTGCTTCCTCATTCACGGTTTCGGAGGTGCTTGGCGAAGCCCTGCTGGGATTGCTCCACCACCATTACCACCACGTCATTGTGCTGGTTGAGATCTCATATACTTCTCCTTCCTCTCTTGTGGGATCAAGAAGGAGGAGGCGTGATTGAGCCACACATGTGATAATGAGTTGTGTGTTGATACGGTTTTGTCCTAAGGTGCCTTATGTGAGGCGCACACGTGAAGGATACACACTGGAGGATTTGCAATATGTTCATAATTCGCTTATAGTGGGTGGTGAGAGTGACAAAACTTACACCCGAGTAAGGGAGTTGTGCGCGTATCGGAGTAAAGAGGACTTGATGTCTAATGATATGGTTGGGTTTACCTTAATGATGTCTAATACTATGGTTGGGTTTACCTTAATGATTTCTAGAAGTGCATATGATCCAAGTACGGAAAGTATGTTGCCGTATGCCTCTCCCTCATTACACATGATAAGTATCTAACATGTTATATTCAATTGGCTATGGACAATCTTTTTCTTGAGTTACACAAAAAGCTTTCTACTAAACAGCCCCTAACTTTTATTTCCAAACTCTTTATTTTCTTGAAAAATAGCACCTAACTTTTATTTACTTGTTCTTTATTACCTTGCAAACCTATCCATTACACCTACTAAGTAATTCTAGTTTTATTTTTGTTTTAGGTAAAGCAACCGTTAAGTGTGCGTAGAGTTGTATCGGTGGTTGATAGAACTTGATGGGTTATTTGTTCTACCTTTAGCTCCTCATGGGTTCGACACTCTTACTCATCAAAAAAGGCAACAAACGATCCCCTACACTTGTGGCTTATCAAGACCTTTTTCTGGCGCCGTTGCCGGGGAGCAATAGCGTGGGGTGAATATTATCGTGCGTTCTTGTTTTCTTTACCACTAAGTAGTTATTATTTTGTTCTTATTTTCTATCTTTAGTTATGGGTAGGATATGCAAAGTATCGAAAAAATAGTTGTACCTACCAAACCATTGGTTGAAGAACCACCCAAAATCTATCATACTACTAAAGCTTTTTTACTTGGATCATCTTTGATCCCTATATGCTCGTGCTGAAACCCCAACTAGTTTAGTTGAGGGAAATCATTAGATGAGCATGCTTATTATGTGCGACACCGCTTATCTCAAAAATGGAAGCTTTTATGGCATCATATTAATACATTGCATTGCTATGCTTGGAATTTATGTGAAATATATGATTTTACTTGTTGTTCTGAAGACCCTAAGAAACACCTTGCCTACCAATGTGAGTTTAGTGATAATGGAATCTTATCTTCTTATGCTAAAGGTGTGTATAGTTATTATGATGTTTAACAAATTGAAGAATTTGTTGCTTTTAAGGGTGCTTATGAAATTGGTTCTTTGATTGAAAAGTATGATCCTACTCTCTCCAAATCTAAATATTTTGCCATATTAAATATTGCTATGCAAACTATGCTTCTAATGCTTGTGTTAAACTATATATTGAGGACTACTCTGTTGTCCAAGAAGAGAGTAATATTTTGCACGAGCCTATGGAAGAAGAAATTGATGAATCTATGAGATCATTGGATGAAAAAGATGATGAGAAGAGTGAAGAACAAAAGGAGGAAGAGCGGATTAGCTACTTGTGTCCACCTTCTGATGAGAATAACTCTTCAACTCATACATTTTTTAATTTTCCTTCATGCTTACCGAAGTATGAATGCTATGGTAACTTCTATGATCCCGTTGATTCTTTTGAAATATCCCTTTCTGATGAAACTGATGCTTGCTATGCTTGTGGCCAAGATGCCAATATGAATTATGCTTGTGAAGATGAACTTGTTGTAGTTCCTTATGTTAAGAATGAAGTTGTTGCTATTGCACCCACACATGATAGTCCTATTATCTTTTTGAATTATCCCATGATGCAATATTTATTCATGGCAATGATCATATATATAGGCATTACGTCCATAAGCAAGTAGACCGACTCCTCCATTCATCTACTGCTATTACTCCACCCATTGACCGCTATCCAGCATGCATCCAAAGTATTAAGTAAAAATAGAGTAATGATGTTGGAAATATGTCCTTGAGGAAATAATAAAATGTTTATTATTATATTTCCTAGTTCCTGATAATCATGTATTGTCCATGCTGTTGGGGAATGTTGGAGGAGAAACAAAAAATTTCCTACGCACACGAAGACCTATCATGGTGATGTCCATCTACGAGAGGAGATTGGATCTACGTACCCTTGTAATTCGCTAAGCGGGAAGCGTTAAGAAAGGCGGTTGATGTAGTGGTACCACTTCGTGATTCAAATCACCATCGTCCCACAATTCATCCCACGAACGGTTCCAATCTAGCGCCAAACGGACGGCATCTCCGCGTTCAGCACACGTACAACTCGATGACGATCTCAGCCTTCTTGATCGAGCAAGCAAGACGGAGAAGTAGATGAGTTCTCTGGCAGTGTGACGGCGCTCCGGTGGTGGTGATGATCTACTCCTGTAGGGCTCCGCCCGAGCTCCGCAGAAATCCGATCTAGAGGTAAAACTATGTGGAATAGGCTAGAGTTGCACGTGGCAAAGTTGTGTCTCAAAAAGCCCTAAACTACCAATATATATACGAGGAGGAGAGGGGCTAGCCTTGGGGCACAAGGGCTCCAAGGGTGCGCCGGCCGAAGGGGGAGAAGGACTCCTCCTCCAATTCGGTTTGGGAAGGAGGAGTCCTCCTCTTCCTTCCCACCTCCCTTTTTCCTTTTTTTCTTCTTTCTTTTGGTATTTTTGCTTGTGGCGCCATAGCCCTATTGGGCTGACTCCACCAGCCCACTAATGACTTGGTGCGCCATGGGCTCACTCCCGAGTGGGTGGGCCCCTCCCGGTAAACACCCAGAACCCATTCGTCACTCCCGGTACACTGCGAGTAATGCCCGAAACTTTCCAGTGACCAAATGAAACCATCCTATATATCAATATTCGTTTCCGGACCATTTCGGAAACCCTCGTGACGTCCATGATCTCATCCAGGACTCCGAAAAACATTCAGTAACCACACATATAACTCAACTATACTAAACCATCATCGAACCTTAAGTGTGCGGACCCTACGGGTTCGAGAACTATGTAGACATGACCCGAGACACTCCTCAGTCAATATCCAATAGTGGGACCTGGATGCCCATATTGGATCCTACATATTCTTCGAAGATCTTATCGGTTGAACCTTGCTACGTCGACAGAAACCTTCTCTCGTCTCTTGAGCTTGCGTTGGTTTTTCCCTTGAAGAGGAAAGGGTGATGGAGCACAGGAGCAGTAAGTATTTCCCTAAGTTTGAGAACCAAGGTATCAACCCAGTAGGAGAATCTCATCAAGTCCAGAGTACCTGCGCAAACACAAAAGAGCTTGCACCCAACGCTATAAAGGGGTTGTCAATCCCTTCAAGATTGATTGCAAAGTGAGATCTGAAGGCGGAAAGTGCAACGAAGTAAAAGAGTAAGGCTGAAAATATGGTGTGAAGTAGACCCGGGGGCCATAGTGTTCACTAGAGGCTTCTCTCAAAATGGCAAATATTACGGTGGATGAACAAATTACTGTCGAGCAATTGATAGAACCGCACAAAGTCATGATGATATCTAAGGCAATGATCATACATATAGGCATCATGTCCGAGACAAGTAGACCGATACTTTCTGCATCTACTACTATTACTCCACACATCGACCGCTATCCAGCATGCATTTAGTGTATTGAGTTCATGAAGAACAGAGTAATGCCTTAAGCAAGATGACATGATGTAGAGGGATAAACTCAAACTAATGATGAAAACCCCATCTTTTTACCCTTGATGGCAACAACACGATGCGTGCCTCGCTACCCCTTCAGTCACTGGGTGAGGTCACCGCATGCTATGAACCCAAAACCAAGCACTTCTCCCATTGCAAGAATCATAGATCAAGTTGGCCAAACAAAACTCACAACTCGAAGAGAATTACAAGGATATGAAATCATGAATATAAGAGATCAGAAGAAACTCAAATAAGATTCATAGATAATCTGATCATAAATCCACAATTCATCGGATCTCGACAAACACACCGCAAAAGAAGATTACATCGGATAGATCTCCATGAAGATCATGGAGAATTTTGTATTGAAGATCCAAGAGAGAGAAGAAGTCATCTAGCTACTAGCTATGGACCCGTAGGTCTATGGTGAACTACTCACGCATCATCGGAGAGGTTATGGTGTTGATGAAGAAGCCCTCCGTATCTGAATCCCCCCTCTGGCTGGACACCAGAACGTGCCCCAGATGGGATCTTGCGGAGACAGAAGCTTGCGGCGGCGGAAAAGTACTTTCGATGATCTCCTAATTTTTTCTGGGATTTTAGGGAATATATAGGCGAAAGACCTAGGGCAGAGGAGGTCCAGGGAGCCCACAAGCCTGGGAGGCGCGGCCCCCCTGGCCGCGGCTAGGGGGCTTGTGGGGTCCCTGCTGGCCCCCTGCCTTGGTTCTCAAGTCTCCCGATCGTCTTCTGTTTCGGAAAAAATATTTTCGGAAGTTTTATTCCATTTGGACTCCGTTAAAATTCCTCCTCTGAAAAGGGTCAAAAACACGAAAAAACAGGAACTTGCGCTTGGCACTGAGTTAATAAGTTAGTCCCAAAAAAGATATAAAAGGCATACAAAACATCCAAAGTTTGACAAGATAATAGCATGAAACCATCAAAAAATATAGATACATTGGAGACGTATCAAAGCACAAGTTTGAAACGTTTGAAAAGTTCAAGCAATTTCAGAGTAAATTTGATAATCATCATAAAAATAAGATAAAGTTTCTGCGATCTGATCGTGGAGGATAATATTTGAGTTATGAGTTTGTTATGCACTTAAGACAATGTGGAATTGTTTCACACCTCACGCCGCCTAGAACACCACAGCGTAATGGTGTGTCCGAACATTGTAATCGTACCTTATTGGATATGGTGTGTTCTATGATCTCTCTTACCGATTTGCCACTATCATTTTGGGGTTACGCATTAGAGACAACTGCATTCACTTTAAATATGACACTATCATTTTGGGGTTACGCATCAGAGATGACATCGTATGAATTATGGATTGGCAAGAAACCTAAGCTTTCATATCTTAAAGTTTGGGGTTGCGACGCTTATGTCAAAAGGCTTCAGTCTAATAAGCTCGAACCCAAAGCAGAGAATTGTGTCTTCATAGGATACCCGAAGTAAACAGTTGGGTATACCTTATATCTCATATCCGAAGGCAAAGGGTTTGTTGCTAAGGATGGATCCTTTCTAGAGAAAGAGTTTCTCTCAAAAGAATTGAGTGGGAGGAAGGTAGAACTTGATGAGGTTATTGAACCATCACTTCAATTAGAGAGTAGCATGACACAGAAAGATGTTTCTATGATGCCTACACCCATTGAAGATAAAGCTAATGATGATGATCATGAATCTTCTGATCAAGTTACTATTGAACCTCGTAGGTCGACAAGGACACGTAGTGCTCGTGAGTGGTACAGTAATCCTGTCTTGGAGGTCATGTTGTTGGACAACACTGAACTATGAGCTATGGAGAAGCGATGGTGGGCCTGGATTCCAACAAATGGCTAGTGGCCATTAAATCTCAGATAGGATCCAAGTATGAAAACAAAGTATGGACTTTGGAAGTATTACTTGATGGTCGAAAGGCTATTCAGAACAAATGTATTTTTAAGAGGAAGACATACACGGACGGTAATGTCACTGTCTATAAAGCATGACTTGTTGCGAAGGGGTTTTCACAAGTTCAAGGAGTACACTACGATGAGACTTTCTCACCCGTAGCGATGCTTAAGTCCGTCAGAATCATGTGAGCAACAACTGCATTTTTTACTATGAAATCTCACAGATGGATGTCAAAACAACGTTCCTTAATGGTTTACTTAAGGAAGAGTTGTATATGATACAACCGGAAGGTTTTTTCGATCCTGAAAATGCTGACAAAGTATGCAAGCTCGAGCGATCCATTTATGGACTGGTGCAAGCATCTCGTAGTTGGAATCTTCGCTTTGATGAAGTGATCAAAGCGTTTGGGTTTATACAAGTTTAAGGAGAAGCTTGTATTTACAAGAAAGTGAGTGGGAGCTCTGTAGCATTTCTAATATTATATGTGGATGGCATATTGCTGACTGGAAACAATATAGAACTTTTGGAAAGCATGAAGATATATTTGAACAATAGTTTTTCAATGAAAGGCCTCGGAGAAGCTTCTTACATATTAGGCATCAAGATCTATAGAGATAGACCGATACGCTTAATAGGACTTTCACAAAGCACATACCTTGACAAGGTTTTGAAGAAGTTCAAAATGGATCAGTCCAACAAGGGATTCTTGCGTCTCCTACAAGGTGTGAATTTGAGTAAGACTCAATTCCCAACAACTACAGAGGATAGAGAAAAGATGAGTGTCATCCCCTATGCCTAAGCCATACGCTCTATCATGTATGCAATGTTGTGCACAAGACCACATGCCAGCCTTTCCATAAGTATGGACGGAAGGTTTCAAAGTGATCCAGGAGTGGAACACTAGACATCAATCAAGAATATACTCAAGTACCTAAAGAGGACTAAGGGGATGCTTCTCATTTATGGAAGTGATCAAGAGATCCCCGTAAAGGGTTACGTCGATGCTAGCTTTGACACAAATCTGGATGACTCTAATTCTCAAACCGGATACGTAATTATTCCGAATGGTGAAGCGCTTAGCTGGTGTAGTTCCAAGCAAAGTGTGGTAGCAAATCGTACATGTGAAGCGGAGTACATAGCTGCTTCATAAGCAGCAAAGGAAGGTGTCTGGATGAAGCACTTCATGATGGATCTTGGAGTTGTGTCGAGTGCACTCGATCCAATGACCCTCTTCTGTGACAACACTGGTGCCATTGCTCTAGCCAAGGAACCCAGGTTTGACCAAAGGACCAGACACACAAAGTGTCGCTTCAATTCCATCCATGATTATATCAAGGAGGAAGACATAAAAATTTGCAAAGGACATACGAACCTGAATGTTGCACACCCGTTGAATAAACCTCTCTCACAAGAAAAACATGACCAGCATCAGAATTCTATGAGTGTTAGATTCATTACCATATAATACTAGATTATTGACTCTAGTGCAAGTGGGAGACTATTGGAAATATGCCTTAGAGGCAATAATAAATTGATTATTATCATATTTCCTTGTTCATGATAACATTTTATTATCCATGCTCTAATTGTATTGATTGGAAACTCAGATACATGTGTGGATACATAGACAACACCATGTCCCTAGTAAGCCTCTACTAAACTAGCTTGTTGAGCAAAGATGGTTAAGGTTTCCTATCCATAGTCATGAGTTGTCATTTGATAACGGGATCACATTACTAGGAGAACGATGTGATGGAAAAGACCCAACCATAAGCATAGCATATGACTGTATCACTAAGTTTATTGCTATTGCTTTCTACAAGTCAAGTATATGTTCCGAAGACTATGAGATCATACAACTCTGTGACACCGGAGGAATGCCTTGTGTATAGAAAATGTCACAACATAACTGGGTGATCATAAATATGCTCTAGAGGTATCCCCGAGGGTGTCTATTGGGTTGGCATTGATCGAGACTGGGATTTGTCACTCCGTATGACAAAGAGGTATCTCTGGGCCCACTCGGTAATACAACATCACAAGAATCTTGCAAGCAATGTGACTAAGGAGTTAGTCATCGGATCTTCTATTATGGAACGAGTAAAGAGACTTGCCAGTAACGAGATTGAGCTAGATATAGAGATACCGACGATCTAATCTCGGGCAATTAACATACTGTTGAACAAAAGGGCACTGCATACGTGATTGATTGAATCCTTGGCATCGTGGTTCGACCGATAAAAATGTTCGTGAAATATGTAGGAACCAATATGGGCATCCATGTCCCGCTATTGGTTATTAACCGTAGAGGTGTCTCGGTCATGGCTGCATAGTTCTCGAACCCGCAGGATCCGCACGCTTAACGTTCGATGATGATATAATATTGTTGAGTTGTATATGTTGGTAATAAAAGGTTGGTCAGAGTCCCGGATAATATCATAGACATGACGAGTATCTTTGGAATGGTCTAGATGTAAAGATTCATATATAGGAAGTTCCGTTTTGGTCACCAGAAAGGTTTCGGGCATCACCAATAATGTACTCGGAGTGCCAGAAGTGTTCCGGGTCCACCGAAAGGGGACCACCTATCCTAGAGGGAGCACATGGGCTGGTAGGGGTGAGCACTAGCCCCTCACAGGCTGGGCGCCCCTCCCACCTAGGCCCATGTGGCTACATGGCGGAGGGCCAATCCCATATGGGTGGCGCCACCCTAACATGGGTGGCAAGCCACCTCCTTGGCCACCGCCCCCACCATAGGGGAAACCCTAGGTCAGCCCTCCTCCACCCCTCCTCCTATATATATGAGAGGAGAAGGAGGCAACCAACACACCAAGCCTTGGCAGTGCCCTACCTCTCTCTAGATCAGTTTTTCTCCTGTCGCGTATGCGGCAGTGCTTGGTGAAGCTCTGCCGAGATCGCACCATCGCCACTGACACCACACCTCGTGATACCGAAGAAATCTTCTACTACTCCACCTACAATTGATGGATTGAGGAGGTGGAGATGTTGTCGAGCCGTACGTGTGTTGAACGCATAGATGTCGTCCATTCAGTGCTAGATCGGGACGAATCGTGACTGGATCGCGAAGACGTTTGACAACATCAACCGCGTTTCTTAACGCTTCCTCTTAGCTATCTACAAGGGTATGTAGACGCACTCCCCCTCTCGTAGCTATAAATCTCCATAGGTAGATCTTGGGTGTGCATATGATTTTTTGTTTCCCATGCAATGTTCCCCAACAACAATGTATACAAAAAACGTGTGAAGGCATCACACACGTTTGCGTTTTTAGCACCATGTGCACTCATATGCTACATCACATACACACTTTTTGCAAAAACTCTATGCATGACATCACACGCAGTTGCATTATAATAAATGTGTGCAATGATAGAGTACATCACACACACATCATTTATAAAAACCATGTGCAAAGCCTCACACACATTTATGTTTTTCTCAAACCGTGTGCAATAATAGCCAACATCACACACACATTTTTTGTAAAAAATGTTTCGATGACATCGCACGCAATTATTATTTATGAAATGTGTGTGATGTTACAACATCATACATGCTTTTTTGTGATGTTACATCGCACACGCTATGTTGTAAATCACAAACAGTCTCGTCAAAGGGTGTCTGATGCATGTGTTGTCTTTGGACCATCCTGCAGTGGTGTACTATTATTCCACTCATCAACCGCTATCCAAGTGCATCTAAAGTATGAAGTAAAAACAGAGTAATTCTTGAAGCAAGATGACATGATGTAGACAAAGTAAAGTCAACTAATATGAATAAACCCCATCATTTTATCCTTAATGGTCGCAGTACAATACGCGTCATGTCCCTTTCTGTCATTGGGATATAGCACCGCAAGATTGAACCCATTACAACGCACCACTCCCGCTAAAGATAAATAAATCAAGTTGGCCAAACCAAATCGATAGATCGGAGAGAAATACGAAGCTATCATAATCTTGCATATAAGACTTTAGAGATGACTCAAATACTTTTTATGAATAATCTGAACGTAAACCGACAATTCATCGGACCCCAACAAACACACCACAAAGAGGATTACAAAAAATAGATCACAACCGGAATCACGGTGATCTTTGCATTGAAGAACATAGAGAGAGATAGTCATCTAGGTACTATTGACCCATAGGTTTGTGGTAGACTACTCATATGTCACAGTCCAAGTTTGCCTTGCTTGCCATTGCATTTTCATGCATGCATTCAAATTGCATTGAGTTTGGAAATGGGAAGTCATCAAGCCCCAATGAATTGAAATTTGACAAAAAGCAAAAAAAAATTACCTTAAAATGAACGAGGAAAATGTTCGAAATATCTCAGAAAATAGTGACATGAAATAAATTTGTCAAACCAAAATTTTAGGTCACAGGAACATTTTGAAATGGATTTTTGATTTGATCAAATAACTCTTTGGAATGGAGTAATTTTTATTTTTATAAATTAAAAGTGTCAAAAATGTTGAAACTATTATGTGGCATTGGTTATTTTTATCATTGTCACATAACACTATTTTAGGGTTTTATAAATTGGTTAAACAATTTATTTAAAATCCAAAACCCAAATGTCAGAAAGAAATAAAACCAAAAATAGGAAAAATAGAGGGAAGACCTTACCTTGCACTCACCTCCTGGCCCAGCCCACTAGGGGGGGGGGGTTCCCTGTCGTCTCCCTCCTCCTGCCAGAAGGCAGGGGAGAAGTTGGGCACGGCGGCAGCCCCAGGAGCCACCTCCTGCTTTGCCGTGTCGCCTCCCCCTTGCTCTCTCTCGCCAGCGCGATATCGAGCCCCTCCTCAGATCCTCCCCGCTCCATTCCCCTCCTCTCTTCCTCTGTTTCTTGCTCATCTCGCAGCCATTGCCGATCTACTCGAGCTCGTCTCCAGAGCTTCCCCGGCCACCCCTCGCCCCCCTGATCGGCTGAACAGCTCCGCCTCAACGAGTCGCTCCTTTACGTCAACCTCCCCGAGAACCCGAGCCACCGCAGCGTCGCCATCGCCACCTTCTTCCTACTCCGGTCGCCGGAGCTCCCCGCTTCGATTCGCCGGCCAGCGACCCTCTCCGGTGCTCTCGATGCCAAAAATGGAGCTGCAGTGAGCCCCTGCTCCTTTTCCCTCTCTCCCCGCTCGATAGCTTCCCCTGAACTCCTCCCCGATGAGCCCAACTTCTGGCCGCCGCGCACGCTCGTCGCCGTCATCTTTTCCGGCCACCCTAGCTTCTCCTGATGCCCCTGCCAGATCGGGCGATTCGCCAGCGTCCCGTAGCCGCAAACCGCGCTAGATTTGGACCCTTGTAGCGCAAATTAGCACAACTTTGGCGAGCTCTTCGCGGCGGCTTAGTCGTCGGCGACCACTCTCCGGTAGCCGTCGACGTGGCAAGTCATTAGCGCCTAACCACATCTCCCACACCCACTGACAGAGGGCCCCACGCCTGGTCAAACCCCAATTAGGGGCTCGTCAGCACGGGTTTAGCCGCTGGTTCACTGACTAGTGGGCCCCACCGGTCAGGTTTGACCTGGACCGGCTGGTTGACCTGCTGACGCAGGGATGACATCAGCGTGACGCAGTAATAGCTTTTTATGATTTATTATAATTCCAGAAAATTGCTAAAACTTCTAAAATTCATAGAAATTATCTGTAAGTCCAATGAAAATAATTTATATATGAAAAATGATCAGAAAAATCAAAAGAATCTGATTATGGTATTTTCATGCTGGTTTGAGAAAGTTAACATCACCAAATAGGAAAAGTAATGGTTAGGGTAAATTTAATAAATAGTTTGAAGTTGGAATTTGATATAAATTTGAATTCCACTTCAACTAACAAGACCAAACATTGAGCTAGGAAAACCAGTACCTCAAAATGCCATCTTCATGCATGATAAAACAATTTATGCGTGAGCATCAGGTCGAATCAATTAAAGGGTATCCAGAAAATACCTTGCTTGAAGTGATATTTGAATTCTAATTCAAATCCAGCTTCAACCTAAGAAATGGTAGCTATATTGGCCCTTCCACTTCTCATCTTCATTTCATGGTCATGCATCACAGTG
Organism: Hordeum vulgare subsp. vulgare; assembly: GCF_904849725.1. Classification (NCBI taxonomy): domain Eukaryota; kingdom Viridiplantae; phylum Streptophyta; class Magnoliopsida; order Poales; family Poaceae; genus Hordeum; species Hordeum vulgare. The sequence goes on along the minus strand of NC_058520.1, from coordinate 507,825,284 downwards.
TTGCATTTCTGTGGAGTAATTATTGTTCTTTCCTGTTTGTCGGTACTGTTCCCTTTCGGTAGATGATGGTTCCAACGATGTGATCGTTGACATTGATGAAGACTCATTGCTATCTTCAGACGTGTCAGGCAAGCAAACCCCCTTGAGCATACTGATATAAATCCACTCTCTCGCTCCTGATCTCTTTGATTGCATTAGGACAAATACGATTCAACTGTTACATGTTCTCGGTAGTTGAACCCATTCCTCTGCATGACCTGATTTTGCCACAGTAAATAGTTGAAACCACTTAGCATGAGTAGCAACTGCTCGAGTCTTGTTGTGCTTACTCATCCATGCTTGTTTACTGTGCCTGCTATGCTTAGAGTTGTGTCGGGTCTGATCCATCTCGGTGATGAATCGTAATGCTGGTGTTCATGTTCTACCATGTGAGAGTAAAGGTGTGAATCCGATTTGGTAAAGGTAGCGATGAGAGGCCATGTAGGAGTACATGGTGGGTTGTCTCATTGAGACCGTCCTTAAGAAATGGGTTATGTGTATGTTATCCAAGACAAGATACTACCACACATTGGGATACTTAATTGACCCTCTTGGCTTCTTAATCGCCTAGATCTCTGTCGAGGAGTTGCAATTATTTTCTGGTGTTTGTAGGAAAAGTGTTGGCGGTCATGTTTAGCTCTGCCCGACGGGGTAGGCTTCTCTGCGGTAGATACACAGTGGCATGGTGTACCAAGTGACACCCGAATGGTGGGCTTCGGAACCCTGCGCACATCGTTTGGGGGCGTAGAGGAAACCTCGCCGGACTTCCTTGCGGGTTCACTCTCAAATAGGCGATAAACCTTGACCAGGGTCTTGTGTGGTTAACGGTCGTGGCCGACACCCACGCCAGTGCTTCCGCTTGAAGGTTGTCGAGATGCATGACGTGCATATGGTGCTAAGTGGTGAGAGCATGTGTGAAGAAGTATACCCCTGCAGGGTGATTTAATCTGTTCGAATAGCCGCGTCCTCGGATATGGACTACTTGGAAACATTACGTGGTACATAGACAACTTAAATGGATACTCTAAAACATGTGGGATTCGACACCTAGTTGTGTGCCTTTAGTAGTACTCTTTACGGGGAAATGCCTCTTTGTACTTCCACCGACCTTGGTAGCTTGCTACTGCTCCGGACACATTGATTGACCGGCATGTATCCTTCTTTGTTGTGGTGTCTGTCCCTTCGGGGAAATGTCACGCGGTGTAATGGAGTCCTTGTAGCTTGCTACGACTCGTCTACACACGCTGATGAACGACACCTGCTTTGCTGGGTTATGTATGCCTGTCCCTGTACGGATGTACCACTTGGGTTTATAACTAGCCATGTCGACCCGGGTTCTTGTTGTTTGAATGCTAGCGACACATTCATATACGTGAGCCAAAAGACGCAAACGGTCCCGGCCAAGGTAAGGTGACAGCCGTGGAGTTTACCGTGCGTGAGGCCGCAAAGTGATGTGATGTGTTACAGGCTGGGTTCTTATGATTCAGGATCGGGGTCCCGACATCATACATCACCATGGGAGAAACAAGGTTAATGTTGAGGCCCTCGGTGGTTCATCCCCCCTCCGATAGTGGACCGGAACAGGGCTCCAGATGGGATCATGGCGGAACAAAGACTTGCGGTAGCGAAAAAATATATTTCGGGTGGCTCTCTGATGTTTTCCCAACATATTAGGATTTATAGGAGGGGAGGTAGGGCAAGAGGCGTCGGAAGGTAACCCCAAGCCATCACGACGCGTCCACCCACCTGGGTGCGCCCTGTTGGCTTGGCGCCACCCGTGTGGCATCACGTTTCCCTCCAAAGCTTCCAGGTCTTATTTTTGTCTAAAGAAAATCACCAAAAAGTTTTGTTGGGTTTGGATTTGGTTTGCTAGTGATTTCGTGAAAAGCAAAAAAACACGCATAAAACGACAACTCGCACTAGGCATTCTCTTAATAGGTTAGTTCTCAAAAATGATATAAAACAGCATATAAATGCATATAAACGACAACTCGCACTAGCCACCAAATTAATTATCCCAATATAATAACATGGAATAATTAAAAATTATAGATACGTTGGACATGTATGAGTGACCCCATCACACGCCACGCTCCTGAGCATTCTCCTCGTCGTCGACCCTTGCCAGACGCCCGTCGAAGACCTCCGCCCCACCCTACCGTCGACCCATGCTGATCGGGAGTTTGCCGCTGAGCCACCGTGATGTCGCTTGAACTACGTCGGTATTTTCCCCCAAAGAAGAAGGGATAATGCAGCACGCCAATGGTAGGTATTTCCCTCATATGAGACCAAGGTTATCGAACCAGTAGGAGAATCACCCAAACACTATGAAGATGGCGCGGCCACACAAATTACAAAACACTTGCAACCCGACATAAGAGAGGGGTTGTCAATCCTTCACGGGTAAAAAGAAAGTTTTGATGTATAGATCTCTCGTAAACGTGAAATAAAATAGGTAACACAAAAGTGCAGCAAGGTATTTTTGTGTTTTCGATAATAAAGATCAGAAAATAAAAGTTGCAAGGAAAGGAAAAAAAGCAAATAACAATATAGATATGAAAGTATGTGATGATAAAATAGATCTCGGGGACGTAGATTTCACAAGTGGCTTCTCTTAAGAAAATAGCAATGTTGGGTAGACAAATTACTGTTGGGCAATTGATAGAACAACAAATAATCATGACGATATCCAAGACAATGATCATGTATAGAGGCATCACGTCCAAGATTAGTAGACCGACTCCTGCCTGCATCTACTACTATTACTCCACACATCGACCGCTATCCAGCATGCATCTAGTGTATTAAGTTCATGGAGAAACAGAGTAATGCAATAAGAACGATGACATGATGTAGACAAGATCTATTCATGTAGGAATATACCCAATCTTTTTATCCTTAATAGCAACGATAGATGAGTGGCTTGCTACCCCTTCTGTCACTAGGAAAGGACATCGCAAGATCGAACCCATCACAAAGCACCTCTTCACATGGCAAGATAAATAGATCAAGATGGCCAAGAAAAACCCAAATATATGAGAAGAAAAACGAGGCTATAATAATTAAGATTGCATATAAAACACAAGGAAAGGCAAAATATGATCATAAACGCATTGTTGATCTGATCCCAACACACCGCACAAAACCATTACATCAAATAGATCTCCAAGAGACCATTGTATTGAGAAACATAGAGACAAGAAGCCATCTAGCTACTGCCTATGGACCCGTAGGTCTGATATGAACTACTCACGCATCAGTGGAGAGGCACCAATGAGTATGAGGAACCCCTCCGTGATCTTGTTCCCCTCCGGTAGAGTGCCAGAATAGGGCTCTAGATTGGATCTCGTGGTTCTGGAACTTGCGCCGGCTGGAATTGTTTTTCATCGACTGCCCTGGGGTTTCTGGATTTTTGGAATATGTATAGAACGAAGAGGCGTTGCACGGGGGCACCGAGGAGGGCACAAGGGCACGCCTAGGCCTCCAGGCGCGCCCTGGTGGCTTGTGCCCACCTCGGGTGTCCCCTCTGGAATATTTTTGTCCCACTGGGTATCTTCTGGCCCAGAAAAAATCACCAAAAAGTTCCGCTGCGTTTGGACTCCGTTTGGTACAAATTTCCTGCAAAGTAAAAAAAAGCTATTGGCAGTGGACACTATGTCAATAGGTTAGTCCCTAAAATGATATAAAGTTCCGATAAAATGATTCTAAAAAATCCAAGAATGATAACATAACAAGATGGAACAATCAAAAATTATAGATACGTTGGAGATGTATCAGCATCCCCAAGTTTAATTCATGCTCGTCCTCGAGTACGTAAATGATAAAAACATATTTTTTTCATGTGCAATGCTGCCTAACATGTTCATCACATATTGTTTTCTTTGTATCATGGACATATGTACTTTTGTAGGGTTCAAAGCAATAGTCTAGTTTTGACATGAAGACTTTAATACTCAAGCATATCAACAAGCAACCATGCCATTCAAAATATCAACACTAAAGAAAGTTATCCCTAGCCCATCATGCTCAATCGTTGATCTACTCATGGAACACACTAACATATTAGCTACATATGTACGATCATAGTGCCCCCTAGTTGGTGCTTGTAATGAGAAAAATGGGGACACAAAATAAAAATTGCAAAAAGTAAATAGAAAGGCCCTTCGCGGAGGGAAGTAGGGATTTGTAGAGGTGCGAGAGCTCAAAGCAAAAAATTGCGAGATAAAATATTTTGGGAGGTATACTTTTCCCGTCAACAAGGATGACTTAGAGTTCCTCATACTTTCCATGCTAGATACATCATAGGCGGTTCCCAAACAGAAAATAAAGGTTATTCCTTTTTTCACCAATCTTTTCACACTCCACAGCTAGTTGTATCCATGGGTACCGTCCATACCAACACTTTCCAAGGAATTTATTATTTTCCAAGGAATCCCTATTACTACCATACTCTCGTGCAATGACAAGTGAATAAACACTCATCTTGAGAATAACATATCTAGCATGAAAATATATAAGCCACCCATCGCACCTCATGAGCTAGTACGGGTACACAAAACAGAAATTTATTTTAAAAATTAGAGATGGCACATACAAATTTGCTTGGAACGACAAGCGAATACTGCATATAGGTAGGTATGATGGACTCATGTGGCAAAACTGGTTTAAGGAGTTTGGATGCACAAGTACTATTTCTACTTACTACAAGTGAAAGCTAGCAAAAGATTGGGAAGCATCCAACTAAGAAACGAAAAATCACGCAAACAAGCATTGAGCATAACTAACACCAAATAATGCACCATAAGAAAGATGTAACTTCATTGCACAACTACTGACTTTCGTGCTTGCATAGGGAATCACAAACCTTAACGCCGATATTCTTACTAAGCATACTTACTCATTAACATGACTCACATATCACTATCATCATATCGAAAAACTATTACAAGGAATCAAGTTTAATTTGTCCAATGATCTTCATGAAAGTTTTTCATTATCCCTCTTGAAAATCTATCACTTTGGGTACCTGTTTCATATGTTGCTTTTGCTTTTGACAAGCTCAAATAATTTAAGTGAAGATCATGAGCATAAAGTTTTTGATCTCTGAAAATAATCTAAGTGAAGCATGACAGGATTTCTTCAAAATTACTAACTCTCAAATAGATCTAAGTGAAGCATGAGAGCATTTATTCAAACATGATAAAGCACATCGTTCTCAAAAACATATAAGTGAAGCACTAGAGCAATTCCATAGATTAAAAAAATTAAGTGAACTGAATAGAGCAATTCAAACAAAGAATAGCATAATTTGGCTCTCTCAAATAGGTGTATCCAGCATGGATACAAATGACACACTAGGAATCAAAATAATCAAAGACACATATCTTACAAGACACTCGAAGTAAAATACATAATATGTGATGAATAAAAATATAGTTTCAAGTAGAATACTGATGGTCGTTAGAAGAAAGAGGGGATGCCACTCGGGGCATCCCCAAGCTTAGTTTCTTGATACTTCTTGAATATTATGCTTTTGTACTCCTTATTCCTTCATCCATCGTAATCTCACCCGAAACTTGAAAACTTCAATCACACAAAACTACACAAAACCTTCATGAGATCCGTTAGTATAACAAAACCGATCCTTACTATAAGTATTGTTGCAAACCCATTCTTATTTTATTATTGCATTATATCTACTGTAATCCAACTTTTCTATGGCAAAAAGGCATCAAAAGAAACCATAGATGCATCGGAACAAGCACATAACACAACAAAAACAGAATCTGTCCAAAACAGAACAATATGTAAAGACGTGAATTTTAGTCATACTTATTGAAGTCTAAAAATTCTGAAACATTAGGAAAAGTTAATAATTTGTATAAAAATACTCAAAGTTTATGTTTCACATTCAGCATTGTTTCTACTCATCTTATGGATCACCCTAAAGGTCTTACTTGGCACAAGCACTAAATAGAACATAAAAACACAATCATAACAGAAGCATGATTTTGCAAACAATCAAAAACTGAAAAAAATAATTATTATTCATTGGGTTGCCTCCCAACACGCGTTATCATTTTACGCCCCTAGCTAGACATAATGATTTCAATGATGTTCACATAAAAGTAGTAATTAAAATATGCAAAAGAGCATCATGAATATCATGAAAAACACATTTAAGTCTAACCACTTCATATGCATAGGGATTTTGTCAGCAAACAATTTATGGGAACAAGAATCAACTAGCATAGGAAGGAAAAACAAGCATAACTTCAAAACTTTGAACACATAGAGAGGAAACTTGATATTATTGCAATTTCTACAAGCATATGTTCCTCCCTCATAATAAATTTAGGTAGCATCATGAAGGAATTAAACAATATAACTACCACATAAAATATTCTTTCCATGATGCACAAGCATAGAATTTTCATTGCTCTCCTCATAAGAAAAATCGCTATCATCCATGGTAGTCGGAGCAAACTCAACAAAATAACTATCATGAGACACTTGATTGACATAAACACATTGCAAATTAAAACCACGATGATAAGTCCATGGTTATCATTACTCATTATAGCATACGTGTCATCACCATCATCATAAATAGGAGGCATGCAATCATCATAATAAATTTGCTCATCAAAACTTGGGGGACTAGAAATACCATCTTCATCGAACATAGCATCCCCAAGCTTCTGTCTTTGCATGTCATTAGCATCATGTATATTTAGAGAATTCATACTAGCAACATGGCAATCATGATCATCATTCAAGGAACTATTGTGAATCACCTTATAAATTTATTCTTTCAACACTTCATCAAAATATTCAGAGATTCATGATTTTCAAACACAATTTCATAGAGATAATCAAGTGCACTCAACTCACTAGAAATTGGTTCATCATAATTCGACCTTTTGAAAAGATTAGCAAGTGGATGAGGATCCATATCAATAGATTTTTAGCAAGCAAAGATGCAAGCAAATAGAAGGCACGTGGTAACACAAGCAAACAAAAAGAGATCCGGCAAGAAAAAGGCGAACAAGAAAGAAGGCGGATAAGACGGCAACTTTTTGTGAATTGGGGGAGAGGAAAACGAGAGGCAAATGGAAAATAATGTAAATTGCAAGGAGATAATATTTGTGATTAGGAACCTAATAATGTTAATGATGTCTCCCCGGGAATGGTGCCACAAATTCCTTTTGATGTCGCTTGAACTACGTCGGTATACCCCCCCAAGAGGAAGGAATGATGAAGCACAACAACGGTAGGTATTTCCCTCAGATGAGACAAAGGTTATCGAACCAGTAGGAGAATCACCCAAACACTATGTAGACGACGCGTGCACACAAATAACAAAACACTTGCAACCTGACGTAACAGAGGGGTTGTCAATCCCTCACGGGTAAAAAGATAGATAGATTGATGATAGTTTTGATGTATAGATCTCTCGTAAAAGCAAAATAAAATAGGTAAAAAAAGCGCAGAAAGGTATTTTTGTGTTTTTGATAATAAAGATCTGAAAATAAAAGTTGCAAGGAAAGGAAAAAGTAAATAACTATATAGATATGAAAGTGTGTGATGATAAAATAGACCCGGGGGCCGTAGATTTCACTAGTGGCTTCTCTTAAGAAAATAACAACGGTGGGGAGAAAAATTACTGTTGGGCAATTGATAGGAAAACAAATAATCATGACGATATCCAAGACAATGATCATGTATATAGGCATCACGTCCAAGATTATTAGACCGACTCATGCCTGCATCTACTACTATTACTCCACACATCGACCGCTATCCAGCATGCATCTATAGTATTAAGTTCATGGAGAAACGGAGTAATGCCATAAGTATGATGACATGATATAGACAAGATCTATTCATGTAGTAATAGACCCCATCTTTTTAACCTTAATAGCACGATACATGCATGCCTTTTTGTCCCTTCTATCACTGGGAAAGGATGCCGCAAGATCAAACCTATCACAAAGCACCTCTTCACATGGCAAGTTAAATAGATCAAGATGGCAAATCAAAACCCAAATATCGGAGAAGAAATGAGAGGCTATAATAATCAAGATTGGATATAAAATCAAGGCAAAATCTGATCATATACTCATTCTTCATCAGATCCCAACAAACACACCGGACAAAAGCATTACATCAAATAGATCTCCAAGAGACCATTGTATTGAGAAACATAGAGAGAAGAAGCCATCTAGCTACTGCCTACGGACCCGTAGGTCTTATATGACCTACTCACGCATCATCGAAGAGGCACCAATGAGGATGATCAACCCATCCATGATCGTGTTCCCTTCCGGCAGAGTGCTGGAATAGGGCCCTAGATTGGATCTCATGGTTCTGGAACTTGTGGCGGCCGAAATTGTTTTTCGTCGACTCCCATGGGGTTTCTAGATTTTTGGGGTATTTATAGAGCGAAGAGGTGGTGCAGAAGGGCAACAAAGAGGGAACCAGGACGCGCCTGGGCCTCCAGGCGCGCCCTGGTGGATGGTGCCCACCTCGGGCGTCCCCTCTCGTATATTTTTACCCACTCGATGTCTTCTCGCCCAGAAATAATCACCAAAAAGTTTCGCTGAGTTTGGACTCCGTTTGGTACAGATTTCCTGCAAAGTAAAAAAACAAGCAACTAGCGTTGGGTACTATGTCAATAGGTTAGTCCCAAAAATGATATAAAGTTGCTATAAAATTATTCTAAAACATCCAAGAATTATAACATAACAGCATGAAACAATCAAAAATTATAGATACGTTGGAGATGCATCACACCGCCACATGCAATCGAGGCCGAGAGAACAAGAGTGAAAGTTGCCCACGGGAACTTGATACGTCTCCAACGTATCTATAATTTTTTATTGTTCCATGCTATTATATTATCAACTTGGGATGTTTTATATGTATTTATATGCTATTTTATATAATTTTTGGGACTAACCTATTAACTCAGTGCCCAGTGCTAGTTTTTGTTTTTCCGTGTTTTTGACCTTTTTCAGATAAGAATATTAAATGGAGTCCAAACGGAATAAAACCTTTGGGATGGTTATTTCCATAACAGAAGGGATCCAGAAGACTTGAGAACCAAGACAGGGGGGCTCGTGGGAGGTCACGAGCCCCCTAGGCGCGCCCTAGGGGGTGCGCCTAGCAGGCTCGTGGGCCCCCTATATCTCCTTTTCCCTACCTCTTTCGCCTATAAATTCCCTAAAATCCTCAAACCAACACACAGAGCCACGAAAATACTTTTCCGCCGCCGCAAGCTTCTGTTTCCGCGAGATCCCATCTGGGGACCGTTTTGGTGCCCTGCCGGGGGGGATTCGGACATGGAGGGCTTCTTCATCAACACCATTGCCTCTCCGATGATGCATGAGTAGTTCACCACAGACCTTCGGGTCCATAGCTAGTAGCTAGATGGCTTCTTCTCTCTCTTGGATCTTCAATACAAAGTTCTCCATGATCTTCATGGAGATCTATCTGATGTAACTTTCTTTTGCGGTGTGTTTGTCGAGATCCGATGAATTGTGGATTTATGATCATATTATCTATGAATATTATTTGAGTCTCCTCTGATTTCTTATATGCATGATTTCATATCCTTGTAATTCTCTTCGAGTTATGGGTTTCGTTTGGCCAACTTGATATATAATTCTTGCAATGGGAGAAGTGCTTGGTTTTGGGTTCATACCGTGTGGTGTCCTCACCTAGTGACAGAAGGGGTAGCGAGACACGTATCATGTTGTTTCCATCAAGGGTAAAAAGATGGGGTTTATATCATATTGCATGAATTTATCCCTCTACATCATGTCATCTTGTTTAAGGCGTTACTCTATTGTTATGAACTTAATACACTAGACGCATGCTGGATAGCGATCGATGTGTGGAGTAATAGGAGTAGATGCAGAAAGTATTGGTCTACTTGTCTCGGACGTGATGCCTATATGTATGATCATTGCCTTAGATATCGTCATGACTTTGTGCGATTCTATCAATTGCTCGGCAGTAATTCGTTCACCCACCGTAATACTTGCTACCATGAGAGAAGCCTCTAGTGAACACTATGGCCCCCGGGTTTATTTTACACATTATATATTCTGATCTACATACAAAAATACCAAAAATACCTTGCTGCACTTTTATTTATTTATTTATATTTACCTATTATCACTATCAGATCTCAGCTTGCAAGTAATCATAAATGGATTGACAACCCCTTTATCCCGTTTGGTGCAAGTTTGTTTGTTCTTGCGCAGGTGCCTTGGTGCCTCATCTTGATACTCCTACTGGATTGATACCTTGGTTCTCAAACTGAGGGAAATACTTATCTCTACTTTGCTACTTCACCCTTTCCTCTTCAAGGAAAAAACCAACGCAAGCTCAAGAAGGAGCAGAACTGCCCCGCCACCACCGTCATTGAATATCGCCCGGGCTTTGTCGATTGCACCTTCCACGGCATAGAAATGTGGAGGATCAAAGAAAGAAGGGCCTCGGCTTGTGCGGGAGTCTACCCCCGTATCGTCGGTTAGGTTTGAACAACCTGTTTGGAGGATGAACGAGCCATCAAAATATCTACGCGCCATCTCCGCATCTTCCTTTGAAGTGAGTTATACTTCTAGAGGACACCGACACATAGTCATGTATTTGCCTGTCATAAATTATCCCCCTCTCCAACTTTAGGCCAACTCCAATGTGCGACCCCAAATGGCACGTCCGCATCCGTTTGGGTTAAACGTACACAACAGGTTACCCAACACGCAGGAGAAAACAAACCAATGTCCGTTTTTGGTTCGCTTTTCGCCCATTCTCGACCCAACTTTGGGCTGCGTTTGCGGTTGAACGGACACACGCGGATGGGCAGGACGCGCGACCTTGTCCCCCCTGGCCCGCCGATCGGGGACACATCCATTTTCCTCTTCCCCTGGCCATCCCCTTCGCCTGCATCCCCCGCTATCATCACTGCACTCCCATTCCCGTCGTGTTGCCTTCCATCGAGGTCATCCGCCTGACACCGTCCTGTAATACACGGCCAACGCCCGCATTTTCGGTAGAGACTTTTGCCGGCGTTCGTGGTTCCTTGCCGATAGTGGGAGAGAAGTTACGGTCGCCGGTACCGACCGTCGACCGCAGAAACTTCTAGCAGTCGCTGCATTGACGTAGGGCGCACACCCACCAACACCAACCTTGCTTCGCGTACTCAACTTTCTCTTTCCGATCGCGTCTCCATCACGACCGCAAGGTGTTCGACAATTTACTCACAAAGTATCATGGATAGGGGCGATGAGTTTTTGTTTCACAACTTCATTAGTTCATCGAATGATTCATCCTCGGATGATGAAGAGCTTGTGGTGGCTGCATTGGTCGTCCATGACCACATTATTAGGAAGTGTCCTCGGTTCACGGGATCAATCCCTAGGCATGCTCCGGCCTTGAACCACAATAGGAGAGAGGCCATGCCCTTCTCTATGCTGATTATTTTGAGAACAACGCACAAATTTCGCCGTTGCTTCCGAATGGCGATACATGTGTTCAATCATATTCTGGAGGGAGTGGTAGCATATGACCCATACTTTGAGTGCAAGGAGGATGCCCTTGGTAAGCTTGGCTTCTCTTCTTACCAGAAATGCAGTGTGGCTATTCGCATGATTGCATATGGGATTCTTGGTGATCTTGTGGATGAGTAGGTGCATATGAGTGAGTCAACACGTCTCCTCTCAATGTATATGTAAGTCCGTGGTGGCAGTGTTTGGCCCTGAGTACCTGAGAGAGCCAAATTTGACCTATATACAGAGATGTTGTTGGCCATTAATGCCGAGAGGGGCTTTCCGGGCATGCTTGGTAGTACCGATTGTATGCATTAGAAGTGTAAGAACTGTCAATTTGTTTGGCGGAGGATTACAAGGGGCATGTGAAAGGTGTCGATGTCATACTTGAAACAACGCCTTCTCAATATCTTTGGATGTGACATTCTTTCTTTGGCATCGCTGGTTCTCACAATGACATGAGCGTTCTTTAACATTCTTGAGTGTTTGCAAGACTTGCACAAGGCCACTCCCCGAATGTTAACTTTGAGGTCAATGGCCACCAGTACTACAAGGGAATTACCTAGTTGATGGTATCTACCTTTTGTTGGGTAACGTAGCATAAATTCAAAACATTTCCTACGCATATTCAGATCTTCCTATGGAGAGACCAGCAACGAGAGAGGGGTAAGAGCATCTTCATACCTTTGAAGATCGCTAAGCGGAAGCATTGCTAGAACGCGGTTGATGGAGTCGTACTCGCAGCGATTCCGATCTAGTGCCGAACTACGGCACCTCCGCGTTCAACACACGTGCAGCCCGGTGACGTCTCCCGCACCTTGATCCAGCAAGGAGGAGGGAGAGGTTGGGGAAGAACTCCAGCAACACGACGGCGTGGTGTCGATGGAGAGACGAGGTCTCCCGGCAGGGCTTCGCCAAGCACCGGCACAGAGGAGGAGGGAGAGGAGCGGGGCTGCGCCGAGAGAGAGGAAAAAACGTGTGTCTCAATGGCCAAAAGTGCCCGATATATATAGGGGAAGGGAAGAGGGGGTGCCACCCCTAGGGTTCCCACCCTAGGGGGTGCGGCAGCCCCCCCCCCCCCAGATGGGAGGTGCGGCAGCCAGAAGGGGGAAGAGGGGGTGGCGCACCATCTGGTGGGCCTTAGGCCCACCTGGCCTAGGGTTTGCCCCCCCCCCCTTTTCTCTCCCTTGCGCTATGGGCTGAGTGGGGAGGCGCACCAGCCCACATAGGGGCTGGTTCCCACCCCCACTTGGCCCACCTTATCTCCCGGGGTCGTTGCCCCACTTCGATGGTCCCCCGGGGCCACCTCCGGTGGTCCCGGTGGTCCCGGTACGTTACCGGTGATGCCCGAAACACTTCCGGTATCCGAAACCATCCGTCCTATATATCAATCTTTACCTCCGGACCATTCCGGAGCTCCTCGTGATGTCCGGGATCTCATCCGGGACTCCGAACATCTTTAGGTAACCTCGTATAACAATTCCCTATAACCCTAGCGTCATCGAACCTTAAGTGTGTAGACCCTACGGGTTCGGGAGACAGGCAGACATGACCGAGACACCTCTCTGGCCAATAACCATCAGCGGGGTCTGGATACCCATGGTGACTCCCACTTGCTCCACGATGATCTCATCAGATGAACCACGATGTCAAGGATTCAATCAATTCGGTATACGATTCCCTTCGTCTGTCGGTATAGAACTTGCCCGAGATTCGATCGTCGGTATACCTATACCTTGTTCAATCTCGTTATCGGTAAGTCTCTTTACTCGTTCCGTACCACGTCATCGTGTGACCAACTCCTTAGTCACATTGAGCTCATGATGATGTTCTACCGAGTGGGCCCAGAGATACCTCTCCGTCACACGGAGTGAAAAATCCTGATCTCGATTCGTACCAGCCCAACAGACACTTTCGGAGGTACCCGTAGTGCACCTTTATAGTCACCCAGTTACGTTGTGACGTTTGATACACCCAAAGCACTCCTACGGTATCCAGGAGTTGCACAATCTCACGGTCGAAGGAAAAGATACTTGACATTAGAAAAGCATTAGCATACGAACAATACGATCTAGTGCTAGGCTTAGGATTGGGTCTTGTCCATCACATCATTCTCCCAATGATGTGATCCCGTTATCAATGACATCTAATGCCCATGATCAGGAAACCATGATCATCTATTGACTAACGAGCTAGCCAACTAGAGGCTTGCTAGGGACACATTTTGATCTATTTATTCACACATGTATTACTATTTCCTGTTAATACAATTATAGCATGAACAATAGACGATTATCATGAACAAGGAAATATGATAATAACCATTTTATTATTGCCTCTAGGGCATATTTCCAACAGTCTCCCACTTGCACTAGAGTCAATAATCTAGTTACATTGTGATGTATCGAACACCCATAGCATTATGGTGTTGATCATGTTTTGCTCGTGGAAGAGGTTTAGTCAACGGGTCTGCAATATTCAGATCCGTGTGTACTTTACAAATATCTATCGCTCCACTCTGGACCTGGTCCTGGATGGAGTTGTAGCGGCGCTTGATGTGCTTCGTCTTCCGGTGAAACCTGGGCTCCTTGGCTATGGCAATGGCTCCAGTGTTATCACAGAAGAGTGTCATAGGACCCGACGCGCTTGGAACCACTCCAAGGTCGGTGATGAGCTCCTTCATCCAAATACCTTCATGAGCCACTTCTGAAGCAGCTATGTACTCCGCTTCACATGTAGATGCTGCCACGACTTCTTGCTTGCTGCTGCACCAGCTCACTGCCCCACCATTCAACACATATACATATCCGGTCGGTGACTTAGAGTCATCCGGATCTGTGTCGAAGCTAGCGTCGACGTAACCCTTTACGACGAGCTCTTCGTCACCTCCATAAACGAGAAACATTTCCTTAGTCCTTTTCAGGTACTTAAGGATATTCTTGACCGCTGTCCAGTGTTCTGTACCGGGATTACTTTGGTACCTCCCTACCAAACTTATGGCAAGGTTTATATCAGGTCTGGTACACAGCATGGCATACATTAGACAGCCCACGGCTGAAGCGTAGGGGACAGAACTCATCTTCTCTCTATCTGCTGCCGTGGTCGGCGACTGAGTCTTACTCAATCTCATACCTTGCAAAACTGGCAAGAACCCTTTCTTTGAGTTTTCCATATTGAACTTCTTCAATATCTTGTCAAGGTATGTACTTTGCGAAAGACCTATGAGGCGTCTCGATCTATCTCTATAGATCTTGATGCCTAATATGTATGCAGCTTCTCCAAGGTCCTTTATTGAAAAACTCTTGTTCAAATAGGCCTTTATGCTCTCCAACATCTCTATATTATTCCCCATCAATAGTATGTCATCCACATATAGTATGAGGAAAGCTACAGAGCTCCCACTCACTTTCTTGTACAGACAGGCTTCTCCGTAAATCTGTATGAACCCAAACGCTTTAATCACCTCATTAAAGTGAATGTTCCAACTCTGAGATGCTTGCACCAGCCCATAGATGGAGCGCTGGAGCTTGCACACTTTGTTAGCACCCTTAGGGTCGACAAAACCTTCTGGTTGCATCATATACAACTCTTCCTTAAGTTTCCCGTTAAGGAACGCTGTTTTGACGTCCATTTGCCAAATTTCATAATCATGAAAGGCGGCAATTGCTAACATGATTCGGACTGATTTCAGCTTCGCTACGGGAGAGAAAGTCTCTTCGTAGTCAACTCCTTGAATTTTTTGAAAACCCTTTGCGACAAGTCAAGCTTTGTAAACGGTTACATTACCGTTTGCATCAGTCTTCTTCTTGAAGATCCATTTATTTTCTATGGCTCGCCGGTCATCGGGCAAGTCCACCAAAGTCCATACTTTGTTCTCATACATGGATCCTATCTCGGATTTCATAGCCTCAAGCCATTTGTTGGAATCCGGGCCCGCCATTGCTTCTTCATAGTTCGATGGTTCACCGTTGTCTAACAACATGATTTCCATCACAGGGTTGCCGTACCACTCTGGTGCAGAGCGTGCCCTTGTGGACCTTCGCGGTTCAGTAGTAACTAGATCCGAAGCTTCATGATCATCATCATTAACTTCCTCTTCAGTCGGTGTAGGCGCCACAGAAACAGCTTCCCGCGCTACGCTACTATCCTGTTCGAGAGGGGGTGTAATTACCTCATCAAGTTCTACCTTCCTCCCACTTACTTCTTTCGAGATAAACTCTTTCTCTAGAAAGGATCCGTTCTTGGCAACAAAGGTTTTACCTTCGGATCTAAGATAGAAGGTATACCCAATAATTTCCTTAGGGTATCCTATGAATACGCATTTCTCCGCTTTGGGTTCGAGCTTTTCTGGTTGAAGTTTCTTCACATAAGCATCGCAGCCCCAAACATTAAGAAACACAACTTAGGTTTCTTGCCAAACCATAGTTCATACGGTGTCGTCTCAACGGATTTTGACGGTGCCCTATTTAAAGTGAATGCAGGAGTTTCTAATGCGTATCCCCAAAATGATAGCGGTAAGTCGGTAAGAGACATCATAGATCGTACCATATCTAATAAAGTCTGATTACGACGTTCAGACACTCCGTTGCGCTGCGGTGTGCCAGGCGGCGTCAGTTGTGAAACGATTCCACACTTCCTTAGGTGTGTGCCAAACTCGTGACTCAAATATTCTCCTCCACGATCAGATCGTAGACATTTAATTTTTCTGTCATGTTGATTCTCAACCTCACTCTGAAATTCCTTGAACTTTTCAAACGTCTCATATTTGTGCTTCATCAAGTAGATATACCCATACCTACTCAAATCATCGGTGAGAGTGAGAACATAACGATAACCACCGCGAGCTTCAATGTTCATTGGACCACACACATCAGTATGTATTATTCCCAATAAGTCGGTTGCTCTCTCCATTATTCCTGATAATGGAGTCTTAGTCATCTTGCCCATGAGGCATGGTTCGCATGTGTCAAATGATTCAAAGTCAAGAGACTCTAATAGTCCATGAGTATGGAGCTTCTTCATGCGCTTAACGCCGATATGACCAAGGCGACAGTGCCACAAGTATGTGGGACTATCATTATCAACTTTGCATCTTTTGGTACTCACACTATGAATATGTGTAACATCACGATCGAGATTCATCAAGAATAAACCATTCACCAGCGAAGCATGACCATAAAACATATCACTCATATAAATAGAACAACCATTATTCTCTGACTTAAATGAGTAGCCGTCTCACATTAAGCAAGACCCTGATACAATGTTCATGCTTAAAGCTGGTACTAAATAACAATTATTAATCTTTAAAACTAATCCCGATGGTAGATGTAGAGGTAGCGTGCCGACGGTGATCACATCGACCTTTGAACCATTCCCGACGCGCATCGTCACCTCGTCCTTGGCCAGTCTCCGCTTATTCCGCAGTTCCTGCTTTGAGTTGCAAATGAGAGCAACAGCACCGGTATCAAATACCCAGGAGCTACTACGAGCACTGGTAAGGTACACATCAATAACATGTATATCACATATACCTTTAGCGTTGCCGGCCTTCTTGTCCGCTAAGTATTTGGGGCAGTTCCGCTTCCAGTGACCCTTTCCCTTGCAATAGAAGCACTCAGTCTCAGGCTTGGGTCCGTTCTTTTTCTTCTTCCCGGCATCTGGCTTACCGGGCGCGGCAACAGCTTTGCCGTCTTTCTTGAAGTTCTTCTTACCCCTGCCTTTCTTGAAACTAGTGGTCTTGTTGACCATCAACACTTGATGCTCCTTCTTGATTTCTACTTCTGCAGACTTGAGCATCGAGTACAACTCGGGAATGGTCTTCTCCATCCCTTGCATGTTGTAGTTAAGCACAAAGCCTTTGTAGCTTGGTGGGAGAGACTGAAGGATTCTGTCAATTATAGCATCATCCGGAAGTTCGACTCCAAGTGAAGTCAGACGACCGTGTAACCCAGACATTTTGAGTATGTGCTCACTGACAGAACTGTTCTCCTCCATCTTACAGCTAAAGAACTTGTCGGAGACTTCATATCTCTCGACACGGGCATGAGCTTGAAAAACTAGCTTCAGCTCCTGGAACATCTCATATGCCCCGTGTTGCTCAAAACGCCTTTGGAGCCCCGTTTCTAAACTGTATAACATGCCACACCTGACCAGAGAGTAGTCGTCACTCCGCGTTTGCCAGACGTTCAGAATGTCCTGGGCTGCTGCGGGAGCGGGAGGGTCACCTAGCGGCGCATTAAGGACATAAGCCTTTTTAGCTGCTTCGAGGATGAGCTTCAAGTTGCGAACCCAGTCCGCATAGTTGCTACCATCATCTTTGAGCTTGTTTTTCTCTAGGAATGCGTTGAAATTGAGGTTGACGTTGGACATCTACAATATTTATAAAGACAAATTTTAGACTAAGTTCATGATAATTAAGTTCATTTAATCAAATTAACTATGAACTCCCACTTAAATCGACATCCCTCTAGTCATCTAAGTGATACATGATCCATGTTGACTAACCCGTGTCCGATCATCACGTGAGACGGACTAGTCACCATGGTGAGCAACTTCATGCTGATCGTATTCAACCATACGACTCATGTTTGACCTTTCGGTCTCTTGTATTCGAGGTCATGTCTGTACATGCTAAGCTCGTCGAGTCAACCTAGGTGTTTCGCGTGTGTAAATCTGGCTTACACCCGTTGTATGCGAACGTTAGAATCTATCACACCCGATCATCACGTGGTGCTTCGAGACAACGATCCTTCGCAACGGTGCACACTTAGGGGAATACGTTCTCGAAATTTTAAGAGGGATCATCTTATTATGCTACCGTCGTTTTAAGCAATAAGATGTAAAACATGATAAACATCACAATGCAATCATATAGTGACATGATATGGCCATTATCATCTTTGCTCTTTCGATCTCCATCTTCAGGCATCGCATGATCATCATCGTCACCGGCGTGACACCATGATCTCCATCATCGTGTCTCCGTGAAGTCGTCACGCCAACTACTACTATCGCTACTACTATAGCTAACCGTTAGCAATGAAGTAAAAGTAGTAAGCACATGGCGTTGCATCTCATACAATAAATTAAGACAACTCCTATGGCTCCTGCCGGTTGTCATACTCATCGACATGCAAGTTGTGAAACCTATTACAATAACATGATCATCTCATACATCATACATGCAACATCACAACTTTGGCCATATCACATCACATGTCAAACCCTGCAAAAACAAGTTAGACGTCCTCTAATTGTTGTTGCAAGTTTTACGTGGCTGATTTGGGTTTCTAGCAAGAACACCTTCTTTCCTACGTGACAGCCACAACGATGATATGCCAAAGCTATTTACCCTTCATAAGGACCCTTTTCATCAAATCCAATCCGACTAGAGTAGGAGAGACAGACACCCGCTAGCCACCTTTATGCACGATGTGCATGTCTGTCGGTGGAACCAGTCTCACGTAAGTGTACGTGTAAAGTCGGTCCGGGCCGATTCATCCCACAATACCGTCGGAAAAGAATAAGACTAGTAGCGGCAAGCAAATTGACAAATTATCGCCCACAACTTTTGTGTTCTACTCGTGCATAGAATCTACGCATAGAAAACCTGGCTCGGATGCCACTGTTGGGTAACGTAGCATAAATTGAAAAAAATTCCTACGCATATTCAGATCTTCCTATGGAGAGACCAGCAACGAGAGAGGGGTAAGAGCATCTTCATACCTTTGAAGATCGCTAAGCGGAAGCGTTGCTAGAACGCGGTTGATGGAGTCGTACTCGCAGCGATTCCGATCTAGTGCCGAACTACGGCACCTCCGCGTTCAACACACGTGCAGCCCGGTGACGTCTCCCGCACCTTGATCCAGCAAGGAGGAGGGAGAGGTTGGGGAAGAACTCCAGCAACACGACGGCGTGGTGTCGATGGAGAGACGAGGTCTCCCGGCAGGGCTTCGCCAAGCACCGACAGAGAGGAGGAGGGAGAGGAGCGGGGCTGCGCCGAGAGAGAGGAAAAACCGCGTGTCTCAATGGCCAAAAGTGCCCGATATATATAGGGGAAGGGGAGAGGGGGTGCCACCCCTAGGGTTCCCACCCTAGGGGGTGTGGCAGCCCCCCCCCCAGATGGGAGGTGCGGCGGCCAGAAGGGGGAGGAGGGGGTGGCGCACCATCTGGTGGGCCTTAGGCCCACCTGGCCTAGGGTTTGCCCCCCCCCCCTTTTCTCTCCCTTGCGCTATGGGCTGAGTGGGGAGGCGCACCAGCCCACGTAGGGGCTGGTTCCCACCCCTACTTGGCCCACCTTATCTCCCGGGGTCGTTGCCCCCCTTCGGTGGTCACCGGTGATGCCCGAAACACTTCCGGTATCCGAAACCATCCGTCCTATATATCAATCTTTACCTCCGGACCATTCCGGAGCTCCTCGTGACGTCCGGGATCTCATCCGGGACTCCGAACATCTTTCGGTAACCTCGTATAACAATTCCCTATAACCCTAGCGTCATCGAACCTTAAGTGTGTAGACCCTACGGGTTCGGGAGACAGGCAGACATGACCGAGACACCTCTCTGGCCAATAACCATCAGCGGGGTCTGGATACCCATGGTGGCTCCCACTTGCTCCACGATGATCTCATCGGATGAACCACGATGTCAAGGATTCAATCAATCCCGTATATGATTCCCTTTGTCTGTTGGTATAGAACTTGCCCAAGTTTCGATCGTCGGTATACCTATACCTTGTTCAATCTTGTTATCGGTAAGTCTCTTTACTTGTTCCATAGCACGTCATCGTGTGACCAACTCCTTAGTCACATTGAGCTCATGATGATGTTCTACCGAGTGGGCCCAGAGATACCTCTCCGTCACACGAAGTGACAAATCCCGATCTCGATTCGTACCAACCCAACAGACACTTTCGAAGGTACCCGTAGTGCACCTTTATAGTCACCCAGTTACGTTGTGACGTTTGATACACCCAAAGCACTCCTAGGTATCCGGGAGTTGCACAATCTCACGGTCGAAGGAAAAGATACTTGACATTAGAAAAGCATTAGCATACGAACAATACGATCTAGTGCTAGGCTTAGGATTGGGTCTTGTCCATCACATCATTCTCCCAATGATGTGATCCCGTTATCAATGACATCTAATGCCCATGATCAGGAAACCATGATCATCTATTGACTAACGAGCTAGCCAACTAGAGGCTTGCTAGGGACACATTTTGATCTATTTATTCACACATGTATTACTGTTTCCTGTTAATACAATTATAGCATGAACAATAGACGATTATCATGAACAAGGAAATATGATAATAACCATTTTATTATTGCCACTAGGGCATATTTCCAACACCTTTAGTGGTCAACTCTTGTGAACACCATATCCGATCCACAAGGACAGAAGAGACAGAGGTTTGCCCAAATGGAGGAGAGTGCTAGGAAGGATATGGAGCGTGCTTTCGGTGTGTTTTGGTATCGTTGGGGTATCGTTCGAAACCCTGCATTGACATGTAGCACTCAAAAGCTTTGAGAGGTGATGATTGCTTGTGCGATCATGCACAATATGATCATGGAGGATGAGCGTGATGATAGCACCTACGACCAAGGGTTTGATTACCATGGTTAAAATGTTGAGCCTCAACACCAACCTCGTGCAACCTTCGAACAGTTTGTTCGTTTTCATCATGAAATGCATGATTGGCATAATCATATCGAAATCCACGATGACTTGGTTGAGCACATGTACACTCATATTGACAACAAGTAGATCTATCAATTTAATTTCTTTTCATTTAAACAAATTTGAATTGAGTTGTAAAACTATTTGATATTGTGTTTATATCAATTGAGTTGTAAAGACTATTTCAGATGAGAAACTATTTGTTATGTTTGCTTTGAATTGTTTATTGGTCTCGAATGGACGCGGTGCGTCTGAAATCCGACCGTGCATTAGGTGCACGGTCGTCGCATCCATAAATCCGGATAGACGCGATCCATTGCCATCCCAAAACCGACGAAAAACAGATGAAACGGATGTCCATTTAAAATAGTGTTTGGAGTTGGCCTTACGCATGTCCTCGTGGGTCGTCGACATTCCACGGGCTGGGCTAGTAGGAATAGGACGGAGGGACTAGACTGCCACAACATTTTGCTCCCGCACATGCTCCTCGATCCAAAAGCGACGAAAACATGTCCTCGCCCATGGATACCATGGTCTGGAGAGCTTGGGCTGACTCTCTCACCCATGGATACCATGGTCTGTAGAGCTTGGGCACCGCCAAGGGTCTAATTCTTTGCATGGTTGGCATTGCAAAACCATATTTGGACCGTTGACCGTTTGAAGAAACGTCGATGGTTGAACTATGGACTCTGTCCACTTTGCAAGCGGGAGCAAGAGACGAGCATTTACCTTTTTGTCAAGTGCCACTTCACTATTCGGCTCTGGCGGTTGGTTATTCAAAAGTTTGGGCTAGCGCACATGGACACTACTCACTCGCACCATGAAGAATCCGTCCTAGAATGATGGGATAACTACACACCCTCTCGCATAAGTGTCTTTTTTAATATATGACCTATCGGGTTTCAATGACATTGACACAAGTGCATGTTTATTGTATAGAAATGACATTTTCTCACTTTTCTTTGTATTTTGTATTCATCTTTTTAACACAAGTGCCTTTTCATTGTGTAGAAATGACTTTTCTCATTTCTCTCATCATTTTTGCTTGCCATTTTTTAGCATAATTGTCAATTTACTTGCTTAACTGGTCCAAAGTCACGATATATTCGCTATAGAATTATTTTTCATAGTCTAAAATAATTTATTAAAATAATTAGTGATAAAAATTTGGACCGTGTGTAGCTATCATCATGGATAGCAAATTGTTTCCAAAAGAACTAACATGTCAAATCCCTATAGAAAGGCTATGGCCTCCCTAACCATGCTCGTCTCCTAGACAATCTGGAATAAAAAAAACGCACGGATGTTCCAACACAAGAGCATGCCACCACGAGTCCTCAAAAACGTTGTCGACGAGTCTAATCTTTGGATGACTGCGGATGCTAAGAAATTAAGATTTATAGTCGATCGCGAATGATTGTCATGCCACAATTATTGTAGCAGCTGTAAAACTCTATTGTCTATTTACTTATACCAAGTACAATAAGATACAGTTAGCAGGCTGTAAGGATTAAAATACTATATTTCTGCTGAGTTGGATGAGAGAGAAGATGAGAGAGAAGGGAAGCGGGCTCTTCATGAAGAGCCAGCTCTAGCACGTGCTCCTAGGTGCTTTGTGAGAATGAAACGTGGGCCATATATGATAAAAGTAGTACTTTTTATAGCTAACTATTGTACAAGCTAGCTATAAGGTGGGCTATAAGACTGCTTATAGCCAGCAGTTGGCTATACTATTAATGAATGAAAATGCTTATAGCCAGCTGTAAAACTCTATTCGCTATTTACTTAATGAATGAGGTAAATCTTTTACCTTCGTTTAGAAAAAAAAGGGTCCTGGGTTGGAGTTGGCCTTACGCATGTCCTCGTGGGTCGTCGACGTTCCACGGACTGGGGGCTAGTATGAATAGGACGGCGGGACTAGACTACCACGGCGTTTTGCTCCTCGCCTCGATCCAAAAGCGACGAAAACCTGTCCTCGCGCTCTGGGAAACCCATGGCCGCCGAATTTCGTGGCGGATACGGAGCAGAAAGCAAAAGGAAATCAGCGTATCTTCGCGCGATCCTGCGCAATCAGTCACGTGGGAGAGCGCGCGTCGACGCTTTAACCATTTTCGTTTTATTTTTCTGCCGTAGGGCACTACTGCCTAGCTGGCTAGGCAGCCTACGCAGCGGACCCAAAGGCAAACCCAGCGTGGAAGAACAGTAGTACCGTACCCGAGGTGTGCATATACGCCTTTGATCTCACAGCCAACACTGGCACCGATATCTAGAGGACATCTGTTCGCCACAGCACCACGAGCACGCTTTCCCGCGCGCGTTTTAATATCTGAAGATTTGGGCAGCACGTACTTTGGTAAATGCCGGATCAGAAAGCTGGTGTGGTGTACTTTAGGCGGGGTGTAGTGTTGATTGGGAATTTGGAATGGTGCTGGTGTAGATTCTCGCCATCTGCTGTGCTGCATGCATATGCGTCGAGCGGCGATCGATGAGATTGAGAGTGCACCCTCAAAAGTCGGCCAAGATACGGAAGGAAGGGGATCGTCTTTCTTTTGGTTCGGTGTTGATCCTCTCCTCCCTCCATCTGCACCCCCAAAGCTTCCACAGATTGGCCCTGCTTCTTCCAGCTACGCGGTGCTAGTAGTAGTAGCTGCTGCTTTTAAGAATTCCACTCCAAAGCTCACCGCGCACATGGCACGCACGCAGGATGAAATCCGGGCCACTTTTCCCCGTGGCAGTAGAATTTGGATCAACAAAGCCAGCGAGGAGCAGAGACCAGAGAGGTCTCCGCATTCATTGAGTAGGGCGGCAGTACGTAGTAGAGGAGAGGAGAGGAGAGGAGAGCTGAGTTTGTGCCGCAAATGGCCAGCTGAGGAGCTGAAATTCGATGAATCTTTGGGCGGCCACACGATCCACTAATTCTGACAGGGAAATTAAGAGGCGGGCGGGCGGGCGGCCGGCGAGTGCATGAGTCGTGTGACGCGCCTCCGGATTAGTTTTACTAGTTTATTCTTGGGCGGCCCCAGCGGTGGTGCTCTGTTCCCGCGGCAAGCCATGTTGGAGTCTCTCTCCTATCCTCCTCGGTCTCCTCCATTTCTCACCTTTCTCGCTCCTCCCATCTCACTATAAATACCGCCCCATCCTCACACCCCAACGCCTCACACACACAGACACCTCTCTCTCTCTCTCTCTCCTTCCTTCTTCCTCCCGCCTCCCCTCCATCCTCCGCTAGCTAGAGACAGAGGATACATACAAAGTGTGGCTGGCAATGGCGCGGTGCTTGGTTTTCATGGTGTTCCAGATATACTGCCTCATCTCGACGGTTGGCCTGCCGCTGGAGCCGGCGGAGCTGCTGCAGCTCGGCGGCGACGTGGGCAGCGGCCGCCTCAGCACCGACCCGGCCGACGTCCTGGAGGCGTCCCGCGACTTCGGCGGGTTCACCCGGGGCGAGCCCTTGGCGGTGTACCACCCGAGCGGGGCCGGCGACGTCGCGGCGCTGGTCCGGGCGGCGTACGGGTCGGCCCGCGACATCCGCGTGTCGGCGCGCGGCCACGGGCATTCCATCAGCGGGCAGGCGCAGGTGCCCGGCGGCGTGGTCGTGGCCATGAGCCGCGGGGGCAAGTCGCAGCCGCAGGCGCGCGCATTGCCGGTGTACTCGCCGGAGCTGGGCGGGCACTACGTGGACGTGTGGGGCGGCGAGCTGTGGATCGACGTGCTCAACTGGACGCTGTCGCACGGCGGGCTGGCGCCGCGGTCGTGGACCGACTACCTCTACCTGTCCGTGGGCGGCACCCTCTCCAACGCCGGCATCAGCGGGCAGGCGTTCCACCACGGGCCCCAGATCAGTAATGTCTACGAGCTCGACGTCGTAACCGGTACGTACGACATGCATACATCAGACGAGTTAATCAATAACCAGCCACCGCTTCTCATCCTCGACCTCGGGACGGCATTCTCATCCTCATCGGTGTCTACTGATCTGCTTTGCAGGGAAGGGAGAGGCGGTGACCTGCTCGGAGGCGAAGAACCCGGAGCTCTTCTTCGGCGCGCTGGGCGGGCTGGGGCAGCTGGGGATCATCACCCGCGCTCGCATCGCCCTCGAGCCTGCTCCCCGCAAGGTAGCACCACCACCGCCACCACCCATGCCGGCGCTCTATGCATCCATCGCCCTCACCTCCCCGGTCCATACGCACGCATCAGTTCTTTCTTTATGCCCGTCCGTCACACTCCTGCTCGCCGTTCTTTGTTTAATCCGTTGGTCCGTTAACCCGGTCACCTGCCGCGGCGGTGGTCTCTCCTGCAAGACGAAGGAATATCTCGTGCGCCTTATCTCCCTTTGGACCTCGCTCCCGCGTGACAAGGCGGAGGAGCTCAAGGCCAGCCGTGCAAGTGGCAAGCGCGCCGGGCGCGCGACATCCATTTCTTCCATTGTTAGGTACAGACGGAATTACCGCACGTACGTTAATAATCAACCAACCGATAAAGATACCGATAAGAGGCCCAACCGAACGTGCTTGCTAATTATAGCCGCCCGATCCGTCGATTCCGAGTCACTATTTTTCTCCTTCTTCTTTTCTTCACGAAAGATCCCGGGCCGCTCTTCTCTGTACGACACGTATGCTGATTTCTTTCTTTCAGCGGATGAGATGACACGTATGCTATTTCTTTCAGCGGATGACACGTACGCTAATCAAATGCTTTCGCGTCAACAAACAGTTTTTGTACCAGCACTCAGCAGTCTTTTGGTTGTGTTATTACTTATTAGCGTTAAGGAGAAAAAGTCCACCAGGAAAAAGTCTTGGTCCAAATTAAAATACTAGGCTGTGCGTCTGGTCGATCAGGTGGTCCAGCCGCCCAGGTTGGTTGGCATCCATCGGTCGATCGACCAACTTGCCCTGCTGACCAATTTGGTGGGTCTTCTCCTACGTGTTTTTGTTTAGCTCACACGATCTTTCGCAAGATCCTCTTCTCTTCTTCCCCCGCAGCTTAACCTGCTGACTAATCCATGATAATAAAACCAAACTGTGTGATCTAAGCTGATCAATTTTCTAACCATGCATGCGCACGGTGGTACGTACAGGTTCGCTGGATCCGGGCGCTCTACTCCAACTTCACCGAGTTCACGGCGGACCAGGAGCGGCTCATCTCGCAGTCGCAGCACGGCCGCCGGTTCGACTACGTGGAGGGCTTCGTGGTGGCCGCCGAGGGCCTCATCAACAACTGGAGGTCCTCCTTCTTCTCGCCGCAGAACCCGGTGAAGCTCAGCTCGCTCAAGCACCACACCGGCGTGCTCTACTGCCTCGAGGTCACCAAGAACTACGACCACGACTCAACCGCCGGGACCGTTGATCAGGTCCGTCCGTCGGCCGGCGCCGCCTCTCTAGTAGTACTGCATTCTCTCCTGGCCGTCCCATTTGTTTATGACGGTAGTAGGATTTCTTAACTAATTCCTGCTGGTTTAGCGTTATGCGCTGCTTCTGATCGGGGCCCCTGGCTAGCCAATCATTGGGATATGTTAATTCGCATTTTGGAGTTGGTAGCGTAGCACTAGTATAAAAATGCTGATTAGTATATGATGATGATGGCACCCACATGCAGAGCACACCCGATGATATATATATGTAGATCGATCTTCCCATACGTATAACTAGATCTCAATTCCGTTAGCGAGCCCGACCACTATTTATATCGACTACTTAACTTGATTTAATTATGTAAGTACTATGTGTAGTGCACTAATTGAATTGCCAAGCCTTTGCTCCAAGAAAAAAAAAGAGAGAGCAGAAAACCGCCAACAAGTCTAAATCGTGCTAGTAAAAATCATGTGTTGCAGGAGGTTGACGCGCTGCTGGGCGACCTGAACTTCCTCCCGGGCACGGTGTTCACGACGGACCTGCCGTACGTGGACTTCCTTGACCGCGTGCACACGGCGGAGCTGAAGCTGCGCGGCAAGGGCATGTGGGAGGTGCCGCACCCGTGGCTGAACCTGTTCGTGCCGGCGTCGCGCATCGCCGACTTTGACCGCGGCGTCTTCCGCGGCATCCTCGGCAGCCGCACCTCCGGCGGGCCCATCCTCATCTACCCCATGAACAAGCACAAGTAAGCCAGCTACCCACTCATAATCTTCAGATTGCTGCCCAAGTCAACCTATAGCTATGCCTATGCATCGTCTGTCCTGTCTGTCCGTCTAGCTGTTTCTGGGTGCTCCAGTTGACCAGCCGGACGCACGGCCGGCGCCCACATCACCGCCCCGGCAGATGCAGGGCGCCTCCAGTTGTTGATGATCCACCCTCCGCCCGCCAAACCGCACATGCCACGCGCACGCGCACGCACACGATCCGTCTCAGGGGCGGGCGCCGCCCTTGGAAGCCGATCATCGGCCTCACATGCGACACAACACTGCGCAGGTGGTGGCCACTCATTGAGCGTCACCATGATTGGTGACCGCCACTAGTATATTGGCAATGTCGCTGCCGCCTAATTAGTCTCCGGATTGCCGTCACCTTCGCCCGGGATCCGGTGACCGTGAATGGCCGCGGACATATCGCGCACTGGGGTGACAGGGTCCGTTGTGAATTTTTAAAACCTCCCAAGTGGCGCCGTGCTCGATCGCGGTTAACCGGACACCAGTTCCCCGGCCCGCGCCGACCAGTTATTCTAAGCCGGCCGTCGCCGCGGCTTTCCGCGGCACCACGGCAACGGCACAGTCAGGATTCACCCTTTCTGTGTGGGTAGTGGCCAGATGCGTTGTCGCTTTCCCATGCTTGCTTAGCACAAAAGGACGCACCGGAATCAGCCGCAGCTACACTACACTACACATCATCTACACGAGCTCTTTTAACTGAAGCTGTTGCTTGCTTTCCCTAGCCTGCTCCAATCTTTGGAGCCGATTTGATGATCTGCCGGCTGCTCGTAAAAAACATTCTGATGAGAGGTTTGGCTTTGTGGTTTGTGGTGCAGGTGGGACCCCAGGAGCTCGGTGGTGACGCCCGACGAGGAGGTGTTCTACCTGGTGGCGTTCCTGCGGTCGGCGCTGCCGGGCGCGCCGGAGAGCCTCGAGGCGCTGGCGCGGCAGAACCGGCAGATCCTCGACTTCTGCGACGACGCCGGGATCGGGGCCAAGCAGTACCTGCCCAACCACAAGTCGCAGCCCGACTGGGCGGCCCATTTCGGGGAGAAGCGCTGGGCGCGGTTCGCGGGCCTCAAAGCCCAGTTTGACCCGAGGGCCATGCTGGCCACCGGGCAGGGCATCTTCCCGCCGCCGCCGCTCCTGTCCGATTCTTGAGAATGAATGGCAGGACCGCTTAACATGACATTCAGGAAGCTAGCTTAGGTGTATGTATGTATGTAACTGGCCATCACAGAGAGCAGCAGGATTAGGTAGTGTGCATGGAGGTGTATAGAAGATGTCCGTTGGTGTCATGTATGTGGCGCGCATTGTCAGCTTAACTCTGAATCGGTTGGTGATGTACAGAGGAATGCGTCGCGTCCATGCAACTATGTAGTCACATCTTTTGTGCTGTGTTGTGCTGGTAAAAAAACAGTTTTTCACCTCAGTTTCTCTCACTTCGTTGTTCTTGATCCTACGTAGGGATCCAAATTTGAAACCTTGAGGGTAACCTAGAAAGTACTGCATTTAATTGAACTAAGAGGGTCAGAGGGTACCCTACAGGAACCAAATTCGCGTACCTAATTCTACCATGTAAGCCATGGTGACCATGGATTGACAGCGCCTTAGAGCAACTCTAGTCGTTTGGCCCTCCAACTCATTCGGTGAGTGCCTTTTGGTGTCGCGTCGACGCTTTTTTCGTTCTGGGGGCGAGCGAGTTTCTAGCCGCTTCGGCCCCCAAACTTTTACTATTTTAAATTTGTCTTCCCCGCTGTTAAAAAGACGTCATGAGTTAAGTGATCGGCATGCATCAAGTCGACGATCAACATGCCATAGTTCGATGATCAAGCACACCTAATAGTTCGACGATCAAAAGGAAGGGATAGTAGACATGAAACGAATTAGACGACCGGCTCGGCGTAGTGCGGCTCCTCTACCGCTGGATTGGCCGGGGTCGGGCTCGTCGTTGGCGTAGTCAGGCTCATCGTCGGCGTGGTTTCTGTTCTCGGGCTGGACGCCATCGTTGATGTTGCCGTCGTGGTCGCCGCCGGTGCGGGCATCTGGTTTAAGATGAGGCCGCGCCCCACGAGATATCACGTCTTCACCTGCTCGTCCGTCGTCGACATGTCTACCCCCTCAAGAACGTCAGGTCGGTGTTCCTCTTCTTTGCGACGACGTTGGTCCTAAGAAGGTTGAGTTTGACGTGCTGGTTCGTCATCAACGCTGACCACCGCGCGTCGGATTTCTCCTCCATCTTGGCAGCATTGCTCTTGGCGTCGGCGATGCATTGCTCGATCGAAGATTGCAGCCATTCGGCAACGGGCTCCGCGTCCCTCTCCGCCTTCGCTTTTTTGATGTCATCGGGGCGCCCTTCTGCCGTAACCGGGGTAGGCGCGTTCAGATTGTAGGTGTCCTTAGCCTTGGTGAAAGCAAGCCGAACTTTCCTCCAGTTCTCGCACGACTCGATCCTGGAGAACACGTGAAGTAACTTCAACTTTTGGTCGCTCTTGTCTTGGCGATACATGCCGAACATGTGAACCATTTGCACAGTCCGGACAAAACGTATTGGCAAAGCGCACAACGACGCGACAAACTGGGGACAACAAACTACGTCCATACCTGGCCCTTGACGTTGGCGTCGCTTTCTGTGCGAGCAGCGACCTCCGCGACGATCCCATGCCACTTGTTGCAGACCGTCTGGACCATTGCCCAGTGGTTCGCGAGGGCCTTGTCGCCGAGGTCCATGTGGATGTTGGCAAAGTCGGTGCCAACCAGCTTGGGTTCGTCGAATGCTGCCTTGATTCTTCCCCAGTACATGTCGGTGTTCTAATTCGCGCTACTGACCGGGTCGATGCTGACGCTCTTCCATGCTTCTACAAGGCACTCGACTTCCTTGGACATCCACTTGACACGGGGTTCGGCTGGCTTGGCGTTCGAAGCCCGCTTCTTATCCCCCCTCTTCGGCGCAGGTTCGGGTTCCACCTCCGCTTGCTCTTCCTCCCCCCTCCTCCTCGGCGTCGTCGAGCTCGTCATCAATGTCGCCGACGGTGTCCATTGTTTTATCCTGCACGCCGAACCACGGGCAAGACGCGGCGGCGACGGGCCGCTTGTGATGATCTCGTCCATGTCGGCATCGATGTGGTTAAACTATAGCGTCGAACCAAGCACAAATGGAAGGGTACCACGACGCAGAGGCGACGCAGGTGAGGCTGACGAGTACGCCAACGACGAGTAGTTGTATTGGGTGTGAGTCCGGTGTTGAACATGGGGTAGAGGGAGTGCGCGGGTCATGACTGAAGCCAGTGCGGGAGGAATGTTGTGGCGCGCCATGCGAGAATGTGGTGTTGGGGTTGAAACCACCATGTGCGTCATCGTCGGAGTAGCCAGGCGAGGGTGCGTACCCCAAGGGAGGCATCGACGACGAGAGGTTGGCCGGCGACGCGATGTGCTGTTGGTGGCTCCATGCGGCTTGCGGTTTGCGTCCGGGTGGATTCACCATTCCTCCCGAGACGCCTCTCCATGATCGACCACCGCCGCTGCCGCCACGTCCCTAGCCGCCATGTCCCTGGCGTTCTTGGTGTCAAGCCTTCTCCGTCGTAATTGTGACCGCGTGCCGACGTTGGACATCCACCCTCCACTGGCGTCTGAAATGACCACGGCCTAGCCATCGGTGCCCTCGGCTTCCTCTGCTTCGGCTGGGTGGAATCGACAGTGGTGGCGGGGCGAGGGACAATGTACTTCTTTGGTGGCATGGCGGGAGCGGCGACGGCGGCGGCGGGGGAGGGGGGGGGGTTATGAGGAAATGGAGGGAAAGGGGAGGAGAAAACGACGGGAATAGGCCCGTTTGTCGCCGACATTATGGACCCACTCGACTTTTCACTTCGCCCGGTGCACCCAGGCGTCATCGTGGGGGCTGGGTTTGGTTCAGATTCGCCGGCTATTATTTCGGCCCAAGCCGACGCTAAATGAAAAGTTGAAAGTGTGGCTGACCGAATTTTTTGCCACCGATGCTAAAGAAGATGCCCTCGAGGGCCTGTTGGAGCAGGGGGAGGAGGAGAGTAGAGATGCTCTTAGACCCTGTGTTAACTGTTTCTCAAACAGAAACAGAGTATTCCCTTCAAGAATAGTAAAAGAACAATCGAAACTAGGTACTCCCTATGTTCTCTTTTATAAGAGGTTTACACAATTCAGACATAGCACAAAATAGTTCAATGTCAGCTGTCCAAAACGTCTTATATGAAAGAACGGAGGGAGTATCACTGTTGGTGATAAGCATGGCGTGGGATAGATATCTTTTCTGTATACAAGCGGAGCTACCGCGCAGCCACACGCTGGAAAATGGGAATAAGCTAACAAGTGGGCTACACCTCCGCTCAAAAAAAAAATGTGGATTCGATTTGTCTTTTTTGCTGAGAATTGTTTAGATGTTCAAATAATATGAAATTTGAAGCGGACCTCGCGCATCAAATTATCTATCATATAAAAAATAGATTCTTTTATATTTTTTTAGTATTTCTTTAAAAAAAAATTGTGAGCGGGAGGAGCTGAGCGTGGGAGCAGAGTTGAATTATCGAACAAGTGACAGCATGCATATGTCGTAGCTATATTAGTTTGGTTTTATACAGATGATGAAATTCACATGACGATGTAATGCCTGCATACTGTGCATGCACAAGACTACTCTTAGAGAAGTAGGGTAGTACAGAACTCTGCTAGATGATTGTTCTTTCTTTTCTGTGGTATACTACAACATTTCGAAGCTCACTGACCGACGTGTTCCTGCAACTTATCACTCCGGCAATCAATCAGCCGGTGACATTACAAAATCCGTGGTCCGCGGGGACAGATGTTGGCCAGGCTACTGTGGCAAGTGGCACACGGAGGCACGCTCGGCTCCAAGGGAGACATGGCGTGGCCCGCTCCCCAGCCTTCGCGTGTCCACCATTGGCGGGGAATAATAATGGGAAGGTGACACATAAATGTGAAAAGCCACGCAATGTGGTGCCCGACAAGGACGACTTTGGCATTGCCCGCCAGCAGCTAATCTATAGCTCTCAGCAGTCAGCACACGCACGAACGCGGCCAGGTTCATCCTCCTCCACCTCGGCGCGCCGGTGGTCCTCCGGCCGCCGCCGGTGTGTCATTCAGAAGAACAACAGAATTGGACCGTGCGTACTGGGGGCGGGTCTCATCTTTTTCATCACTCTTGGACGCACGTACGCTACGTTACGTTCGTTGCATTGCATGCCTGCCGCTGCCGGCCGGCCAGCCGCGCATTCCACTTCCACGGCTGGCTACTTGGCATCTCCAGGGGCCACACGAGGAGGAGCACGGACGAGATCGATGGGGGCCTTCCAAATCTGATGAGCCAAGAACAAAACGTTAACTCGATGCGTGCAATGCTGCAATGCATCCGGACGTAATGCGGTTCGTCGTAAGCGGCCAAGAGAAAGGAAAGGGGCGAAAGGGGGTGCTCATGCCGCTCCCCTCCTCCTCATGGTGTGACCCCCACTATCTATCTATACGTACGTAATGGCGTTATGCTAGATGTTCGATGCTGCACTAGGATCGTTAGTTGCCGTGATTGATGTCTGAGATCTTAACTCGAAGTGTTGGCACAGACAAAAAAGGATCTGAACTCTAATGATTGGCACTTTGGCAGTAGCATGACTAATGAGCAGAAAGACGCGGTTTTGGACAGATGCAACTCGGACACAATATTTTTGAAACGGGTAGGAGTATAAAACATTTGCCTCATCGGTTAATTAGGAAGAAAAAAATTGTTTAATTAATTAATGAAAGATCGAACAAAAAAGATACAAATCAACTACACGCGGACTACTCGCGGAGCATGCAACCCCATAAACACATGATCAATCCGACAACCATACCCAACAAGTAACCACCATCAACCCCACACTGCTACGTCGCCAAGAAACATCCAACGATGGTAACTCGGCCGAAAACCAAGTGCACCACCAAATCCACGATATGTCTACACAAAAAACTATAAGAGGTGAGAATTATGTTAGGATTCACTTTAGTAACAAGTAGGTCGTCTGATTTTTAAATTTGCGCAAGTCCAATTTCTGACCGTCGATTCTTTTGTCAAGATTCATGTTGTTATTTTTTTCCTTGTGTTGTTTCATGGTTTCTCAGGCTTTGCTCCTATTTGGGGTAAGCCAATTTTAACTTAGGTTTGATTTTTTTATTGCCCTTGTTCGTGGTAAGTTGATTCTTGCTTAGGCTGAATTTTTGACTTGTTTTTGTTGGGTAAGTCCGTTTTTTTATTTGGCTGGAAGCCTGTTACACATTACATATTTTTTTTTGTTTGGATGCGTTTTTTTGCTTTTCTTTATATATTTCAGTCGTGTTCTGTTTTTACATACGTATTTTTGGTGCCATTTTAGCTATATGTAAGCCGTCTAAAAGCTGTTTTTCCATCTGTCACTCTTTTTGGCTGTTGATTACTTCTTTGATATCCATGCTCCTTTTTTCCTTGTTTTGTTCTGTGAGTTGTTTTGGGCTTGTTTTTGTGATTGACCACATATTTAGGCCAGTCAGTTACTTAATGGGCTGAAGTTATTACATGTGAGACCCAGCCGTGCCCTCACTTATTTGTTTTTTGTTTTGTTTTTCTTGGTTTCATTTTTCTGTATATTAGTTTTTCGTGGTTTTTTGGGATGTTATATACCAAAATTGCACTATTATATGATTATTTTTTGCATAACATAAAAAGGCGCAATTTCAGTGCAAACATGTGTGCAATTATTTCCCCTCATTTTCTTCTTTCTTAAAGGGAATACCAATGCCACTAATTAATTATTCATTATAAAAATTTATTATTTGGATTTTTAGTTACTTTATATTTTATTTATTCTTTAAGGGTAATACCAATGCCACTAATTCATCCCTTCTTAGGAAAACAATTTATGAAAATATTATATGTTTATTCTTGTATATTGAAAAGCCCATTTTCGTGTATAATGTGTGCAAATTGTGTCATTGTTTGTTTTAGTTTTATTTATTTATTTCTTCTTAAAGGGTAATTCTAATGCCACCAGGCCATTCTTTCTTAGAAAACATAATTATTTTGTTTTGTTTTAATTTCCTTTTTTTCCTTTTTTAAAGAGCGATACAAATGTCATTGATTCATCCTTCTTCTTTTTTTAAACCCAATATCATTTTCTTTCTTCTCTAAGGAAAATACCATTGCCTAAAATTGTTGCAAAAATGTTCACTATTTGTTTTAAAAAATCATTTCTTTTTTAAAGGGTAGTACCAGTGCCACTAATTCATTCTTCCCTGGATTTTTTTTCACTTCTTATTAATTTTATTTTTTCTTACAAGGTAATACTGTTAGGGCATATTTCTTCCTTAGTGGTTTTGGTGATTGATGACAATGCTTGTGCAGACTAATCGTGTGCATTGAGCATTTCAGATAATTCATGTCTAGGCACAAGACGATTCGGTGCCCCTCGGAGTCTATCAAAGATGGTTGCTTTCTACGTTTCTTTTCGGTGGATTTGAGTCACAGAAAAGCCGTAATATTAAGAGGGGTACACATTTGTTCTTTTGCACCACATTTCCTTTGCTTCAACGAAGCCCTAGTTCGTTTCCCCTCTTTGTGCAAAGTGCCAGCGGTAGTACCGCACGTGCCAGCGGTAGTACCGCACGTGCCAGCGGTAATAGTTTTTTGTTGGAAATATGCCCTAGAGACAATAATAAATTGGTTATTATTATATTTCCTTGTTCATGATAATTGTCTATTGTTCATGCTATAATTGTATTAACCAGAAACCGTGATACATGTGTGAATACATAGACCACAACATGTCCCTAGTGAGCCTCTAGTTGGCTAGCTCGTTGATCAATAGATGGTCATGGTTTCCTGATCATGAACATTGTATGTCATTGATAACGGGCTCACATCATTAGGAGAATGATGTGATGGACAAGACTCAATCCTAAGCATAACACAAGATCATGCAGTTCGTCTACTAGAGCTTTTATAATGTCAAGTATCATTTCATTAGACCATGAGATTGTGCAACTCCCAGATATCGTAGGATTGCTTTGTGTGTATCAAACATCACAACGTAATTGGGTGATTATAAAGGTGCACTACAGGTATCTCCAAAAGTGTCTGTTGGGTTGGTACCAATCGAGACTGGGATTTGCCGCTCCGTGTGACAGAGAGGTATCTCTGGGCCCACTCAGTAATGTATCATCATAATGAGCTCAATGTAACTAAGAAGTTAGCCACGAGATGATGTGTTACGGAACGACTAAAGAGACTTGCCGGTAACGAGATTGAACAAGGTATAGGGATACCGACGATCGAATCTCGGGCAAGTGTCATACCGATAGACAAAGGGAATTGCATACGGGATTGAGTGAATCCTCAACATCGTGGTTCATCTAATGAGATCATCGTGGAACATGTGGGAGCCAACATGGATATCCAGACCCCGCTGTTGGTTATTGGCCGGAGAGATGTCTCGGTCATGTCTGCAAGTTTCCCGAACCCGTAGGGTCTACACGCTTAAGGTTCGGTGACACTAGAGTTGTTATGGGAATTGTATATGTGGTTACCGAAGGTTGTTCGGAGTCCAAGATGAGATACCGGACGTTACGAGGAGTTCTGGAATGGTTCGAAGGTAAAGATTTATATATGGGAAGTCCAGTTTCGGTCGCCGGAAAGGTTTGGGGGTTTATCGGGATTGTACCGGGATCACCAAAAGGGTACCATGGGTCCACCGGGAGGGTCCACCTGTCCTGGAGGGCCACATGGGCTGAAAGGGGAGAGGAACCAACCCCTGGTGGGCTGGTGCGCCAAGGGGAGGAGGCCCAAGGCGCACAAGGAGGCCAAGGAGGCCAAACCCTAGGCCTGGGAGGCTGCCTTGGGTGGCAAGCCACCCCCTAGGGCGCCTCCTCCTACTCCTTTAGGGTTGCCGCACCTCCTGTCCCTCCCTCCTATATATAGTGGAGGATTTGGGAGGACTGCACACACGTGATTTGATCTACCTTGGTGCAGCCCTACCTCTCCACCTCTTTCTCCTCCTCCGCGGTGCTTGGCGAAGCCGTGCCGGAGAGCCACCTACTCCATCGCCACCACGCCGTCGTGCTGCCGGAGTTCTCCCTCAACTTCTCCTCCCTCCTTGCTGGATCAAGAAGGAGGATACGTCCCCGGGCTGTAGGTGTGTTGAACGCGGATACACCATACGTTCACTATTCAGATCGGATCTTCCGCGATTTGGATCGCCGCGAGTATGACTACATCGACCGCGTTCACAGTAATGCTTCTGCTTTGCGATCTTCAACGGTATGAAGATACTCTCCCTCACTCGTTGCTAGCTTCTCCTAGACGATCTTGGTGTGACGTAGGAATTTTTTTGAATTATTATTACGTTCCCCAATGGTGGCATCCGAGCTAAGTCTATGCGTAGATTCTATGCACGAGTAGACCACAAAAGTTGTGGGCGATGATTTTGTCTATTTTCTTGTCTTTAGTAGTTTTTTCTTGATTCGGCGGCATTGTGGGATGAAGCGGACCAAACCGACTTTACACGTACTCTTACGTGAGACTGGTTCCACCGCCCGGCATGCACTTGTTGCATAAGGTGGCTAGCGGGTGTCTGTCTCTCCCACTTTAGTCGGATCAGATTCGATGAAGAGGGTCCTTATGAAGGGTAAATAGCATTGGCATATAAACTTTGTGGCTGTCACGTAGGTAAGAATCGTTCTTGCGAGAAACCCATAGCAGCCACGTAAAACTTGCAACAACAATTAGAGGACGTCTAACTTGTTTTTGCATGGTATGCTATGTGATGTGATATGGTAAAAAAGATGTGATGTTATATATGTGATGTATGATATTGATCACGTTCTTGTAATAGGACTCACGACTTGCATGTCGATGAGTATGAAAACCGGCAGGAGCCATAGGAGTTGTCTTAATTTATTGTATGAGATGCAACGCCATGTGATTACTTTACTTTATTGCTAACTGTTAGCCATAGTAGTAGAAGTAATAGTTGGCAAACGACTTCGCGAAGACACAATGATGGAGATCATGATGGTGGGGATCATGGTGTCGGGCCGGTGACAATGATGATCATGTCGTGCCCCGAAGATGGAGATCAAAGGAGCAAGATTATATTGGCCATATCATGTCACTATATGATTTGCATGTGATGTTTATCATGTTTCTATATCTTATTTGCTTAGAACGACGGTAGTAAATAAGATGATCCCTCACTCAAATTTCATGAAAAGTGTTCCCCCTAAGTGTGCACTATTGCGAAGGATCGTTGTTTCGAAGCACCACATGATGATCGGGTGTGATAGTTTCTAATGTTCGCATACAACGGGTGTAAGCCAGATTTCCACACACGAAACACTTAGGTTGACTTGACGAGCCTAGCATGTACAAACATGGCCTCAGAACACGGGAGACCGAATGGTCGAACATGAGTCGTATGGTTGATACGATCAACATGGAGATGTTCACCATTGATGACTAGTCTGTCTCACGTGATGATCGGACACGGGCTAGTCGACGTGGATCTTGTATCACTTGGATGACTAGAGGGATGTGTATCTAAGTGGGAGTTCGTTAAATAATTTGATTAGATAAAGTTAATTATCATGAACATAGTCAAAAGGTATTTGCAAATTATGTCATAGCTTGCGTTGTAGTTCTACTATTTTAGATATGTTCCTAGATAAAATTCAGTTGAAAGTTGATAGTAGCAATTATGCGGACTGGGTCCGTAAACTGAGGATTGTCCTCTTTGCTGCGCAGAAGGCTTATGTCCTTAATGCACCGCTCGGTGTGCTGAACCTCGAGCGTCGTCTGTGGATGTTGCGAACATCTGACATACACATTTTGATGACTACGTGATAGTTCAGTGCGTAATGCTAAACGGTTTAGAATTGAGGCACCGAAGACGTTTTTGAACGTCGCGGAACATATGAGATGTTCCAAGAGCTGAAATTGGGATCTCAGGCTCGTGCCCACGTCAAGAGGTATGAAACCTCTGACAAGTTTCTTAGACTACGAACTAAGGGATAAAAGCTCAATCGTTGAGCATGTGCTCAGATTGTCTGAGTACTACAATCGCTTGAATCGAGTGGGAATTAATCTTCTAGATGAGATAGTGATGGTTCTCCAAAGTCACTACCACCAAGCTACTAGAGCTTCATGATGAACTATAACATATCAGTGATAGATATGATGATCCTTGAGCTATTCGCGATGTTTGACACCACGAATGTAGAAATCAAGTAGGAGCATCAATTGTTGATGGTTAGTAAAACCACTAGTTTCAAGAAGGGCAAGGGAAAGAAGGGATACTTCATGAGACGACAAACCAGTTGTTGCTCTAGTGAAGAAACCCAATGTTGAACCCAAACCCGAAACTAAGTGCTTTTGTAATGAGGGGAACGGTCACTGAAGCAGAACTACCCTAGATACTTGGTAGATGAGAAGGCTGGCAAGGTCGACAGAAGTATATTGGATATACATTATATTGATGTATACTTTACTAGTGCTCCTAGTAGCACCAGCGTGTTAGATACCGGTTCGGTTGCTAAGTGTTAGTAACTCAAAATAAAATCTACGGAATAAACGGAGACTAGCTAAAGGCGAGGTGACGATATGTGTTGGAAGTGTTTCCAAGGTTGATGTGATCAAACATCGCACGCTCCCTCTACCATCGGGATTGGTGTTAAACCTAGATAATTGTTATTTGGTGTTTGCATTGAGCATAGACATGATTGTATTATGTTTATTGCAATACGGTTAATCATTTAAAGAGAATAATGGTTATTTTGTTTACTTGAATAATACCTTCAATGGTCTTGCACCCAAAATGAATGGTTTATTGAATCTCGATCGTAGTGATACACATGTTCATAATATTGATGCCAAAAGATATAAAGTAGTAATGATAGTACCACTTACTTGTGGCACTCCCCCTTGAGTCATATTAGTATAAAACGCATGAAGAAGCTCCATGCTTATGGATCTTTGGACTCACTCATTTTTGAAAAGTTTGATACATGTGAACCATGTCTATTGGTATAAATGCATGAAGAAACTCCATGCAGATGGATCATTTGGATTCACTTGATTTTGAATCACTTGAGACATGCAAATCATACCACATGGGCAAGATGACTGAAGACCTCG
Organism: Hordeum vulgare subsp. vulgare; assembly: GCF_904849725.1. Lineage (NCBI taxonomy): Eukaryota > Viridiplantae > Streptophyta > Magnoliopsida > Poales > Poaceae > Hordeum > Hordeum vulgare. The sequence goes on along the minus strand of NC_058520.1, from coordinate 507,785,702 downwards.
TTTTCCAGTGAGATGGAACAAGAAAGCAACTTGTTGGAAGTAATACATTTTGATGTGTGTAGTCCAATGAGTGCTGAGGCACGCAGTGGATATTGTTATGTTCTTACTTCATAGATGATTTGAGTAGATACTAGTATATTTACTTGATGAAACGCAAGTCTGAATTATTGAAAGGTTCAAGTAATTTCAGATTGAAGTCGGAGATCATCGTGACAAGAGGATAATATGTCTACGATGTGATCGTGGAGGTAAACATATATATCTGAGTTGCGAGTTAATTTGGTAAACATTTAATACAATGTGAAAATTGTTTCACAACTCATGCCACCTGGAACACCATGGTATGATGGTGTGTTCGTATATCATACTCGTGCCCTATTAGATATGGTGCATACTATGTGTCTCTTTTTGAATTACCATTATCGTTTATGGGTTAGGCATTAGAGACAACCACATTCACTTTAGTTAGGGCACCACGTAATTCCGTTGAGATGACACCGTATGAACTATGGTTTAGAGAAACCTAAGTTGTTGTTTCTTAAAAGTTTGGGGCTGCGATGCTTATGTGAAAAAGTTTCAGCATGATAAGCTCGAACCCAAAGCGGATAAATGCATCTTCATAGGATACCCAAAACGGTTGGGTATACCTCTTATCTCAGATCCGGAAGCAAAGTGCTTGTTTCTAGAAATGGGTCCTTTCTCGAGGAAAAGTTTCTCTCGAAAGAATTGAGTCAGAGGATGGTGGAAACCTTATGAGGTTATTGAACCATCACTTCAACTAGTGTGTAGTAGGGCATAGGAAGTTGTTCCTGTGGTGCCTACACCAACTGAAGTGGAGGCTGATGATAGTGATCATGAAGCTTCGAATCAAGTTACTGCAAACCTCATAGATCGACAAGGAAACATAATGCTCTAGAGTAGTACGGTAATCCTGTCTTGGAGGTCATGTTGCTCGACAACAATGAACCTACGAGCTATGGAGAAGCAATGGTGGGCCCCGATTCCGACAAATGGCTGGAGGCATGAAATCCGAGAGAGGATCCATGTATGAGAACAAAGTGTAGACTTTGGAAGAACTGCTTGATGGTCGTAAGACTGTTAACTACAGACGGATCTTTAAAAAGGAAGACAGACGATGAAGGTGAAAAGTCACCATTAAAGAAAGCTCGACTTGTCGCACAGATGTTTCCGACAAGTTCAAAGAGTTGACTACGATGAGATTTTCTCACTCGTAGCGATGCTAAAATTCGGTTGGAATTATGTTAGCATTTACTGCATTATTTATGAAATATTGTAGATAGGATGTCAAAACATTGTTTCCTCGACGGTTTCCTTGAGGAAAGGTTGTATGTGATACAACTAGAAGGTTTTGTCAATCCTAAAGGATGCTAACAAGTATGCAAAGCTCCAGCAATCCTTCCAGGGACTAGAGTAAGCATCTCGGAGTTGGAATATACGCTATGATGAGATGATCAAAGATTTTGGGTTTATACAAAGTTTATGAGAAACTTGTATTTCCAAAGAAGTGAGTGGGAGCACTATAGAATTTCTGATGAGTATATGTTGTTGACATATTGTTTATCGTAAATGATGTAGAATTTCTGGAAAGCATATAGGGTTGTTTGAAAAGTGTTTTCCAATGGAAAACCTGGATTAAGCTACTTGAATATTGAGCATCAAGATCTATAAGGATAGATCAAAAATGCTTAATAGTACTTTCAAATGAATACATATCGTGACAAGATTTTGAAGGATTTCAAAATAGATCGGCAAAGAAGGAGTTCTTGGCCGTGTTATAAGGTGTGAGTATTGAGTAAGACTCAAAACATGACCACGACACAAAATAGAGAAAGGACGAATGTCGTACCCTATGCATTAGCCGTAGGCTCTACACTATGTTATGATGTGTACCGCACCTGAAGTGTGCCTTGCCATGAGTCAGTCAAGGGGTACAAGAGTGATCCAAGAATGGATCACTGGACAACGGTCAAAGTTCTCCTTAGTAACTAGTGAATTAAGGAATTGTTCTCGATTATGGAGGTGGTAAAAGAGTTTGTCGTAAAGGGTTACGTCGATGCAAACTTTGACACTAATCTGGACGACTCTGAGTAGTAAACCGGATTCATGTAGTAGAGCAGTTATTTGGAATAGTTCCAAATGGTGCATGGTAGCAAGCATCTATAAGATGACATGGATATTTGTAAAGCACACACAGATCTGAATGGTTCAGACCCATTGACTAAAACCTCTCTCACATGCAAGATATGATCAAACCCCATGGGTGTTAGATTCATTACAATCACATAGTGATGTGAACTAGATTATTGACTCTAGTGCAAGTGGGAGACTGTTGGAAATATGCACTAGAGGCAATAATAAATTGGTTATTATTATATTTCCTTGTTCATGATAATTGTCTATTGTTCATGCTATAATTGTATTAACCGGAAACCGTAATACATGTGTGAATACATAGACCACAACATGTCCCTAGTGAGCCTCTAGTTGGCTAGCTCGTTGATCAATAGATGGTCATGGTTTCCTGATCATGGACATTGTATGCCATTGATAATGGAATCACATCATTAGGATAATGATGTGATGGACAAGACCCAATCGTAAGCATAGCACAAGATCGTGTAGTTCGCCTCCTAGAGCTCTTATAATGTCAAGTATCATTTCCTTAAACCATGAGATTGTGCAACTCCCGGATACTGTAGGAGTGCTTTGGGTGTGTCAAACGTCACACATTAACTGGGTCATAAAGGTACACTACAGGTATCTCCGAAAGTGTCTGTTGTGTTGGTACGAATTGAGACTGGGATTTGTCGCTCCGTGTGACGGAGAGGTATCTTTGAGCCCACTCGGTAATGCATCATCATAATGAGCTCAATGTGACTAAGGAGTTAGCCACGGGATGATGTGTTACGGAACGAGTAAAGAGACTTGCCGGTAACGAGATTGAACAAGGTATAGGGATACCGACGATCAAATCTCGGGGAAGTGTCATACCGGTAGACAAACGGAATTGCATACGGGGTTGAGTGAATCCTCGACATCGTGGTTCATCCGACGAGATCATCGTGGAACATGTGGGAGCCAACATGGATATCCAGACCCCGCTGTTGGTTATTGGCCGGAGAGATGTCTCAGTCATGTCTGCATGTTTCCCGAACCCGTAGTGTCTACACGCTTAAGGTTTGGTGACGCTAGAATTGTTATGGGAATCATATATGTGGTTGCCAAAGGTTGTTTGGTGTCTCGGATGAGAACCCGAACGTCACGAGGAGTTCCAGAATGGTCCGGAGGTAAAGATTTACATATGGGAAGTCCAGTTTCGGTCGTCGGAAAGGTTTCCGGGTTCATCGGTATTGTAGCGGGATCACCGAAAGGGTACCAGGGGTCCACCGGGAGGGTCCACCTGTCCAGGAGGGCCACATGGGCTGAAAGGGGAGTGGTGGGCTGGTTTGCCAAGGGGAGGAGGCCCAAGGCGCACAAGGAGTCCAAGGAGGCCAAACCCTAGGCGTGGGGGCTGCCTTGGGTGGCAAGCCACCCCCTAGGGCACCTCCTCCTCCTCCTTTTGGGCTGCCGCACCTCCTAGGCTTTCCCTAGGGGTGGCGCACCCCCTCTCCCTCCCTCATATATATAGTGTAGGATTTGGGAGGGCTGCACACACCTAATTTGATCTACCTTGGTGCAGCCCTACCTCTCCACCTCTTTCTCCTCCTCCGCGGTGCTTAGCGAAGCCCTGCCGGAGAGCCACATACTCCATCGCCACCACGCCATCGTGCTGCTAGAGTTCTCCCTCAATTTATCCTCCCTCCTTGCTAGATCAATAAGGAGGAGACGTCCCTGGGCTGTAGGTGTGTTGCACGGGAGACACCGTACGTTCGGTGTTCCGATCTTTCGCGATTTGAATCGCCGCGAGTATGACTATATCGACCGCGTTCATAGTAACGCTTCCGCTTGGCGATCCTCAATGGTATGAAGATGCTCTCCCTCACTCGTTTCTAGCTTCTCCTAGATGATCTTGGTGTAACGTAGGAATTTTTTTGAATTATTACTACGTTCCCGAACAGTTTTTTACTATCGCTCTCTCGCGGTAGTACCGTCCGGTCGAAGTTTTGCACAACCGCAGCCTCAGCGGTGGTAGGCACGGAAGTAATTTTTTTTACTTCCATGGTTGGTGGATCTACCGTGCGGTAGTATGGCTCCTAGCAGCGGTAGTTGAAAAGACCTCGATGACGCCAAGAGGGGGGGTGAATAGGCTATTTAAAAACTTCTTCGGATTTGGCTTAAACCTAATGCGGAAATAAACTAAGAGGATACTTGTCAAGCACAAATCCTAAATGCACTTGGCACTGCAACGTGTATCAACAACACGATCTACCAAGATGGACACAATATAGTTACTAACAAGCACAAGTAAGTTACACAAACTTACTTGAGCTATATCACACGACAAGTAGGTGAACGACACAAGATGCTAGATCACACTAGCACACGATATATCAAAAGCTGCAAGTGTGAACGTGTGGATATAGAAGGTATGCTTGATTAATATTGTACAAGAAATATCCAACACAATATAATGAGCACAAACAATATGCAATGTATGTATGCTCAAGTAACACAAGTAAACCACAAGTAAGGAGTTAGGGTTAAGGATAACCAAGGTCACTCAGACGAAGATGTATCCCGATGTTCACTTCCTTGGAGGGAAGCTAGTCACCGTTAGAGAGGTGGATGTTACCACGAAGGCACACCAACGCCACGAAGGCTCACCCTATTCTCCCTTTGAGATAACACCACGAAGGCGTTTCTCAACCACTAGTGGTAAGCCTTTGAGGTGGCTTCCAAACCCTCACAAACTTTTCCGGGGGGTAATCACACGGATTGATTCCTCTCCGAAGAACTCCTACTGCCTAGGAGTCTCCAACCTCCAAGAGTAACAAGATCACGGGGAATGCTCAAAACTTGCTCAAATCTCAAATAGCTTGGTTTGAGAGAAGGAGAGGGAGACGATCTATCTTTTGATTGTAACAACTCTCAAAGGAGCTCACAAATGCTCTTGGGATCTAAGATTTGGTGTGAGCAAATGTGTGTGAGGTAGAAATGAGTTCTTATGAGGATAAGGCTGTGTTGGGGCCCACTCTCACGAAGTGGGAGAGGGGTATATATAGTGGAGAGTGTAAAACAGCCGTTGGGGACACTTTAAGTCACACAAGGTCCGGACGTTCGGCAGTTTCCGGAAGTCCGGGCGTCCGCAAGGGGTCGGTCGTCCGAGGGCTGTAGATATGACTGGAACCCCTGTAAAATGAACAGCGACCGGACGTCCGGAGAAGACCGGAAATCCGAGTTATTCGACTCAACTACTTCTGGTGGGAGGTTCTGGATTTCCGAAAGGGGACGGACGTCCGGGCCTCGGACGTCCGGAGGGAGCCGGAAATCCAAGTTATAGAGCTTATGATCTTGTGGTGCAGGGCTCCGGATTTCCGAAGCTGGTCGGACGTATGGCGCTCAGATGTCCGGAGGGAGCCGGAAATCCGAGTTATAGAACTCAATTTCTTCTGGTGGAGGGCTCCAGATTTCCGAAGCCTGCCGGTCGTCCGGCCCACGGACATCCGGAGGGAGCCGGAAGTCCAAGGCAATAGACCTGTTATGAGATAGGAGCAGAGTAGAGAATATGTGGTATTGAGTAGGATAGTGAATATCTAGTTTGAGCAAGTTCATCACAAAAACCTGTGATCCCCTCTTAATAGTGCGGGATCCCTAAAGACTCAAGAATTGTAAAAGGGATACCGATGATCCATACTTGAGTTTGTACTTTTATTCGCTGGTCATCACTCTGCACCGCTAACATCAAAGTAATTGATACCTTGAGTTAGCCCTTTAACTTGAGCTTGATGTTGTTGTTTCTTCTTGGCTCAATGTTGAAAGCAAGACATGATGAAGTCTTCAAGCAGCTCTTCCATACACAATGTGGAAAGCCTAGCTTATATATTTATCTTCATTTGTCCACCATGTGAACATCCACAAGGATCAAGCATGTAGTGCCCAGGAATGCTTATCTTGATATTGTCCTTGTTAGCACATGAGCTTGTCCTTATCAACACATGATCATTAACAATAGTTTCAATGATATATTTGTGCTGATCCACTTGAACTTGCACACCACAATCTTGATGACGATCACCACTTGACGTCATCCTTCATGGGTTGTATGAGATCTTCCTTTTGACGCAAGCCCATGGAAGCACACCTAACCCCCACATAGGACTCTCACAAAGACCATGGGTTAGTACACAAACACGTAATGGACAATGCTTACCATACCATGGGATCACTTGACCCCTCTCGGTACATCTTATACGCTTTGTGTGTTGATCATCTTGATTTACTGTTTGTCTGAGATCTTGATCAACCTAGTGTCTCTATGACCATTCTGTGGATAATGAATACCATCTTGGTCATCATATAAACTCCTTGAACCCAACAGATGGACTTCAAGAAGTGCCTATGGACAAATCCTATAAATATAACTTAAGGCAATCATTAGCCCATAGGAATTGTCATCAATTACCAAAACCATATATGGAGATATATGCTCTAAAATCTCCCCCATTTTGGTAATTGAAGACAACCACTTCAAGAGAGTCTATATAAGGTAATAAGCATAACCAAGCGCACACATACAAGGTAATAATGCATGCGTGCAAGATGTAAATGCTTACGCAATAAAAGCAAAACCCTCTAAACATATCCAATGTAAACTCTCTAAACTTCTCCCCCGTTGGCATCGATTGCCAAAATGGACGAAAAGTTTAGAAAGCCAATATAGTAGGTGGTCCTCCAAAAGTGTGTACTTCTCAGCACATGAGTGCAGAGAAATACACAAATACAATGATAAGTAGTTGGAGGAAAACAAACTATATTGAGGACCCAAAGTTTGCAAATAAAAGGATCGTATGCCACAAAGACATACAAAAATAGAGGCAAGCAATCAAAAGATTCCAGATGGAACAAACAATCATATGGTCCTTCGAACCACATGAATAAATGATATTATGATAAAGGCAACAGAGTGTTTTATCAAAAACTAGAGAATCTCCCCATGATTTGTGCACTAATATGAGATTTTTGTAGTTCATACAGGTGCACAAAATAGGATCGTTGCTCCCCCAAAATGAATAAAAACACACAACGAGTGTAAGAAGATAGATGAGACAATAAGTATATCAATTGCACAAAACAAATGGTTGAGCAACATGTAAAAGAAGCAACTTAAGAATAGGCTCAACCAAAGTAATGTGTGTGAGTCATGGCAAAGCACTTGAGAAGACTAAGATAAGGATGAGCATTACTCATCAACATAGTCTTGATGAAATGAGATACTAAGTGCAAGACATATCATTCCCACACACACATACTAGAAAATGGGTTCACAAGCTTACTAATAAACAAAATAAGAACTAACGCTTGTGACAACCCATTGTGAAGCTAGGAAGTAAGAACCTTGTCAAGAGGAGGGATACTAATTGAAATGGCAAAACGCTCATCAAGACAAGCATGAGGAAAAATAATCTTCACGGCCAAAGAGTGCATCAAGATGTAGGGAAATAAGATACGCACTCAAAACAAATCCTTTCACGAAGCCACCAAAAACTGAAAAAGGAAATGCAACGATGGACGTGAAAGAAAAGAGGATATCAATTAGAGATGTAACTTCTCTCATGTGTAAAAGATTCTAAGTAGAAGACAATCATGATGATATATATCCACAAAGAAGGATGTACACACGAAATGGTTACAAGAAGGAACAAACTAGATATCCAAAAGGAAGTCATAAATATATCAATGAGATCTTTTGCTTAGAAGCATAGCACATGGCCTAATATTTTCTTATTGTACAATATGAACTTCCAACATACGAACATCAAAGACATCCCAACTAGTAGTAAGACATCATTGTTCGGATGCTTTGAGAAAGCAAACAAGTACTACAAGAACGAATCAAGAGATTCATGCCATGATGCAACCTGGAAAGAAAAGACAGGTTGGGGCCTTTGCAAGAAAAGAATGCATGAAGTGGATACTTGTTACCGAGACAACATTGGATTGATGTAGTAGATAGTTGTTCTTTGATCATCCTAACTTGGCTCCAATAATCACATGGTCTCAACACCTTCCTTATAGGTGAGCCGAGCATCCAATGCATCTCCAGTTGTTCCTGGAACAGCAAAAACAAACAAAATGGTGCCCAAACTCATTGGGACCAAAGAGTTAGAAAACCAGCAATACATAGGACAAACTCCACATACATATGTGCATATAGATATGAATTTGAATTTCATGCACACTTTAGCCAATTTATGACAAGGTGGAGTTTCCCCTATATATTGGGTCAAAGAAGGAAAGCAAGCAAAAGAGTTTGTATATAGTAGATATGCATGCTCAAGACTCTCAAGAATCAACTCAACACAAAGTTGATAAGTCACCAAAAGACAAGGTATCAAGTGATAATAAGATCTTAAACAAAAAAAAAGGAACTATCACTTGAAGGATATCAATTAAAAGATACCTCAAGGAATGAGATATCCATTGACACATGCCAAATAAAAGGAAACAAGAAACCTATTGAAGGAAAACACGAGGTATCTAATTTCCAAAAGAGAGATAGGTTCCAACAAACCAATCCCTCGACAAATTTTCAGGATGGCACAAAGCATCATAAAGTGCAAGACTTGCCTCCCATCAACACACACTTGATGGGGATCAAAAGATTTTATGATGGGTGAATAAAGAGAGTGTTCTAAAGAAAATAGGATAGCTCCCCCAAGGGACGTGCATTATATAGAATTTGCATTTAAATACAAAATGCACACGATGGGATCATCACGTTCTCTATATCTATAAAAACACTAGACATGTTAAAATAGATCCATAAGAGGCAAGAAAGACAAACGAAACACAAAATCCAATGTAAAGACGATTAGTAATTCCTATCACATGATGGGAATACCAATTGTCAAGGACAAGAGGTATTTTGGAAGTGATACTCATTGGTAGATCGCAAATATATCCAAGATCATCTTTACCCATAAAACGCAAGCAAATGACACTTGTAGAGCTAACATGAGACCTAGGAACAAGATAATTTACAATATCAACACTAAGTGGCAACACCTCAAATGTACACATTTTCTAGGTTTGTAATATGCACATAGCATATTACTCCCCCATAATGTGATAAACCAACAATATTAACAAGTGGCAAATTGAAACCAACAAGATATAATTAATGGACCATATAGAATTTGAATTTCTCATGAGTAAGACATACCACATAGAAACTAGGTAATCTTGATATATCAAAACTAAGTGGTATTCCCCATGTATACACATTTATAGGATTGTGAGATGTGCAAAGCACATCACTCCCCCACAATGGGATAATCCATTAGTCTCTCACAAGAGCCAACAAAAATACAAACAAGATGCAAAAGGCTCAATACAAGACCCACATGTACATCATATGCAAACCAACATACACATACTCGATTACTCAAGATAAGCAAGTTGGAAGCACAACATATACAAACGTATGCAAGGTACAAAACCACAGCATGCAAAGGGGCAAGCACCTAATAATGTAAACAATTTAAGTACAAGTTACCGTAAGAAGGCACATTGGATATAAGATAGAAACTCGATAATCCAACTGACTTGGCTTGAGATAATATGAATGATGAAGACCCCTTAATTCTTCATTATGTATCCAAGTATCTAATGTCCTCCATAGTCACCTATTGATCAAGTTTGAGCTTGTTGGTCCCCAACTACGTTGGGTCCTAAGAGGTTAATCACAATAGGCTTGGCAACCCAAATGGTTCTTTTCTTGACACCATTTTGAGTATCAACAAACTTGGCAAACACATTGCCAACCTTATCCTTCCCAAGGGAATAGATATCATCAATAGTGATTGGGTTGGATAAGTTACCTCTTGTGCAAGGCGAAGCGACGTGACCCTTCTCACGACATAAGTAGCAACATCTACCCTTTGCTTTCTTGCCAGTTGATTTCTCACCTCGGGGAGTGTTGGCTTGGGTCTTATTGGGAAGAGGCCTTCCTTCAACTTGTAGCTGAATATGTGATCGAGTTTGTGGCCGCTTCCCTTGTTGCTTGTGACTTTGAGACTTCGTCTTCAGAGGGCAAGATCTAACATGGTGCCCTTTAACTTTGCACTTGAAGCAAATGATTTTGGCCGAATTCTTGACTTGTTCTAGGCCCCTCTTGTTCTTGTTTGAGTTTACTCCAACATCATTTTTGTCATTCGGAGATGTTTGCTCACACAGGGCGTTGTTGAGTGTGGACATCCCTTCATGACACTGTTCCAAGTCTTTCTTCAAAGAAGTGACTTGGGCCTTGAGCTCTTCGATTTCCTCTGCACGGTTAGTATCAATGCAAGTACTAGAGGAAGTGTAAGCTTCAATGTTGGAGCAACAAGGCAAGGAAAGTAATTCATCACACGAGGTAGCAACATTATGAGTAGACGAATTACGAGGACTAGCACATGGAAATATAGTACTTTGACTAGAAGTAGTGCCATTGTCCACATGAGGCTCACTTGATGTTTCCTTGGTGATGATAGCCTCATGAGCTAACTTTTGCACATTATGGAATGTTAGAATATCGGCATGAGAGCTTGTGAGCATCACATGGTTTTCTTCCAATTTCCCATAATTGCTAGTTAGTAAATCAAGTTGAGCACGTAGCTCAACATTCTCCTTCAATGTTGATACTTCAAAAGAGATAGGGTTAGATGTACAAGTATTATCAACAATATGAGAGGAGTAAGTAGCGATTAGAGATTTCTCATGAGTAGATTGAAGCTCCTCATAGATCTTAGAGGTTTTGACGAGCTCTCCCTTGATATTCTTGCATTCAAGGAGAAGGACCTCAAAATCCCTTTTAAGTTTATCATGAGTAACTTCAATCTCTGCGTTTGAAGATCTTAAGTCTCTACATGCTTGATGACTCTTCTCAAGTTCATGTTCAAGTTGTTCACTTTTAGCTTCTTCATGATTGAGTGAATCATTACAATTTTCAAATTAAGCAAGAACATCTTGGAACCTTTGAAGAGCGTTATTTTTAGCTCTATGAAGAATTTTACTGATCACATAGATATTTTCAGTCAAGTCATCATCATCATCCTCATCACAAATATCATCGTTATTGCACAGGGAAGATGATACCTCATTATTACCTCTTGATGATTCTTTTGGTGAATCAGATTCTTCATTAGTCAAAAGTACTTCATATTTCTTGATTTCCCCTAAATGATTAGTCATATAACAACTAGGGAGAAACAAGATATTTTGATCAAGAGGACACGGGAGAGCAGGCATATCACCACAGACATTTGTCGAGGGATCTTTAGGTGAAATGCATGACCTATCAGCACAATAATTTACACTATGTGTGGTGCTAGATATGCCCATGTCCATAGAGGCTATGACATTTTCATCAACATATATTTCTTCACTCACCATGTCATTACCTTGTGAGATTGAAGATGCTGAGGTGTGCAAGGAATCGGATATGGAAGTAGTGGTGGACTCTTTATGATCGAAAAGAGTGAAGAGCTCATGCACCAACTCCTTCATCATAATATCCTTTTCATCAAGATTGGACCCACCATCTATATCTTCAAGTTTAGTCCAAACTTAATGAGCTGACTTGCAAGTCGAGATAAACTTAAACACTTCAGGACTTATGGTTCGATGAATGGAAAGAAAAGCCTCACAATCAAGATACATTTCTTTAGTAGATGAAGATGCATCATCCTTTTTGTCGGCAATCCCTACAAGAACAATTCGTAAAGTATTTGGGCCCATTGCCCGAAAGTGATGAAGCATACGAATTCTCCATAGGGTATAATTTGTGCCATCAAAGTCAAAGGTGCCATTGTGCACTAATCCAGTAGTCGACATCGATACTCTCTAGGTCGTGAAACCTAATTAAAGAGAGACCTAGCTCTGATACCAATTGAAAATACCTCGATGACGCCTAGAGGGGGGGGGGGTGAATAGGCTATTTAAAAACTTCTTCGGATTTGGCTTAAACCTAATGCGGAAATAAACTAAGAGGATACTTGTCAAGCACAAATCCTAAATGCACTAGGCACTGCAACGTGTATCAACAACACGATCTACCAAGATGGACACAATATAGTTACTAACAAGCACAAGTAAGTTACACAAACTTACTTGAGCTATATCACACGACAAGTAGGTGAACGACACAAGATACTAGATCACACTAGCACACGATATATCAAAAGCTGCAAGTGTGAACGTGTGGATATAGAAGGTATGCTTGATTAATCTTGTACAAGAAATATCCAACACAGTATAATGAGCACAAACAATATGCAATGTATGTATGCTCATGTAACACAAGTAAACCACAAGTAAGGAGTTAGGGTTAAGGATAACCAAGGTCACTGAGACGAAGATGTATCCCGATGTTCACTTCCTTGGAGGGAAGCCAGTCACCATTAGAGAGGTGGATGTTACCACGAAGGCACACCAACGCCACGAAGGCTCACCCTATTCTCCCTTTGAGATAACACCACGAAGGCGTTTCTCAACCACTAGTGATAAGCCTTTGAGGTGGCTTCCAAACCCTCACAAACTTTTCCACGGGGTAATCACACGGATTGATTCCACTCCGAAGAACTCCTACCGCCTAGGAGTCTCCAACCTCCAAGAGTAACAAGATCACGGGGAATGCTCAAAACTTGCTCAAATCTCAAATAGCTTGGGTTGAGAGAAGGAGAGGGAGACGATCTATCTTTTGATTGGAACAACTCTCAAAGGGGCTCACAAATGCTCTTGGGATCTAAGATTTGGTGTGAGCAAATGTGTGTGAGGTAGAAATGAGTTCTTATGAGGATAAGGTTGTGTTGGGGCCCACTCTCACGAAGTGGGAGAGGGGTATATATAGTGGAGAGTGTAAAACACCCGTTGGGGACACTTTAAGTCACACAGGGTCCGGACGTCCGGCAGTTTCCGGAAGTCCGGGCGTCCGCAAGGGGTCAGACGTCCGACAGGGGTCGGTCGTCCGAGGGTTGTAGATATGACTGGAACCCCTGTGAAATGAACAGCGACCGGACGTCCGGAGAAGACCGGAAATCCGAGTTATTCGACTCAACTACTTCTAGTGGGAGGTTCCGGATTTCCGAAAGGGGACGAACGTCCGGGCCTCGGACGTCTGGAGGGAGCCGCAAATCCAAGTTATAGAGCTTATGATCTTCTGGTGCAGGGCTCCGGATTTCCGAAGCTGGTTGGACGTACGTCCGCTCGGATGTCCGGAGGGAGCCGGAAATCCGAGTTATAGAACTCAATTTCTTCTGGTGGAGGGCTCCAGATTTCCGAAGCCTGCCGGTCGTCCGGCCCACGGACGTCCGGAGGGAGCCGGAAGTCCGAGGCAATAGACCTGTTATGAGATAGGAGCAGCGCAGAGAATATGTGGTATTGAGTAGGATAGTGAATATCTAGTTTGAGCAAGTTCATCACAAAAACATGCCATCCCCTCTTAATAGTGCGGGATCCCTAAAGACTCAAGAATTGTAGAAGGGATACCGATGATCCATACTTGAGTGTGTACTTTTATTCGCTGATCATCACTCCGCACCGCTAACATCAAAGTAACTGATACCTTGAGTTAGCCCTTTCACTTGAGCTTGATGTTGTTGTTTCTTCTTGGCTCAATGTTGAAAGCAAGACATGATGAAGTCTTCAAGTAGCTCTCCCATACACAATGTGGAAAGCCTAGCTTATATATTTATCTTCATTTGTCCACCATGTGAACATCCACAAGGATCAAGCATGTAGTGCTCAGGAATGCTTATCTTGATCTTGTCCTTGTTAGCACATGAGCTTGTCCTTATCAACACATGATCATTAACAATAGTTTCAACGATATATTTGTGCTGATCCACTTGAACTTGCACACCACAATCTTGATGACGGTCACCACTTGACGTCATCCTTCATGGGTTGTATGAGATCTTCCTTTTGACGCAAGCCCATGGGAGCACACCTAACCCCCACATAGGACTCTCACAAAGACCATGGGTTAGTACACAAACACGTAATGGACAATGCTTACCATACCATGGGATCACTTGATCCCTCTCGGTACATCTTATACGCTTTGTGTGTTGATCATCTTGATTTACTGTTTGTCTGAGATCTTGATCAACCTAGTGTCTCTATGACCATTCTTTGGATAATACCTTGAATACCATCTTGGTCATCATATAAACTCCTTGAACCCAACAGATGGACTTCAAGAAGTGCCTATGGACAAATCCTATAAGTATAACTTAAGGCAACCATTAGCCCATAGGAATTGTCATCAATTACCAAAACCACATATGGAGATATATGCTCTAACAATAGTACCTCTCCTAGCAGAGTAGGGGTAACGGTTGGATTCTTTTGCCCGCTATATAAAGGGGTCTTCCTCCCCAAGAAGACTACCTCTGACCTCCCCAAGATCCGTTGTTGCTCCAAAGCTCATTTTCGCCCGATCTCTCTCCCTAGCCAATTAAACTTGTTGATTTTCTAGGGATTGGTTGAGAAGGCCCTGATCTACACTTCCACCAAGAGATATTTGATTCCCACCACTAATCCCTTGCGGATCTTGTTACTCTTTGGTGTTTGAGCACCCTAGACGGTTGAGGTCACCTCGGAGCCACATTCCATTGTGGTGAAGCTCCGTGGTCTTGTTGGGAGCCTCCAAGCTTTGTGTGGAGATTGCCCAACCGTGTTTGTAAAGGTCTGATCGCCGTCTTCGAGGGCACCACTAGTGGAATCACGACATCTCGCATTGTGTGAGGGTGTGATGAGAATACAATGGCCTGGGGAGCATTGTGCCTCCACACCGCTCCAACGGAGACGTACTTCTTGTCAAAGGGAAGGAGCTAAGGTAACACATCCTCATCTCCGCGGATTCCACTTGTGGTTACTTCTTACATTTACTTTGTCCTTATTATTGTGGTGTTGTATTCCTTGCTTGCATTAGTTGTTATTGTTGTTAGCATCATATAGGTTGGTCACCTAGTTTTTTATCTAGAGAACCTTTTGTTGCTAACCTTAATTTGTTAAGAAGAGCTAAAAATTGGTAGTTGCCTATTCACCCCCCCTCTAGTCAACCATATCGATCCTTTCAATTGGTATCAGAGCCACGTCTCTCTATTACGGGTTTCACCACTCGAAGAGTATGGTTGACGATGGTGGGAGTGGGCATGAAGTGCGCGAGGCCGTGGAGTTGTGTACGATCACATGTGATGACTTGAATAAGGCTATGGCCTCACTCAGGACGTCCATGACGATCAAAGTCAAGTCCATGCTTAAAGAATTACTTGAGGGGATGAAGAATTCTCACAAACCGTTACTTGTGGCTAAACCCACCACATCGGAGTGGGAGGCCAATTCCAAAAAGGAAGCGGCTAGAGGTACTCGAACTTCTTCCCCTCTTGACAAGAATGGGACGGGAACCTTTGCCTCTGCTCCTCCTCCCCCGGTCTATGGAGGACCGGTCCCTACACTGCATATTAATAACCTTGGTGCTCCTCCTAAACATGTTAAAGGTGATTTCGCTAATTGGGTATTTTGCATCAACTCTCATTTGAATCACAACTCAACAAATCTTTGGAGAATCATCGAACAAGGCTTACCCACATGATCGAAACAACTTCACTCCAAGAGAAGAGGCGGACAACCAATACAATCATTCCACATTGTTCATCCTTCAACCCGCGGTTCCTCTCGAAGATCTATCTCACTTGTGCCCCTTCCATCATGCAAAGGATTGTTGGGAGTACATCATGGTGTTGTACAGGGGGAGCTCAAGCATTCAACAATCCAACTTTGAAGTAGTACTTGATGAGGCCGATGAGTTTGTGATGCTAGAAGATGATGATCCTCGTGATCTCTATCGAAGGGTGACCACTCTTGCCGTTGCTCTCCAAGATCATGGGAGCAAGGATACATATGACACTTGGATCAAGCGCAAGTTTCTCAAGTCCATCATTCCATTCAACAAAGCCATGTCCCCCATAATTTGTTAGAGGCCAAATTTCCACACCTTGACTTAAAGTGAAGTGTTACATGAGTTCATTGCCATGAATATCATGAACAAAACTGCCGACAATGCTCTTGCTCATGTCCGGTCAAAGAAAGCCTCACCTAACCTTGCCTTGAGACACAAGGTCATTTCGGATGAAGAAGAGGAAGAGGAAGAAGAGGGCTGCCCCGAAGACACAAAGTATGTTTATCACGAGCGCATGGCTCTTGCATCAAGGCAATTTTGGGGAAACAAGAGAAATTCAAGGTCCAACTTCTCCAAGAACAACTCTAGTGGGTCCAAGAACAAGCAACGAGTAAGGACATGCTACAATTGCATCAATGTGAGTCACTTTGTGGCAGATTGTCCTTATGAGGAGAGGGAAGACAACCGGGGCAAGCTCATTCGCAAAGATAAAGCCAAGTCTTTCCCAAGCAAGAACAACTTCACCAAGAAGACTCCTCCAAAGGGTTTGGTGGCCCATGAACATTACACCTCCGATGATGACGAGGATGATACAAGCCGTGAGGGAATGGCAACGACTACTGTGGCCATTGCGACCTCATCCCCCAAGGTGTCTCTCTTCAGCGCCACCAACGAGAACCGCATCGCCAAGTGCCTCATGGCCAAAGGTATCAATAAGGTAACCCCCAACATCAAGACCACTATCACTACTACTCCTTCATTGTTAGATTGTGTTGATGATAGTGAAGTAGTGGAGCTAATGAGTTTGACAAATTCTTGTGTAAGATCAAAGGTGAATCCAAGAAGCACTTTGTTGCTCTTTTGGAACAACTTGGTGAGGCCAATGATCTCATTGAGACTGATGAGGATACTATCTCCAAGTTGGAGCCACATAGTCCTGAATACGTCGATGAGATTGCGGAACTATACATTGCTCTAGAGGAAGAGTGTGGCCTTCGTTTGGCTCTTGAGGACTCACACAACGTTGATCATGCTAAATTGCAAAAATATCTTGATCATGCTATTGTTCTTACCCGTGTGCTTAATTCCGAGAAAGTTGCACTTGGGGTTTGCCATGATAGACTCAAGGAAGAATTTTACACACTTGACAAGGCCCACAAGGTCTTGAAAGGTGTTCATTCCTCTCATAAGAAGTCTCATGATCAACTCCAAGTAAAACTAACCAAGGAGATTTGTACTTGTCCTCCCTTCGTTCAAATTGATAATGTTTGTGCCACTAACCCTAGTTGTGAGCAGGTGCATCTTGTGGAGGAGAACGCCAAGTTGAAAGAACAACTTGAGAAGGGTCTTGTGTCATGCATCCAAGGTGAGAAGAACCTAAATGACCTTTTGAGTAATCAAAAGGAAGTTGTAGGAAAGGAGGGACTTGGGTTTGCACCCAAGTCTAAGAATAAAAAGAAGAACAAGACCAAGCAATCTCCTCCTCTCAAGGAAATTTTTTTCAAAGAGGGTGAGAGTTCTCATAAGAATATGAAGAACAAGGAAGGGGGTGGTAATGCCAAAAAGGGCAAAACCACCTCTACCAACAAAGCCGACGACTTTAACCCCTCTTATGTTTTATGTCGTGCTAGTGATGGGCATGTTTATGCTAAATTTGTTGGTTCTTGTTATGAGTACATCGAATGGGCTATTTGGGTTCCTAAGACCCTTGTTTCTAACATCAAAGGACCCATTAAAGAATGGGTACCTAAATCCAAGCATTGATCTCTTGTAGGAGTTTGCTTCCGGTGGAGTGCCATGGTTTCTCGATAATGGAGACACAAATCATATGACCGGGAGCAAGGACTTGGTGGTGGATGTGCATCCAATTCCATCTATGACCACCCATGTACAATTTTCTGATGCCTCAACATCTAAGGTAATGGGATTTGGCAAGGTGGTCATCTCTCAAGATTTATCTATAGAGAAGGTCATGCTTGTTGAGTCCCTTGCATACAATTTGCTTTCCGTTCGTAAACTTGCAATTATGGGCTTTGCCACATTCTTCAATCTTGATACCGTGGCCCTTTTGTGGAGCAAGACTATTAAAGTAGCCTTTGTTGGACATGTCGAGAACGGTCTCTATGTGATGAACATTTCGGAGCGACCCACTAAGATCGCGACTTGTCTAATGGCTAACGTTGATGGGGGTTGGCTTTGGCATCACCGGCTAGCTCACATCAGTATGAGATATTTGCAAAGTCTCCTCAAAGGGGATCATGTTCGTGGACTAAAAAATGTACGTTTTGCCAAAGACCGTGCTTGTAGTGCTTGTATTGAATGGAAGCTTCATGAAGCGGCTCACCGTCCCACGACTATCATGTACTCTAAAAGGCCCTTGGAGCTCCTTCACATGGATCTCTTTGGTCCTCCATCTTTTGATAGTCTTGGGGGAAGAAAGTATTGCTTGGTGATTGTGGATGACTACTCAAGATACACTTGGGTATACTTCTTCAAGAGGAAGAGTGAGACTCAAAAAACCGTCATCAACTTTGCTAATGAAGCTCAACATCAACATGAAGCAAAGATATTTATGATTAGAAGTGACAACGACACCAAGTTCAAGGACTACACCTTGGATGAGTTCCTCAGTGACGAGGGGATCAAGCACCAATATTTGGCACCCTATACCCCTCAACAAAATGGTTTGGCGGAGAGGAAGAACCGGGCGTAATGGACGCGGCAAGAACCATGATGGCGGAGTTCAAATCTCCGTACAACTTTTGGGCCGAAGCCATTAACACCGCATGTCATGCATCCAATCAGCTCTACCTCCGCAAAGGCTTGAACAAGACTCCATATGAGATTCTTACCGGGAATAAGCCAACCTCAAGTACTTCCAGGTGTTCAGTTGTAAGTGTTTCATTCTCAAGAAAGGTGTTCGTTTGTCTAAATTCGAAACTAGAGCTCAAGAGGGCATATTTGTTGGTTATGCTACAAACTCTCATGCTTACTGTTTTCTCAACAAGTCCATTGGTCTCATTGAGGAGACGTGTAACGTAGAGTTTTATGAAAATAATATCTCCCAAGTGGAGCAAAGTGGCCTTTGTGATGTAGGTGATGAAATTCCTCCTCAGGCCATAAGAAGAATGGGGATTGGTCAAATACTCCCCATCGAGGAACCCCTTGTGGCCGAACGAGAAGGACAATGCTCTACTCATGTGGAGCCATCACCTTTGCTAGTCCCACACTCTTTAGAAGAACAAAGTGAAGGCCCTCAACCCATTGAGCAAGATCAAGGACAAGATCAACCTCATGGATATGGTGAAGCACCAAATCATGTCCAAGATCATGGTTAAGACTCTTAGTTTGCTCAAGATAAAGTGCAACCACAAGATCAAGGGAAAGCTAGTGAGCAAGTTCAAGATGGTGCTTAAGATGTTCAAGATTATAATACTCAATTACCTAGGGAGGAACTCTTAGAGCGATGCGCCATCAAAGTGGCTTCCAAGCTCGAGCGTCGACAACATATCTTGGAAAATGTGCTTGGAAGCTTCAATAAGGGGGTAACTACTCGTCAACAATTATCAAAATTTTGTGAGCATCACGCGTTTGTTTCGTGTGTTGAACCCCAAAAGGTACATGAAGCGCTCGATGATGAGGATTGTTTCGAAGCCATGCATGATGAACTTAACAACTTCGAACACAATCAAGTTTGGGAATTAGTGCCAAGGACAACTGAGGAACATAATGTCATTGGAACCAAATGGATCTTCAAGAACAAGCAAGATGCGAATGGCATTGTTGTTCGAAACAAGGCAAGACTGGTGGCTCAAGGCTACTCCCAAGTCGAGGGTATCGACTATGGTGAAAACTTTGCCCATGTTGCTCATCTTGAATCTATTCACATCCTGCTTGCATTTGCATATCATCATGATTTCAAATTGCAACAAATAGATGTGAAGAGTGCATTTCTTAATGGTCCCTTGGATGAGTTGGTATATGTCAAACTACCCCTGGGATTCGAGGATTCCAAGCTTCCCACTCATGCATACAAATTCAAGAAGGCACTCTACGACCTTAAACAATCCCCACGCGCGTGGTATGAGTACCTTACCGAGTTATTGCAAGATTGTGGGTTTGAAATGGGAAAATTTATCCCACCCTTTTTACCAAAAAGGACAAAGGGGATTTGTGCATGTGCCAACTATATGTTGATGATATTATTTTTTGTTCTCCTAACAAATCTTTCAATGAAGAGTTTGTTGCACTAATGACCGAGAAGTTTGATATGTCTATGATGGGAGAGTTGAAGTTCTTTCTTGGGTTCGAAGTCAAGCAAGGAAGAGAAGGAACATTCATCAAACAAGCCAAGTACACCCAAGACATGCTCAAGAGGTTCGAGCTAGAGGACATCAAGCCGGTCAAGTTCCCATGCCAACCAAATGCAAGCTTGATAGTGATCCCAATGGTAAAGCAGTGGATCAAAAGGTATATCCCTCCATGATTGTCTCCTTGCTTTACCTTTGTCCATCTAGACCAAGGAAAGCCACTATGCGGCAGTCAAACGAGTCTTTTGATATTTGGCTCATATCCCAAACTTTGGCTTATGGTACCCCAAAGGAGCAAGCTTTAATCTTGTAGGTTACTCTGACTCTGACAGGGCTGGAGACTGTGTCGGGAGGAAGTGAACTTCTGGAGGATGCCAATTCCAAGGTCGCTCTTTGGTAAGTTTCTCTTCGAAGAAGCAAAATTGTGTGTCACTTTCTTCCACCGAGGCCGAGTATGTTGCTGCCGCAAGTAGTTGTGCTCAATTACTATGTATGAGGCAAACTTTAGAGGATTACAATGTCACTTGTGACAAAGTGCCTCTTCTATGTGACAATGAAAATGCTATCAAGATTTCTCTCAATCCGGTGCAACATAGCAAGAACAAGCATATTGATACTCGTCATCATTTCATTGGAGATCATATCAAGCATGGAGATATTGAAGTCATCTACATCAACACTCAAGAGCAACTTGCGGATATTTTCACAAAGCTCTAGATGAAGCAAGGTTTCGCGAGTTAAGGCATGAGCTAAATAGCATTGATTCGAGCAATGTGGATTGAAACTAGGCACACCACACCACACCCATCATTATATCTTGCTCTAGGTGTAGGCTTGGACATAGGGGGAGTGTTGTTCTCTCAATGAACTTTCCCTCCCCCCATTATGCATAGATTAATCACGTTTTTCACATTAGCCATTGTTGATGGCACTTGTGCTTCAAAGTCGAGCTATGGTCATGAACCCAAGGATAATTCTTCACGGTGTCATGATACGTCTCAAACGTATCTATATTTTTTTATAGTTTCACGCTGTTATCTTGTCTTCTTTTTATGTTTTATGTACCTTTTTATATCTTTTTGGGGACTAACTTATTGATTCAGTGCCAAGTGCCAGTTCCTATTTTTCCGTGTTTTTGACTCTTTTCAGATCTGATTTTGGAACGGAGTCCAAACGGAAGAAAAACCCCGAAATGATTTTTTCCCGAATGGAAGAAGTCCAGGGAGACTTTGGGCCTGGGGGCCCCAGGGAGCCCACAAGGGCCCACTCCGCCACCAGGGGGAGGCAACGGTGGGCAAGCTTGTGGCTTCCCTGGCCACCTCCTGACCTAGGTTTTGCGCCTATATATTCCCAAATATTCTGCAAAAAATCAGGGGAGCCTTGAAAATACTTTTCCGCCGCTGCAAGCTTCCGTTTCCGCAAGATCTCATCTGGAGACCCTTCCCGGCGCCCTGCCAGAGGGGACTTTGGAGGTGGAGGGATTCTTCATCATCATCATCGCCCCTCCAATGACTCGTGAGTAGTTCACTTCAGACCTACGGGTCCGTAGTTAGTAGCTAGATGGCTTCTTCTCTCTCTTGGATCTTCAATACAAAGTTCTCCATGATCTTCATGGAGATCTATCCGATGTAATCTTCTTTGGCGGTGTGTTTGTCGAGATCCGATGAATTGTGGACTTGTGATCAGATTATCTATGATATATATTTGAGTCTTTGCTGATTTCTTATATGCATGATTTGATATCCTTGTAAGTCTCTCCGAGTCTTGGGTTTTGTTTGGCCAACTAGATCTATGATTCTTGCAATGGGAGAAGTCCTTGGTTTTGGTTTCTGCCATGTGGTGACCTTTCCCAGTGACAGTAGGGGCAGCAAGGCACACATCAAGAAGTTGCCATCAAGGGTAAAAAGATGGGGTTTTTATCATTGGTTTGAGATTATCCGTCTACATCGTGTCATCTTGCTTAAGGCGTTACTCTGTTCTTATGGACTTAATACACTAGATGCATGCTGGATAGCGGTCGATGTGTGGAGTAATAGTAGTAGATGCAGAAAGTATCGGTCTACTTGTTTCAGATGTGATGCCTACAAAAATAATCATTGCATAGATATCGTCACGACTCTGCACAGTTCTATCAATTGCTCGACAGTAATTTGTTCACCCACCGTCTACTTGCTTTCATGAGAGAAGCCACTAGTAAACACTACGGCCCTCGGGTCTATTCACATCCATCGTTTACAACTCCGCTTTTACTTTGCTTTGTTACTTTGTTACTTTCAGTTCTTACTTGGCAAACAATCTATAAGGGATTGACAACCCCTTCATAGTGTTGGGTGCAAGCTTTTGTGTTTGTGCAGGTTGGTGAGATACTCTTCCGCCAGATTGATACCTTGGTTCTCAAACTGAGGGAAATACTTACCGTCGTTGTGCTACATCACCCTTTCCGCTTCGAGGGAATACCAACGTGCCGTAGTAGGAGTATTTCTGGCACAATTGCCAGGGGTACACAGCAAACATCATGTCATACCAATTGTCTCAAACATACGTGGCTCCGGCCACCGTCCTCTCTTCATAAGGAGAATTGTTTCAGTGTAGGTTGGTCATCTTTTGATTTGCTTTGTTTGCGTTTTGCTTGAAGCTGTGTTGTGATTCTTCTACTTTTATTGCAAAGGTCATCTGTCTTTTCTTGGTTAAGCGGTACTTGTTGGGGAACGTAGTAATTTCAAAAAAAATCCTACGTCACACAAGGATCTATCTAGGAGAAACCAGCAACGAGCAAAGGGGTAGAGAATCTTCGTACATTTGAAGATAGCTAAGCGGAAGCATTGCTAGAACGTGGTTGATGGAGTCGTACTCGTAGCGATTCAGACCGCGGTGGATTCCGATCTAAGAACCGAACGACGGTGCCTCCGCGTTCAACACACGCGCAGCCCGGTGACGTCTCCTACGCCTTGATCCAGCAAGGATGGAAGATAGGTTGAGGGAGAGCTCCGACAGCACGACGGCGTGGTGATGGTGGAGCTATGTGGTATTCCGACAGGGCTTTACCAAGTGCTACGGAGGACGAGGAGGAGGAGAAGTAGGGTTGCGCCTGTTGAGAAACGTTGCATGGGAAACAAAAAAATTCCTACACACACGCAATACCTATCCATGGTGATGATCATCTACCAAAGGGGAGAGTGAATCTACATACCCTTGTAGATCGCTAAGCGGAAGCGCTAAGTAACGCGGTTGATGTATGATACGTCTCCATCGTATCTACTTTTCCAAACTCTTTTGCCCTTGTTTTGGACTCTAATTTGGATGATTTGAATGGAACTAACTTGGAATGACGCCGTTTTCAGTAGAATTGCCATGGTGTTGTTTTTGTGCAGAAATGAAAGTTCTCGGAACGTCCTGAAAATTTATGGAGAATATTTCTGGAAAATATGAAAAATACATGCGCAAAGATCCACCGGGGGGGATGGGCTAGTGGGCCACAAGCACTGTAGCCGCCGCCCCCTGGTGGCGGCTACCAACGTTGTGGGGCCCACGTGGCTCTGCCGCCCCCAAACTCAGCTCTATAAATTCACTTTCGCCCCAGAAAAATCAAGAGAGAAGATTTCGTCGCGTTTGCCATACGAAGGCGCCGCCACATCCTGTTCTTCACCTGGAGGGCAGATCTGGAGTCCGTTTTGGGCTCTGGATAGGGGAAATCGTCGCCATCGTCATCATCAACCTTCTTCCCTCTCCAATTCCATGAAGCTCTTCATCGTTCGTGAGTAATCTATTCGTAGGCTCGCTGGGCGGTGATGAGTAGGATGAGATCTATCATGTAATCGAGTTAGTTTTGACGGGGATTGATCCCTAGTATCCACTATGTTCTGAGATTGATCTTGCTACTACTTTGCCATGCTTAATGCTTGTCACTAGGGCCCGAGTGCCATGATTTCAGATCTGAAATTATTATGTTGTCACCAATATATGTGTGTTTTAGATCCGATCTTGCAAGTTGTAGTTACCTACTATGTGTTATGAGCCGCCAACCCCGGAGTGACAATAACCGGAACCACTCCCGGTGATGACCATAGTTTGAGGAGTTCATGTGTTCTCCAAGTGCTAATGCGTTGGTTCGGTTCTTTATTAAAAGGAGAACCTTAGTATCCCGTAGTATCCTTTTGGACTCCGCTGCCACGGGAGGGATGGACAATAGATGTCATGCAAGTTCTTTTCCCTAAGCACGTATGACGACACACGGAATGCATGCCTACATCACATTGACGAACATGAGCTAGCCACATATCTCTCCGTGTTATAACTGTTGCATGATGAATGTCATCCAAACAAATCACCGACCCATTGGCTACGAGTTTGTCCCACTGCTGCTGTTACTACTGTTGCTCCTACTGTTACTTGCTTTGATCTGTTGCTGTTACTACTGTTGCTGCTACTGTTACTTGCTTTGCTCTGCTGCTGTTACTACTGTTGCTGCTACTGTTACTTGCTTTGTTGTGCTGCTGTTACTACTGTTGCTACTACTGTTACTTTCTTTGTGCTGCTGCTGCCACTACTGTTACTTGCTGTTGCTACTTGCTACTGCTGTCACTACTGATGTTCCTTGCCACTGTTGTTACTCGTTACACTGCTGCTACCTGCTACAATACTTTTTCTCGCACCGTTGCCAGGAAAGAATATTTCCCGTCCACGGGCAACTTCTAGCGCCATTGATACGACAATTAGGAATAGTCTGCCTTGTCACCAGATCGTTTCTCGCACCGTTGTTATCATACTAATTTGCTGTTGATACTTTGCTTGCAGATACTAATCTTGCAGGTGTGGTTGAATCTGACACATTCATCTGCTAATACTTGAGGATATTCTTTCTCTTCCCGTCGTGCGAACCAACAAATTTGGGTTGAATACTCTACCCTCGAAAACTGCCTCGATCCCACGCGCTGGTGGGCTATTGCAAGACAATTTCTAATTGTTGAGCAATCGAGAACAACATTTTGCTAGCCATTGCCAGGAATCTGCTAACAATGTAGTGGAACGTTTTCGCGATTCAAATCGCTGCCATCCCATGATCCGTCCCGATCTAGCACCGAATGGATGACACCTCCGCGTTCAGCACACGTACGGCTCGATGACGTCCTCGCCTTCTTGATCCAGCAAGAGGGGCGAAGTAGTAGATGAGTTCAGGCACCACGACGGCGTGGTGTCGGTGGTGGTGAAACTATTTCCGCAGGGCTTCGCCAAGCACAACGGAAACTATGACGGAGGATGAACTAGAGGGGCGGGGTTGCCGGCACACAGATTGGGACAATATTGATGTGTTCTAGGTGCTAGCCCTGCCCCTCTATTTATATGCTCAACCCTCGGGTTGTTACTTGGAGAAAAAACCTCCTCAAAGTCGGTTTGGTACGAAAGGCACGAGTCCTCCTCAAACTCCAGGACCAAACGCTAGGGTCCTCGGCGTCTAGCCCCAAACGCCAGGGTCCCTGGCGTCTGGCCTGTGGCCTTCGCAAAACCCCTTTTGCACCTTCCTAAAGCCTCATGGGCTTTCCCTTTGGCCTAAATAAAAGTGTTCTCATACCCGAACATTTCGGGAAACATCCAAAACCCCTTTTGGCGAATTCCGAAACATTCCGGAGACCAAACACTATTATCCCATATATCAATCTTTACCTCTGGACTATTCCGGAGTACCTTGTCATGTCCATGATCTCATCCGGAACTCCGAACAACCTTCAGTCACCAACATAACAACTCAACTATACTTATATCGTCATCGAACCTTAAGTGTGCAGACCCTGCGGGTTCGAGAACTATGTAGACATGACCGAGACACTCTCCGGCCAATATCCAATAGTGGGACCTGGACGTCCATATTGGATCCTACATGTTTTATGAAGATCTTATCGGTTGAACCTCTATGTCAAGGATTCACACAATCCCGTATATCATTCCCTTTGTCCTTCGGTATGTTACTTGCCCGAGATTCGATCATCGGTATCTCCATACCTATTTCATTCTCGTCACGGGCAAGTCTCTTTACTCATTCCGTAATACAAGACCCCGTGGCTAAATCTTTAGTCACATTGCTTGCAAGGCTTGTTTGTGATGTTGTATTACCGAGTGGGCCCCGATATACCTCTCCATCACACCAAGTGACAAATCCCAGTCTTGATACATGCTAACTCAAGAGACACCTTTGTAGATACCTGTAGAGAACCTTTTATAGTCACCCAGTTACATTGCGACGTTTGATACACACAAGGCATTCCTCCGGTGTCAGTGAGTTACATGATCTCATGGTCATAGGAATGTATACTTGACATGTAGAAAACAATAGCAACAAAATGACACGATCATATGATATGTTTATAGTTTGGGTCTTGTATCCTAATGATGTGATCCCGTCATAAAGTGACAACACTTGTCTATGGCTAGGAAACCTTAACCATCCTTGATCAACAGGCTAGTCAACTAAAGACTCACTAGGGACACAGTTTTGTCTATATATCCACACATGCATTTATGTTTCTAGTCAATATAGTTATAGCATGGATAATAAACGATTGTCTTGAAACATGAAATATAATAATAACAATTTTATTATTGCTTCTAGGGCATATTTCCAACAATGTCGTGGGAGAGAGGCAATTGTGTATGTAGCAGCCCCAAAACCCTCTCTATATATAGGAGGGAGGGAGGAGGGTGCACCATGCCTAGGGTTTCCACCCTAGGAGGTGCGGCAGCCCTAGATGAGGAGAGGGGCGGGGCCCTAGGGCGGGCTTGGATCACCAGGCTGCCCCTGGACGCCTACGGTTTGGCCCCCCTCCACCCCTTGTGCGCCTTGCGCCTTAGGTGGGAGGCGCACCAGCCCACCCAGGGGCTGGTTCCCATCCACCTTTGGCCCATGTAGATTTTGGGGCTGGTGGCCCTTCCCGGTGGACCCTCGGAACCCTTCCGATGGTCCCCGTACATTACCGACAATCTCCGAAACTCTTCCGGTGATCAAAACTCCACTTCCTATATATGAATCTTTACCTCCGAACCATTCCGGAACTCCTCGTGACATCCAGGACTCCGAACAACCTTCGGTAACCACATACACTATTCCCATAACAACCCTAGCATCATCGAACCTTAAGTGTGTAGAACCTACGGGTTCGGGAACCATGCAGACATGACCGAGACACCTCTCCGGCCAATAACCAACAGCGGGATCTGGACACCTATGTTCGCTCCCACATGTTCCACGATGATCTTCATCAGATGAACCACGATGTCGGGGATTCGATCAATCCCGTATGCAATTCCCTTTGTCTACCGGTATGATACTTGCCCGAGATTCGACCGTCGGTGTCCCTATACCTGGTTCAATCTCGTTACCGGCAAGTCTCTTTACTCATTTCATAACACATCATCCCCTGGCTAACTCCTTAGTCACATTGAGATCAGTGTGATGATGTGTTACCGTGTGGGCCTAGAGATACCTCTCCGTCACACGGAGTGACAAATCCCAGTCTCGATTCGTACCAACCCAACAGACACTTTCGGAGATACATGTAGTGCACCTTTATGATCGCCCAGTTACGTTATGATGTTTGATACACCCAAAGCACTCCTACGGTATCCGGGAGTTGCACAATCTCATGGTCTAAGGAAATGATACTTGACATTAGAAAAGCTTTAGCAGACGAACAATAAGATCGTCTTGTCCATCACATCATTCTCCTAATGATGTGATCCCGTTATCAACGACATCCAATGTCCATGATCAGGAAACCATGATCATCTATTGATCAACGAGCTAGCCAACTAGAGGCTCACTAGGGACACATTGTGATCTATATATTCACACATGTATTACTGTTTCCGGTTAATACAATTATAGCATGAATAATAGACAATTTTTCACGAACTAGGAAATATAATAATAACCACTTTATTATTGCCTCTAGGACATATTTCCAACAATACTACCTGATACATCTCCATCGTATCTATAATTTTTGATTGTTTCATGCCAATATTCTACAACTTTCATATACTTTTGGCAACTTTTTATACTATTTTTGGGACTAACATATTGATCCAGTGCCCAGTGCCAGTTCATGTTTGTTGCATGTTTTTTGTTTCGCAGAATATCCATACCAAACAAAGTCCAAACATAATAAAAACTTACGGGGAATTTTTTTGGAATATTTATGATTTTTGGGAAAAAGAATCAACGCGAGGCGATGCACGAAGGGCCCACAAGCCCTGTAGCCGCCACCAGGAGGTACGGCAGCGGCTGTCAGTCTTGTGGCCACTCCTTAAGGCTGTTGGAGCCCTTCTTTCGCCGCAAGAAAGATAATATATGAAAAAAAATCATGTTAAAATTTGAGCCCAATCAGAGTTAGGGATCTCTCGGAATTTAAGAAACGGTGAAACGCAGAATCTGGGAGCGCAGAAACAGAAGGACACAGAGAGAGAGAGAGATCCAATCTCGGAGGGGCTCTCTCCCCTCCGCCGCCACGGAGACCATGGACAATAGGGGAAACCTTTCTCCCATCTAGGGAGGACGTCAAGGAAGAAGAAGGGGGAGGGGTCTCTCTCCCCCTCTCTCCCGCAGCACCGGAACGCCGCCCGGGATATCATCGTGTGACGGCGATCTACACCAACACCTCCGTCATCTTCACCAACATATCCATCATCTTCCCCCATCTATATTCAGCGGTTCACTCTCCCGCAACCCGCTGTACCCTCTACTTGAACATGGTGCTTTATGCTACATATTATTATCCAATGATGTGTTGCTATCCTATGATGTTTGAGTAGATTATCGTTGTCCTATCGGTGATTGCTGAATTGCTATGGTTGGTTTAATTTGCTTGTGGTTATGTTGCTGTCCTTTGGTGCCCATCATATGGTCGCGCGCGTGGATCACACCATAGGGTTAGTTGTATGTTGATAGGACTATGTATTGGCAGGCTAGAGTGACAGAAGCTTCAAACCTAGCATAGAAATTGATGCATATGGGATTGAAGGGGGACCAATATATCTTATTGATATGTTTGGGTTTTACCTTAATGAATGTTAGTAGTTGCGGACGCTTGCTAATAGTTCCAATCGTAAGTGCATAGAATTCCAAGTAAGGGATGACATGCTAGCAGAGGCCTCTCCCACATGAAACTTGCTATCGATCTAGTAACGTAGTCAATTGCTTAGGGACTATTCCGCAACTCCTACCACCACTTTTCCACACTCGTTAGACACTCGTAGTATTTCTTTATCTAACCAGCCCCTAGTTTTATTTACGTGTTCTTTATTTTCTTGCAAGCCTATCCTATCACTCCTACAAAGTACTTGTAGTTTCATACTTGTTCTAGGTAAATCGAACATAAAGTGTGCGTAGAGTTGTATCGGTGGTCGATAGAACTCGAGGGAATATTTGTTCTACCTTTAGCTCCTCGTTGGGTTCGACACTCTTACTTATCGAGAAAGGCTACAATTGATCCCCTATACTTGTGGGTTATCAAGACCTTTTTCTGGCGCCGTTGCCGGGGAGCAATAGCGTGGGGTGAATATCCTCGTGTGTGCTTGTTTGCTTTATCACTAAGTAGATTTATTTGCTGTTCTAAGTTGTTCTCTATCTTTATTTATGGATATGGAGCACGAAATACCAAAAAAATTAGGTGTACTTGCTACTCATGGAGATGGGGAACCTCCTAAAACCCTCGATGCTCGTTACGTGGAAAATATTATATACTTCTTTAATAATCCTGAGAAAGCCCCATTCAATTATATAATGGGATACACGGATACACGTTGGATCAACGTGAATACTTTAGGGATTATCGCTTGACTCAAAAAGGGAAACTTTTATGGGATCAAATCCATTTGTTGAAATGGTATGTTTGGGAACTATGCAAGAGACATGGTGTTACTTGTTGCTCTAGGATGAAGGCTCCACACCTTACCTTTTCTTGTGAGTTTAATGATCATAGAACCTTGGCTTCTTATGCTAATGGTATATATGATTACTATGATGTGGATCAAATAGAAGAGTTTGTTGCTTTTATGGGTGCTTATGAAATTGAGGCTCTGTTTGAAAGGTATGATGATAATGATGATGCTCCTTACCGATCTGAAAATTTGGCTATGCTTAGTTATTGTTATACTAATTATGAATATAAAACCCATATTGAAAAATTTAAAAATAAATCCTATGCTTCCCAAGAAGATACTATTATTTTGCAGGAAACTATGGAAGAAGAAAATGCTGAAATTGTGAGCTCATTAGATGAAAAAGATGACGAGGAGAGTGAAGAACAAAAGGAGGAAGAAGGGACTAGCTACCCGTGTCCACCTTCTAATGAGAGTAACTCTTCTACTCATACATTATTTAATTCCCCTTTGTTCTTACCGAAGGATGAAAGCTATGATCCCTTGGATTCGTTTGAAATATCCCTTTTTGATGAACTTGATGCTTGCTACGCTTGTGGCCATGATGCCAATATGAATGATGCTTATGAAGTTGAGCTAGCTATAGTTCCATATGTTACACATGATGATTTTGATGAATATAATATGCATGTGCTTTCTGCTCTTACTTGCAATTATTATGAGAGAGGAACTACATCTCCACCTCTCTATGTTTCCAATGCGATAAAATTGCAAGAAACTCCTTATGCTATGTATTGGCCTTTACTTGGTGTGCATGAATTGTTCTTTTATGACATGCCAATGCATAGGAAGAGAGTTAGACTTCGTCATTGCTTGATATATGTTACCTTGTGCTCACTACTAAATTTCAAATCATTGCTAATTAAAATTGGCTTTGATATACCAAGGGATCCGGGTGGATCCATTACTTGAGCACTTTATGCCTAGCTTAATGGCTTTGAAGAAAGCACTGCCTGGGAGACAACCCGGAAGTTTTAGAGAGTCATTTATTTATGTTGAGTGCTTTTATTTAGTTTAAAAACAAAAAAAATATAGAGGGGAACTTAAAACTTTTTCAAAAAGAGAAGTGATTGAAAGGTGATGCATTGTGGAAGTGAGGGTCGACCTTGAACACCTGTGTTCATGCTCATGGAAACAATGTAGAATTTTGCATGGAAGTTTCTCACAAAAATAATTATCCCTTTGTACAATTCCTTTGTGTTTTTAGAAAATAATGTGCCAAGTAAAGCCTTTACGATTAGTTTGGGTGATAGTTGTTTGATCATGCTGAGAAAAGACAGAAACTTTCTGCTCACGAAATTAATTTTATTTTTTATTCTGGAAGAGCTTTTGAGTTGATTCTTTTTTATCCTGATTGATATGCAAATTTTCCAGACGTTTGTAATTTTTCAGATGTTTTGATATATCAGAGGTATACGGAATATACAGATTGCTACAGACTGTTCTGTTTTGACAGATTCTGTTTTCTATGCATTGTTGTCTTATTTTGATGAATCTATGGGTAGTATCGGGGGAATGAACCATGGTGAAGTTGGCTTACAGTAGATATAATGCTAATATGAATTTAGAATGATTTCACAACAGTACTTGAAGTGGTGATTTATTTTATTATACTAACGGATCTCACGAAGTTTTGTTTAGTTTTGTGTGATTGAAGTTTTCAAGTTTTGGGTGAGAGCACGATGGATGAAGGAATAAGGAGAGGCAAGAGCCTAAGCTTGGGGATGCCCGAGGCACCGCAAGATAATATTCAAGGAATACTCAAGCGTCTAAGATTGGGGATGCCCCGGAAGGCATCCCCTCTTTCGTCTACAATCTATCGGTAATTTTACTCGGAGCTATATTTTAATTCGTCACATGATATGTGCAAATGCTTGGAGCGTCTTTTGTGTTTATTTTTCCTTTTTATTTTATGCCCCATGCTGGTATGAGATAGTCCTTGGTTGGCTTTATAGAATGCTTCTTGTTCTTCACTTATATCTTTTGAAGTTTGAATTGCCTGTTTCCCTACACATAGAAAACCGCCATTTGTAGAATCCTCTTTTGCTTCACTTATATTTGTTAGAGCGGGGCATATCTTTTGTAGAAAGAATTAAACTCTCATGCTTCACTTATACCTATTTATAGAGTTAACAGGAGTTAGTCATTCACATGGTTAGTCATAAAATCCTACATAAAACTTGTAGATCCGAATATGATATGTTTGATTCCTTGCAACAGTTTTGCGACATGAATTTGTGATATTAGAGTCATGCTAGTGAGTAATTGTGTATTTTTAGAAATACTTGTGTTAAGGTTTGTGATTCTCGTAGCATGCACGTATGGTGAACCGTTATGTGATGAAGTCGGAGCATGATTTATTTATTGATTGTCATCCTTTGTGTGGAGGTGGGGATCGCGCTGGTTAACTCCTACCAACCTTTCCCCTAGGAGCATGCGTGTAGTACCTTGATTCGATGACTAATAGACTTTTGCAATAAGTATGTGAGTTCTTTATGGCTAATGTTGAGTCCATGGATTATACGCACTCTCACCCTTTCACCATTGCTAGCCTCTCTAGTACTGCGCAACTTTCACCGGTGCATTACACCCACCATATAGCCTCCCTCAAAACAGCCACCATACCTACCTATTATGGCATTTTCATAGCCATTCCGAGATATATTGCCATGCAACTACCACCGTTCCGTCTCATGACATGTGCCACCACTTCCATATTGCCACTGCATGATCGTAAGATAGCTAGCATGATGTTTCCATGGCTTGTCCGTTTTTTGATGTCATTGCCATGCTAGATCATTGTCACGGTACGCTACCGAAGGCATTTCATATAGAGTCATCATTGCTCTAAGTATTGAGTTGTAAGTGTGATGATCATTATTAATAGAGCATTGTCCCATGTGAGGAAATAAAAGAGGCCAGCGAAGCCCATTTACAAAAAAGAGGCCAAAGATGCCCACCAAAAAAAGAGGCCAAAGAGCCCACAAAAAAAATGAGAGAAAAGAGAGAAGGGACAATTGCTACTATCCTCTTTCCACACTTGTGCTTCAAATAGCACTATGATGTTCATGACAGAGAGTCTCCTATGTTGTCACTTACATATACTAGTGGGAAATTTTCATTATATAACTTGGCTTGTATATTCCAATGACGGGCTTCCTCAAAATTGCCATAGGTCTTCGTGAGCAAGCAAGTTGGGTGCACACCCACTAGTTTCTTTTGTGAGCTTTCATACACTTATAAGCTATAGTGCATCCGTTGCGTGGCAATCTCTACTCAATCACATTGATATCTATTGATGGGCATCTCCATTGCCCGTTGATACGCCTAGTTGATGTGAGACTATCTCCTCCTTTTTTTTGTCTTCTCCACAACCACCATATTCTATTCCACCTATAGTCCTATGTCCATGGCTCACGCCCATGTATTGCGTGAAAGTTGAAAAAGTTTGAGAACACTAAAGTATGAAACAATTGCTTGGCTAAAACCGGGGTTGTGCATGATTTAAATACGTTGTGTGGGGAAGATGGAGCATAGCCAGACTATATGATTTTGTAGGGATAACTTGCTTTGGCCATGATATTTTGAGAAGACATGATTGCTTTGTTAGTATGCTTGAAATATTACTGTCTTTATGTCAAATGATAGACTATTGCTTCGAATCACTCATGTGTTTAGTATTCATGCCATGACTAGATTATATGATCAAGATTATGCTAGGTAGCATTCCACATCAAAAATTATCTTTTTTATCATTTACCTACTCGAGGATGAGCAGGAATTAAGCTTGGGGATGCTGATACGTCTCCGTCGTATCTATAATTTTTGATTGTTTCATGCCAATATTCTACAACTTTCATATACTTTTGGCAACTTTTTATACTATTTTTGGGACTAACATATTGATCCAGTGCCGAGTGCTAGTTCCTGTTTGTTGCATGTTTTTTGTTTCGCAGAATATCCGTACCAAACGAAGTCCAAACATAATAAAAACTTACGGGGATTTGTTTTGGAATATTTATGATTTTTGGGAAGAAGAATCAACGCGAGACGATGCACGGAGGGCCCACAAGCCCTGTAGCCGCCACCAGGAGGTACGGCGGCGGCTGGCAGTCTTGTGGCCACTCCTTAAGGCTGTTGGATCCCTTCTTTCGCCGCAAGAAAGATAATATCCGGCAGAAAATCGTGTTAAAATTTCAGCCCAATCGGAGTTACGGATCTCCGGGAATTTAAGAAACGGTGAAACGTAGAATCTGGGAGCACAGAAACAGAAGGACACAGAGAGAGAGATCCAATCTCGGAGGGGCTCTCGCCCCTCCGCCGCCATGGAGACCATGGACCAGAAGGGAAACCCTTCTCCCATCTAGGGAGGACGTCAAGGAAGAAGAAGGAGGAGGGGTCTCTCTCCCCCTCTCTCCCGGCGGCGCCAGAACGCCGCCCGGGACATCATCGTGTGACGGCGATCTACACCAACACCTCTGTCATCTTCACCAAAATCTCCATCATCTTCCCCCATCTATATTCAGCGGTTCACTCTCCCGCAACCCGCTGTACCCTCTACTTGAACATGGTGCTTTATGCTACATATTATTATCCAATGATGTGTTGCTATCCTATGATGTGTGAGTAGATTATCGTTGTCCTATCGGTGATTGATGAATTGCTATGGTTGGTTTAATTTGCTTGTGGTTATGTTGCTGTCCTTTGGTGCCCATCATATGGTCGTGCGCGTGGATCACACCATAGGGTTAGTTGTATGTTGATAGGACTATGTATTGGCAGGCTAGAGTGACAGAAGCTTCAAACCTAGCATAGAAATTGATGCATATGGGATTGAAGGGGGACCAATATATCTTATTGCTATGGTTGGGTTTTACCTTAATGAACGTTAGTAGTTGCGGACGCTTGCTAATAGTTCTAATCATAAGTGCATAGAATTCCAAGTAAGGGATGCCATGCTAGCAGAGGCCTCTCCCACATGAAACTTGCTATCGATCTAGTAACGTAGTCAATTGCTTAGGGACAATTCCGCAACTCCTACCGCCACTTTTCCACACTCGTTAGACACTCGTAGTTGTTTCTTTATCTAACCAGCCCCTAGTTTTATTTACGTGTTCTTTACTTTCTTGCAAGCCTATCCTATCACTCCTACAAAGTACTTCTAGTTTCATACTTGTTCTAGGTAAAGCGAACGTAAAGTGTGCGTAGAGTTGTATCGGTGGTCGATAGAACTTGAGGGAATATTTGTCCTACCTTTAGCTCCTCGTTGGGTTCGACACTCTTACTTATCGAGAAAGGCTACAATTGATCCCCTATACTTGTGGTTTATCACTACCGTGCATAGGCACGGTACTACCGCATCCTGTGCGGCAGTATTCTTCTTCTGCCGCTGGACGAACTGAATGAGCGGTAGTAAAATTTTACTACCGCTGGCCAAGCGGTACTATCGTGATGACCGCGGTACTACCACATCGTCGGGGCCGCAAGGCATTATAATTGGGCACGGGGCAGTCTCTTCTCCCCCCATAACCATTCATACCCTCATCTCATGGCTCTCTCTGCTCTCTCAAGAAACGGTGCCGGAAGATCTCGCCGGATCTCCCTCTCCGGCCACTCTCCTCCCATTCTTGTCCATCACATCATTCCCAATGAGGTGATCCCATTATCAATGACATCCAATGTACATGATCAGGAAACCATGATCATCTATTGATCAACGAGCTAGCCGACTAAAGGCTCACTTGGGACACATTGTGATCTATATATTCACACATGTATTACGGTTTCCTGTTAATACTATTGTAGCATGAATAATAGACAATTATCATGAACTAGGAAATATAATAATAACCACTTTATTATTTCCTCTAGGGCATATTTCCAATAGTCTCCCACTTGCACTAGAGTCAATAATCTAGTTACATTGTGATGAATCGAACACCCGTATAGTTCTGGTGCTGATCGTGTTTTGCTCATGGAAAAGGTTTAGTCAACGAGTCTCCGACATTCAGATCTGTATGTACTTTAAAAATATCTATATCTCCATCCTGGATGTATCCACGAATGGAGTTGAAGCGGCGTTTGATGTGCTTGGTCTTCTTGTGAAACCTGGGCTCCTTGGCAATGGCAACAACACCAGTGTTGTCACAAAAGAGAGTCATCGGGCCCGACGCACTGGGAATCACTCCAAGGTCAGTGATGAACTCCTTGCTACCTCTTGAGCTTGCGTTGGTTTTTTCCCTTGAAGAGGAAAGGGTGATGCAGCACAGTAGCAGTAAGTATTTCCCTCAGTTTTGAGAACCAAGGTATCAATCCAGTAGGAGTATCAAGATGAAGCACCGATGTACCTGCGCAAAAACAGCAAACTTGCACCCAACGCTACAAAGGGGTTGTCAATCCCTTCATGATTGATTGCAAGGTGAGATCTGAAGGCGGAAAGTGCAACAAAGTAAAAGTGTAGGGCTGAAAATATGATGTGAAGTAGACCCGGGGGCCATAGTGTTCACTGGAGGCTTCTATCAAAATAGCAAATATTACGGTGGGTGAACGAATTACTGTCGAGCAATTGATAGAACCGCGCAAAGTCATGACGATATCTAAGGCTATGATCATACATATAGGCATCATGTCCGAGACAAGTAGACCGATACTTTCTGCATCTACTACTATTACTCCACACATCGACCGCTATCCACCATGCATCTAGTGTATTGAGTTCATGACAAACAAAGTAACGCCTTAAACAGGATGACATGATGTAGAGGGATAAATTCATGCAATAGATATAAACCCCATCTTTTTACCCTTGATGGCAACAACACGAAGCGTGCCTCACTACCCCTTCTGTCACTGGGTGAGGTCACCGCACGGTATGAACCCAAAACCAAGCACTTCTCCCATTGCAAGAATCATAGATCAAATTGGCCAAACAAAACCCACAACTTGAAGAGAACTACAAGGACATGAAATCATGCATATAAGAGACCAGAAGGAACTCAAATAAGATTCATAGATAATCTGATCATAAATCCACAATTCATCGGATCTCGACAAACACACCGCAAAAGAAGATTACTCGGATAGATCTCCATGAATATAATGGAGAACTTTGTATTGAAGATCCAAGAGAGAGAAGAAGCCATCTAGCTACTAGCTATGGACCCGAAGGTCTATGGTGAACTACTCACGCATCATCAGAGAGGCAATGGTGTTGATGAAGAAGCCCTATGTATCTGAATCCCCCCTCCGACAGGGCACCAGAACGTGCCCCAGATGGGATCTTGCGGAGACAGAAGC
Organism: Hordeum vulgare subsp. vulgare; assembly: GCF_904849725.1. NCBI lineage: Eukaryota > Viridiplantae > Streptophyta > Magnoliopsida > Poales > Poaceae > Hordeum > Hordeum vulgare. The sequence continues at coordinate 507,748,103 of NC_058520.1, read as the reverse complement.
TAGCGGCGGCGGAAAAGTATTTTTGTGGATCTCTCCCGTGGTTTTGGATTTTTTGGGGATTTATAGGCGGAAGAAGTAGGGCAGACGAGCCACAGGGGGGCCACAAGCCTGCTAGGCGCGGCCCCCTGGCCGCGCCTAGGGGGCTTGTGGCCTCCCCTGGTGGCCTGTGCCTTGGTTCTCACGCTCCCTGCGTATCTTCTGTTCCGGAAAAAATCTTTTTGGAGGTTTTATTCTGTTTGGACTCCGTTTAATCTTCTCGTGTGAAAAGGGTCAAAAACACGGAAAAACAGGAACTGGCACTTGACACTGAGTTAATAAGTTAGTCACAAAAAAGATATAAAAGGCATGCAAAACATCCAAAGTTTGACAAGATAATAGCATGGAACCATCAAAAATTATAGATACGTTGGAGACGTATCAAGCATCCCCAAGCTTAACTCATGTTCGTCCTCGAGTAGGGAAGTGATAAAGACTGAATTTTTGATGTGGAATGCTACCTAGCATATTTTTCCTTTGTAACTTCTTTCATGTGACATGAATGTTCAGATCCGTAAGATTCAAAACAATAGTTTGCTATTGACATGAAAACAGTAATACTTCAAGCAAACTAGCAAGGTAATCATGAACATTCGAAATAACAAGGCGAAAGAAAATTATCCCTACAAAATCATATAGTCTGGCCATGCTCCATCATCCCCACACAACTAATTTAAATCATGCACAACCCCGGTATTGGCCAAGTAATTGTTTTCGCACTCTTACTTTCTCAAACCTTTTTTAACTCTCACGCAATACATGAGCGTGAGCCATGGATATAGCACTATAGGTGGAATAGAGTGTGGTGGAGGTTGTGAGACAAAAAGGAGGAGATGGTCACATCGACTCGGCATATCAAAGGGCTATGGAGATGCCCATTAATAGATATCAATGTGAAAGAGTAGGGATTACCATGCAATGGATGCACTTAGAGCTAAAGGTATGTGAAAGCTCAAAAGGAGAACTAGTGGGTGTGCATCCAACTTGCTTGCTCACGAAGACCTAGGGAAATTTTGAGGAAGCCCACCATTGGAATATACAAGCCAAGTTATATAATGAAGATTCCCACTACCATATGGTGGTGACAAAACAAGAGACTATCAATCATGAAGAACATGGTGCTATTATGAAGCACAAGTGTAGAAAAGATAGTAGCATGTCCCTTCTCTCTTTTTCTCTCTTTTTTTTGTTTGGCTCTTTGGCCTCTTTCCATTTCTCTTTTTTTTTGTGGGCAACTTTGGCCTCTTTTTTTATTTCCTCACATGGGACAATGCTCTAATAATGATGATCATCACACTTTAATTTACTCACAACTCAATGCTTAGAACGATGAGGACTCTATAGGAAATGGCTCCGGTAGTGTACCGGGATGTGCAACGATCTAGCTTGGCGTATGACATTGAAACATCTTGCTAGCTATCTTACGATCATGCAACGACAATATGAAAGTGACGGCACATGTCATGAGATGGAACGGTGGGAGTTGCATGGCAATATATCTCGGAATGGCTATGAAAATGCCATAGTAGGTAGGTATGGTGGCTGTTTTGAGGAAGGCATATGGTGGGTTTGTGCACCGACGAAAGTTGCGCGGCACTAGAGAGGCTAGCAATGGTGAAAGGTGAAAGTGCATCTATACCATGGACTCACATTAGTAATGAAGAACTCACATACTTATTGCGAAATATTTTATTAGTAATCGGAACAAAGTGCTAAACGCATACTCCTAGGGGAAGGGTTGGTAGGTGTTAACCATCACGCGATCCCGACCGCAACACAAAGGATGACAATCAATAAATCAATTATGCTCCGACTTGCTAACATAACGGTTCACCATACGTGCATGTTACGGGAATCACTAACTTCAACACAAGTATTTCTAGATTCACAACACCCTACTAACATAACTCTTAATATTACCAAATCCATGTCTCAAAACTATTTGAGAGGAATCAAAATTCTCTTTCTAATCAATGCACATGAAGATGCAAGTTTTATTATATCCTCTTTGGGTGCCTATCACTTTTGGGACTACTTTCATAGCACAAGCCAACTACCAAGTTACTCAGAGTGATCACTCTCAAAAAGATATAAGTGAAGATCAAGAGTACTTATTTATCCAAAATATGACACCGTCGTGCTCTAAAAGATTTAAGTGAAGCACTCAGAGCAAAGTTATCTAGCTCAAAAGATATAAGTGAAGCACCTGTAAGCTAAATTGCCTAACTCAAAAGATATAAGCGAAGCTCAATGAGTATTCTAGCAAATTCACGATGAGTGCATGTCTCTCTCAAAAGGTGTGCATTGCTGCGGCAACAAAAGTCCTTCCCTGGCGCGTAGGAATTCTTCTTGTTACTTCTCTGGTTTGTGTCGGTTTTTCCCTTGAAGAGGAAACGGTGATGCAGCACAGGAGCAGTAAGTATTTCCCTCAGTTTGAGAACCAAGGTATCGAACCAAAAGGAGGGCCTCGTCAAGTCCAAAGTACCTGCGCAAAAACAAACAAGCTTGCACCCAACGCTTCAAAGGGGTTGTCAATCCCTTCAAGATTGTTTGCAAAGTGAGATCTGAAGGCGGAAAGAGAAACGAAGTAAAAAGTGGAAGGCTGAAAATATGGTGTGGAGTAGACCCTGGGGCCATAGTTTTCACTAGAGGCTTCTCTCAAAATAGCAAGTATTACGGTGGGTGAACAAATTACTGTCGAGAAATTGATAGAACCGCGCAAAGTCATGGCGATATCTAAGGCAATGATCTAGCATATAGGCATCACGTCCGAGACAAGTAGACCGATACTTTCTGCATCTACTACTATTACTCCACACATCAACCGCTATCCAGCATGCATCTAGTGTATTGAGTTCATGACGAACAGAGTAACGCTTTAAGCAAGATGACATGATGTAGAGGGATAATCTCAAACCAATGATGAAAACCCCATCTTTTTACCCTTGATGGCAACAACACGATACGTGCCTCGCTACGCCTTCTGTCACTGGGTGAGGTCACCGCACGGTATGAACCCAAAACCAAGCACTTCTCCCATGGCAAGAATCATAGATCTAGTTGGCCAAACAAAACCCACAACTCGAAGAGAATTACAAGGATATGAAATCATGCATAAGAGAGATCAGAAGAAACTCAAATAAGATTCATAGATAATCTGATAATAAATCCACAATTCATCGGATCTCAACAAACACACCGCAAAAGAAGATTACATCGGATAGATCTCCATGAAGATCATGGAGAACTTTGTATTGAAGATCCAAGAGAGAGAAGAAGCCATCTAGTTACTAGCTATGGACCCGTAGGTCTATGGTGAACTACTCACGCATCATCGGAGAGGTCACGTGTCTGAATCCCCCCTCCGGCAGGGCACCAGGACGTGCCCCAGATGGGATCTTGCGGAGACAGAAGCTTGCGGCGGCGGAAAAGTGATTACGATGCTCCCCTGATTTTTTTGGGAATATTTGGGAATTTATAGGCGCAAGATCTAGGTCAGGGGACCTCCAGGGGGCCCACAAGCCTGCATGGCGCGCCCCCCTGTCCGCGGGGTGGGGGCTTGTGGGGCCCCTCGGGCTCTTCTGGCTTGGCCCCCAAGCTCTCCGATCTTCTTCCGTTCCAGAAAAAATATTTTCGTGGATTTTCTTCTGTTTGGACTCCATTTCAAAATCTCCTCTGAAAGGGGTCAAAAACATGAAAAAACAGGAAATGGCACTTGTCACTGGATTAATAAGTTAGTCCCAGAAAATAAATAAAAGGCATGCAAAACATCCAAAGTTTGACAAGATAATAGCATGAAACCATCAAAAATTATAGATACGTTGGAGACGTATCAAGCATCCCCAAGCTTAACTCATGCTCGTCCTCGAGTAGGGAAGTGATAAAGAATGAATTTTTGATGTGGAATGCTACCTAGCATAGTTGTCCTTTGCAACTTCTTTCACGTGGTATGAATGTTCAGATCCGTACGATTCAAAACAATAGTTTCCTATTGACATGAAAACAGTAATACTTCAAGCAAAGTAGCAAAGTAATCATGAACTTTCAAAATAACAAGGCCAAAGAAAGTTATCCCTACAAAATCATATAGTATGGCTATGCTCCATCATCCTCGCACAACTAATGTAAATCATGCACAACCCCGGAATTGGCCAAGTAATTGTTTTCGCACTCTTAATTTCTCAAACTTTTTATAACTATCACGCAATACATGAGCGTGAGCCATGGATATAACACTATAGGTGGAATAGAGTGTGGTGGTGGTTGTGAGACAAAAAAGGAGGAGATGTTCACATTAACTCGGCGTATCAATATGCTATGGAGATGCCCATTAATAGATATCAATGTGAAGGAGTAGGGATTGCCATACAAGAGATGCACTAGAGCTATAAGTATGTGAAAGCTCAAAAGGAAAACTAGTGGGTGTGCATCCAACTTGCTTGCTCACGAAGACCTAGGGCAATTTTGAGGAAGCCCATCATTGGAATATACAAGCCAAGTTATATAAAAGATTCCCACTAGCATATAGTAGTGACAAAGCAAGAAGCTCTCAATCATGAAAAACATGGTGCTAATATGAAGCACAAGTGTAGAAAAAGATAGTAGCATTGTCCCTTCTCTCTTTTTCTCTCATTTCTGTTTTCTTTTTGTTTTTTTATTTGGGCTCTTAGGCCTCTTTTTTCTTTTCTCTTTTTTTGGGCTCTTTGACCTCTTTTTTTAATTTCCTCACATGGGACAAGGCTCTAATAATGATGACCATCACACTTTTAGTTACTCAAAGCTCAAAGATCACAATGATGATGACTCCATAGGAAATGCCTCCGGCAGTGTACCGGGATGTGCAACGATCTAATATGATCATGCAATGGCAATATGAGAGTGACGACACAAGTCATGAGACGGAACGGTGGTAGTTGCATGGAAATATATCTCGGAATGGCTATGAAAATGCCATAGTAGGTAGGTATGGTGGCTGGTTTGAGGAATTTGGTGGGTTTGTGCACCGACGAGAATTGCGCGACACTAGAGAGGCTAGCAATGGTGGAAGGTGAAAGTGCATCTATACCATGGACTCACATTAGTCATAAAGAACTCACATACTTGTTGAGAAAGTTTTTGTTAGTAATCAAAACAAAGTGCTAAACGCATACTCCGAGGGGAAGGGTTGGTAGGTGTAAACCATCGCGCGATCCCGACCTCAACACAAAGGATGACAATCAATAGATCAATTATGCTCCGACTTCCTAACATAGCGGTTCACCATACGTGCATGCTACTGGAATCACTAACTTAAACACAAGTATTTCTAGATTCACAACACCCTACTAACATATCTTTTAATATTCCCGAATCCATGTCTCAAAACTAACTGAGAGGAATCGAAACTTTTCTTTCTACTCAATGCACATGAAGATGGAAGTTTTTTGCATCCTCTTTGGGTACCTAGCACATGGGACTACTTTCATAGCATAAGCCAACTACCAAATCACACACCGCCGTGCTCTAAAGATATAAGTGAAGCACAAGAGCAAAAGTATCTAGCTCAAAAAGATATAAGTGAAGCACTAGAGCAAAAGTATCTAGCTCAAAAGATATAAGTGAAGCACTAGAGCAAAAGTATCTAGCTCAAAAGATATAAGTGAAGCACAAAGAGCATTCTAGCAAAACCACAATGAGTGCATGTCTCTCTCTCAAAAAGGTGTGCAGCAAGGATGATTGTGAAACAACAAAAAGAAAATACTTCCTAAGATACAGGACGCTCCAAGCAAAACACATATCATGTGGTGAATAAAAATATAGCTCCAAGTAATGTTACCGATGGATTGAAGACAAAAGAGAGGATGCCTTCCAGGGGCATCCCCAAGCTCAGGCTTTTTGGTGTCCTTGAATTTGTCTTGGGGTTCCTTGGGAATCCCCAAGCTTGAGCTCTTTCCACTCCTTGTCTCTTTGTCCATGAGAACGTCACCCAAAACTTGAAAACTTCACAACACAAAACTTAAACAAAAACTTGTGATAACATTAGTACAAGAAAACAAACTACCACTTCTTTTGGTACTGTAGCAAACTTGAATTCCATCTATATTGATGATGGGCTACTGTATTCTCACTTTTCCATGGCTAGTACCCCCCGATACTAACCATAGTTTCATCAAAACAAGCAACCAACTCAACAAAAACAGAATCTGTCAAAAACAGACCAGTCTGTAGCAATCTGTATACTTCTTATACTTCTGGTACCTCACAAAATCTGAAAAATTATGACGGTCTGGGGAAAAATCATATCAATCAGCATAAAAAAGAATCAACTCAAAATCTCTTTCTGAATAAAAATGAAAAATCATCTCGAGAGCAGAAAGTTTCTATCTTTTTCCAGCATGATCAAACAACCATTACCAAGACTAATCATAAAGGCTTTGCTTGGCTCAAACACAAAATAAACACAAAAACACAATCACAACATAATTATTAAAGTGTGGACGCAACAAAACAGAAAGAAAAAGATAAATCAATTGGGTTGCCTCCCAACAAGCGCTATTGTTTAACGCCCTTAGCTAGGCATAAAAGCGATAGAATCACGTATCGTCGTCTTTGGTGCTCAAACCATAAGTGGCGTGATCACTTATCATCTTGAGGTTTTCATCTTTCTTGCTAGATGATTCACCACTACTTTTAGGAACAAAGACGGACTTGGTGATTTTATTGTGGGCAAAATTTGGAGTATTCTGCACAGCGGCAAAAGCGGAACCCAAGTTGGTTATAACATCCTCTAGTTTGCCAATCCTAGCGGAATCATGACCTAGCTTTTCGTTAACTGTGGGTTCCTTCTCCTTTAAATTTTTCAAAACCATCCCCATCTTGGATCCGTACTGAGTGATTTGATTGTGGATCTTTTTATCCAAATTCTCAATGAGTTCAATCGTAGCAACTTTATTTTCAATAGCGTCCAATCTACGCATCACATGTTCCAGAGTTAAGGTAGTTCCATTAACCATGAGTGGGGGTGAGCCTACCATATTTATCACAGCTCCGTAAGAATCAATGGTATGGATACCCAAGAAATTTCCACCTACGATGGTGTGAAGAATATACTTATTCCAAGGAGAAATACCCACATAAAAACTGCGAAGCAAGACGGTAGTGGATTGCTTATGAGTAGATCTACTCTGAGCATTGAAAATCCTATACCAAGCATCCTTTAAGTTTTCTCCCTCAATTTGTTTGAAATTGAGAACTTCGCTCTCGGGAGTATCGTTCGAAGTGGTGGATCTAGCCATGAGGATATACTATCCCACACAGACGAGCAGAAAGCAAGCGAGAGAAAAGGGCGAACGAAAAGGCGAATGAAAAAGGCAAATTGGTGAAGTGGGGGAGAGGAAAACGAGAGGCAACTGGCAAACAAAGTAAATGCAAGAGATGAGTTTGCGACACTTACTTGGATGAGTTCTTGACTTGATCTTCCTCCCCGGCAACGGCGCCAGAAATTCTTCTGCTGCGGCAACAAAAGTCCTTCCCTGACGCGTAGGAATTCTTCTTGTTACTTCTCTAGTTTGCGTCGGTTTTTCCCTTGAAGAGGAAAGGGTGATGCAACACAGGAGCAGTAAGTATTTCCCTCAGTTTGAGAACCAAGGTATCGAACCAAAAGGAGGGCCTCGTCAAGTCCAAAGTACCTGCGCAAAAACAAACAAGCTTGCACCCAACGCTTCAAAGGGGTTGTCAATCCCTTCAAGATTGTTTGCAAAGTGAGATCTGAAGACGGAAAGAGCAACGAAGTAAAAAGTGTAAGGCTGAAAATATGGTGTGGAGTAGACCCTCGGGCCATAGTTTTCACTAGAGGCTTCTCTCAAAATAGCAAGTATTACGATTGGTGAACAAATTACTATCGAGCAACTGATAGAACCGCGCAAAGTCATGACGATATATAAGGCAATGATCTAGCATATAGGCATCACGTCCGAGACAAGTAGACCGATACTTTCTGCATCTACTACTATTACTCCACACATCGACCGCTATCCAGCATGCATCTAGTGTATTGAGTTCATGACGAACAGAGTAACACTTTAAGCAAGATGACATGATGTAGAGGGATAATCTCAAACCAATGATGAAAACCTCATCTTTTTACCCTTGATGGCAACAACACGATACGTGCCTCGCGACCCCTTCTGTCACTGGGTGAGGTAACCGCACGGTATGAACCCAAAACCAAGCACTTCTCCCATGGCAAGAATCATAGATCTAGTTGGCCAAACAAAACCCACAACTCGAAGAGAATTACAAGGATATGAAATCATGCATAAGATATATCAGAAGAAACTCAAATAAGATTCATAGATAATCTAATCATAAATCCACAATTCATCGGATCTCGACAAACACACCGCAAAAGAAGATTACATCGGATAGATCTCCATGAAGATCATGGAGAACTTTGTATTGAAGATCCAAGAGAGAGAAGAAGCCATCTAGTTACTAGCTATGGACCCGTAGGTCTATGGTGAACTACTCACGCATCATCAGAGAGGTCATGGTGTTGATGGAGAAGCCTTCCGTGTCCGAATCCCCCCTTCGGCAGGGCACCAGGACGTGCCCCAGATGGGATCTTGTGGGGAGAGAAGCTTGCGGCGGCGGAAAAGTGATTACGATGCTCCCCTGATTTTTTAGGAATATTTGGTAATTTATAGGCGCGAGATCTAGGTCAGGGGACCTCCAGGGGGCCCACAAGCGTGCACGGCGCGCCCCCTGGCCACGGGGTGGGGGCTTGTGGGGCCCCTGGGGCTCTTCTGGCTTGGCCCCCAAGCTCTCCGATCTTCTTCCGTTCCAGAAAAAATCTTTTCGGGGATTTTCTTCTGTTTGGACTCCGTTTCAAAATCTCCTCTGAAAGGGGTAAAAAAGATGAAAAAAAACAGGAACTGGCACTTGGCACTGGATTAATAAGTTAGTCCGAGAAAATAAATAAAAGGCATGCAAAACATCCAAAGTTTGACAAGATAATAGCATGAAACCATCAACAATTATAGATACGTTGGAGACGTATCATGCATCAAGGATAATTGTGACACACCAAAAAGAAAAGACTCCTACGATACAAGACGCTCCAAGCAAAACACATATCATGTGGTGAATAAAAATATAGCTCCAAGTAATGTTACCGATAGATTGAAGACGAAAGAGGGGATGCCTTCCCGGGGCATCCCCAAGCTTAGGCTTTTTGGTGCCTTGAATTTGGCTTGGGATGCCTTGGGCATCCGCAAGCTTGAGCTCTTTCCACTCTTTATCCCTTTGTCCATGAGAACATCACCCAAAACTTGAAAACTTCACAACACAAAACTTAAACAGAAACTCGTGATATCATTAGCACAAGAAAACAAACTACCACCTCTTGAGGTACTGTAGCAAACATGATTTCTAATTATATTGGTGTTAGATTACTGTATTATCACTTTTACATGGCTAATACCCCCCGATACTATCCATAGTTTCATGAAAATAAGCAACCAACACAACAAAAATATAATCTGTCAAAAACAGACCAGTCTGTAGCAATCTGTATACTTCGTATACTTCTGGTATCTCAACAATTCTGTAACATTACGACAGTTTGCGCAATTGGCACATCAATCAGCATAAAAAGAATCAACTCAAAAGCTCTTTCTGGATAAAAATGAAAAATAATTTCGTGAGCGAAAAGTTTCTGTCTTTTCCAACGGGATCAAACAACAATCACCAAACTAGTCATAAAGGTTTTACTTGGCTCCAACACAAAAAGAAACACAGAAGACACAATCATAACAGAATTATGATGGTGCGGATGCAACAAAATAGAAAGCAAAAAAGCAAAGATAAATTCATTGGGTTGCCTCCCAACAAGCGCTATTGTTTAACGCCCTTAGCTAGGCATAAGGTGACAGAATCACGTATCGTCGTCTTTGTTGCTCAAATCATAAGTAGCCTTCATCATGGATTCATAAGGCAATCTTATTTTCTTATTAGGGAAATGTTCCATGCCCTTCTTTAAAGGAAATTGAAATCTAATATTCCCTTCCTTCATATCGATGACAACACCAATAGTCCTTAGGAAAGGTCTACCAAGAATGATAGGACATGTAGGATTGCAATCAATATCAAGCACAATGAAATCCACGGGTGCATAGTTCCTATTTCCAATAATAAGAACATCATTGATCCTTCCCATGGGTTTCTTAACAGTAGAATCCACAAGATGCAAATTAAGAGAGCACTCATCAATCTCATTAAAGCCTAGAACATCACATAAAGACTTTGGAATCGCGGAAACACTAGCACCCAAATCACACAAAGCATTGCATTCATAGTTTTTGATCTTGATTTTGATAGTAGGTTCCCACTCATCATGAAGTTTTCTAGGAATGGAAACTTCCAATTCAAGTTTCTCTTCAAGATATTTTATCATAGCATCGACGATATGATCGGTAAAGGCCTTGTCTTGGCTATAAGCGTGTGGAGAGTTTAGCATGGATTGGATCAAGGAAATACATTCAATCAAAGAGAAACTATCATAATTGAATTCCTTGAAATCCAAAGTAGTAGTTTCATTACTACTCAAAGTTTTGATATCCTCTACTCCACTTTCAATGCTTTTAGCATCAAGATAGATAGACTCGGAATCATTGAGGTGTTTTTCAACCAAGGTGGATTCATATCCAGCCCTATCATCATTAGGTTTGACACTAGAAAACAAAGATTCAATGGGAGTCACACCAAGCACTTTAAGATCTTCGTGATTCTCCTCACGAGAACACGCCTTTTTAAGCCATTCATGTCTAGCATGAATTTGGGCGGTTCTTTCTTTACTCTCATTCATTGAAACACGCATAGCTTTCAAAGTTTCATCCATGTTGATGTTGGGAGGAGGACATCTAATTTCAAAGCATCAATATCAATAGACATTCTATCAACGGTCCTAGCCAAATCATCAATTTTGAGTAGTTTTTCTTCTATGGACGCATTGAAAATCTTTTGCGAGTTGATAAACTCTTTGATATTACTCTCCAGATCAGAGGGTAATTTATAGTAATTTCCATGAGCATTGTTGTAGGAGTTGCCAAAGTTATTAGAGGGATTACTAGGAAAAGGCCTAGGAATATAGTTTCCTCTAAAAGCATTGTTGTCGCCAAATTTATTCCTACCAACAAAGTTAACGTCCAAGCTCTCATTGCTACTCTCAATCAAGGAAGACAAGGGCATATCATTTGGATCTAAAAGAGCACCTTTACTAGCAGCAATTTCATTAACTCATCCATCTTAGCACTCAACGAGTTAATTTCTTCTATAGCGGGTACCCTTTTACTAGTAGGTGACCTTTCAGTGTGCCACTGAGAATAGTTTGTCATGATATTGTCTAGGAGTTTTGTGGCTTCTCCTAATGTGATTTCCATGAAGGTTCCACCGAAGGCGGAGTCCAAGATATTTCTAGAAGCAAAATTCAAACCAACGTAGAAGATTTGTATAATCATCCAAATACTCAAGCCATGAGCGGGACAATTTCTAATCATCGGTTTCATTCTCTCCCAATATTGTGCAACATGTGCATGATCAAGTTGCTTAAAAATCATGATATCATTACGGAGAGAGATAATCTTAGCTGGCGGAAAATACTTGGATATATAAGCATCTTTGCACATGTTCCAAGAATCAATACTATTTTTGGGCAAAGATGAAAACCAAGTTTTTGCTCGATCTCGCAATGAGAACGGAAATAGCTTCAATTTAATCACATCATTATGCACATATTTCTTCTTTTGCATATCAGAAAGCTCAATGAAGGTATTAAGATGGGATGCGGCATCTTCACTAGGAAGGCCGGAGAATTGCTCTTTCATAACAAGATCCAGCAAAGCAGCATTGATTTCATATGATTCCGCACTAGTGGTGGGAGCAACCGGAGTACTAATAAAATCATTATTATTAGTATTCGAGAAGTCACAAAGTTTGGTGTTTTCAGTCATGGTGACTTCAGCAAGCAGACAAGAACACAAGCGAACAGAAAGCAAGCGAAAGAAAAGGGCGAACGAAAAAGGCAAATATTTTTTAATTTTTTTGTTTTTCACAAGTTGGGGAGAGGAAAACGAGAGGCAAAAAAGTAAATGCAAGAGATGAGTTTGCGACACTTACTTGGATAAGCTTCACTTGATGCTCCCCGGCAACGGCGCCGTAAATTCTTCTTGCTACCTCTTGAGCTTGCGTTGGTTTTTTCCCTTGAAGAGGAAAGGGTGATGCAGCACAGTAGCATTAAGTATTTCCCTCAGTTTTGAGAACCAAGGTATCAATCCAGTAGGAGTACCAAGATGAAGCACCGATGTACCTGCGCAAAAACAGCAAACTTGCACCCAACGCTACAAAGGGGTTGTCAATCCCTTCACGATTGATTGCAAGGTGAGATGTGAAGACGGAAAGTGCAACAATGTAAAAGTGTAGGGATGAAAATATGATGTGAAGTAGACTCGGGGGCCATAGTGTTCACTAGAGGCTTCTCTCAAAATAGCTAATATTATGATGGGTGAACGAATTACTGTCGAGCAATTGATAGAACCGCGCAAAGTCATGACGATATCTAAGGCAATCATCATACATATAGGCATCACGTCCGAGACAAGTAGACCGATACTTTCTGCATCTACTACTATTACTCCACACATCAACCGCTATCCAGCATGCATCTAGTGTATTGAGTTCATGACAAACAGAGTAATGCCTTAAGCAAGATGACATGATGTAGAGGGATAAATTCATGCAATAGATATAAACCCCATCTTTTTACCCTTGATGGCAACAACACGATGTGTGCCTCGCTAGCCCTTATGTCACTGGGTGAGGTCACCACACGGTATGAACCCAAAACCAAGCACTTCTCCCATTGCAAGAATCATAGATCAAGTTGGCCAAACAAAACCCACAACTCGAAGAGAATTACAAGGATATGAAATCATGCATATAAGAGATCAGAAGAAACTCAAATAAGATTCATAGATAATCTTATCATAAATCCACAATTCATCGGATCTCGACAAACACACCTCAAAAGAAGATTACATCGGATAGATCTCCATGAAGATCATGGAGAACTTTGTATTGAAGATGCAAGAGAGAGAAGAAGCCATCTAGCTACTAGTTATGGACTCGAAGGTCTATGGTGAACTACTCACGCATCATCGGAGAGGCAATGGTGTTGATGAAGAATCCCCCCGTATCCGAATCCCCCTCCGGCAGGGCACCAGAACGTGCCCCGGATGGGATCTTGCGGAGATAGAAGCTTGCGGCGGTGGAAAAGTATTTTCGTGGATCTCTCCCGTGGTTTTGGATTTCTTGGGGATTTATAGGCGGAAGAAGTAGGGCAGACGAGCCACAGGGGGGCCACAAGCCTGCTAGGCACGGGCCCCCCTGGCCGCGCCTAGGGCGCTTGTGGCCTCCCTTGGTGGCCTCTGCCTTGGTTCTCATGCTCCCTGCGTATCTTCTGTTCCGGAAAAAATCTTTTTGGAGGTTTTATTCCGTTTGGACTCCATTTAATATTCTCCTCTGAAAAGGGTCAAAAACACGGAAAAAACAGGAACTGGCACTTGGCACTGAGTTAATAAATTAGTCCCAAAAAAGATATAAAAGGCATACAAAACATCCAAAGTTTGACAAGATAATAGCATGGAATAATCAAAAATTATAGATACATTGGAGACGTATCACTCCTTCATCCAGACTCCTTCTTGTGCTGCTTCCGAAGCTGCTATGTACTCTGCTTCACATGTAGATGACGCCACCATGCTTTGCTTGCAGCTGCACCAGCTGACTGCCCCACCATTCAAAATGTACACGTATCCGGTTTGTGACTTGGAGTCGTCCAAATCTGTGTCGAAGCTAGTATCAATGTAACCCCTTACGACGAGCTCTTCGACACCTCAAATAATGAGAAACATATCTTTAGTCCTTTTCAGGTACTTAAGGATATTCTTGACCGTTGTCCAGTGATCCACTCCTGGATCACTTTGGTACCTCCCTACCAAACTTATGGCAAGGTTCACATCAGGTCTGGTACACAACATGGCATACATAATAGAGCCTATGGCTGAAGCATAGGGGACGGTAATCATCTTTTCTCTATCTTCTGTCGTGGTCGGGGGTTGAGTCATACTCAATCTCACACCTTGTAATACAAGAAAGAACCCCTTCTTAGCCTTATCCATATTAAACATCTTCAATATCTTGTCAAGTTATGTGCTTTGTGAAAGACCAATGATGCGTCTTGATCTATCTCTATAGATCTTGATGCTTAATATGTAAGCAACTTCTCCAAGGTCCTTCATTGAAAAACTCTTATTCAAATAGGCCTTTATGCTCTCCAAAAGTTCTATATCATTTACCATCAACAATATGGCATCCACATATAATACGAGAAATGCTAAAAAGCTCCCACTCACTTTCTTGTAAATACATGCTTCTCCATAAGTCAGTACAAACCCAAATGCTTTGATCACCTCATCAAAACAAATGTTACAACTCCGAGATGCTTGCACCAGCCCATAGATGGAGCGTTGGAGCTTGCATACTTTGTTAGCATTATTAGGATCGACAAAAGCTTCCGGCTATATCATATACAATTCTTCCTTAAGAAAGCCGTTCAGGAATGCCGTTTTGACGTCCATTTGCCAGATTTCATAATCATAAAATGCGGCAACTCCTAACATGATTCGGACCAACTTCAGCATCACTACGGGAGAGAAGGTCTCGTCGTAGTCAATCCCTTGAACTTGTCGATAACCCTTAGCGACAAGTCGAGCCTTATAGATGGTCACATTACCATCTGCGTCAGTCTTCTTCTTAAAGATCCATTTATTTTCTATGGCTCGCCGATCATCGGGCAAGTCCACCAAAGTCCATACTTTGTTCTCATACATGGATCCTATCTCGGATTTCATGGCTTCAAGACATTTGTTGGAATCCGGGCCCGCCATCGCTTCTTCATAGTTTGAAGGTTCACTGTTGTCCAACAACATGATTTCGATGACTGGGTTGTCGTACCACTCTGGCGCGGAACGTGTCCTTGTGGACCTTCGAGGTTCAGTAGCAACTTGATCTGAAGTTTCATGATCATCATCATTAACTTCTTCTCTAGCCGGTGCAGGCACCTCAGAAACATTTTCTTGTGTTGTGCTACTCTCCAGTTCAAGAGGAGGTACGATTACGTCATCAAGTTCTACTTTCCTCCCACTTACTTCTTTCAAGAGAAACTCTTTCTCTAGAAAGGATCCATTCTTGGCAACAAAGATTTTGCATTCCTTAAAGGGGATCTTCTATAATTTCGCACATAAGGGGTTATTTCTTGGTTTCGTCCAGTCATTAATAACTTGATTATTTTTAGATAATAGTAGATAGAAAGAACGCTCGTAAGGAGTCCTATTGAAACCAAGAAATATAGGTATCTAAGATAAAAGGTGTGCCCAATAGTTTCCTTAGGGGTATCCTATGAAGATGCATTTTTCCGCTTTGGGTTCGAGCTTCTCAGGTTGAAGTTTCTTCACATAAGCATCGCAGCCCCAAACTTTCAGAAATGACAACCTAGGTTTGTTGCCAAACCATAATTCATATGGTGTCGTCTCAAAGGATTTAGATGGTGCCCTATTTAAATTGAATGTGGCACTTTCCAATGCATATCCCCAAAATGATAGTGGTAAATCAGTAAGAGACATCATAGATCACACCATATCCAATAGAGTGTGATTATGACATTCAGACACACCGTTAAGCTGCGGTGTGCCACGCGGCGTGAGTTGTGAAACAATTCCACATTTCCTTAGGTGCGTGCCAAACTCATGACTCAAATATTCTCCTCCATGATTGGATCGTAGAAACTTTATTTTCTTGTCACGTTGATTCTCCACCTCACTCTGAAATTCCTTGAACCTTTCAAAGGTTTCATACTTGTGCTTCATTAAGTAGACATACCCATATCTACTTAAATCATCCGTGCGGGTGAGAACATAACGATAGCCACCGCGAGCCTCTACGCTCATTGGACCGCATACATAAGTATGTATTATCCCTAATAAGTTGGTTGCTTGCTCCATTGTTCTGGAGAACGAAGTCTTGGTCATCTTGCCCATGAGGCACGGTTCGCATGTGTCAAATGATTCAAAATCAAGAGACAACAAAAGTCCATCTGTATGGAGTTTCTTCATGAGCTTGACACCGATATGACCAAGGCGGCAGTGCGACAAGTATGTGGGACTATCATTATCAACCTTGCATCTTTTAGTACTCACACTATGAATATGTGTAACATCACATTTGAGATTCATTAAGAATAAACCATTGACTAGTGGGGCATGACCATAAAACATATCACTCATATAAATGGAACAACCATTATTCTCAGATTTAAATGAGTAGCCATCTCGGATCAAGCAAGATCCTGATACAACGTTCATGCTCAAAGCTGGTATGAAATAACAATTATTAAGGTTTAAAACTAACCCCGAAGGTAGATGTAGAGGTAGTGTGCCAACGGCGATCACATCGACCTTGGAACCATTCCCGACGCGCATTGTCACCTCGTCCTTTGCCAGCCTACGCTTGTTCCGCACTTCCTGCTTTGAGTTGCAAATGTGAGCAACAACACCTGTATGAAATACCCAGGAGCTACTACGAGCGCTGGTAAGGTACACATCAATAACATGTATATCATATATACCTTTGGCGTTGTCGACCTTCTTATCCGCTAAGTACTTGGGGCAGTTCCGCTTCCAGTGACCGGTTCCCTTGCAATAATAGCACTCAGTCTCAGGCTTGGGTCCATTCTTTTTCTACTTCCCGACAACTGGTTTACCGGGCGCGGCAACAACTTTGCCGTCCTTCTTGAAGTTATTTTTGCCCTTGCCTTTCTTGAAACTAGTGGTCTTATTCACCATCAACATTTGATGTTCTTTCTTGATTTCAGTACTGTTAGAGCATATATCTCCATATGTGGTTTTGGTAATTGATGACAATTCCTATGGACTAATGGTTGCCTTAAGTTATATTTATAGGATTTGTCCATAGGCACTTCTTGAAGTCCATCTGTTGGGTTCAAGGAGTTTATATGATGACCAAGATGTTATTCAAGGTATTATCCAAAGAATGGTCATGGAGACACTAGGTTGATCAAGATCTCAGACAAAGAGTAAATCAAGATGATCAACACACAAAGCGTATAAGATGTACCGAGAGGGATCAAGTGATACCATGGTATGGTAAGCATTGTCCATTACGTGTTTGTGTACTAACCCATGGTCTTTGTGAGAGTCCTATGTGGGGGTTAGGTGTGCTTCCATGGGCTTGCATCAAAAGGGAGATCTCATACAACCCATGCAGGATGACGTCAAGTGGCGATCGTCATCAAGATTGTGGTGTGCAAGTTCAAGTGGATCAGCACGAATATATCATTGAAACTATTGTTAATGATCATGTGTTGATAAGGACAAGCTCATGTGCTAACAAGGACAAGATCAAGATAAGCATTCCTGAGCACTACATGCTTGATTGTTGTGGATGTTCACATGGTGGACAAATGAAGATGAATACATAAGCTAGGCTTTCCACATTGTGTATGGGAGAGCTACTTGAAGACCTCATCATGTCTTGCTTTCAACTTGAGCCAAGAAGGAACAACAACATCAAGCTCAAGTGAAAGGGCTAACTCAAAGGTATCGGTTCCTTTGACGTTAGTTGTGCGGAGTGATGATCAGCGAATAAAAGTATACACTCAAGTATGGATCATCAGTACCCCTTTTATGATTCTTGAGTCTTTAGGGATCCCGCACTATTAAGAGGGGATCACGGGTTTTGCGATGAACTTCCTCAAACTACATCTCCACTGTTCTGCTCACACCACATCTCCACTGCTCTGCTGTTATCCGAAAACAGAACCAGTGCCTCGGACATCCGGCTTCCTCCGGATGCTAGAGGGTCGGACGACCGACTGCTTCGGAAATCCAGAATCGTATACCAGAGAAATCAGAGCCATATAACTCGGACTTCCGCCTCCCTCCGGACGTCCGAGGCCCGGATATCCGACCAGCTTCGGAATTCCGGAACTATGCACCAGAGAAACTTGAGCCATATAACTCGGACTTCCGGCTCCCTCCGGACGTCCGAGGGCCGGTCAAGGGTCGGACGACCGACAGGCTTCGGAAATCCGAAGCCCTGCACCAGAAGTACGTGAGCTCTATAACTCGGATTTCCGGCTCCCTCCGGACGTCCGAGGGCTGGATGTCCGTCCCCTTTCGGAAATCCGGAACCTCCCACCAGAAGAAGTTGAGTCGAATAACTCGGATTTCCGGTCCTCTCCGGATGTCCGATCGCTGTTCAATTCACATTATTTTCAGTGATATCTACAGGCCTCGGATGATCGACCCCTGTCGGACGTGCGACCCCTCGCGGACGCCCGGACTTCCGGAAACTGTCGGACGTCCGGACCCTGTGTGACTTAAAGTGTCCCCAACGGCTGTTTTTCTCTCCCCACTATAAATACCCCCTCCCACTTCGTGAGAGGGCAGCCCAACACAACCTTATCCTCATAAGAACACACTTCTACCTCACACACATTTGCTCACACCAAATCTTAGATCCCAAGAGCATTTGTGAGCCCCTTTGAGAGTTGTTCCAATCAAAAGATAGATCGTCTCCCTCTCCTCCTCTCAACCCAAGCTATTTGAGATTTGAGCAAGTTTTGAGCATTCCCCGTGATCTTATTACTCTTGGAGGTTGGAGACTCCTAGGCGGTAGGAGTTCTTCGGAGAGGAATCAATCCGTGTGATTACCCCCCGGAAAAGTTTGTGAGGGTTTGGAAGCCACCTCAAAGGCTTACCACTAGTGGTTGAGAAACGCCTTCGTGGTATTATCTCAAAGGGAGAATAGGGTGAGCCTTCCTGGCGTTGGTGTGCCTTCGTGGTAACATCCACCTCTCTAACGGTGACTAGCTTCCCTCCAAGGAAGTGAACATCGGGATACATCTTCGTCTCAGTGACCTTGGTTATCCTTAACCCTAACTCTTTACTTGTGGTTTACTTGTGTTACTTGAGCATACATACATTGCATATTATTTGTGCTCATTATATTGTGTTGGCCATTTCTTGTACAAGATTAATCATTCAAGCATACCCTCTATATCCACACGCTCACACTTGCAGCTTTTGATATATCGTGTGCTATAGTGTGATCTAGTATCTTGTGTCGATTCACCTACTTGTCGTGTGATATAGCTCAGGTGAGTTTGTGTAACTTACTTGTGCTTGTTAGTAACTGTATTGTGTCCATCTTGGTAGATCGTGTTGTTGATACACGTTGCAGTGTCTAGTGCATTTAGGATTTGTGCTTGACAAGTACCTTCTTAGTTTATTTCCGCATTAGGTTCAAGCCAAATCTGAAGAAGTTTTTAAATAGCCTATTCACCCCTCTCTAGGCGTCATCGAGGTCTTTTCAATTGGTATCAGAGCTAGGTCTCTCTGTAATTAGGTTTCACGACCTAGAGAGTATCGATGTCGACTATTGGATTAGTGCACAATGGCATCTTTGACTTTGATGGCACAAATTATACCCTATGGAGAATTCGTATGCTTCATCACTTTCGGGCCATGGGCCCAAATACTTTACAAATTGTTCTTGTAGGGATTGACGACAAAAAGGATGATGCATCTTCATCTACTAATGAGATGTATCTTGATTGTGAGACTTTTCTTGCCATTCATCGAACCATAAGTCCTGAAGTGTTTAAGTCTATCTCGACTTGCAAGTCAGCTCATGAAGTTTGGACTAAACTTGAAGATATATATGGTGGGTCCAATCTTGATGAAGACGGTATTATGATGAAGAAGTTGGTGCATGAGCTCTTCACTCTTTTCGATCTAAAAGAGTCCAGCACTACTTCCATATCCGATTGCTTGCACACCTCAGCATCTTCAATCTCACAAGGTAATGACATGGTGAGTGAAGAAATATATGTTGATGAAAATGTCATAGCCTCTATGGACACGAGCATATCTAGCACCACACATAGTGTATATTATTGTGCTGATAGGTCATGCATTTCACCTAAAGATCCCTCGACAAATGTCTGTGGTGATATGCCTGCTTCCTCGTGTCCTCTTGATCAAAATATCTTGTTTCTCCCTAGTTGCTCTATGACTAATCATTTAGGGGAAATCAAGAAATATGAAGTACTTTTGACTAATGAAGAATCTGATTCATCAAAAGAATCATCATCAACTCCTCCAGTTCACATGTGCCTCATGGCAAGAGGTAATAATGAGGTATCATCTTCCGTGTGCAATAACGATGATATTTGCGATGAGGATGATGATGATGATTTGACCGAAAATATCTATGTGATTAGTAAAATTCTTCATAAAGCTAAAAATAACGGTCTTCAAAGATTCCAAGATGTTCTTGCTTACTTTGAAAATTGTAATGATTCACTTAATCATGAACAAGCTAAAAGTGAACAACTTGAACATGAACTTGAGAAGAGTCATCAAGCATGTAGAGACTTAAGATCTTCAAAAGGAGAGATTGAAGTTGCTCATGATAAACTTAAAAAGGATCTTGAGGTCCTTCTCCTTGAATGTAATAATGTCAAGGAAGAGCTCATCTAAACCTCTAAGATCTATGAGGAGCTTCAATCTACTCATGAGAAGTCTCTATTTGCTACTTACTCCTCTCATATTGTTGATGATACTTGTACATCTAACTCTACCTCATTTGAAGTATCAACATTGAAGAAGAATATTGAGCTACGTGCTCAACTTGATTTACTAACTAGCAATTATGGGAAGTTGGAAGAAAACCATGTAATGCTCACAAGCTCTCATGCCGATCTTCTAACATCCTATAATGTGCAAAGTTAGCTCATGAGGCTATCATCACCAAGGTAACATCAAATAAGCCTCATGTGGACAATGGCACTACTTCTAGTCAAAGTACTATATTTCCATGTGCTAGTCCTCGTAATTCGTCTACTCATAATGTTGCTACCTCGTGTGATGAATTACTTTCCTTGCCTTGTTGCTCTAACAATGAAACTTACACTTCCTCTAGTATTTGCATTAAAACTAACCATGCAGAGGAAATCGAAGAGCTCAAGGCCCAAGTCACTTCTTTGAAGAAAGACTTGGGATAGTGTCATGAAGGGATGTCCACACTCAACAACGTCCTGTGTGAGAAAACATCTCCGAATGACAAAAATGATGTTGGAGTAAACTCAAACAAGAACAAGAGTGGCCTAGAACGAGTTAAGAATTCGGCCAAAATCATTTGCTTCAAGTGCAAAGTTAAAGGGCGCCATGTTAGATCTTGCCCTTTGAAGACGAAGTCTCAAAGTCACAAGCAACAAGGGAAGCGGCCACAAACTCAATCACACACTCAGCTACAAGTTGAAGGAAGGCCTCTTCCCAATAAGACCCAAGCCAACACTCCCCAAGGTGAGAAATCAACTGGGAAGAAAACAAAGGGTAGATGTTGCTACTTATGTCGTGAGAAGGGTCACGTCGCTTCGTCTTGCACGAGAGGTAACTTATCCAACCCAATCACTATTGATGATATCTATTCCCTTGGGAAGGATAAGGTTGGCAATGTGTTTGCCAAGTTTGTTGGTACTCAAAATGGTGTCAAGAAAAGAACCATTTGGGTTGCCAAGCCTATTGTGATTAACCTCTTAGGACCCAACGTAGTTGGGGACCAACAAGCTCAAACTTGATCAATAGGTGACTATGGAGGACATTAGAGACTTGGATACATAATGAAGAATTAAGGGGTCTTCATCATTCATATTATCTCAAGCCAAGTCAGTTGGATTATCGAGTTTCTATCTTATATCCAATGTGCCTCCTTACGGTAACTTGTACTTAAATTGTTTACATTATTAGGTGCTTGCCCCTTTGCATGTTGTGGTTTTGTACCTTGCATACGTTTGTATATGTTGTGCTTCCAACTTGCTTATCTTGAGTAATCGAGTATGTGTATGTTGGTTTGCATATGATGTACATGTGGGTCTTGTATTGAGCCTTTTGCATCTTGTTTGTATTTTTGTTGGCTCTTGTGAGAGACTAATGGATTATCCCATTGTGGGGGAGTGATGTGCTTTGCACATCTCACAATCCTATAAATGTGTATACATGGGGAATACCACTTAGTTTTGATATATCAAGATTATCTAGTTTCTATGTGGTATGTCTTACTCATGAGAAATTCAAATTCTATATGGTCCATTAATTATCTCTTGTTGGTTTCAATTTGCCACTTGTTAATATTGTTGGTTTATCACATTATGGGGGAGTAATATGCTATGTGCATATTACAAACCTAGAAAATGTGTACATTTGAGGTGTTGTCACTTAGTGTTGATATTGTAAATTATCTTGTTCCTAGGTGGCATGTTAGCTCTACAAGTGTCATTTGCTTGTGTTTTATTGGTAAAGATGATCTTGGATATATTTGCGATCTACCAATGAGTATCACTTCCAAAATACTTCTTGTCCTTGACAATTGGTATTCCCATCATGTGATAGGAATTGCTAATCGTCTTTACATTGGATTTTGTGTTTCGTTTGTCTTCCTTGCCTCTTATGGATCTATTTTAACATGTCTAGTGTTTTTATAGATATAGAGAACGTGATGATCCCATCGTGTGCATTTTGTATTTAAATGCAAATTCTATATGATGCACGTCCCTTGGGGGAGCTATCCTATTTTCTTTAGAACACTCTCTTTATTCACCCATCATAAAATCTTTTGATCCCCATCAAGTGTGTGTTGATGGGAGGCAAGTCTTGCACTTTATGATGCTTTGTGCCATCATGAAAATTTGTCGAGGGCTTGGTTTGTTGGAATCTAGCTCTCTTTTGGAAATTAGATACCTCGTGTTTGTTTTCCTTCAATTGGTTTCTTGTTTCCTTTTATTTGGCATGTGTCAATGGATATCTCATTCCTTGAGGTATCTTTTAATTGATATCCTTCAAGTGATAGTTCCTTTTTTTGTTTAAGATCTTATTATCACTTGATACCTTGTCTTTTGGCGACTTATCAACTTTGTGTTGAGTTGATTCTTGAGAGTCTTGCGCATGCATATCTACTATATACAACTTCTTTTGCTTGCTTTCCTTCTTTGACCCAATATATAGGGGAAACTGCACCTTGTCATAAATTGCCTAAAGTGTGCATGAAATTCAAATTCATATCTATATGCACATATATATGTGGAGTTTGTCCTATGTATTGCTGGTTTTCTAACTCTTTGGTCCCAATGAGTTTGGGCACCATTTTGTTTGTTTTTGCTGTTCCAGGAACAACTGGAGATGCATTGGATGCTCGGCTCACCTATAAGGAAGGTGTTGAGACCATGTGATTATTGGAGCCAAGTTAGGATGATCAAAGAACAACTATCTACTACATCAATCCAATGTTGTCTCGGTAACAAGTATCCACTTCATGCATTCTTTTCTTGCAAAGGCCCCAACCTGTCTTTTCTTTTCCAGGTTGCATCATGGCATGAATCTCTTGATTCGTTCTTGTAGTACTTGTTTGCTTTCTCAAAGCATCCGAACGATTATGTCTTACTACTAGTTGGGATGTCTTTGATGTTCGTATGTTGGAAGTTCATATTGTACAATAAGAAAATATTAGGCCATGTGCTATGCTTCCAAGCAAAAGATCTCATTGATATATTTATGAATTCCTTTTGGATATCTAGTTTGTTCCTTCTTGTAACCATTTCGTGTGTACATCCTTCTTTGTGGATATATATCATCATGATTGTCTTCTACTTAGAATCTTTTACACATGAGAGAAGTTACATCTCTAATTGATATCCTCCTTTCTTTCACGTCCATCGTTGCATTTCCTTTTTCAGTTTTTGGTGGCTTCGTGAAAGGATTTGTTTTGAGTGCGTATCTTATTTTCCTACATCTTGATGCACTCTTTGGCCGTGAAGATTAGTTTTCCTCATGCTTGTCTTGATGAGGGTTTTGCCATTTCGATTAGTATCCCTCCTCTTGACAAGGTTCTTACTTCCTAGCTTGACAATGGGTTGTCACAAGCGTTGGTTCTTGTTTTGTTTATTAGTAAGCTTGTGAACCCATTTTCTAGTATGTGTGTGTGGGAATGATATGTCTTGCACTTTGTATCTCATTTCATCAAGACTATGTTGATGAGTAATGCTCATCCTTGTCTTAGTCGTCTCAAGTGTTTTGCCATGACTCACACACATTACTTTGGTTGAGCCTATTCTTAAGTTGCTTCTTTTACATGTTGCTCAACCATTTGTTTTGTGCAATTGATATGCTTATTGTCTCATCTATCTTCTTGCACTCGTTGTGTGTTTTTATTCATTTTGGGGGAGCAACGATCCTATTTTGTGCACGTGTATCAAATACAAAAATCTCATATTAGTGCACAAATCATGGGGAGCTTCTCTAGTTTTTGATATAACACTCTATTGCCTTTATCATAATATCTTTTATTCATGTGGTTCGAAGGACCATATGATTGTTTGTTCCATCTGGAATCTTTTGATTGCTTGCCTCTACCTTTGTATGTCTTTGTGGCATACGATCCTTTTATTTGCAATCTTTGGGTCCTGAATATAGTTTGTTTTCCTCCAACTACTTATCATTGTATTTGTGTATTTTTCTGCACTCATTTGCTGAGAAGTACATGTTGGGGAACGTCGCATGGGAAAGAAAATTTTTCCTACGCGCACGAAGACCTATCATGGTGATGTCCATCTACGAGAGGGGATGTGTGATCTACGTACCCTTGTAGACCTTACAGCAGAAGCGTTAGTGAACGCGGTTGATGTAGTGGAACGTCCTCACGTCCCTCGATCCGCCCCGCGAACCGTCCCGCGATCAGTCCCATGATCTAGTGCCGAACGGATGGCACCTCCGCGATCAGCACACGTACAGCTCGACGATGATCTCGGCCTTCTTGATCCAGCAAGAGAGACGGAGAGGTAGAAGAGTTCTCCGGAAGTGTGACGGCGCTCCGGAGGTTGGTGATGATCTCGTCTCAGCAGGGCTCCGCCCGAGCTCCGCAGAAACGCGATCTAGAGGTAAAACCGTGGAGATATGTGGTCGGGCTGCCGTGGCAAAGTTGTGTCAAATCAGCCCTAAAACCTCCGTATATATAGGGGGAAGAGGGGGAGCCTTGCCTTGGGGTCCAAGGACCCCTAAGGGCTTCGGCCGAGCCAAGGGGGGCAGCCCTGCCCTTCCAAACCGAGTCCAACTAGGTTTGGAAGGAGGAGTCCTTCCCCCTTTTCCCACCTCCTCTTTTTTTTCTCTTCGATATTTCTTCCTATGGCGCATAGGGCTCTTTTGGGCTGTCCCACCAGCCCACTAAGGGCTGGTGCGCCACCCCCAATGCCTATGGGCTTCCCCGGGGTGGGTTGCCCCCCCCCCCGGTGAACTCCCGGAACCCATTCGTCATTCCCGGTACATT
The DNA here is from genome assembly GCF_904849725.1 of Hordeum vulgare subsp. vulgare. Taxonomy (NCBI): domain Eukaryota; kingdom Viridiplantae; phylum Streptophyta; class Magnoliopsida; order Poales; family Poaceae; genus Hordeum; species Hordeum vulgare. The sequence continues at coordinate 507,722,576 of NC_058520.1, read as the reverse complement.
CCCGGTAACTCCGAAAACCTTCCGGTAATCAAATGAGGTCATCCTATATATCAATCTTCGTTTCTGGACCATTCTGGAAACCCTCATGACGTCCGTGATATCATCCGGGACTCCGAACAACACTCGGTAACCAACCATATAACTCAAATATGCATAAAACAACGTCGAACCTTAAGTGTGCAGACCCTGCGGGTTCGAGAACTATGTAGACATGACCCGAGAGACTCCTCGGTCAATATCCAATAGCGGGACCTGGATGCCCATATTGGATCCTACATATTCTACGAAGATCTTATCGTTTGAACCTCAGTGCCAAGGATTCATATAATCCCGTATGTCATTCCCTTTGTCCTTCGGTATGTTACTTGCCCGAGATTCGATCATCAGTATTTGTATACCTATTTCAATATCGTTTACCGGCAAGTCTCTTTACTCGTTCTGTAATACAAGATCCTGCAACTTACACTAAGTCACATTGCTTGCAAGGCTTGTGTGCAATGTTGTATTACCGAGTGGGCCCCGAGATACCTCTCCGTCACACGGAGTGACAAATCCCATTCCCGATCCATACTAACTCAACGAACACCTTCGGAGATACCTGTAGAGCATCTTTATAGTCACCCAGTTACGTTGCGATGTTTGATACACACAAAGTATTCCTCCGGTGTTAGTGAGTTATATGATCTCATGGTCATAGGAACAAATACTTGACACGCAGAAAACAGTAGCAACAAAATGACACGATCAACATGCTACGTCTATTAGTTTGGGTCTAGTCCATCACGTGATTCTCCTAATGACGTGATCCAGTTATCAAGCAACAACACCTTGTTCATAATCAGAAGACACTGACTATCTTTGATCAACTGGCTAGCCAACTAGAGGCTTGCTAGGGACAGTGTATTGTCTATGTATCCACACATGTAAATGAGTCTTCATTCAATACAATTATAGCATGGATAATAAACGATTATCTTGATACAGGAATTATAATAATAACTATATTTATTATTGCCTCTAGGGCATAATTCCAACAGTACACACTTTTTGGAGGACCACCTACTATATTGGCTTTCTAAACTTTTCGTCCATTTTGGCAATCGATGCCAATGGGGGAGAAGTTTAGAGAGTTTACTTTGGATATGTTTAGAGGGTTTTGCTTTTATTGTGTAAGCATTTACATCTTGCACACATGCATTATTACCTTGTATGTGTGCGCTTGGTTATGCTTATTTCCTTATATAAACTCTCTTGAAGTGGTTGTCTTCAATTACAAAAATGGGGGAGATTGTTAGAGCATATATATGTTGGAATTATGCCCTAGAGGCAATAATAAATATAGTTATTATTATAATTCCTGTATCAAGATAATCGTTTATTATCCATGCTATAATTGTATTGAATGAAGACTCATTTACATGTGTGGATACATAGACAAAACACCGTCCCTAGCAAGCCTCTAGTTGGCTAGCTAGTTGATCAAAGATAGTCAGTGTCTTCTGATTATGAACAAGGTGTTGTTGCTTGATAACTGGATCACGTCATTAGGAGAATCACGTGATGGACTAGACCCAAACTAATAGACGTAGCATGTTGATCGTGTCATTTTGTTGCTACTGTTTTCTGCGTGTCAAGTATTTATTCCTATGACCATGAGATCATATAACTCACTGACACCGGAGGAATGCTTTGTGTGTATCAAACGTCGCAACGTAACTGGGTGACTATAAAGATGCTCTACAGGTATCTCCGAAGGTGTTAGTTGAGTTAGTATGGATCAAGAGTGGGATTTGTCACTCCGTGTGACGGAGAGGTATCTCAGGGCCCACTCGGTAATACAACATCACACACAAGCCTTGCAAGCAATGTAGCTTAGTGTAAGTTACGGGATCTTGTATTACGGAACGAGTAAAGAGACTTGCCGGTAAACAAGATTGAAATAGGTATGCGGATACTAACGATCGAATCTCGGGCAAGTAACATACCGAAGGACAAAGGGAATGACATACGGGATTATATGAATCCTTGGCACTAAGGTTCAAACGATAAGATCTTCGTAGAATATGTAGGATCTAATATGGGCATCCAGGTCCCGCTATTGGATATTGACCGAGGAGTCTCTCGGGTCATGTCTACATAGTTCTCGAACCCGCAGGGTCTGCACACTTAAGGTTCAACGTTGTTTTATGCGTATTTGAGCTATATGGTTGGTTTCCGAATGTTGTTCGGAGTCCTGGATGAGATCACGGACGTCACGAGGGTTTCCGAAATGGTCCGGAAACGAAGATTGATATATAGGATGACCTCATTTGATTACCGGAAGGTTTTCGGAGTTACCGGGAATGTACCGGGAATGGCGAATGGGTTCCGGGAGTTCACCGGGGGGGCAACCCACCCTGGGGAAGCCCATGGGCCTTGAGGGTGGCGCACCAGCCCTTAGTGGGCTGGTGGGACAGCCCAAAAGGGCCCTATGTGCCTAGGAAAGAAAATCAAAGAGAAAAGGAAAAAAAAGGAGGTGGGAAGGGAAGGAAGGACTCCCACCCACCAAACCAAGTCCAACTCGGTTTGGGGGGGGGAGCCTTCCCCCTTGGACTCGGCCGAACCCCTTGGGGCTCCTTGAGCCCCAAGGCAAGGTCACCTCCCTCCCACCTATATATACGGAGGTTTTAGGGCTGATTTGAGACGACTTTTCCACGGCAGCCCGACCACATACCTCCACGGTTTTTCCTCTAGATCGCGTTTCTGCGGAGCTCGGGCGGAGCCCTGCTGAGACAAGGTCATCACCAACCTCCGGAGCGCCGTCACACTGCCGAAGAACTCTTCTACCTCTCCGTCTCTCTTGCTGGATCAAGAAGGCCGAGATCATCGTCGAGCTATACGTGTGCTGAACGCGGAGGTGCCGTCCGTTCGGTACTAGATCGTGGGACTGATCGCGGGATTGTTCGCGGGGCGGATCAAGGGACGTGAGGATGTTCCACTACATCAACCGTGTTCACTAACGCTTCTACTGTGCGGTCTACAAGGGTACGTAGATCACTCATCCCCTCTCGTAGATGGACATCACCATGATAGGTCTTCGTGCGCGTAGGAACATTTTTGTTTCCCATGCGACGTTCCCCAACAGTGGCATCATGAGCTAGGTTCATGCGTAGATGTCTTCTCGAGTAGAACACAAAAGTTTTTGTGGGCGGTGATGTGCGTTTTGCTGCCCTCCTTAGTCTTCTCTTGATTCCGCGGTATTGTTGGATTGAAGCGGCTTGGACCGACATTACTCGTACGCTTACGAGAGACTGGTTTCATCGCTACGAGTAACCCCGTTGCTCAAAGATGACTGGCAAGTGTCAGTTTCTCCAACTTTAGTTGAATCGGATTTGACCGAGGAGGTCCTTGGATGAGGTTAAATAGCAACTCATATATCTCCGTTGTGGTGTTTGCATAAGTAAGATGCGATCCTACTAGATACCCGTGGTCACCACGTAAAACATGCAACAACAAAATTAGAGGACGTCTAACTTGTTTTTGCAGGGTATGCTTGTGATGTGATATGGCCAACGATGTGATGTGATATATTGGATGTATGTATGAGATGATCATGTTGTAATAGATAATATCGACTTGCACGTCGATGGTACGGCAACCGGCAGGAGCCATAGGGTTGTCTTTATACTAATGTTTGTGCTTGCAGATGCGTTTACTATTTTGCTAGGAAGTAGCTTTAGTAGTAATAGCATGAGTAGCACGACAACCTCGATGGCAACATGTTGATGGAGATCATGGCATGGCGCCGGTGACAAGAAGATCGTGCCGGTGCTTTGGTGATGGAGATCAAGAAGCACGTGATGATGGCCATATCATGTCACTTATGAATTGCATGTGATGTTAATCCTTTTTTGCACCTTATTTTGCTTAGAATGACGGTAGCATTATGAGGTGATCTCTCACTAAAATTTCAAGACGAAATTGTGTTCTCCCCGACTGTGCACCGTTGCTACAGTTTGTCGTTTCGAGACACCACGTGATGATCGGGTGTGATAGACTCAACGTTCACATACAACGGGTGCAAAATAGTTGCGCACGCGGAACACTCGGGTTAAGCTTGACGAGCCTAGCATGTGCAGACATGGCCTCGGAACACATGAGACCGAAAGGTCGATCATGAATCATATAGATGATATGATTAGCATAGGGATGCTTACCACTGAAACTATACTCAACTCATGTGATGATCGGACTTGAGCTAGTGTAAGTGGTTCATGAACCACTCAAATGACTAGAGAGATGTATTTTTTGAGTGGGAGTTTAGCGTATAATTTGATTAAGTTAAACTCTAATTATCTTGAACATAGTCTAAGTCCACTTTGAATATATTTGTGTTGTAGATCATGGCTCACGCAATAGTCACCCTGAATTTTAATACGTTCCTAGAGAAAGCTAAGTTGAAAGATGATGGAAGCAACTTTGTAGACTGGGCTCGTAATCTTAAGCTAATCTTACAAGCTGGGAAGAAGGATTATGTCCTTAATGCTGCGCTAGGAGATGAACCACCCGCTACGGCTGATCAGGATGTTAAGAACGCTTGGTTAACACGTAAGGAGGACTACTCAGTAGTTCAATGTGCAGTCTTGTATGGCTTAGAACCGGGACTTCAACGTCGCTTTGAGCGTCATGGTGCATTTGAGATGTTCCAGGAGTTGAAGTTTATCTTTCAGAAGAACGCCCGGATCGAGAGGTATGAGACCTCCGATAAATTCTATGCTTGCAAGATGGAGGAAAACTCATCTGTCGGTGAAATTGTGCTCAAAATGTCTGGGTACTCAAACCGTTTAGCTGAGCTGGGGATTGAACTCCCGCAAGAGGCTATCACTGACAGAATCCTTCAATCACTGCCGCCAAGCTATAAAGGCTTTGTGTTGAACTACAACATGCAAGGGATGAACAAATCTCCCGGCGAGTTGTTTGCAATGCTGAAAGTCGCAGAGTCTGAACTCCGTAAAGAGCATCAAGTGTTGATGGTGAATAAGACCACTAGTTTCAAGAGAAACGGCAAAGGCAAGAAGGGTAATTCAAAGAAGAGCGGCAAGCCTGTTACCAATCCGACGAAGAAACCCAAAGCTGGACCTAAGCCTGAAACAGAGTGTTACTATTGCAAGGGTATGGGTCACTGGAAGCGCAATTGCCCCAAGTATCTGGCTGATAAGAAGGCGGCCAAAGAAAAATCAGGTATATTTGATATACATGTTATTGATGTGTACTTAACCGGCTCTCGTAGTAGTGCCTGGGTATTCGATACCGGTTCTGTTGCTCATATTTGCAACTCGAAACAGGAACTGCGGAATAGACGAAGGCTGGCGAAAGATGAAGTGACGATGCGCGTAGGAAATGGTTCCAAGGTTGATGCAATCGCCGTCGGCACAGTTTCACTTCAGTTACCATCAGGATTAGTGATGAACTTAAAACATTGTTATTTAGTGCCTGCGTTGAGCATGAACATTATATCTGGATCTTGTTTATTGCGAGACGGTTACTCTTTTAAGTCAGAGAATAATGGTTGTTCTATTTCTATGAGTAACATCTTTTATGGTCATGCACCCAATGTGAGAGGATTGTTCATATTGAATCTTGATAGCAATACACACATACATAACATTGAGACCAAAAGAGTTAAGAGTTAACAATGATAGCACCATATTTTTGTGGCACTGCCGCTTAGGTCATATTGGTGTAAAGCGCATGAAGAAACTCCATGCTGATGGACTTTTGGAGTCACTTGACTTTGATTCACTTGACACGTGCGAACCATGCCTCATGGGCAAGATGACTAAGACTCCGTTCTCCGGAACAATGGAGCGTGCAAGTGACTTGTTGGAAATCATACATACCGATGTGTGTGGTCCGATGAGCGTGGAGGCACGCGGCGGATATCGTTATTTTCTCACCTTCACTGACGATTTGAGTAGATATGGTTATGTCTACTTGATGAAGCACAAGTCTGAAACATTTGAAAAGTTCAAACAATTTCAGAGTGAAGTTGAAAACCATCATAACAAGAAGATCAAGTTCCTACGGTATGATCGTGGGGGTGAATATCTGAGTTTCGAGTTTGGTGCTCACTTAAGACAATGTGGAATTGTTTCATAGTTAACACCGCCTGGAACACCACAGCGTAATGGTGTGTCCGAACGTCGTAATCGTACTTTATTAGAGATGGTGCGATCTATGATGTCTCTTAACGATTTGTCGTTATCGTTTTGGGGTTATGCATTAGAAACAGCTGCATTCACTTTAAATAGGGCACCATCAAAATCCGTTGAGACGACACCATACGAATTGTGGTATGGCAAAAGGCCAAAGTTGTCGTTTCTTAAAGTTTGGGGATGTGATGCTTATGTCAAAAAGCTTCAGCCTGAAAAGCTGGAACCCAAAGCGGAAAAGTGCGTCTTCATAGGTTACCCAAAGGAGACAGTTGGGTACACCTTCTATCTCAAATCCGAGGGCAAAGTGTTTGTTGCTAAAAACGAAGCTTTTCTCGAGAAGGAGTTTCTCTCGAGAGATTTGAGTGGGAGGAAGATAGAACTTGACGAGGTTGTCAAACCTCTCATCCCTCTGGATGGTGGCGCGGGGCAAGGGGAAACCTCTGTCGTTGCAACGCCGGCTGAGGAGGAAGTTAATGATGATGATCATGAAACTCCGGTTCAAGTTTCTGTCGAACCACGCAGGTCGACGAGACCACGTGCTGCTCCAGAGTGGTACGGTAATCCCGTCTTATCAATCATGTTGTTGGACAACACTGAACCTGCAAATTATGTGGAAGCAATGGTGGGCCCGGATTCCAACAAATGGCTAGAAGCCATGAAGTCCGAGATAGGATCCGTGTATGAGAACAAAGTGTGGAGTTTGGAGGTACTGCCTGAGGGCCGCAAGGCTATTCAGAACAAATGGATCTTTAAGAGGAAGACCGACGCTGACGGCAATGTGACCGTTTATAAAGCTCGACTTGTGGCAAAGGGTTTTTCACAAGTTGAAAGGAGTTGACTACGATGAAACATTCTCACCCGTAGTGATGCTTAAGTCCGTCAGAATCATGTTAGCAATAGCTGCATTTTTCGATTATGAAATCTGGCAGATGGATGTCAAAACGGCGTTCCTTAACGGTTTCCTTAAGGAAGAATTGTATATGATGCAACCCGAAGGTTTTGTCGATCCTAAGAATGCTAACAAGGTGTGCAAGCTCCAGCGATCCATTTATGGACTGGTGCAAGCATCTCGGAGTTGGAACAAACGCTTTGATGAGGTGATCAAAGCATTTGGGTTTATACAAGTGGTTGGAGAATCTTGTATTTACAAGAAAGTGAGTGGGAGCTCTGTGGCGTTTCTAATATTATATGTGGATGACATATTGCTGATTGGAAACAACCTGGAGTTTTTGGAGAGCATAAAGGATTACTTGAATAAAAGTTTCTCTATGAAGGACCTAGGAGAAGCTGCTTACATTCTAGGCATTAAGATCTATAGGGATAGATCAAAGCGCCTGATAGGACTTTCACAAAGCACATACCTTGATAAAGTTTTGAAGAGGTTCAAAATGGAACAGTTCAAGAAAGGGTACTTGCCAGTTTTACAAGGTACGAGATTGAGTAAGACTCAGTGCCCTGATGAAGATAGAGAGCATATGCGCTCCGTCCCCTATGCTTCAGCCATAGGTTCTATCATGTATGCAATGCTATGCACTAGACCGGATGTTAGCCTGGCCATAAGTATGGCAGGTAGGTTCCAGAGTAATCCAGGAGTGGATCACAGGACAGCGGTCAAGAATATCCTGAAGTACCTGAAAAGGACTAAGGAGATGTTTCTCGTATATGGAGGTGACGAAGAGCTCGCCGTAAAAGGTTACGTCGATGCAAGCTTTGACACAGATCCGGACGACTCTAAGTCGCAAACCGGATACGTATTTATTCTTAATGGGGGTGCGGTAAGCTGGTGCAGTTCCAAGCAAAGCGTCGTAGTAGATTCTAAATGTGAAGCGGAGTACATGGCTGCCTCGGAGGCGGCTAAGGAGGGTGTGTGGATGAAGCAGTTCATGACGGATCTTGGAGTGGTGCCAAGCGCACTGAATCCAATAACCTTGTTCTGTGACAACACGGGTGCCATTGCCTTAGAAAAGGAACCACGGTTTCACAAGAAGTCCAGACACATCAAACGACACTTCAACCTCATCCGCGACTACGTCGAAGGAGAGGACGTAAATATATGCAAAGTGCACACGGATCTGAATGTAGCAGACCCGCTGACTAAACCTCTTCCACGGCCAAAGCATGATCAACACCAGAACTGTATGGGTGTTAGATTTATTACAATGTAATTCGCATGATGATGTGAGGGCTAGATTATTGACTCTAGTGCAAGTGGGAGACTGTTGGAATTATGCCCTAGAGGCAATAATAAATATAGTTATTACTATAATTCCTGTATCAAGATAATCGTTTATTATCCATGCTATAATTGTATTGAATGAAGACTCATTTACATGTGTGGATACATAGACAAAACACCGTCCCTAGCAAGCCTCTTGTTGGCTAGCCAGTTGATCAAAGATAGTCAGTGTCTTCTGATTATGAACAAGGTGTTGTTGCTTGATAACTGGATCACGTCATTAGGAGAATCACGTGATGGACTAGACCCAAACTAATAGACATAGCATGTTGATCATGTCATTTTGTTGCTACTGTTTTCTGCGTGTCAAGTATTTATTCCTATGACCATGAGATCATATAACTCACTGACACCGGAGGAATGCTTTGTGTGTATCAAACGTCGCAATGTAACTAGGTGACTATAAAGATGCTCTACAGGTATCTCCGAAGGTGTTAGTTGAGTTAGTATGGATCAAGACTCCGATTTGTCACTCCGTGTGACGGAGAGGTGTCTCAGGGCCCACTCGGTAATACAACATCACACACAAGCCTTGCAAGCAATGTAGCTTAGTGTAAGTTACGGGATCTTGTATTACGGAACAAGTAAAGAGACTTGCCGGTAAACGAGATTGAAATAGGTATGCGGATACTAACGATCGAATCTCGGGCAAGTAACATACCGAAGGACAAAGGGAATGACATACGGGATTATATGAATCCTTGGCACTGAGGTTCAAACGACAAGATCTTCGTAGAATATGTAGGATCCAATATGGGCATCCAGGTCCCGCTATTGGATATTAACCGAGGAGTCTCTCGGGTCATGTCTACATAGTTCTCGAACCCGCAGGGTCTGCACACTAAAGGTTCGACGTTGTTTTATGCGTATTTGAGTTATATGGTTGGTTACCGAATGTTGTTCGGAGTCCCGGATGAGATCACGGACGTCACGAGGGTTTCCGGAAAGGTCCGGAAATGAAGATTGATATATAGGATGACCTCATTTGATTACCGGAAGGTTTTCGGAGTTACCGGGAATGTACCGGGAATGACGAATGGGTTTCGGGAGTTCACCTGGGAGGGCAACCCACCCCGGGGAAGCCCATAAGCCTTGAGGGTGGCGCACCAGCCCTTAGTGGGCTGGTGGGACAGCCCAAAAGGGCCCTATGCGCCTAGGAAAGAAAATCAAAGAGAAAAGGAAAAAAAGGGAGGTGGGAAGGGAAGGAAGGACTCCCACCCACCAAACCAAGTCCAACTCGGTTTGGGGGGGGAGCCTTCCCCCTTGGACTCGGCCGAACCCCTTGGGGCTCCTTGAGCCCCAAGGCAAGGTCCCCTCCGTCCCACCTATATATACGGAGGTTTTAGGGCTGATTTGAGACGACTTTTCCACGGCAGCCCGACCACATACCTCCACGGTTTTTCCTCTAGATCGCGTTTCTGCGGAGCTCGGGCGAAGCCCTGCTGAGACAAGGTCATCACCAACCTCCGGAGCGCCGTCACGCTGCCGGAGAACTCTTATACCTCTCCGTCTCTCTTGCTGGATCAAGAAGGTCGAGATCATCGTCGAGCTGTACGTGTGCTGAACGCGGAGGTGTCGTCCGTTCGGTACTAGATCGTGGGACTGATCGCGGGATTGTTCGCGGGGCGGATCGAGGGACGTGAGGACGTTCCACTACATCAACCGCGTTCACTAACGCATCTGCTATGCGGTCTACAAGGGTACGTAGATCACTCATCCCCTCTCGTAGATGGACATCACCATGATAGGTCTTCGTGCGCGTAGGAAAATTTTAGTTTCCCATGCAATGTTCCCCAACAATATCTCCATATGTGGTTTTGGTAATTGATGACAATTCCTATGGACTAATGGTTGCCTTAAGTTATATTTATAGGATTTGTCCATAGGCAGTTCTTGAAGTCCATCTGTTGGGTTCAAGGAGTTTATATGATGACCAGGATGGTATTCAAGGTATTATCCAAAGAATGGTCATGGAGACACTAGGTTGATCAATATCTCAGACAAAGAGTAAATCAAGATGATCAACACACAAAGCGTATAAGATGTACCGAGAGGGATCAAGTGATCCCATGGTATGGTAAGCATTGTCCATTACGTGTTTGTGTACTAACCCATGGTCTTTGTGAGAGTCCTATGTGGGGGTTAGGTGTGCTTCCATGGGCTTGCGTCAAAAGGGAGATCTCATACAACCCATGCAGGATGACGTCAAGTGGCGATCGTCATCAAGATTGTGGTGTGCAAGTTCAAGTGGATCAGCACGAGTATATCATTGAAACTATTGTTAATGATCATGTGTTGATAAGGACAAGCTCATGTGCTAACAAGGACAAGATCAAGATAAGCATTCCTGAGCACTACATGCTTGATTGTTGTGGATGTTCACATGGTGGACAAATGAAGATGAATACATAAGCTAGGCTTTCCACATTGTGTATGGGAGAGCCACTTGAAGACCTCGTCATGTCTTGCTTTCAACTTGAGCCAAGAAGGAACAACAACATCAAGCTCAAGTGAAAGGGCTAACTCAAAGGTATCAGTTCCTTTGACGTTAGTTGTGCGGAGTGATGATCAGCGAATAAAAGTATACACTCAAGTATGGATCATCAGTACCCCTTTTATGATTCTTGATTCTTTAGGGATCCCGCACTATTAAGAGGGGATCACAGGTTTTGCGATGAACTTGCTCAAACTACCTCTCCACTGTTCTGCTCAGACCACATCTCCACTGCTCTGCTGTTATCCGAAAACAGAACCAGTGCCTCGGACATCCGGCTTCCTCCGGATGCGAGAGGGCCGGACGACCGACTGCTTCGGAAATCCGGAATCGTATACCAGAGAAATCAGAGCCATATAACTCGGACTTCCGCCTCCATCCGGACGTCCGAGGCCCGGATATCCGACCAGCTTCGGAATCCCGGAACTATGCACCAGAGAAACTTGAGCCATATAACTCGGACTTCCGGCTCCCTCCGGACGTCCGAGGGCCGGTCAAGGGTCAGACGACCGACAGGCTTCGGAAATCCGGAGCCCTGCACCAGAAGTACGTGAGCTCTATTACTGGGATTTCCGGCTCCCTCCGGACGTCCGACGGCCGGACGTCCGTCCCCTTTCGGAAATCCGGAACCTCCCACCAGAAGAAGTTGAGTCGAATAACTCGGATTTCCGGTCCTCTCCGGACGTCCGGTCGCTGTTCAATTCATAGTATTTTCAGTGATATCTACAGGCCTCAGACGACCGACCCCTCGCGGACGTCCGACCCCTCGCGGACGCCCGAACTTCTGGAAACTGTCGGACGTCCGAACCCTGTGTGACTTAAAGTGTCCCCAACGGCTGTATTTTCTCTCCCCACTATAAATACCCCCTCCCACTTCGTGAGAGGGCAGCCCAACACAGCCTTATCCTCATAAGAACACACTTCTACCTCACACACATTTGCTCACACCAAATCTTAGATCCCAAGAGCATTTGTGAGCCCCTTTGAGAGTTGTTCCAATCAAAAGATAGATCGTCTCCCTCTCCTCCTCTCAACCCAAGCTATTTGAGATTTGAGCAAGTTTTGAGCATTCCCCGTGATCTTGTTACTCTTGGAGGTTGGAGACTCCTAGGCGGTGGGAGTTCTTCGGAGAGGAATCAATCCGTGTGATTACCCCCCGGAAAAGTTTGTGAGGGTTTGGAAGCCACCTCAAAGGCTTACCACTAGTGGTTGAGAAACGCCTTCATGGTATTATCTCAAAGGGAGAATAGGGTGAGCCTTCCTGGCGTTGGTGTGCCTTCGTGGTAACATCCACCTCTCTAACAGTGACTAGCTTCCCTCCAAGGAAGTGAACATCGGGATACATCTTCGTCTCAGTGACCTTGGTTATCCTTAACCCTAACTCTTTACTTGTGGTTTACTTGTGTTACTTGAGCATACATACATTGCATATTGGTTGTGCTCATTATATTGTGTTGGCCATTTCTTGTACAAGATTAATCATTCAAGCATACCCTCTATATCCACACGCTCACACTTGCAGCTTTTGATATATCTGTGCTATAGTGTGATCTAGTATCTTGTGTCGATTCACCTACTTGTCATGTGATATAGCTCAAGTAAGTTTGTGTAACTTACTTGTGCTTGTTAGTAACTGTATTGTGTCCATCTTGGTAGATCGTGTTGTTGATACACGTTGCAGTGCCTAGTGCATTTAGGATTTGTGCTTGACAAGTACCCTCTTAGTTTATTTCCGCATTAGGTTCAAGCCAAATCTGAAGAAGTTTTTAAATAGCCTATTCAGCCCCCCTCTAGGCGTCATCGAGGTCTTTTCAAGTACAACTCGGGAATGGTCTTCTCCATCCCTTGCATGTTGTAGTTCATCACAAAGCTCTTATAGCTAGGTGGGAGCGACTGGAGGATTCTGTCAATGACCGCATCATCCGGAAGTTCAACTCCCAGCCGAGTCAGACGGCCGTGCAACCCAGACATTCTCAGTATGTGCTCACTGACAGAACTATTCTCCTCCATCTTACAGCTAATGAACTTGTCGGAGACTTCATATCTCTTGACCCGGGTATGAGCTTGAAAAACTAGTTTCAACTCCTCGAACATCTCATATGCTTCATGTAGCTAAAAACGCCTTTGGAGCCCCGGTTCCAAACTGTAAAGCATGCCGCACTGAACCACGAAGTAATCATCACTGTGCGACTACCAGGCGTTCAGAACGTCTCAGGCTGCTACGGGAACAGGAGGGTCACCTAGCGGCGCATCGAGGACATATGCCTTCTTGGATGCAATGAGGATGAGCTTTAAGTTAGGGACCGAGTCCGCATAGTTGCTTCCATCATATTTCAGCTTGGTTTTCTCTAGGAACGCATTGAAATTGAGGTTGACATTTGCGTTGGCCATTGGATCTACAATATTTCCAAAGACAATTGTATACTAAGTTCATGATAATTAAGTTCATCTAATAAAATTGTATAATGAACTCCCACTTAGATCGACATCCCTCTAGTCATCCAAGTGTTACATGATCTACGTCGACTAGCCCGTGTTCGATCATCACATGAGACAGACTAGTCATCAGTGGTGAGCATCTCCATGCTGATCGCATCGTCCATACGACTCGTGTTCGATATTTCGGTCTCCCGTATTCCGAGGCCATGTCTGTACATGCTAGGCTCGTCGAGTCAACCTACGTCTTCTGCGTGTGTATCCGACTTACACCCGTTGTATGTGAACGTTAGAATCTATCACACCGATCATCACGCGGTGCTTCGAGACAACGATCCTTCGCAACGGTGCACACTAAGGGGAATGCATATCTCGAAATTTTAATGAGGGGTCATCTTATCTTTGCTACTGTCGTTCTAAGCACTAAGATGAAAAACATGATAAACATCACATGCAATCATATAGTGACATGATATGGCCAATATCATCTTGCTCCTTTGACCTCCATCTTCGGGGCACGACATGATCATCATTGTCACCGGCACGACACCATCATCTCCATCATCATGATCTCCATCATTGTGTCTCCTTGAGGTCACCTCGCCAACTATTACTTCTACTACTATAGCTAACTGTTAGCAATGAAGTAAAGTAGCCACATGGCATTGCATCTCATACAATAAATTAAGACAACTCCTATGGCTTCTGCCGGTTGTCATACTCATCAACATGGAAGTCGTGAATCCTATTACAAGAACATGATCAATCTCATACATCACATATGTAACATCACATCCCTTTGGCCATATAACATCACATAGCAGACCTGCAAAAACAAGTTAGATGTCCTCTAATTGTTGTTGCAAGTTTTACGTGGCTGATTTGGGTTTCTAGCAAGAACGCTTCTTACCTACGTGACATCCACAACGTTGATATGCCAATGCTATTTACCCTTCATAAGGACCCTTTTCACCGAATCCAATTCGACTAAAGTGGCACAGACACACCCGCTAGCCACCTTATGCACCAAGTGCATGTCAGGCGTGGAACCAGTCTCACGTAAGCGTACGTGTAATGTCGGTCCGGGCCGCTTCATCCCACAATACCGCCGAAAAAAGATAAGACTAGTAACGGCAAGCAATTGACAAAATCATCGCCCACAACTTTTGTGTTCTACTCGTGCATAGAATCTATGCATAGAACCTGGCTCGCATGCCACTGTTGGGGAACGTAGTAATTTCAAAAAAAAAATCTACATCACACAAGGATCTATCTAGGAGAAACCAGCAACGAGCAAAGGGGTAGAGCATCTTCGTACCTTTGAAGATCCCTAAGCGAAAGTGTTGCTAGAACGCGGTTGATGGAGTCGTACTTGTAGCGATTCAGATCGTGGTGGATTCCGATCGAAGTGCCAAACAATGACGCCTCCACGTTCAACACACGTGCAACCCGGTGTCGTCTCCTACGCCTTGATCCAGCAAGGATGGAGTAGAGGTTGAGGGAGAGCTCCGACAGCACGATGGCGTGGTGACGTGGAGCTGCGTTGTATTCCGACAGGGCTTCGCCAAGCGCTAAGGAGGACGAGGAGGAGGAGAAGTAGGGCTGCGCCGTGGGAGAGAGGCAATTGTGTATGTAGCATCCCCAAAACCCTTTCTATATATAGGAGGGAGGGAGGAGGGTGCACCACCCCTAGATGAGGAGAGGGGCGACGCCCTAGGGTGGGCTTGGATCCCAAGGGTGCCCCTCCATGCCTAGGGTTTGGCCTCCTCCACCCCTTGTGCACCTTGGGCCTTAGGTGGGAGGTGCACCAGCCCACCCAGGGGCTGGTTCCCATCCACCTTTCGCCCATGTAGCACTTTGGGGCTGGTGGCCCTTCCTGGTGGACCCCCGGTACCCTTCCGGTGGTCCCGGTACATTACCGGCAATCTCCAAAACTCTTCCGGTGATCAAAAATTCACTTCCTATATATGAATCTTTACCTCTGGACCATTCCGAAACTTCCTTGTGACGTCCGGGATCTCATCCGGGACTCCGAACAACCTTCGGTAACCACATACACTATTCCCATAACAACCCTAGCGTCATCGAACCTTAAGTGTGTAGACCCTACGGTTCGGGAACCATGCAAACATGACCGAGACACCTCTCCGGTCAATAACCAACAGCGGGATCTGGATACCCATGTTGGCTCCCACATGTTCCACGATGATCTTCATCAGATGAACCACGATGTCAAGAATTCGATCAATCTTGTATGCAATTCCCTTAGTCTAGCAGTATGATACTTGTCCGAGATTCGATCGCCGGTATCCCTATACCTTGTTCAATCTCGTTACCGGCAAGTCCCTTTACTCGTTCCGTAACACATCATCCCGTGGCTAACTCCTTAGTCACATTGGGCTCAGTATGATGATGCATTACCAAGTGGGCCCAGAGATACCTCTCCCTCACACAGAGTGACAATCCCAGTCTCAATTCGTACCAACCCTACAGACAGTTTTGGAGATACCTGTAATGCACCTTTATAATCACCTAGTTACGTTGTGACGTTTGATACACCCAAAGCACTCCTACGGTATCCGGGAGTTGCACAATCTCATGGTCTGGGGAAATGATAGTTGACATTAGAAAAGCTTTAGGAGACGAACAATACGATCTAGTGCTATGCTTAGGATTGGGTCTTGTCCATCACATCATTCTCCTAATGATGTGATCCCGTTATCAATGGCATCCAATGTCCATGATGAGGAAACCATGATCATCTATTGATCAACGAGCTAGCCAACTAGAGGCTCACTAGGGACACATTGTGATCTATATATTCACACATGTATTACGGTTTCCATTTCATACAATTATAGCATGAATAAAAGACAATTAGCATGAACTAGGAAATATAATAATAACCACTTTATTATTGCCTCTAGGGTATATTTCCAACAGTACTACCATGCATAGGCACGGTACTACCGCTGGAGAGGGCACGGTACTACCACATCCTGTGCGCAGTATTCTCCTCCTACCGCTGGACAAACAGTACTACCGCTCAGTGAGCGGTAGTAAAATTTTACTACCGCTGGCCAAGCGGTACTACCGTGATGACCGCGGTACTACCATGCCATCGGGGCCGCAAGGGGTTATAATTGGACACGGGACAGTTTCTTCTCCCCCCATAACCATTCATATCCTCAGCTCATGGCTCTCTCTCTCCTCTCAAGAAACGGTGCCGGAAGAGCTCGCCGGATCTCCCTCTCCAGCACTCTCCTCCCATTCCGTTTGGTGGGATCATCTCTCTCCTCTCCCTCGTGCCATGGAATCCGGTATTGCCCCTAGTTCTCTTCTCGTTGCTTCAATTTTGTTGGATCTTGGGTTGGGGGCATATGATTTAGGTTTCATCATTTTGTGGCACAATCTTTGCATAAATGGATGGTTGGAGAGTGCTTCTGTGGTAGAAATGCTACTTAGTAGGATACAACATGTTAGTTTTGGTCTACGGTAGTACCAGATCTAAAGATTGGAGTGTCAGATCTTGTAGTTTTCGCCCCGTGCGGTACTACCTCTCCTCGTGTAAAGGTATTACTGCAGTGGGTGTGGTAGTAAAAATTCACTACAGCCTGAACTATGGTACTAACGCACCCTCGAGCGGTACTATCGTGGTCAGCATGGTACTAAAATTTTACTACCGCTTGAACTGCGGTACTACTGGTCGACCCTGAATTCACATGTTTTGTCCTACTAATTCTCATTTCTCTGGGTTCTCTGGTTTGCTTTGGTCTTTGTCTCGCTCTCTTGTGTTTGCGTTGTGTGTCATAGGTGGTGGCTCCAGTTCGAGATCCAAGCGCTCGAACCCTTCTCGGATACCGGCTCCAAGCACCTACGCAATGAAGAAGCACCCAAGGGATCCAAGGCTCCAAAGCGCAACTTCAAGAGGCTCGCAAACAAGAACATATATCACTTTGTTAGTTGGGATGGTATGCCACAAGCTGAGTTTCAGATTCACCGGAAGCACAACCCCTATGTCATCGATAGGGTTCATCTCAAGGGATGTGAACTATTCTAGTCCAAGAAACATGGTCTTATCTATGAAGATGTGATCAAGACCAAGAAGAACATCCATGTACCGGTTCAGTGGATTGACATGGATCATCTCAAGAAGGACCCGACATACTTTGGTGAGCCTCTGGACATGGTGGAGCAGCTTGGGATTGGGGAGATTATCTCGTTTTAGCTTGACTTCGATCTTGAGATTGTGGTTCAGTTCTTTGTTACCGTCCACTTCCACACTGATGCGGAGCGCACAATGACTTGGATGACCAATGGGGAAAGGTTGTCTGCAACCTGGAAGGAGTTCATGGATCTTCTGCACATTCATGATGAGGGGCTTGAGCACCTAGTTGGTTTGCACCCGCACACAAAGCCCTCTGCTGCACCCAAGGAAAAGTTGTTGCCTTACTCTATTAAGAAGGTATCCTCAACTCGTGAAATCTCTCATGTGTTGAACCCGTTCTTTGATGTCATGCACCGAATCTTTCACAACACTCTCTTTCTTTGAGTAGGCAACAAGGACCAGGTGCATTCCTATCTGGTGGATATGCTTCTCATGTGTGATAAAGGGCGGGCTTCTCCTGGACCACTTGATGTGTCTCACATCATATGGAGTGAGTTTCAGTCGACCGTGTTTCACCGTAAGGTTCCCATCTATGGACCCTATTTGTTTTACTTGATCCGAGAGAAGTGGTCGGTGACCTTTCGAGAGATGGTGTTTCATGCTCCCGGCTGGATCCGCCATGAGCCTATTAAGCTACGTCAGAAGAACAAGTATGCCAACACTACCACTACACCTGCTGCTGACAACATGGATACTGGTGAGGATGAGGATGACGATGAGGATGGGGGCAGTCCAGAGACACATGTGCCTTCCTCTGTCGAGCCATCTTGGGCCAAGAAGCTCAAGGACAGGATGAAGACCTTGTTCTGCATGCAGGCAAAGGGGTAGTATATGACCCATGTTGCTCAGAAGAAGAGCCGTCGGCGCGACAAGCTGATTGTTAGAGCATATATCTCCATATGTGGTTTTGGTAATTGATGACAATTCCCATGGACTAATGGTTGCCTTAAGTTACATTTATAGGATTTGTCCATAGGCACTTCTTGAAGTCCATCTGTTGGGTTCAAGGAGTTTATATGATGACCAAGGTGGTATTCAAGGTATTATCCAAAGAATGGTCATAGAGACACAAGGTTGATCAAGATCTCAGACAAAGAGTAAATCAAGATGATCAACACACAAAGTGTACAAGATGTACCGAGAGGGATCAAATGATCCCATGGTATGGTAAGCATTGTCCATTACGTGTTTGTGTACTAACCCATAGTCTTCGTGAGAGTTCTATGTGGGGGTTAGGTGTGTTTCCATGGGCTTGCGTCAAAGGGAAGATCTCATACAACCCATGAAGTATGACGTCAAGTTGTGATCGTCATCAAGATTGCGATGTGCAAGTTCAAGCGGATCAGCACGAAGATATCATGCTTGAAGCTTGCCGTCCATTGTGGTGGCAATGGACTTGTGAAGATATGCTAAAGAGTGGCTCACCCATAGTGAGTATGGGGGAGCAATCAACTAGTCTTCATCAAGCCAACGCAATCAAGAAAGGTGGTCCATCTTGAGGAAGCCAAGATCATCATCATCTAGCTCAAGAGGACGAGGTGCAAGGTACAGGTTTGCCCTTGATAGGTTTTCTGTTTAGGATAGATTGCTGTACTATCAAGGGGGGGCTCTCAACTGAGTAGCTTGATCGTATCGTTTGTTCAGAGCTCAAACCATTTGCATCCTTGCATCATACTTCTTGGTTCTTGTTTGGTGTTTCTCTTTGTGAGTTTTAGAGCTTATGGTCATCTTCGTGACAAGCTCGAGTTCATCGAAAACGGAGTCCATATGCATCTACTATGATGTTTTCGATGTTGGAGTTTTTGCCGGTTCTTCATTCATAGAGGACTCACATCTCTATATCATTGGCATTTTCATATCTGCATGGTCGCTGTTTGGATAGCTCTTGTCGTCCTGAATCCAACAAGCTTGGGTTTGCTCGATTCGGAGCTCGTATGCGAAAGTTATGGCTGTTTCAGTGGCGAGCGGTAGTACCGCTAGACCTAGCGGTAGTACCACTGGCCCTAGCGGTAGTACCGCTGGCTGGCGGTAGTACCGCCCCTGGTCAGCGGTAGTACCGCTCCAGGAGCTTAGTACCGCCTGCCTAGCGGTTGTTCGTGGACGGACCTTTTTGCGAAGACTTTCTTGGAGGTGGTAGTGCCTTTGCACTACCAGGGGCCCAGCGGTAGTACCTCTGGGGCCAGCGGTAGTACCGCTGGAGTGCGAGCGGTAGTACCGCTGCAGCCAGCGGTAGTACCGCTAGCGGGCGGTAGTACCGCTGCAGTCAGTGGTAGTACCGCTGGAGTGCCAGCGGTAGTACCGCTGCAGCCAACGGTAGTACCGCCGGAGCTCGGGCAGAGAGTGGGGGTAACGGTCTGATTTGTTCCCCCACTATATAAAGGGGGTCTTCTTCCCCCTTGGCCTTATCCATTTTTTGAGCTCTTGTTCTACCTCCATTGTTGACATTCTTAGAGCTTGCTTACTCTCTATCCCTCCAATGATTCTTGCTTGTTCTTGAGGGAAAAGAGAGAGGAGATCTAGATCCACATCTCCACCAATCACTTTCTCCTCTATGTGAGGGGAACCCCTTGGATCTTGATCTTGGAGTTCTTTGTGAGCTCCTTGTTCTTCCTCTCATATTTCTCCATAGCTTTTGTAGTTGTGGAGGGATTTGAGTGTGAGGGACTTGACCACTTCGTGTGTTCTTGCCATTGCATTAGTTGCATCGGTTTGAGTTCTCCACGGTGATACGTGGAAGTGAGAAGTTGAGAAGCTTACTACCTTTGGTACTTAGTACCCTAGATATTGTTCTTCGTGGATGCTTTGGCATCCTAGAAGCTTGGTGGTGTCTCGGAGCCCAATCATTGTGGTGTGAAGCTCCGGGAAAGCGTCGGGGTCTCCAATTAGGTTGTGGAGATAGCCCCGAGCAATTTGTACGGGTACCGGTAACCGCCCCCAAGGGTTGCCACGTGTACGGGTTCGGTGACCGCCCCCAAGGTTTGCCATTTGTACGGGTTCGGTGACCGCCCTCAAGGGTCCCTTAGTGGAATCACGGCATCTTGCATTGTGCGAGGGCGTGAGGAGATTACGGTGGCCTTAGTGGCATCTTGGGGAGCATTGTGCCTCCACAGCGCTCCAACGGAGACTAGCATCCGCAAGGGTGTGAACTTCCGGATACATCATCGTCTCCACGTACCTCGGCTATCTCTTACCCGAACCCTTTACTTATGCACTTTACTTTGTGATAGCCATATTGTCTCTTGTCATATATCTTGTTATCACTTAGTTGTTTATCTTGCTTAGCATAAGTTGTTGGTGCACATAGGTGAGCCTAGTTGTTTGTAGGTTTTGTGCTTGACATATTAAACGTTAGTTTTATTCCGCATTTGTTCAAGCCTAAACCTTAATTATTTTAAAGCGCCTATTCACCCCCCCCCCCTCTAGGCGACATCCACGTCCTTTCACTGATTCTGAGGAAGCCCGACATGCACATCTCAAGTGGATCTGAGCAAGACATTACTCCTGAAGCTGCTTGGTTGGAGAAGAAGAATCTTCAGTGGGATGAGTCTGATAAGGATTCTGATGAGGAGTCCGATGGTTGATCTTTCTACAGGAGGAGCTACCACATGTGTCTTAGGTGACCTCCCTGCCCTTTTGGTATCTCGATGCCAAAGGGGGAGAGAGTGTAGGATTTGCGAGTTCTTTCGGTTTTAGTGTCTCCTTGTTCGTTGAACCTTCATCGTTGCTTTGGTTGGTTTTATTTTGTGTGTGAGACTAGGAGACTTTTTCTATCATATGGTGTGAGACATATGCTATCACTCTTCTCTCATTATTGTCCAGTATGATAGTAGCTTGTGAGTCTACTTATTATGTGCCCTTATCTTCATGCTCAGATGCTATACCTTGCTTCCATGCTTAATGTTAATCTGTCTACTACAAGGAATGCCTCGTCTATAAATTCTAGAGGAAGTGCTATTCCTAGGTTGTGTGCTTTGCGGTCCATGGCATTTCTCTAAGTATGCACACATCTAGGGGAGCCTATCTCTAGATTATAGATTTTGGTTTTGCATATGTTAATTTCATATCCTTTTGTGCAAATCATGTATTGTCATCAATCCACCAAAAAGGGGGAGATTGTTAGGGCATATTTCTCCCTAAGTGGTTTTGGTGATTGATGACAATGCGTGTGCGGACTAATCGTGTGCATTAAGCATTTCAGATAATTCATGTCTACGCACAAGACGATCCGGTGCCCCTTGGAGTCTATCAAAGACGGTTTCTTTCTACGTTTCTTTTTGGTGGATTTGAGTCGTAGGAAAGTCGTACTATTAAGAGGGGGTCTGCTTCGGAAAGGTTAGGGTGGAATCAACACATACATATCTGTTCTTTTACACCACCTTTCCTTCACTTCAATGGAGCCCCAGTTTGTTCCCCCCCTGTCTGTGCAAAGTGCGAGCGGTAGTACCGCAGGTGCCAGCGGTAGTACTTTTTTACTACCGCTCTGTGGCGGTAGTACCGTCCGGTCGGACTTTTGCACAACCGCAGCCTCACCAGTGGTAGGCATGGAAGTAATTTTTTTACTTCTATGGTTGGTGGATCTACCGTGCGGTAGTACCGCTCCTTGTAGCAGTAGTACCGCTCCTAATAACTGTAGTACGACTTTGCTCGGGCTGAGAGTAGGGGTAGCGGTTGGATTCCTCCCCCCACTATATAAATGGGTCTTCTTCCCCAAGAAGACTACCTCTCACCTCCCCAAGCTCCATTATTGCTCCAAAGCTCATTTTCGCCCGATCTCTCTCCCTGGCCAATCAAACTTGTTGATTTTCTTGGGATTGGTTCAGAAGGCCCTGATCTACACTTCCACCAAGAGATATTTGATTCCCCTCACTAATCCCTTACGGATCTTGTTACTCTTGGGTGTTTGAGAACCCTAGACGGTTGAGGTCACCTCGGAGCCACATTCCATTGTGGTGAAGCTCCGTGGTTTTGTTGGGAGCCTCCAAGCTTTGTGTGGATATTGCTCCAACCTTGTTTTTAAAGGTCCGGTCGCCACCTTCAAGGGCACCACTAGTGGAATCATGGCATCTCGCATTGTGTGAGGCGTGAGGAGAATACGGTGGCCTTAGTGGCTTCTTGGTGAGCATTGTGTCTCCACACCGCTCCAACGGAGACGTACTTCCTGTCAAAGGGAAGGAACTTCGGTAACACACTCGTCTCCACCGGTTCCACTTGTGGTTATTTCTTACCTTTACTTTGTCCTTATTATTGTGGTGTTGTGTTCCTTGCTTGCATTAGTTGTTATTGTTGTTAGCATCATATAGGTTGCTCACCTTGTTGTTTATCTAGAGAACCATTTGTTGCTAACCCTAATTTGTTAAGAAGAGCTAAAAATTGGTAGTTGCGTATTCATCCCCTGCCCCTCTAGTCAACCATATCGATCCTTTCAAATACCAAAGCCCATAATTCTTTCTTTCTTAGAAAAACAACATTATTTTGATTTTGCTTTAGTTGTTCTTTCACTTTGTTTCTTCTTTAATTCTAATACAATGCCACTAATTCATTCTTTCTTAGAAAATTATGTAATTTGGATATTTATCTTATATAGTTCTTCTTAAAGGGTAATACCAAAGCTACTAATTCATTTATTCTGAGAACTATTTAGTATTCTAATTTTATTGTAGCTTACTTTTTTTTAGTGGTAATAAAAATACCACTAAATCATTTTGTGTGTGAAAATTGCACCATTATACGCTTACTAGCTAATTACTCGCACGCTGCAACGTGAACATACATATTGTCTTTTTTTTTAAGTGTAATACCACTACGACTAATTCATTCTTCCTTATAATACATTTTTTGATATTTTTCTTAAATTTTCATTTCATTTCTTTCTTCTTTAACTGTAATACCAATAACACTAATTCATTCTTCCATATTAAACTTCATTTTTTAATTATTTTTAACTTTTATTTTATTTTCTTTCTTTTGTAATGGTAATAAGAATGCCACTAACTCATTTCGTCTTATAAAACATTATTTTTGCAAAACTTTCACTATTGTATGCTTTTCCTTGCATATTATAAAACGACAATTTCCGTCTGATTTTTTTCAGTTTTTTCATTATTAGATTTAAACAAATTTTTAATATAAAAATCACAATTAAAACCATGGCAGTTATTTTTTATGGTATTCTAAGAATACTTAGGAAATAAGGGGAGGTGTGTGGTTGGAATAAGGCCATATCTCACAATAAAGATGATCGGTAATAATATTTCTATAGGTGTAATTTTTTTAGAGAAACACTCCCAACCGTGACAATGTTTATGACCAACGTGCGGGAGACTGATCGCAACATCCATGTAGGTGTCTCATTTTTAGAGAAACACTCCCAACCGTGACGAAGGACTCCTTACACAAACATTCCTTCGGGTTGGCGCAAATTCCATGCTGATGCAAGAAGCCACTAATCTCATGAGAGAGAAAAGCCCAACGAAATTTCCACACTAATGCTAGAAAAATAAGAGTACAAAAAGGGCATAACATAAAATAAAAATAATCAACACATTCGATGCGCTAGAGATGTTGCTCTCGCATTTGTGAGGCCGTCCTGCTAGTTGTACCATAAAGAAGCGCTTCTTCAAGTATGTTTGCCGTGTTTATGAAATAAATTTAAACAGGCAGCGGAAATTGAGTGTGATGGCTTGCACGCAATGGCGTTATGCTAGATGTTAGATGCTGCACAGAATGGACGATTGCTGTGACTGATGACCCAGAGTCTGAGATCTCAACTCCAAGTGTTGGCGCTGACAGATAATGGTCTGAACTCCAACTTTTGGTAGCAGCATGATTGGTGAGCAGAAGGACGAGGACAAATCTTGTTAGATGTCTAGTGTCCGGTCCTGATGCAACCTCAGACATGATACACCTACCCACAAAAACGCAAGAACTGAGAATTACGTTAGGAGCCCTACACGGTATGGCATATGGCGTATTAGAACAACTCCAACGGACCGACTCATTTCATCCATCGTTGTTCGTTTGGGGCCGTACAGACCAAATGGATGACCTAACGCGTCGATCCATTGTCAAAACGCGTCTGCGCCGATTCATTTCTAGTCTAAATTTCAGACTGAAATGCTTCGGCATGGACCCGAAGCGGACACGTGTTTCGCATCCGCGTGTGCGCCCTTTCGGTATCCGCCCTAACCATCCGCGGCCAACATAATTTACGATGGCCGCCCTACCTGAGCCCACGCATCAGCGGTTGCAGACGACCTTTTATAATCCGCGCGTGCGGTAGGTTCCGCCTAATCTACTTCGAGAACCCTCCCGTCCCTGTCTCGTCACCTCGTCGGCGATCAAATCCTAGCACCGCGTGCCATGGCCGGCTCCTTCCAAAACAAGGGCAAGGCCCTCGTCTAACCCCACACGATTCCCCGTCAGCCTCGTCAGTGTGTCAGCGTCCTGGCGCACCAAGCGCGGTGGCACTGGGAGCACCGTGTCCCGCTACCGTACCCCGATGTGACCCTCCCGCATCACTGGCATCTAGATCCGGAGAGGATCCCGGTGCCGGCCGCGCCGCGGTCGGTGAGGTTGCACGCGGAGGAGGTGAGTCGCCGTCAGTGTCTGCTGACGCGCGGAGCAGCGACTCAACCATGCGTACGCGGCTGACTCTCTCCACTGGGAGCTCTGATTCGCGGTCGAGCACGAAAAGGAGGATCGGCGTGGCGTGCACGACGTGCAGCCAGGAGGCCCTCCGCTGCCCGTGCCCGTCATCAGCGAGGAGGACGAGAAGGCTAAGGCCGCCTACTAGGCGGCGCTGGCATCTGTTCTCCGCGAGAGCGAGGAGGAAGAGCGGCGCAAGGCCGACGAGGAGGAGGCGGCGTACCAGGAGCGTCTCGCGGAGGCCATCGCATTGTCGGCCGTCGACAACTACGTCGTGCCACCTCCATAAAAAACCGAGCCCACAGAACCGCGGGAGGTCTACGAGTGGGTCAATTGCGTTCGCGAGTGGGTTAGTGCGCCACCCATCCGGCTGGGCGCGACACCGGAGCAGGAGGAAGCCTACCTCCTGCACTGAAAGTCGGAGCACCTGCGGGCGGAGCGTGCCGAAGGCCGTCGGGAGATGGAACTGAAGAAGAAGGTGGAGGAGGAACAAGTGGAGATGGAGGAGGAGGAGAGTGCCCGTGCTGCGCTGCCACCGCCGCCAGCACAGCTTGCGCCAGCGGGACATACGACGGAGGCACAGGAAGCTGCACTCCGAAACACGGCGTTTCCCTGGGTCGGCCGTGCGCCTACACTCGTCGACCTCACCGGCCCCGACGACGCCTAGGGTTGCCTCCTAGTTTATTAGATTTTTTATGTTTAATTAATATAATGAGAACATGTGGACTCTCGCCGGCCGCTTTTAATGTTTAATTAATGCTTGTTTATTATTTTTGGAAATATTTTATAATTTTTTGACATAACGATAAAAATTAGTCGGGCTAGCGTTGGACGCATGCGTCGACCCAAACGCCGAAGCGGACATTGATATACGCTGAGACGGTCCAAACGGACAAAAGGCGAATAAAATGGTCTTCGTTTGAGTCGGTCAGTTGAAATTGCTCTTAAAGCTACTCAGAAATTTAGAGTGAAGTTGGTATATGAGTTAGCATCCGTGATCATTACCACCAACTTTGAGGCCGTGACAAATATCACAATTTGCAGAACCAAAAGGCTTAATGTAGAAACACGCTCCAAAGTCGGGTTCCAGTTTTCAGCCCATGCTGGCAGGCCGAGTAAGCGAGATCCCATGGGCGTTAGTGTCTTGCAGCCAGATCACCAAGACCCGTAAGCTTCTGGAGTGCTTGAAAGTTGAAACATCAATATCCTACAAAAAGAGCATTTAATCGAAAACTATCACAATTCATGGAAACGTGTCCAGAAATTATCACTATACGTTTTTATGCCGAAAATTACCATTTTTATCTTAGTCAGTGGTAAAAAACTATCAAGTATGAAAACTGCTGCATTAACCTCTTCTAAACATCTTTCTGACATGCTGGGCCTATAAGTCAAGTTTAACCATTAACTTCGAAAATTGTTTTTTCTTTTTAAAAATTGTTCAGGATTTTAAAAAATGTTCACGGTTTGTAAATAATGTTCTTCAAATTTGGAAAATGTCTCTGTTTTCTCAAAAAAACTTTTCTATATTTTTTAAAAAACCAGGATTTTCACCAATTGTTTATCAAATTCGAAAAATGTTCTTGCTTTTTAGGAAAAAAATTCTGGATTTTCAAGACATGTTCTGGATTTTCAAAAATTATCCCAAATTTGTTCATGATTTTTAAAAATTATTCTTTGTGTCAAATTCGCGAATATTTATGTGAAATCATGAACAATGTTTCTACAAATTTTTCAAAATCATAAAACAAATTTGGGATCGGGAACAAATTTTGAAAGCACAGACATTTTTTGAATCTTAAGACCAAAAATTTGAAATAGAGAACAATTTTGAAAACCCCAAAAAAACATTTGGAAGCATTAACAAATTTTTTAAAGCACGAACATTTTTTATTCTTGAGAACAAATTTTGAAAATGAGAACAATTTTGAAAAATCCGGAACAAATTTATAAACATGAATAACTTTTGAAAATACGAACATTTATTGAATTTTATGAACAAATTTCGAAAAACAAGAGCTTTTTCTAAAAATCCAGAGCATGTCTTGAAAATCCAGAACATTTTTCTAAAAAGCAAAAACATTTTTCGAATTTGATAAACAATTGTTGAAAATCCTGATTTAAAAAAATACAAATAGAAACATTTTTCAAATTTTGAGAACATTTTTTGAAAACCCTCAACATTTTTCGAAATAGAAAAAACAACTTTCGAAGTCAATGATCAACGTGACTTGTGGCCCAACATGTGAGAAAGACGTTTAGAAGAGGTTAATGAAGCAGTTTTCACACTTGATAGTTTTTTGCTAGTGATTACGATAAAAATGATAGTTTTCGGCATAAAAACATATAGTGGTAGTTTTTGGGCATGTTTTCATGAATTGTGATAGTTTTTGGTTAAATACTCCCTACAAAAGAACATCGTTAAAGTCAAAGCACTGACAATACACATAGTTCTTGTGTGGAATGAATTGGTCCTTAAGGTTCTGAAATGCTTATGTGAACCCCCCCCCCCCCCCTCACTCCCGCGACCGCATCGCCCCCGCGGGCGACTGGCCGCACATCAGCCTCCCCTTCCTCCAGCCCCCCTCTCCCCTTCTCCCCGTCGTCGTCGCTCGCGTCCGAGGACGTCGATGGTGGCGGCCTCCTGATCTTTCCCTCTCAATGGCTCTCCAACGAGGGGCGAACCTGTACCGAGGGGGTGCTCCTAGGCGGCGGCCTGTGTGGCGACGGGGCTTCCCGGTGTGGCGCACGCGAACAGCTGGACGGCGGCGGCGGCGTTGCCAGCGGGGTCACGCTGCGGCGTGACTTGGCGGTGGCCACCTAGCCCAGATTTGGGCCCTGTAGGGCCCATCTGGGCTGGGCGGGCCCATGGCGGGACGGGTCTGCGGCTGGGTGCTGGCGGCGCCGAGCCAACCTGCTACAACATGACTGAAGGAGGTGTTGGAATGAGCTACTTTGCGGGCGGCCCTCCGCCGATCCTTGGGGACTATCCGTACACCGTTTCTTGGAACCTCACTCCCTGTGGAGATTTTTCCGTCGCCACGGCCTACCACGCATTGAGCCGTAGGCCGACGATTTCTTGGATCACGCCCATGTGGTAGGTGGCCTTGCCAATGAAGATCAAGATATTTGTGCGGCAATTGTTGAGGGACGGAGATGCTCAAACGGAATGACCGAGATAATATGTTATGCCCCCTTTGTGGTGTAACCGAGACGGGAACCTATCCTCTTTTCTTGCACGACAGCTCGTGCACTTCGCAATTTTATTGATGAGGCACTCGGGTCTGATTAAGAGGCTCCGGACCTAGCCGGATACCTTGAGGCGAAAACTGTCGAGACCGGTAGGAAGAAATGCCTCTTGAGGCTAGTTTTTGCGGCGTTAGCTTGTTTGCTTGGACGATGGGTAATTAGGCGGTGATCTAGTGGGTCTTCCAAACAGGCATGTAACCCCTTTAATTCCATGTGTTCTTTCAACATTGGCATCCGTTGGCTAGGTAAGGGGACCGTTAGGCGCTTGTCTTTGATGATGCGGAGCCTCGATGTTCTTTTTTCCCCTTTCTTAATGCTTTTTTGGACGCGTTTGTACTTGTTAGAAATTAATTAGTAGATTAATTAGCCAAGGGATGTGTCCAACCCCGAACAGTCGTGTCTCCTCTCTCTCTCTATTGCCAACATGCACCTGTTCTGAAGGGATGCCTCCGAACAGACACCTCTTCTTCGCACCTCTTCCAGATGTATATATACTTGAGAATCAATAGAAATCAGGACTAATCGTCCATTCACTTTCATTCAATCTCATTTTACTCTAACAGGTTATCAGCACTTTGATTCTGCTAGAGAGCGAATTGTTGGAATTATGCCCTAGAGGCAATAATAAATATAGTTGTTATTATAATTCCTGTATCAAGATAATCGTTTATTATCCATGCTATAATTGTATTGAATGAAGACTTATATACATGTGTGGATACATAGACAAAAACACTGTCCCTAGCAAGCTTCTAGTTGGCTAGCCAGTTGATCAAAGATAGTCAGGGTCTTCTGATTATGAACAAGGTGTTGTTGCTTGATAACTGGATCACGTCATTAGGAGAATCACGTGATGGACTAGACCCAAACTAATAGACGTAGCATATTGATCGTGTCATTTTGTTGCTACTGTTTTCTGCGTGTCAAGTATTTGTTCCTATGACCATGAGATCATATAATTCACTGACACCGGAGGAATGCTTTGTGTGTATCAAACGTCGACGTAACTGGGTGACTATAAAGATGCTCTACAAGTATCTGCGAAGGTGTTCGTTGAGTTAGTATGGATCGAGACTGGGATTTGTCACTCCGTGTGACGGAGAGGTATCTCGGGACCCACTCGATAATACAACATCACACACAAGCCTTGCAAGCAATGTGACTTAGTGTAAGTTGCCGGATCTTGTATTACAGAACGAGTAAAGAGACTTGCCGGTAAACGAGATTGAAATAGGTATGCGGATACTGACGATCAAATCTCGGGCAAGTAACATACCGAAGGACAAAGGGAATGACATACTGGATTATATGAATCCTTGACACTGAGGTTCAAACGATAAGATCTTCGTAGAATATGTAGGATCCAATATGGGCATCTAGGTCCCGCTATTGGATATTGACCGAAGAGTCTCTCGGGTCATGTCTACATAGTTCTCGAACCCACAGGGTCTGCACACTTAAGGTTCGACGTTGTTTTATGCGTATTTGAGTTATATGGTTGGTTACCGAATGTTGTTCGGAGTCCCGGATGAGATCGCGGACGTCACGAGGGCTTTCGGAATGGTCCGGAAACGAAGATTGATATATAGGATGACCTCATGTGATTACCGGAAGGTTTTCGGAGTTACCGGGAATGTACCGGGAATGACGAATGGGTTCTGGGTGTTCACCGGGGGGGCAACCCACCCCGGGGAAGCCCATAGGCCTTGGGGGTGGCGCACCAGCCCTTAGTGGGCTGGTGGGACAGCCCAAGAAGGCCCTATGCGTCATAGGAAGAAAATCAAAGAGAAAAGAAAAAAAAAGGAGGTGGGAAAAAGGGGAAGGACTCCTCCTTCCAAACCTAGTTGGACTCGGTTTGGAAGGGGAGGGTTGCCCCCCTTGGCTCGACCGAACCCTTGAGGGTCCTTGGACCCCAAGGCAAGGCTTCCCCTCTTCCCCCTATATATACGAAGGTTTTAGGGCTGATTTGAGACAACTTTGCCATGGCAGCCCGACCACATATCTCCACGATTTTACCTCTAGATCGCGTTTCTGCGGAGCCCTGCTGAGATAAGATCATTACCAACCTCCGGAGCGCCGTCACGCTGCCGGAGAACTCATCTACCTCTCCGTCTCTCTTGCTGGATCAAGAAGGCCGAGATCATCGTCGAGCTGTACGTGTGCTGAACGCGGAGGTGCCGTCCGTTCGGCATTAGATCGTGGGACTGATCGCGGGACGGTTCGCGGGGCGGATCGAGGGACGTGAGGACGTTCACTAACGCTTCTGTTGTGCGGTCTACAAGGGTACGTAGATCGAATATCCCCTCTCGTAGATGGACATCACCATGATAGGTCTTCGTGCGCGTAGGAAATTTTTTGTTTACCATGCAACGTTCCCAACATGAATTAGCCGAACTCGCCAACGAACACACTGGAAAAAGAATAACAGAAGGAAAAGATAACAATCGGTAAGATGCCCGCGGGTTTCCTGGAATAATCCCGAAGATGGCGGCCGGCCGTACATGAAGTGCCCGCGGCGCACGAGTCGCTCGACACCGGGGTTGCTTCGCCGAGCGTCGACTTAGGGTTGTGCCTCACCGCAAAAGGGGCGCGACAGTTCCTGGCGACAGCAGCGCTCGCTCGCGAATCTGATGCGACATCCCTTGCTTTGGCATGGTGGCGTCCGCTTCCATGGTGGTCTGTAGAACTGGCGTTCCTGCACCGCACTGCGGCTATGAATCCAGCCATGTATCCCACCTGCACGCGAAAGAAGGCCACAAACAACAGAAAATGATTGAAGAACAAGGAAGATGGTATCCATGGATGAAAAGACTGGAGGTCTAAACCAAGGATTCACTATCTTCTTGCACGGTAAGAGTGCAAATCAAAATCCATCAACGGAAGGATCAAGGAGAAAACAGGAAGGTACATGCGTTGACTCTTAGATGACTTCACCTTTTTTTTCCTTCAAGAAGGACAGTGTTGTCTTCGCTCGCGGGTAGCCAGCCCGGCATACGACCGGAAAGATAATTGTCTTGTGCATCTACCCAACCTGCAACCAATCCATTAGTCAACACCGTCGGACGCGGCTCTTTCGGGTGCGCACGCAGCGGCCACCGTACTGCAGGACGCGGCCACCGCGTCGCGCCCGCCCGTGCCAGCGTCGTGACCTCGCCGCCTGGCAGTGCTCGCCCTCGGCCGCCCGCGCCGTGGCCGGCAGCGCCAGGCCGTGGCCGCCTTCTGGCCGCGCCCGCCCAGCCGCCTGTGCCACGCGTCTGTACCACGCCGCGTCTCGCGCCCGGCCGTGCGCCGCGATCGCAGGCGCCATGGCCGCTCCGCGCCGAGCCGCCGCCCGTCCGTGCGGCGTCGTCCTTGGACGGTCGCGGTGGTTACGGGAGAAATCCCCATGAGGAATCGCTCCGGAGAGAAAAAGAAGAGAACCTTATCTCTTCGGGTGTTTTCACTTCAGCCCTTATGGTTTTTCATAATCACAAATAAGTTTCTGCATTTTTTATTGCTGAACCCATGGGTTAACAAATCTTTGCGACTAAGCCCTCTGGCTTAATGAATGTTACGAACGAGCCATCATACTAGACTTTACGGTTCAGCCCGAGGCTGAGGTTATTATTATTTATATTTATATAAAGCCTCAGCTTTAAGACAAATACACATGTTAGGCCGTGGGGGTCTTCGGAGGTTGCATAAAATACAATTATGCATCATTTTACAACAAGTAAAATTGTTATTTAAAGCCCTCAAATCTTCATATATTGCATGTATTTTCGTAGATTTTTTTTGAAATGAATATTTTGCTTCATTTCACACACGCCTTTGAAATTTATGGCATTTTCCAATACTAGCCTCAACATTTTCAACGATATGACATTTTAATACAACAACTATATATTTGCAATTGGAATTAAATTTCCCCGCAAATATTGACGAAATCAAAAATAATGATTATGTAGTGTCATACTCAATATGACAACATACATTTACTTGTGAATCACAAGGTATTTGATGACGTCTATTGCACCATTCGCAGATTATTCATCACTACTATGAGGTCTACATCTTGTCTGTGTTTACAAGATGATTACCTTTAAAGTGATCTTTCAAATATTAATATTATATGTGATTACCTCTAGATATCACAAGGTGATACTGGCATCTACTGCATAATTTTACAGACCATCCACTATTACTGTAAAGTCTACATCGTGTCACTGTGACACATAATTACCTTCAAAGTGATTGTCTTAAATATAGCATAACATAAGGTAATAGAATTATGAAAATCTACTGACAAAAGTCAGATTATGTTTTTATATTACTGCAAGATCTACACCATATTGGTGATTATCTTCAGAGTGTTATTCTATATCAATTGAGGTCTACACATATAAGGCATGAGCCAAACAAGAACTTGCTCCTTTGAAGCATTTATTGTTGTTCACTAAAATATTTTACTCTCATAGTAAATATTATTCTTTGCACATTTTCCTTGAATATGTTATAGAAAAATATGAAAATATTTGCATATACATGTGATTACCTTCTATTACATTCGTAAAATGCATGGCAATGGAGCCTACGTCACTATTTCTAATTATAGTGTCATCCATCCATCATGATGGATGTCATAATTTATAGCGAGTGTCTCAAACACTATTGCAAGATCCACATTACATTGTGGTTGTTATTTTCATAGTGACTAAGCAATGTTAAAATTGCAAAGTCTATGTTTTGGTCGTGACTCTAAAGTCACACTTTTTTCTCATGAATGAAGCCCAAAACATTAGCAACAATTTCATCGCATGCACTATATTGAAGGTTTACACCCCATGTCCACCAAGCATCACCTTGGCGGATTTTTCTCAACAAGATCATTTCATCTATATATTTTATTTTACTCTAAGAAGTAAATTAAACAATGCATGATCATTTCATGTAACACATGGCTATTCTATTGATGCACATATGCATTTTATATGTCACCAACTTCACTTGGTTATCAAACTAAGTACATAATGGATGAATATTTATTCACCTTGAATATTTCCCTTAAGAAAAACATGCTGCCATGAGCACAACGTGAATAATCATCCATTCGTTTCTCAAGACCTCAAGTCTATCGCAGCTCACATTTTTTTCACTCAATCAACTTTAAGTTGAGATCTCATGATCAAATATTTTTATCCGAAGATCCAATTGAAAAGCCCTCAATACACTTTACATCTTCTTATGACAGTCCTACCATTTTCAAGATGAAGAAACACGGAATTTCATAAAATCATCAGATTCACCCAATGCGTGCTATTCCATTATTTGAAATTCTTGCTAGCATTGAGAATACTATGCAAGTCACTGGTCACAAAATAGACCACGATGTAGTCAAAGTAAAGTGGAGGCTAAAATACAACCAAAGATGGAATTATTTCTTAATAGGAAATATATCATTTTCAAACGATAAACGACAACTCTCAAGTTTGTCAAATGTGTGGTTATTTTAACATCGTACCTATGATTACCAAACCCTCAAACATATGGTCAAACCACACCACAAATTTATTAAAATGCAAATAAGTTCATTGGGATATTTGAAAATTTGCAAACCTATAACGAGAAAATATTCTGGTAAATGATGTTCTCAAATCTTCATTAGAAGGAGAACCAAAATTATAGTGCAATAAAAGAATGATCAATTCTTTTGTGCCTATGATATGTTTACGTAATTCATTTTTCAGTAATATGGGAGACCTCATGTAATATCCCGATTATTCCCAAAATATTGTTTGCCTATAGTTGTACTAGTACATGTAGTATAAATGTCCAATATCCTATGTCTTGGACATTATATTTGAGAAATTTTGAATGTATGAATCGATTCATACTCAGTTTTGTTGCGTAAAAAATAATTTTCTAAATCTTACAAAATATTTGGCTTTAAGCCTTACAATCCTGGTTTGTGGTTGATTAGAAAATTATTGACAATTCTATTGGTCACAACTTAACAAGTCACAAAATTTCCCAAATCATCAGATTTTATGTGTACCACATGTGTCATAGGGGAAATTAATTTAAGAACTCTCACCTTACCATTCTAAATGAGCCAACTCATTCTTCCTTGAACACATTCAGAAGATATGTGGATTACTCAACCATTATGTGGTATTATATAGATACTTCATGATACTCATGAAAACATTTACAAAACCATGAATGATATAACTAAATTAATTGCTCAAATTCTCAAAGTAAGAGCAAGTTATCCTAAACAAGGGATAAATCCATTCGAATTGACAACTTCGTTGAACTCATTTCATAAGCAATGTCTGATTATACATAATACTTTATGTACATACCTGGAATGGTTTAGTTAAATATCTTATCAAAGATAGTGAAATTAATAATACGACCAAACTTATAGAATTGTAATTTACAAGCCTCATGCTAGACAAATACGGCATTACACACCGTAAGTATGATATAAATCATATCAACTGCATAGCATACTACTTTCTACTTGTAGTAATTACGTGGAAATCAACAAAGTATTTCCTATCTGCAATAATTCGGTTACAAACCAATATCACCACTCCATCATACATCAATGGGCTCTCACAAAAAAATATTAGGGATCTATGTGAGGAATAAAAATTTATCCGTCAATCAAAATTATTCATAGCCCGTATGCTGATTGCATCAGCAATAAGGACATTTCTGGCATTAGGGGGAGATTAGTACCACAAAGAATGCCAAGAAATATGTTAGAAATGTTATTCACATTCAGTCCTTATATCCACGTACTCAAAGAATGTGAAAAAGAAGTTTAGAATCACATATTTGCAACACATTGCAAATCTGCTACATACATTTACTGATGACAAAGGTGTTAGTCAATTATATTCCTGTAGTAGAGTGTCAGAAAGAGTGGAGGTACCTGATAAACCACTCTTTTCCCGAAATGAGAGCAAGAGGGGGAGAAATCTGACCACAC
Organism: Hordeum vulgare subsp. vulgare; assembly: GCF_904849725.1. Taxonomy (NCBI): domain Eukaryota; kingdom Viridiplantae; phylum Streptophyta; class Magnoliopsida; order Poales; family Poaceae; genus Hordeum; species Hordeum vulgare. The sequence goes on along the minus strand of NC_058520.1, from coordinate 507,687,176 downwards.
GAGATATAATCTCGGATATGCTTCCGCGGAAATAGAGGAAATCAAATCCTCAACCAGTAAATGTAATTCAACATCAAGTTGAAAGACACCTCACTGGATGCTCATCATCCAAAGCCCGACATAAATGTGCACAAATGTTTTGGTGTCGGGACATCGAAACACCTTGACTCCATTATTGTAGGAAATCACAAGGAGTTAAAAGGAATAAATACATTTCCACAAATTTCATCGATTCCTCTAGAATCATATAACATAAGTCTACATTTGTCGACAAATATTTCTTTTAATTTTTTTTGCTAAAACCTTTTGGGCCCTGAACCAAAATCCATGGTAGAGTGCCTCTTGTACTCATATTGGTTCACATAAAAGGAAGCAAGTAATGAAGAATAGCACTCGCTCTACAGATGAGTGGTATTTACCACAGTAATACCTACTCCTCATAAGTATCTTCCATATGGAATACTAAAAACTTCTCATTCATAGACAAAGTCAATGAGGTGGTGAGAAAGCGAGGCTTGTAGCAAAAGGGTTCACGCAGAGACCCGACATAAAATTATGATGTAACATACCCTCTTGGTATGAGTGGAATGAAGTTTCGATAATAAATATCATTGGCAGTACAAATAATATTATCCATGCAGTTAATGGATGCACTAACTACATACTCATATGGGTCACTCGTTTCGTAAATTTATAACGAAGTCCCTCAAGGGCTTATAATTCCGAATTCAAAATAAATCGCAACATATTTGTGTAAAATTTTAGAAGTCAATCTATGGCTTGATATAGTCGGAAATCATATGGTAGTACTGACTAAATGATTTTTCTTTTTCCGAAGGATTACTCAATGATGATTGTTTATGTGTTAACAAAGGAATCCAAATTTGAATTCCTTATATCACCTCAGTGTATATCGATGATTTCATCATCAATGTCTCTACAAGACCTAAACATACATAAAATCATCTCAAGACGGAAAATTTGGATTCAACCAAATTCAACTTAAGTTTACAACTTGAGCATTATATCAAGAATACGTATCAGTCTACATATATCCAGAACATATACGAGAAGTTCAGTGTGGATATATCATAACAATAAAAGACATGTATGGTCATACTACCTTTGATAAGGTACAAATCCATTCATACCTAGGGGTGATAATGAAGTGATACTAGGACCTGAAGTTCTATATTTCACTAATGTCAAAGCACTCGTATACTTGCAAACTACGTCAGGCCTGACACTATATTTGCTATCTTTATTTAGAGTGCAACTCCCAACAAAAGGTATATGGTTGATATAAGTACTATCATCTTACATCTGAAGATTATAGTAAATCTTGGATATTTTCATCAAGAAATAGAAGATATGACCATGATATGATGTAATGATATTGGCTTATTATTTGATCCCAATGACGCCATATCAATGACTGAATTTGCTCGAATAGCCTTCACATGGAAGTCATATAAATAGATTTTAATGATTATTTCCAATTATCATTCTAACATAATTGCTTTATCTAAAGGCATTGCAAAATATGCATAACTTAGTGGAATGGTTAACTACACTCAAAATCATGTGGTTGAGATTCATCAGAATCACATAACTTGATTTATCAAGATTCTTCCACTTGTGTTACTCAATACCTATAGGTTATATGAAGAGAAATATCATAAATCACATTGCTCGGAAATTACTTATCCTCACGGATTATAGAAAATTGAGGAAATAATTTGCAAACAAAATATTATTATAATCCAACAGATTATACACAATCTCATGTTCATGTCAATGGTAATGGTACGAGACATCCTCCATATTTGCAAAGTTCAGGGGAAGTAATCGCCCAAACTATAACCTATTAACAATCATCAGATTGCATATATTGTACTCTTTTTCCCTTGATGAGTTTTCCCTAACGGTTTCTCATAAAAGGTTTTTAACGAGATAATATAAACACAAGTATCTATATATGCCATATCATTTTCTCCTTATATTTTTCCCACTGGGTTTTAAAGGAGTTTTCAATGACATGTACGATTGCACTTTTTCCCTTATGAGTTTTCTCTCAAGTTTCTCATAATGGTTTTTAGTGAGGCAATATCTTCTCAAAGATCATATGTCATACTTTCTATTTTCCCTGCTAGGGTTTTTAAAGGAAGTATTCAAGACATATTAATTGTTTTCTAAACTTATCAATGAGTTTTCTCCTTCTTCAAAGGTTTTCTCATATGAGTTATCAAAAGACAATGATCATCATATGTTGCATCATTTTCTCCTTATTTTTCCCACTGGGTTTGAAGGAGTTATAGCAACATATCTACTCTATTCTCCTCATATTTTTCCCACTGGGTTTTTGGGGGAGACTCTCAAGATTATCTGGAAGATTTCTCAAGATGGAAGATCTATATGCAAGATGCTTTCAACGATGAAACATTCAAGGAGCGGTGTTGTACAAGGGGGAGTGTTAGAAATTAATTAGTAGATTAATTAGCCAAGGGATGTGTCCAACCCCGAACAGTCATGTCTCCTCTCTCTCTCTATTGCCAACAGGCACCTGTTCTGGAGGGATGCCTCCGAACAGACACCTCTTCTTCGCACCTCTTCCAGATGTATATATACTTGAGAATCAATAGAAATCAGGACTAATCGTCCATTCACTTTCATTCAATCTCGTTTTACTCTAACAGTACTAATGCCCGAGCAAACTTTTTTTATCTGGTGATGGCGTACTTGTTGAATGTACTTGGTGGTTGTTTTATTGGGCGAAGTCTATTTCGAGAGTTGACCACTGGTTGCGCTAATGTTAATGCAATTTGTGGTGGATTTCTCACTAGCACTGCCGTCAGAAACCTCTTTGCGCACGATCATGTCATCTGAATGTGCGAGCTGCTCCTTTTAACCAGTCTTGTGATTCTGATACTCCGTTCCCGGTTGTATAAACTCTGCTTTCGATACAAGATAACACACCACACGTTCACAGCACCATCCACGAGTAACAAATGAAACAGAAAAAAGAAGCAAAAACACTCTCCTGCAAACTGAACTTGCGCCTGGATCGGAGGCGGAGCAGGACCTGCCCGGAAAACAGTCTTGGCGCCACCGGTAGGTGCGGCAAAATCAAAAGAGATACCTGGAGACATAGTACTTGGTACCAGACCCAGCCCTGGGATTATCCGAACCAGTACTCTTGGGGTTTGGGCCGACGATCTTGGGAATGGAGCTGGCCTTAGGTCTGGCGGCAATGGCGGTGTTCCTGTCTCCCAGCCAGTGCTGCATGTGCACCCCGATGGCGTCCAGGTACATGGCGCTCCGGCCGTGGAAGCCGACCACCTTCCCCTGCGTCGTGGCGGAGGTGAAGTAGGTCCCGACCTCGTCGCCGAACGGCCCGTACTTGCCCCGGCTGCTGACGACGGTGATCGACCTCAGAACCCTGGGCCCTTCCCCCACGCAGGTGTTGTAGTAGCCGTATACGCAGGTCAGCACCTCGTGCGGGTAGTCCAGCTTGATCTGCGCATGCATTCGGTCAAATGACGATCAGCAAAGCGTACTCTGCAAAAGAGATGGCTGTTGATTGTCTGCTGTGCTCACCCTGTGCGTGATCTGGCCGCCGTTGCCGTGCCTGGTAGACCACACGGACTGCCCGCTCCTGTCGTACTCGATCTGTATGGAGGCGATGAAATCGTCTCTGGTTACGTAGATCTGCTTGATGCCCGTGTAGACGCCATCGTCCCACGGCTTGCCTCCCTCCCCTCCCCACGGCCCGGGCCCTATCGGTATCGGTTCTTTCACCACGCCGTACGTAACCTGCAAGATGAACCCTCCACAATCTCAGACACATTCTTGTCTCAGTGCTATACCAAACATTGTTCACTCGAAAGATCGGTGTTACTTTACCTCGTCCCCGATCTCCCTCATGGGCAACGCAAGCATGTCGCCCAACGGGGTCGTGCCGGCGGATTTCTCCGACAGCACCTTGCCTTCCAGGACATGGACCCCGATGCTGTCGACGTACCACGCTCCCCTGCCGTGGAACCCCACGATCCTCCCTTCCGTCAGGCAGCTGGAGAAGAAGGTGCCGGTCTCGTCCCCGAACGGCCCATGGCTCTTCTTCGTCGTGTGGAAGGTGATGGACTTGATCGCCGTCGGGCCCATGATCATCGTCGGCCCGAAGTACCCGGTGACGTGGGTCAGGATCTCCGTCGGGAAGTCGAATATGATCTGCCCAAACAAAACTCCCCTTCAACAAAAGTCTGAAACTCATCGATGCTCTGAAACTGAAGCTCTGAACTCTGAAGAAGAAATTGCGTTACCTTTTCGGGTCTAGCCGCCCCGCTGGAGCCGCGCTTGTCGCCCCAGATCGCCTGCCCGTTGCGGTCGTAGAGGACCTTCATGGAGGATATTCCCAGCCCCCGCGTGATGTTGATCTGCCGGACGCCGGTGAATATGCCGTCGTCGAATATGGTGCCGCCGGTGCCGCCCCATGGACCGAACCTCACGGGAGTGCTTATGGTCATAGTCCCGTTGTCTGAGATGAAGCTAGGAAATGACACCATCTGTGGAGCAAGATGTTACAAGTAATGGATGTTAACTTGATTGCAGCTATCACTTATACAGACTGTAACTGATTACAAGCTTTCAGTCTGCCTGGATTACCTTGTTGGAGAGGGTTGCAATGCGTGATCCATTAGGATTCTGCTCCTTTGCAAGAACCATTTCATTGCCGTCCGCGTACCTATGGCCGTTTCTGTCGACGGACCTCGTTATGCTTCGGAGCGCTGACGGAGCGCTGGAAGCATTTGGGTCCTTCCCGCTTAAGCTTGCAAGGCTCTATGGAACATGAAAAGTAAGAAAAAAAGTGTCGCAAACACACAAAACAGTTATTCTATTCTACCTAGAAATTTGTGACATTCAGAATGTTTTTATGCAGATACTAGTTCATACTTATGAAGTGATTTTGATCTCAGTGATTTAACAAGTTAACATGACAATTTTGGATCTCGCAAAAAAAAAACATGACAATTTTGGACATGAACAATTCTGAAACAACATCCCTGAAGAACACAAGCATGCTACTGACTACTTCCTCCGTCCCAAGATAAATGACGCAATTTTATACTAACTTTATAAACTTAGTAACCTCCAGCAGTTCTAGGAGAAAAATACTCCCTTCTTCCCAAAATAAGTGTCTTAAGCTTAGTACAATTTTGTACTAGAGTTAGTACAAAGTTGAGACAGTTATTTTGGGACAGAGGGAGTACAGGCTAGCTAGCTAGTGATCACGATCAGACAGTAAGAGATGCGGTACCATGTTCCGTAGTCCAAACAAAGCCCAGAAGCGCCTTGGAGGTCGAGAGTTTTACAGACGGCGACGCCGGAACAGGGGAGCGACTGCTGCAGTGCTGCTAGCGATCAGCTCGGTAATCTGACAGGAAGCAGGCGCGTGTCTACCTATTTATATAACACAGAAGAGAAGACCAATATAGGGGCTGTCAAACGGAGCACACCAGGATGCTCAGCGACAACGCCGTTCACGAGCGAGGGCACCCGGACGGGAGCTGGAGGGAAAGCAACACGGCGCTCTGCTGACGGCTCAAGATCGAGCTAGAAGAGGGCGGGCAGGACAGAACTGGATTCGCTGACCATTGCGATCGCCGATTACCATATTATTCCGATCACGGGGAGACGAAAGGGGAACGATTTCTTGGCTTGCCACCAGCTGTGATTCCTCGCGTTCACGGTGGGAAACTAAAGAGGCCGCCATTCCTGATGCGCCCCTCTTTATTTCCATTCTTCAGAGAATGTTTCGCTTTTGTTTCCCCGCTTTCTTTCACCTGTTGTTGTGTGCCTCACGATGAGAGAAAAAAAAACTTATCTTTACCTGTGGTCCTTCTACAACGTCACTGGCTCAGACAGCTTGATTACTACAGTACAAGCTACTTCCTCCGTCTCGTAATATAAAACATTTTTTTAAATCTATACCTACTAATAAACGAAATAGGTATTCATAGTCCGTCTTGCTATTTTATAGAAAAACCCCTGATGTTTTCAACATTAAACCCGCGATACATATTAAATGTTTTTTAAAATACTCATATTTTCTAAACCGTAAATATGTAGAATTTGAATATGATGTTATTTTACATGTTAAACATTTAATAAAAATATTATCTAGGGTGCAATTTTAATAAATAATTCATTATTCGTATTTCTTTCATACCGGTAGTAACCCGGATTGAGGATGAACACGTTAACAAAATCAGGATTGAAGATGAAATTGATGGTCAGTTGCCCGTTTCTTTATATGTATTAAATCTACATGCAAACCGTGTCAAAATAGAAGACTTGTGAAATCTTGAACTGAACTTTTGTAGGGTAAGATCATATCTGTTTGTGCCGTAACTACGAAGTCTAAGATTATAGACCATTTTTTTATAAATTAAGAGTGCATGGTTTTTTTCTTCTTCCGTTATAACGCACGGGCCCTTTTGCTAGTGAAATAAAAGGAATAATGGATAACGCTCTGTGCTGGCGTCGGTCCAATATTTCGGTCGGTCAACCTGAATCCGTCCGATTTGCACGCGCGTAGCTGTCAGATCTCCGTCCTCCTCTTCCGCATCTCATCTTCAACCTCCCACATAAAAGAAAGAGAGAAAAAGGAGGACGCCGCCCCCGCACACGCTGCACCCCACGCCTCGCCTCCTCATCTTCTCTCACCGTCGGTCATCCCTAGTCGCCGCCCCTCACCGTCGTTCGCGGCCCTCGTCGTCGGTCCCAGCTCTGTCATGATGCATGTTACAAAATACCTCTTCAGTTGTGGCAAATCCGAGGGAAGTTGCAGCAAAAAAAACATCACCGTAGTAGACCACACCTCCGCTGTGACAGATGTAGCCAAATCCGTTGCCGATAGTAACAAAATTAGACAACGGTTGCAGCTTTCAGGGTGAAGGTTCGGCTCGTCGGAGTGGAGTTAATTGGATGAGCGGAGTGTCTGGTTGAAGCTTTCTCTATTGGCGGTTGAAACATTTTTCATATACCTTTTAAGCTTTTTTTTGTCAACGGTTACAACAAACGCGAGCATGATACCCCAGTTAGCCATGATGACCGACAAAGTTCTCCGTTGTGCGAGATGCAACTGCGTCAGCGCCAAGTTGGATACAGCTCGGCACTAAGCCGTGTGTCCCTTGCAACACCGCGCCCTCTAGCCGCCTCGTATGTGGCCAGCCGGCCTTGCGACAACTCCCTCGTGAGCCATGGCGGAGCCGGACTAGTTCAACGCAAGTTCTACTTTGCGTGTTGTGAGGAAAAACAAACAGATGAGATGAACGATGAAAACATAAAACCACGTTTAAAAAAATAATTTACGAAGACCTACTTATGTCCAGCGTGAAGTATGCAACGCGTACGATCGTCCGGTGCTATTTTCGACCGACGCCCGGACGATAAACGTTTAGCGGGAATAATTTTACTAGGGAACTACTGCAGGTTCTCCAGTGGGCTGTCTCTTGGTGTATCGATGGAGTTGCGCATGTAAACACGTGTTTTGTTCTGAGCACTCATATTCCACACATGCGGGTGCACCTCGGTATGATCTCACCAAGATTCATGGATTTATCAACGGTTTCCATTGCGCGTGTACTTCCGTATGATCTCACCGCGATTCGTGGATCTATCAACGGTTTCCATCCGTTGTAGAGTTGAGCGTTGGTTCCATTAAACAATAGCATGCAGTTCCTTCTGCTTTGGAAGCAAACGAATGAAACAATCTGTCAATAGAGCACATTAACAAGACTTTAACAAGAGTTGAGCGTTTGTTTGTTGCTCCCTCCCAGAAACCGCCACCCTCCTTTAAAACACTTCAGAAATCTGAATAGAACCTCAGTCTCGACCCTCATCCTCTCTGGAAGGGGCGCCACGTCACGTCAGCCATGGCGCCCAAGGGATTACTCCTGCCCGTCACCCTCCTCCTCCTTCTCCTCGGAGCTGCCACCGCGAACCTCCGGCACGAGAACATCATCGACCGTTGCTGGCGCGGCGAGGGCAACTGGGCCACCGACCGGCAGCGGCTCGCCATGTGCTCCGTCGGCTTCGCGGGGAAGATGCGGCAGAACCGCGGCCACGGGGTGACCGCGTACACGGTGACCGACCCGAGCGACGACCCCGTGCGGCCGAGGCCCGGCACGCTGCGGTACGGCGCGACGGTGCTGCCGGGGAAGGTCTGGATCACCTTCCAGCCGGGCAGCATGCACATCCGGCTGGCGCAGCCGCTCTTCGTCAAGAGCTTCACGGCGATCGACGGCCGGGGCGCCGACGTGCACGTCGCCGGAGGCGCCGGCATCGTGCTCTACCAGGTGAGCAACGTGGTCATCCACGGCCTCCACGTGCACGACGTGCGCGCGCAGCCCCCGGGGCGGGTCGTCCGGCCGGGCGGCGCCGTGAAGAACCTGGACGCCGGCGACGGCGACGCCATCCGGCTGCTGTCGAGCTCCAAGGTGTGGATCGACCACAACACGCTGTCGCGGTGCGAGGACGGCCTCCTGGACGTGACGCTCGGGTCCACCGACGTGACCGTCTCCAACAACTGGTTCCACAACCACGACAAGGTGATGCTGCTGGGCCACGACGACCAGCACGTCGCCGACCGCCGGATGCGGGTCACCGTGGCGTTCAACCGCTTCGGCCCCAACGTGAACCAGCGCATGCCCAGGATCAGGCACGGCTACGCCCACGTCGTCAACAACTTCTACGACGGGTGGAAGGACTACGCCATTGGTGGCAGCATGGGACCCAGTGTCAAGAGCCAGGGTAACCTGTTCGTCGCCTCCACGCCGGACAGCGCCAAGGTTGGCACCTGATATACTTCATATTTTTTTGAAAAGACGATTTGAGAAGTGTGGCGTTTGCATTGCCAGAGCTCGCCTTCTGATCTTGATATGTTCTTAGCAGGTGACGAGAAGGATGCCGGTGGGAGATGCCGCGGGGAAGGACTGGCACTGGCACTCCACTGGGGACTCGTTTGAGAACGGCGCCGTCTTCGCGCAGACGGGCAGCAGGGTGCCGCCGAATTACAACAGGCATCAGGAGTTCCAGGCGGCGAGCTCCGGCGAGGTGAGATCGCTGACCAAGGACGCCGGTGCTCTGAGATGCTCCGCCGGGGCCGCGTGCTGAACGGGGAGAATAGAGACGTCCAATGCAGTGTGTTACACTTTGAATATATAAGGGCGTGTTTGGTAGCCTGCATGGAGGATGCATGAGGTCAAAAGTTCCCAATCGATGCAGCTTCTAGCTATAAAAAATGGTTCTGATCAAAAGTGCGGGGCATCCACCGCCTCCTTCGCTCGACCGTGTGGCTTATTGAACCGCGCACGTTTTTCATCTTATCTTGCAATAACTGAGTGTTGCAAAACGATGACGACGAACGACAAGTGTGCAAGCGATCGGAAATGTTGTTCCTTTTTTATAACATGAATCTTGTTTCAGAAATTAGATATGGCAAAGATGCTATTGTAATTTCTGTAACAAAGCCTTGTACAAAAAAATAGAAAATAAAAGATTATGCAATATGGATCTTATTGCAGAAAATTTAAAAGATTTTTTTATAACAAAAATCTTGTTACAGAAATACATGTAACAAGTATTGTTATAGAAAAAATGATACGGATAACTTCATCAATACGTAAACCCGAAACCAATGCATAGCATGTCCTTTTTACTCAACAATACTAGTATTAGATCTGTCTCGGGTCAATTTTATAAGGAAAACTTTAATGCTCCGTCGGCTGATTAGCCACCATTGGATCGTCCTTAAATCACGCTTTTGCATACACGTTTACGCATGTTCGTTATTTTTCTTGCATATCATGTGTGATGATAACTTAGAAAAACTTTTGTAACATTAGTTATGTTGGAAAAAATCTGCAATAAAACCTTTATTGCAAAAAAAAAACTGCAACATGAACCACGTTGTAAAAAAAATCTCGCAACATAACATTTGCTGCAAAAGAATCACACAACATAACTTGTGTTGCAAGAAAATCCACAACATAATTTTATTGTTAATGTTTCTGCAACAAGCTCTGTGTTGCGAAGTGAAGGAATACGTTCAGCCGCTAGATTATGCCACATCTAACGACTCGCGAAGCGGTGGATCTTTTTAAAAGATCCATCGACCGACGCGTAGCAACCCACTAGTAGGAAAAACATTATAGGTAGGACCGTAGGAGCCTAGTAGTAGCGCTAAGCGCTACTGATAATGGCCTTAGCAGTAGCGCTTGATATGCAAAAAGCGCTACTGCTAAACGCGGCCCAACGAGGCCACCGACGATAGCAGTAGTAGCAGCGCGTGCACGTAAAAAGCGTCATTGCTAATTTGAATAGCAGTAACGCTCGTCTTGAAGCCGCGCTACTTCTTTTGGGCCCCACTTAGCAGTAGCGATGCTTTACAAAAAGCGCTACTGCTACGCGTAGCTATGGGCAGCTTTCACCACCCCCCCCCCCACACACACACCCCCTCTCCCCCTTGCTCCGCCATTTGCCCTCTCCCCTCTTTTCTCCTCTCCTCTCTCTAAGTTGCTTCTCCACCATTGTTGCCCTTCTTCTCTCTTCTTTCTACCTCTATTCTCTCCCCATTAAGGCCCCCTCCACCCTAATTATCTTCCATAAATGGCCTCTTCTAACTCTACCTTCCACATTTATTTGGCTCTCCCTCCTTTCTTCTCCCTCCTTTCATACATATAGATCTAGCTAGCTAGGTCATCTCTCTCTACCTCTCCACTAGTTAGCTAGAGTCATGTCTCCTCACAACAACTAGATCTAGCTATTTATTTAGCCGTGCACAATCTCTCTTCGGATATAGGTGAGTAAAAATGTGTGCATTTCAATAATGGGAACATGTGTGTTTGCGATATGAAGGGATTTGTGTGAGTGACATGCCCCGTGAGTGTATTATGTTTTGCCGAAATGACGATTTATTTCCGTTTCGGCGAATTTCGAGCAAACTCGATATGTCCTATTTTTAGGCAAGGTCATGCAAAAAAATTATATGACTTTGATGCATGCATGCATTTTGTTTATAACCCTTTTGCTTGTTATATCGTGTAGTCATGAAGGTGAGTGGAAGGAAGGTGGAGCGATACTTGCAATCCGCGGTGATGGACATGTATGCAAATAAACGGACTGGGATTAGATGTCCGTGTATAAAATGCAAAGAAGGAGTAATTTTGGACCCTTTTGATGGTGGCCCTTTGAAGACCCACTTGTTGATCAATGGTTTCATGGATGGCTATACTCGATGGATAAGTGAAGATGATGATGAGGACGTCCACATGGCAGGGAATAACGACATGGGACTAAATGAAGAGACGACTGATCGACACGAAGACGATGGCGCCGGACACGACGGGGGTGAAGAGTCCGGACACGGCGACGGGAAAGAATCCGGACACGGCGGCGGGAAGAGTCCAGACATGGCGGCGGAGAAGATTCTGGACACGGCGAAGAAGCACAGTCCGGAATGCCAGAGAAGAGGCGACGGACACGCCGTAGACTTCAACGCTACTAAGTTTAGTCGTGCATGACCCTCATGTTCGAGACCTCCTTCGCAAGAGTACAACTAGAGACAGAGTTGCTTCTAGAGAGGAGGCCAAGCTGGCGCAACTTTAAGTAGACTCGAAGACTCCATTATATGACGGTTGTGATCTTGAGGTTACCCGCTTGAGTTTCACGCTCGAACTTCTAAAGACGAAGGCCAAAAAGAAATGGACAAACAAAAGCCTCGATGAGCATTTGAAGTATCTACATAATAATGTTCTACTAGTGCCGATGAGGCCAAGAAAATCATTTGCCCTCTTGATCTGCCGAACAGTAGATACCATGCATGCATCAACGATTGCATCATTTATCGGGGGGGGGGGGGGCATGCGGAAAAAACCAAGTGCCCAGAGTGCAATACTTCTCGATACACGAAGGCAGGAAAGAAAGCTCCTCGGAAAGTTGTATGGTACTTTTCGATCACTCCCCATCCGCAGCGGTATATCGTAGATCCTAAGGAAGCAAAGCTCATGCCCTGTCACGCGGAGAGGAAGAAGCCCGATGATGGAGATGATCCGAAGCTGAGACACCTCGCAGATGCTAGCCAGTGGAGATCATTCAACGCCGAATATCAATTTTTCGGAGAAGATGCAAGGAACATCCTGCTTGGTGTGTGTACCGATGGCATGAATCCGTTTGGAAACCAGAGCACCAACCACATCACATGGACTGTCTTTGAATGGATGTACAACCTCCCCCCATGGAAGTCCATGAAGACAAAGTACATACACATGAGCATTCTGATTCAAGGGCCAAAACAACCAGGAAATAATATTAACCTATATATGAAGCTTCTAAAAGAGGAGCTAGCCACGTTATGGAAATCACCGGTCAAGACATGGGACGCCAGCACAAGAGAATATTTCTATATGAGAGCTGCGCTGATGACGACGGTGCACGAAAATCTCGGTTACGGGTACACCTCAGGCCAGGTGTGCCACAGATACCATGTATGCACTAGGTGCATGGATGACACAACGTCTCAGCAGCTTACGTCAACGAAAGATGGCGGGTCTGGGAGAATCATGTACATGGGGCATCGTAGATGGCTCGAAAAGGATGACCCATGGAGAAAACGTCGAGATATATTCAATGGTTTGGATGAGCATCGAGGACCTCCACGTAAGAGGAGCGACGCCAAAATCAATGAGTTGTTGAATAACTGGCAACAACGCGCCGCGCCGGGAAAGATAGAAAAGGCGCCAGAGCCGCTGCTAAAGGTATGGAAAACGAGGTCTGTTTTCTGGGACTTGGAGTACTGACCCTATCACGACACGCCTCATTGCCTTGATCAAATGCATATCACGAAGAATTTCCTTGAGAGCTTGCTTGGCACATTGATGAACATGCCGGAGAAGACCAAGGATTGGCCAAAGGCAAGGAAAGACTTGGAGGATTTGGAGATCAGGGGGATCTCCACATGGCCCGTAAAAAGTCAACAGAGGAGACAGAGATGGAGACGATGGCGGGGCCAAGGGGGAGAAAAGTCAACAAGAAGGAGCAGAATTGTTGCCCCCTTCTTGATTCACCTTAAGTGTGAAGGAGATCGATCAATTCATCAAGTGCCTTACGGGAATCAAAGTCAGTTCCGGTTACTGTGGGAAGATAAGCAGATTTCTAGACACCAAGAAGAAAAGGTTCAGCGAGATGAAGTCTCATGACTGTCACGTGATGATGAGGCAGATACTCCCAGTTGCCATTAGAGGGATAATGGACAAGCACGTCCGTGAGACGCTTACTGGTCTCTGCAACTTCTTCGACGTTATCTCTCGAAAGTCCATTAGTGTGAAGCAGCTCCGAAGGCTACAGGAAGAGATCGTTGTCATATTATGTGAGCTTGAGATGTACTTCTCGCCCGCGTTCTTTGACGTCATGGTGTATCTATGTGTCCACATCGTGGACGACATCATCGACCTCGGGCCGACATTCCTTCACAACATAATGTCGTTCGTGAGGATGAATGGGGTCATCAAAGGATTCGTTCATAACATGTCTTGTCTCGAGGGGAACATCGTCCAGGAGTATCTGAACCAAGAGTGCATCTCTGATACGTCCATTTTGCATCATGCTTTTATGTTGATATTTATCGCTTTATGGTCTGTTATTACACTTCACGGTACAATACTTATGCCTTTTCTCTCTTATTTTGCAAGGTTTACATGAAGAGGGAGAATGCCGGCAGCTGGAATTCTGGCCTGAAAAAGGAGCAAGTTTGAGATACCTATTCCGCGCAACTCCAAAAGCCATGAAAATCAACGAGGAATTATTTTGGAATTTATAAAAAATACTAGGCGGAAGAAGTACCAAAGGGGAGCCACCAGGAGGCCACAAGCCTGCTAGGCGCGGCCTACCCCCCTGGTCGCGCCTAGGGGGCTTGTGGGCTCCCTGTTGGCCCTCTGGCTCCCATCTTTTGCTATAAGGAGGGTTTCGTTCCAGAAAAAAATAAGAGGAGGCTTTCGGGAGGAATCGCCACCGCCACAAGGCGGAACTTGAGCAGAACCAATCTAGAGCTCCGGCAGGGCCGTCCTGCCGGGGAAACTTCCCTCCCGGAGGGGGAAATCGTCGCCATCGTCATCACCAACACTCCTCTCATCGGAGGGGACTCATCTCCATCAATATCTTCATCAGCACCATCTCATCTCCAAACCCTAGTTCATCTCTTGTAACCAATCTCCGTCTCTCGACTCCGATTGGTACTTGTAAGGTTGCTAGTAGTGTTAATTACTCTTTGTAGTTGATGCTAGTTGGATTACTCGTTGGAAGATTATATGTTTAGATCCTTGATGCTATTCAATACCTCTCTGGTCATGAACATAATTATGCTTTGTGAGTAGTCACTTTTGTTCCTGAGGACATGGGATAAGTCTTGCTATAAGTAGTCATGTGAATTTGGTATTCGTTCGATATTTTGATGCGTTGTATGTTGTTTTTCCTCTAGTGGTGTTATGTGAACGTCGACTACATAACACTTCACCATTATTTGGGCCCAGAGGAAGGCATTGGGAAGTAATAAGTAGATGATGGGTTGCTAGAGTGATAGAAGCTTAAACCCTAGTTTATGTGTTGCTTCGTAAGGGGCTGATTTGGATCCACTAGTTTAATGCTATGGTTAGACTTTGTCTTAATTCTTCCTTCGTAGTTGCGGACGCTTGCGAGAGGGGTTAATCATAAGTGGGATGTTTGTACAAGTAAGGGCAGCACCCAAGCACCAGTCCACCCACATATCAAACTATCAAAATAGCAAACGCGAATCATATGAACATGATGAAAACTAGCTTGACAGAAATTCCCATGTGTCCTCGGGAGCACTTCACCTCCTATAAGAGTTTGTCCAGGCTTGTCCCTTGCTAAAAAAGGGATTGGGCCATCTTGCTGCACCTTTGTTACTATTGTTACTTGCTACTTGCTACGAATCATCTTATCACACAACTATTTGTTACCGATAATTTCAGTGCTTGTAGAGAATGCCTTGCTGAAAACCACTTGTCACATCCTTCTGCTCCTCGTTGTGTTTGACACTCTTACTTATCGAAAGGACTATGATAGATCCCCTACACTTGTGGGTCATCAAGACTCTTTTCTGGCGCCGTTGCCGGGGAGTGAAGCGCCTTTGGTAAGTGGAATTTGGTAAGGAAACATTTATATAGTGTGCTGAAATTTATTGTCACTTGTCACTATGGAAACTAATCCTTTGAGGAGCTTGTTCGGGGTATCTTCACCTCGAACGGAAGCACAAGGAGTTGCTCCTCAACCTGTTGCACCTACTGAAAATACATGTTATGAAATTCCTTCGGGTATGCTAGAAAAATTGTTGGCTAATCCTTTTACAGGAGATGGAACATCACATCCCGACTTGCATCTAATCTATGTAGATGAAGTTTGTGGTTTATTTAAGCTTTCAGGTTTTCCCGAGGATGAGGTCAAGAAGAAGGTATTTCCCTTATCTATGGGGGATAAAGCATTGACATGGTATAGGCTATGTGATGATACTGGATCATGGAACTACAACCGATTGAAATTGGAATTTCATCAAAAGTTTTATCCTATGCATTTGGTACATCGTGATCGGAATTATATCTATAATTTTTGGCCTCGTGATAGATAAAGTATCGCTCAAGCTTGGGGGAGGCTTAAATCAATGTTATATTCATGCCCCAACCATGAGCTCTCGAGAGAAATTATCATTCAGAACTTTTATGCTCGGCTTACTCATGATAATCGCACCATGCTTGACACTTCTTGTACCGGTTCTTTTATGAAGAGAGATATTGACTTCAAATGGAATTTATTGGAAAGAATTAAATGCAACTCTGAAGATTGGGAGTTTGATGAAGGTAAGGAGTCAGATATGAATCTCAAGTTTGATTGCGTTAAATCCTTTGTTGAAACAAATACTTTTTGTGATTTTAGCGCTAAACATGGACTTGACTCTGAGATAGTAGCTTCATTGTGTGAATCATTTGCTGCTCATATTGATCTCCCTAAAGAGAAGTGGTTTAAATATCATCCTCCCTTATAAGTCAGTGTAGTTAAACCCAATGCAGTTGAAGAGAAAGTCATCGCTTATAATGATCCTATTGTTCCTAGTGCTTACATTGAGAAACCACCTTTCCCTGTTAGAATAAAGGATCATTCTAAAGCTGCAACTGTGATACGTAGGGGCTACATTAGAACACCTACATTACTGTGATTGGGTAAGTCCGGTGCATTGCATCCCTAAGAAGGGAGGTATTACCGTTGTCCCTAATGATAAGGATGAATTGATCCCACAAAGGATTATTACTGGCTATAGGATGGTGATTGATTTTAGGAAATTGAATAAAGCTACTAGGAAAGATCATTACCCTTTTCCTTTTATCGACCAAACGCTAGAAAGACTGTCTAAACACACACACTTCTGCTTTCTAGATGGTTATTCTGGTTTCTCCCAAATACCTGTTGCACAATCTGATCAGGAGAAAACCACTTTTACTTGCTTACAGACGTATGCCTTTTGGCTTATGTAATGCACCTCTACCTTTCAAAGATGTATGATGGCTATATTCTCTGACTTTTGTGAAAAGATTGTTGAGGTTTTCATGGATGACTTCTCCGTTTACGGGTCTTCTTTTGATGATTGCCTCAGCAACCTTGATCGAGTTTTGCACAGATGTAAAGATGCCAACCTTGTCTTGAATTGGGAGAAGTGCCACTTTATGGTTAATGAAGGCATCGTCTTAGGACATAAAATTTCTAAAAGAGGTATTGAAGTCGATAAGGCTAAGGTTGATGCGATCGAGAAAATGCCATGCCCTACAGATATCAAAGGTATAAGAAGTTTCCTTGGTCATGCTGGTTTCTATAGAAGGTTCATTAAGGACTTTTCTAAGATTTCTAGGCCTCTTACAAATCTCTTGCAAAAGGATATTGCTTTTGTTTTTGACGATGATTGTGAGGAAGCCTTCGAAATACTTAAAAAGGCCTTGATAACTGCGCCTATTGTTCAACCACCTGATTGGAACTTACCTTTTGAAATCATGTGTGATGCTAGGATTATGCTGTTGGTGTTGTTCTAGGACAAAGAGTTGATAAGAAGTTGAATGTTATTCATTATGCTAGTAGAACTCTAGACAGTGCCCAAAGAAACTATGCTACTACCGAAAAGGAATTTTTAGCAGTCGTGTTTGCATGTGAAAAGTTCAGATCTTACATAGTTCATTCCAAAGTCACTATTCACACTGATCATGCTTCTATTAAGTATCTCATGGAAAAGAAAGATGCGAAACCTAGACTTATCATATGGGTTCTCTTGCTACAAGAATTTTATTTGCATGTTGTTGATAGGAAGGGTGTTTAGAACCCCGTAGCAGATAACTTGTCTAGGTTGGAGAATGTTCTTGATGACCCACAACCTATTGATGATAGCTTTCCTGATGAGCAATTGAATGTCATCAATGCTTCACGTAGTACACCGTGGTATGCTGATTATGCAAATTATATCGTTGCCAAATATATACCACCTAGTTTCACATACCAACAAAAGAAGAAATTCTTCTTTGATTTGAGACATTACTTTTGGGATGATCCTGACCTTTATAAAGAAGGAGTGGATGGTGTTATTAGACGTTGTGTACCTGAGCATGAACAGGGACAGATCCTACAGAAGTGTCACTCCGAGGCTTACGGAGGACACCATGCTGGAGATAGAATTGCACACAAGGTATTGCAATCAGGTTTCTATTGGCCTACTCTCTTCAAGGATGCCCGTAAGTTTGTCTTGTCTTGTGATGAATGTCAAAGAATAGGTAATGTCAGTAAACGCCAAGAAATGCCTATGAATTAATCACTTGTCATTGAACCATTTGATGTTTGGGGTTTTGATTATATGGGACCTTTTCCAAAATCCAACGGGTACACTCATATCCTAGTTGTTGTTGATTACGTTACTAAGTGGGTAGAAGCTATCCCAACTAGTAGTGCTGATCACAACACCTCTATCAGGATGCTTAAAGAAGTTATTTTCCCTATATTTGGAGTCCCTAGATATCTATTGACTGATGGTGGTTCACATTTTATTCATGGTGATTTCCGTAAAACGCTTGCTAAGTATGATGTCAACCATAGAGTTGCATATCCCTATCATCATAAGTCGAGTGGTCAAGTAGAGCTAAGTAATAGAGAGATTAAACTAATTCTGCAGAAGACTGTTAATAGGTCTAGAAAGAATTGGTCTAAGAAGCTTGATGATTTACTGTGGGATTATAGAACTGCTTATAAGAATCCCATGGGCATGTCTCCGTACAAAATGGTTTACGGTAAAGCATGTCATTTACCTCTTGAGCTAGAGCATAAGGCTTATTGGGCAATCAAAGAGCTCAACTTTGACTTCAAACTTGCTGGTGAGAAGAGGTTATTTGATATTAGCTCAATTGATGAATGGAGAACTCAAGCATATGAAAATGCCAAGTTGTTCAAAGAAAAAGTTAAGAGGTGGCATGATAAAAGGATACAAAAACGTGAGTTCAATGTAGGTGATTATGTCTTGCTATATAATTCTCGTTTAAGATTTTTTGCAGGCAAGCTTCTCTCCAAGTGGGAAGGTCCTTACATTGTTGAGGAAGTATATCGTTCCGGTGCCATCAAGATCAACAACACGCAAGGTAATTTTCCGAGAGTGGTAAATGGGCAAAGAATCAAGCATTATATCTCAGGTACTCCCATAAATGTTGAAAGCAATGTTATTAATACCATAACTCCGGAGGAGTACATAAGGGATATTTATCAGCCTGTTTCAGACTCCGAAAATGAAGAGGTATGTGATTCGGTAAGTAAACCGACTCCAAAACTTTTCCAGTAGGAATTTTTCTCCATTTTGGATTTTTTAGAAAAATAGAAAAAATTAAAGTAGTCCGAAAAGCGCACGAGGAGGCGACAAGCCTGCTAGGCGCGACCTACCCCCCTGGCCGCGCCTAGGGGGCTTGTGGGCACATCGTGTGCCTCCCGGACTCCGTTTTCTTGCGGAGTACTCCTTCTGGTCGGGAAAAATTCATTATATATTCTCCCGAAAGGTCTGACCCTCGTATCACGCAATTATCCTCTGTTTTCGTTTCGGGCGTGTTTCTGCCGCAGTTTAGGGCAATATATCTTCTCAAGATTCAGAGGAGGAGAGCTATGTGGCCGATTACCTTGCTAACCCCAAGGTCTATGGGGACTTGGATCATTATGGTTGGACCACTGATGAGGAAGAAGATTATGATCCCAAGGGGAAGGAAGGAACAAGTTACGATGAAGAGGAGGCTCCTCTACCCCAACCTGGAGACACACATGTGGAGTTCAAGAAGTCGAGCCTCCCTGACTCAAGGAAGAAGCCTAAGATTTTGTTTATCCCTTCTCGTCTTTTTCAGGAGAGTAAGCAAGAATTATGCCAAAGGGTGTTGAGGCTTGAAGAGAAAATTAACGATCTGAAGGAGCAGAATTTTATGCTCAAGAGGAAATTAAACAAATTCAAGACCTCTGCAACAACTCCACCACCATCACCTTCGAAGCAAGACAACTAAGCATGGGCATAGGCAATCCCCTTGGCTTGTGCCAAGCTTGGGGGAGTTGCCCCGGTATCGTATCACTATCGCATCTTTTACCTTTACCTTTTCTTAGTTTGATCCTTTTTGGTTTTATCTTTCTCTAGTAGAATGAAGTTCTTAGTGTTCTAGGTTAGAGTTTTGCTTTGTGTCACCCCCAATGAATTCGAGTTCGTGAGTCAGATAATAAAGAGTGTTTTAGTTAAGGGCCTTGCTTCATGCCTTGATCTAAAGAAAAGAATGGTAAAAGAACAAAATCATGAAAGATCATGTAATGATCTTATGGGAAGTGATGGCTTCACATATAAAAAAAATGTTGATTGAAACTTGTCGTAGGTGGACAAACGTAGACCTTGGTCATTGTTGCAATTAATAAGAAGTAATAAAGAAGGAGAGGTTTACATATAAATATATCATCTTTGACACCATCTATGATTGTGAACACTCATTAAACTATTACATGCTTAGAAGTAGACGTTGGACAAGGAAGACAACATAATGAATTATGTTTGCTTGGTTCCGAACAATGTTATATGACTATAGATCCCTTAGCATGTGACGATTGCTTCCACCTCATATCAGCCAAAACTTCCGCCCTAAGTAGAGATACTACTTGTGCATCCATAAACCTTCAACACAGTTTTGCCATGAGAGTCCACCATACCTACCTATGGATTGAAGAAGATCCCTCAAGTAAGTTGTCATCGGTGCAAGCAATAAAAAATTGCTCCCTAAATATGTATGATCTATTAGTGTGTGGAAAATAAGCTTTGTACGAACCTGTGATGAGGAAGACATAAAAGCGACGGACTGCATAATAAAGTTCTTTATTACCGGAGGCAATCTAAAGTGACGTTCCTTCACACTAAGAGGTCACACATCCAAACCTCAAAAGCGCATGACAACCTCTGCTTCCCTCTGCGAAGGGCCTATCTTGTACCTTTACTTTTTGTCCTTAAAAGTGTCATGGTGGTCGACACCAATTCCTTATTTCGCCTTTATCTTGGCTAACGTCATATGCTAGGGAAATATCTATATTCATATGTCAACTTGGAAGTAAGTATTCATGAATTATTATTGTTGACATTACCCTTGAGGTAAGTAGTTAGGAGGCGAAACTATAAGCCCTATCTTTCTCTGTGTTCAACTGAAACTTTGATCTCATGAGTACCACGTGAGTTTTAGAAATTGTAGGAGACGAAAGGATGATTGAGTATTTGGATTTGCTTTGCAAGCTCTTATTTGACTCTTTCCGATGTTATGATAAATTGCAATTTCTTCAATGACTAAAGGCTATTGGTTGTTAATTCTCAATAAGTTTCTTGATCTATACTTTACTTTGTGAAGAAATTGTCACTTTAGCATAAGAGATTATATGGTGTTATTGTTGTTCTGATTATGATCATGATGCCTGCATGTCCGTATTTTGTTTTGTCGACACCTCTATCTCTAAACATGTGGTCATGTTTATTGATCTTGGTTTCCGCTTGAGGACAAGCGAAGTCTAAGCTTGGGGGAGTTGATACGTCCATTTTGCATCATGCTTTTATGTTGATATTTATCGCTTTATGGGATGTTATTACACTTCACGGTACAATACTTATGCCTTTTCTCTCTTATTTTGCAAGGTTTACATGAAGAGGGAGAATGCCGGCAGCTGGAATTCTGGCTTGAAAAAGGAGCAAGTTTGACATACCTATTATGCGCAACTCCAAAAGCCGTGAAAATCAACAAGGAATTATTTTGGAATTTATAAAAAATACTGGGCGGAAGAAGTACCAGAGGGGAGCCACCAGGAGGCCACAAGTCTGCTAGGCGCGGCCTACCCCCCTAGTCGCGCCTAGGGGGCTTGTGGGCTCCCTGTTGGCCCTCTGGCTCCCATATTTTTCTATAAGGAGGGTTTCGTTCCAGAAAAATTAAGAGGAGGCTTTCGGGAGGAATCGCCGCCGCCACGAGGCGGAACTTGAGCAAAACCAATCTAGAGCTCCGGCATGGCCGTCCTGCCGAGGAAACTTCCCTCCCGAAGGGGGAAATCGTCGCCATCGTCATGACCAACACTCCTCTCATCGGAGGGGACTCATCTCCATCAACATCTTCATCAGCACCATCTCATCTCCAAACCCTAGTTCATCTCTTGTAACGAATCTCCGTCTCTCGACTCCGATTGGTACTTGTAAGGTTGCTAGTAGTGTTAATTACTCTTTGTAGTTGATGCTAGTTGGATTACTCGGTGGAAGATTATATGTTCAGATCCATGATGCTATTCAATACCTCTCTGGTCATGAACATAATTATGCTTTGTGAGTAGTCACTTTTGTTCCTGAGGACATGTGATAAGTCTTGCTATAAGTAGTCCTGTGAATTTGGTATTCGTTCGATATTTTGATGCTTTGTATGTTGTTTTTCCTCTAGTGGTGTTATGTGAACGTCGACTACATAACACTTCACCATTATTTGGGCCTAGAGGAAAGCATTGGGAAGTAATAAGTAGATGATGGGTTGCTAGAGTGACAGAAGCTTAAACCCTAGTTTATGCGTTGCTTCGTAAGGGGCTGATTTGGATCCACTAGTTTAATGCTATGGTTAGACTTTGTCTTAATTCTTCTTTCATAGTTGCGGACGCTTGCGAGAGGAGTTAATCATAAGTGGTATGTTTGTCCAAGTAAGGGCAACACCCAAGCACCGGTCCACCCAGATATCAAACTATCAAAGTAGCAAACACGAATCATATGAACATGATGAAAACTAGCTTGACAGAAATTCCCATGTGTCCTCGGGAGTGCTTCACCTCCTATAAGAGTTTGTCTAGGCTTGTCCCTTGCTACAAATGGGATTGGTCCATCTTGATGCACCTTTGTTACTATTGTTACTTGCTACTTGCTACGAATAATCTTATCACACAACTATCCGTTATCGATAATTTCAGTGCTTGCAGAGAATACCTTGCTGAAAACCACTTGTCAGATCCTTCTGCTCCTCGTTGGGTTCGACACTCTTACTTATCAAAAGGACTACGATAGATCCCCTACACTTGTGGGTCATCAATCTCCTTTTGCGAGAATTATATAGGCAAAGAAGACACTGTTGTTGGTTTGCTCGTCAACAAGCACCATGGGAGGTTCGGAGGAAAAGATCACAACAACGGCCAGAGGGAATTGCATGTGGACTACTCGGATCGACGAGACGAGTTTGACAGGGCTAACTTAGTAATGCTACAACACCTAGATGTGGTATATGATTATGTGACACTGCACAAACAAATCATCGCAAAGAAGTACCGTGATCAGGGGATGCGCAAGACGGACGACGAAGTTACTGTAGAGCACAACGCCACTTTTATGTGTTGGTTCAAAGAGCAGGTTCGTGCTAATCCCCCGGAAGAGGGCAATGCGGACGAGTTTTGTTGGGGAACGTCGCATGGGAAACAAAAAATTTCCTACGCGCACGAAGACCTGTCATGGTGATGTCCATCTACGAGAGGGGATGTGTGATCTACGTACCCTTGTAGACCGTACAGCAGAAGCGTTACTGAACGCGGTTGATGTAGTGGAACGTCCTCACGTCCCTCGATACGCCCCGCGAACCGTCCCGCGATCAGTCCCACGATCTAGTGCCGAACGGACGGCACCTCCGCGTTCAGCACACGTACAACTCGATGATGATCTCGGCCTTCTTGATCCAGCAAGAGAGACGGAGAGGTAGAAGAGTTCTCCGGCAGCGTGACGGTGCTCCGGAGGTTGGTGATGATCTCGTCTCAGCAGGGCTCCGCCCGAGCTCCGCAAAAACGCGATCTAGAGGTAAAACCGTGGAGATATGTGGTCGGGCTGCCGTGGCAAAGTTGTGTCAAATCAGCCCTAAAACCTCTGTATATATAGGGGGAAGAGGGGGAGCCTTGCCTTGGGGTCCAAGGACCCCTAAGGGTTTCGGCCGAGCCAAGGGGGGCAGCCCTCCCCTTCCAAACCGAGTCCAACTAGGTTTGGAAGGAGGAGTCCTTCCCCCTTTTTCCACCTCCTCCTTTTTTTTTTCTTTTCTCTATG
This sequence comes from Hordeum vulgare subsp. vulgare, assembly GCF_904849725.1. Classification (NCBI taxonomy): domain Eukaryota; kingdom Viridiplantae; phylum Streptophyta; class Magnoliopsida; order Poales; family Poaceae; genus Hordeum; species Hordeum vulgare. The sequence goes on along the minus strand of NC_058520.1, from coordinate 507,663,487 downwards.
ATTTTTCTTCCTATGGCGCATAAGGCTCTTTTGGGCAGTCCCACCAGCCCACTAAGAGCTGGTGCGCCACCCCCAATGCCTATGGGCTTCCCCGGGGTGGGTTGCCCCCCCGGTGAACTCCCGGAACCCATTCGTCATTCCCGGTACATTCCTCGTAACTCCGAAAACCTTCCGGTAATCAAATGAGGTCATCCTATATATCAATCTTCGTTTCCGGACCATTCCGGAAACCCTCGTGACGTCCGTGATCTCATCCGGGACTCCGAACAACATTCGGTAACCAACCATATAACTCAAATACGCATAAAACAACGTCGGACCTTAAGTGTGCAGACCCTGCGGGTTCGAGAACTATGTAGACATGACCCGAGAGACTCCTCGGTCAATATCCAATAGCGGGACCTGGATGCCCATATTGGATCCTACATATTCTACGAAGATCTTATCGTTTAAACCTCGGTGTCAAGGATTCATATAATCCCGTATGTCATTCCCTTTGTCCTTTGGTATGTTACTTGCCCGAGATTCGATCGTCAGTATCCGCATACCTATTTCAATCTCGTTTACCGGCAAGTATCTTTACTCATTCCGTAATACAAGATCCCGCAACTTACACTAAGTCACATTGCTTGCAAGGCTTGTGTGTGATGTTGTATTACCGAGTGGGCCCCGAGATACCTCTCCGTCACACGGAGTGACAAATCCCAGTCTCGATCCATACTAACTCAACGAACACCTTCGGAGATACCTGTAGAGCATCTTTATAGTCACCCAGTTACGTTGCGACGTTTGATACACACAAAGTATTCCTCTGGTGTTAGTGAGTTATATGATCTCATGGTCATAGGAACAAATACTTGACACGCAGAAAAAGTAGCAATAAAATGACACGATCAACATGCTACGTCTATTAGTTTGGGTCTAGTCCATCACGTGATTCTCCTAATGACGTGATCCAGTTATCAAGCAACAACACCTTGTTCATAATCAGAAGACACTGACTATCTTTGATCAACTGGCTAGCCAACTAGAGGCTTGCTAGGGACAGTGTTTTGTCTATGTATCCACACATGTATATAAGTCTTCATTCAATACAATTATAGCATGGATAATAAACGATTATCTTGATACAGGAATTATAATAATAACTATATTTATTATTGCCTCTAGGGCATAATTCCAACAAGTTTCTCATACACGTCTTAGCACATGGCCCCGCACCCAAACTCGTGTCCTATGAGGCATACAATATCTGTTGGAAATATGCCCTAGAGGCAATAATAAATTGGTTATTATTATATTTCCTTATTCATGATAATCATTTATTATCCATGCTAGAATTGTATTGATTGGAAACTCAAATACATGTATGGATACATAGACAACACACTGTCCCTAGTGAGTCTTTAGTTGACTAGCTCGTTGATCAAAGATGGTCAAAGTTTCCTGGCCATAGACAAGTATTGTCACTTGATAATGGGATCACATCATGAGGAGAATGATGTGATGGACAAGACCCAAACTATAAACGTAGCATATGATCGTGTCAGTTTATTGCTATTGTTTTCTGCATGTCAATGTATTTGTTCCTATGACCATGAGATCATGTAACTCCCGGACACTGGAGGAATACCTTGTGTGTATCATACGTCGCAACGTTACTGGGTGACTATAAAGGTGCTCTACAGGTATCTCCAAAGGTGTGTATTGGGTTGGCATGGATCAAGACTGTGATTTGTCACTCCGTGTGACGAAGAGGTATCTCGGGGCCCACTCGGTAATACAACATCACAACAAGCCTTGCAAGAAATGTGACTAAGGAGTTAGTTACGAGATCTTGTATTACGGAATGAGTAAAGAGACTTGCTGGTAACAAGATTGAACTGGGTATGGAGATACCGACGATCCAATCTCGGGCAAGTAATATACCGAAGGACAAAGGGAACAGCATACGAGATTAATTGAATCCTTGACTTAGAGGTTCAACCGATAGAGATCTTCATAGAATATGTGGGAGCCAATATGGACATCCAGGTCCCGCTATTGGTTATTGATCAGAGAGTCTCTCATTTCATGTCTGCATAGTTCTCGAACCCGTAGGTCTCCACAATTAAGGTTCGGTGACGTTTCAGTATAGTTGAGTTATGTATGTTGGTCACCGAAGGTTGTTCGGAGTCCCAGATGAGATCCCGGACGTCACGAGGAGCTCCGGAATGGTCCGGAGTTAAAGATTGATATATAGGAAGTCCTGTTTTGGTCACCGGAAAAGTTTCGGGCTCATCGGTAGTGTACCGGGAGTGTCGGGAGGGTACCGGGGGCCATCGGGAGGGGTGTCTCGACCCAAGAGGCCTCATGGGCTGTGGGAGGAGTCAAACCATCCCCTAGTGGGCTGGCCAAACCAACCACTAAGTCCCATGCGGCTAGGGGTGGGAAAAACCCAAAGGAAAGGAAGGGAAGGAGTCCAAGTAGGAAAGGAATCCTACTTGGAGTAGGATTGGAGGTGGACTCTTCCACCTCCACCTATTTCGGCCGAACCCCTAGAGGGTTTTGTGGCTTCCTCCTCCCCTCCCTCCCTCTTATATATACTAGATAATTTAGAGGGAAAAGCTAACCCTAATTTCCACGTGCTCCCTCTACTTCTCTCTAGATATGTTGTTCCTCTAGATCGGTTTTCAGCAGTGCTTAGGCGAAGCCCTGATGGATTAGTTCACCACCACCAACACCATGCCGACGTGCTAGAGAAATCATCTACCTCTCCGCCCCTCTTGCTGGATAAAGAAGGCGGGGATCGTCGTCGAGCTGTACGTGTGCTAAACGCGGAGGTGTCGTCCGTTCGGCACTAGATCGGGATGGATCGTGATGGGATCGCGGGACAGACCGTGATGAGATCACGGGACAGGCTGCGATTTGGATCGTGAAGATGTTCCACTACATCAACCGCGTTATATACGCTTCCTCTTAGCGATCTACAAGGGTATGTAGATTCACTCTCCCTTCTCGTAGATGATCATCACCATGGATAGGTATTGCGTGTGCGTAGGAATTTTTTTTGTTTCCCATGCTACGTTCCCCAATAGTGGTATCAGAGCTAGGTTCATGCGTAGATGATATCTAGATTAGAACACAAAAGAGTTTGTGGGTGTTGATGTTTAATTTGCTGCCCTCCTTAGTCTTTTCTTGATTCGGTGGCATTGTTGGATTGAAGCGGCCCAGACCAACTTTACTCATACGCTTACGAGAGACCGGTTTCATCGACTGACATGCAACTTGTTGCATAAAGATGATTGAGGGGTGCCTGTTTCCTCAACTTTAGTTGAATCGGATTTGACCGAGGCGGTCCTTGGAGAAGGTTAAATAGCAACTTGCATATCACCATTGTGGCTTTGCGTAAGTAAGATGCGATCATACTAGATACCCATAGCAGCCACGCAAAACATGCAACAACAAATTAGAGGACGTCTAACTTGTTTTTGCAGGGCATGCATGTGATGTGATATGGCCAAAGACATGATATGATATATTGAATGTATGAGATGATCATGTTGTAATAGTTAAATATCGACTTGCACGTCAATGCTACGACAACCGGCAGGAGCCATAGGGTTGTCTTTAAACTAACGTTTGTGCTTGCAGATGCTTTTACTATATCGCTAGGTTGTAGCTTTAGTAGTAATAGCATAGATAGCACGACAACCTCGATGGCGGCACGATGATGGAGATCATGAGATCATGGTGCAGCGCCGGTGACGATGGAGATCATGCCGGTGCTTTAGTGATGGAGATCAAGAAGCACAAGTTCATGGCCATACCGTGTCACTTATGATTTGCATGTGATGTTAATCCTTTTATGCACCTTGTTTTTCTTAGGATGGCGGTAGCATTATAAGGTGATCCCTCACTAAAATTTCAAGATAAAATTGTGTTCTCCCCGACTGTGCACCGTTGCGACAGTTTGTCGTTTCGAGACACCACGTGATGATCGGGTGTGATAGACTCAACGTTCACATACAACGGGTGCAAAACAGTTGCACACGCGGAACACTTGGGTTAAACTTGACGAGCCTAGCATGTATAGACATGGCCTCGGAATACAAGAGACCGAAAGGTCGAGCATGAATCATATAGAAACTTGCCACGTGCTCCCTCTACTTCTCTCTAGATCCATTCTTCCTCTAGATCGGTTTTTAGCAGTGCTTAGGCGAAGCCCTGCTTGATTAGTTCGCCACCACCACCACCACCACACCGCCGTGCTGGAGAACTCATCTACCGCTCTGCCCCTCTTGCTGGATCAAGAAGGCGGGGATCGTCATCGAGTTGTATGTGTGCTGAACGCGGAGGTGCCGTCCGTTCGACACTACATCGGGATGGATCGTGATGGGATCGCAGGACGGACCATGATGAGATCACGGGACGGGCTGCGATTTGGATCGCAAAGATGCTTCACTACATCAACCGCGTTATATACGCTTCTGCTTAGCGATCTACAAGGGTATGTAGATTCACTCTCCCTTCTGGTAGATGATCATCACCATGGATAGGTATTGCGTGTGCGTAGGATTTTTTTCCCATGCTATGTTCCCCAACAATATCAACGGGTACACATTCTACACGGAGGCCAAAGACATGGGCAGTGATTACCAGAACTCAGGGGTGACGATTGAATGTGTGACCGACTCCAACGGCGCAACTGAAAGATTCTATGGAAGGGTCCAAGAGACCTGGGAGCTTAGCTATGCTGGAAGGCACGATGCGATGATGTTCCATGTCAGGTGGGCTAAGGCCGTCGTAAAATAAAAAAGAAGTATTTCACTACCATGTCTATACCCGACGCAAAGAGCGCTACCGTGAACGTTAATGTCATCGCCAAAACTGAGCCATGGATACACACTAAGCACGTGACACAATGCTTCTTCATAACCGATCCGACCAATTCGATTCGTGTTGTCGTGAGGAGAGGCAAAAGGAACATCGTCGGAATGGATGGAGTCGCCAACGAGGAAGACTACGACCAATACGGCAACCCGATGAGGGAAGATGACGATGACGACGAAGCATACATTAAAAGAAGAATCAAGACTACATTACCTAAGAAAGATCGCACTCCATGGTGCCAAAGAATAAGAATCAACACAACGAACAAGAAAGGAAAGAATCTCAATGTGAAGCGTCTTTGACGCAGCTGAGAAACAATCATATATATATATATATGTGTGTGTGTGTGTGTGTGTGTACGAAACAACACATGATTCCGGTAATATTCGCGCAGTATGGGAGGGAGACGTACGTTCTCGTCGTCGACTCCGTGCGAGAGGCCGTCGGGATAAAAACTAAAAACAAAAAACAAAACAAAAGGGAGAAAGCAATACAAAAGAAAAGTAAACAGAAAAGGAAAGGAAAATAATAAAAATTAAAGTAAAATAATAAAAATAAAAAATAATAAAGAAAACTAAAAAAAGAAAAAATAATAAAGAAAATAATGTTAGCAGTAGCGCTGGATTGGCAAAAGCGCTACTGCTAACTTAGCAGTAGCGGTCGTACCAAACCAGCGCTACTCCTATTTGTCCTAGGGCATTTAGGGGTAGCAGTGGATTAGAACCAATCCAGCGCTACTGCTACTTTTACTTAACCAGCTCTCCATCCCCCTCTCCCTGTAGTGCCGCCTTCGTCTCTCCCCCGCGCGATGTGTCGCTCCGCCTCCTCCTGTGCCGCCGCCGCCCGTCGAAGCCCTCCCCGCCTGTCCCTGCGCGCGCCCTCAACCCGTGCGTGCGCCACCTGTCGATCCCCTCCGCTCCCGCTTCGGTAAGCCCCCCGCCCCCTCCTCCCCATGACTCTATCCCTCGCGTCGGACGCCCCTGTCAGGCTCCTAGGCTGCCAGGCTCCTGCATTGCCACCACCGTCAGTGGATCTCACCACCACCTCGGCGCTCCTCCTTCACACGTCCGCCGAGCCTCCTGCCCCACGACCGGTGTTCCTCCTCCCCAATATCCACCGCCCTCTGCCCCAACCACCTCCCCACCACCAGGTGGCGTGCCTTCGTGGCTGCCAGCCGCTCCGGCGCTGGCGTAGGCATCCTGCGCTAGGGGGCACAGTAGGAGCCATGGCGGCGTGATCTGCAAGTGATCTGTTCTTTGCCTGGAGTCCACACATTTAAATATAGCACTCAGTGATCACCAATCTAGCACGCGACCAGATCGTGTGGGAATGATCATTAGTAGGGTCTCATCCTTCATCTGGAATGGACCCCTTGCGGTAACATATGGTCACCGTTCCTAGATCAAACATCAATGTAAATTCATGAAAAGGAAACCATGAATAGAGATATCAACTTTGCAAGGGTCAAGGTGACACCAAATAGAAACATTACTAATTATCGTTGTTCTTCATTTGAGAAAGGAAAATAAGAAATTGGAAGAACATGTGATTGCCAAATAGCCACCAGTAACTGCTCCTGTGATGTTCAACATTTTTTTAACTGAACTTAGTATCACCATCAAGAGCATAATGTTACAACTGCTTTATGATTGCAGTTTTGGATGATAAATTGTGTAATTATGTGTGAGATCGTAGAAGTATCATTCAATCTGGTCCCGATAGGAGTACGTAAATTGGATGTGTTTGATCCTCCACAATAATGGTTGTTGGGAACAACAGTACATCACGGTACATACTTCATGTGTGTGAGCTGGTTGTTGGGATCAACACAGTACACTATTTTGAGTTTTCCTTTTCTTATAGTAGTAGAGAACTAAAAATTGTTAAGAGCCTTTCAGAATGCAGTGATAGGAAATTTTGAGTTTGACATGTTGCTTTCTTTGGTTATGAACATCCACCCGATCATGTACATGCTATCTATCTACACTCCATGCAAAGAACAACTTATCTTGTGATATAAATTTCAAACAAAAAAGTCAACGAAGTTCACACATTTTTATTGGTGAAGTTCGGTGTAAAATGAGAAAGTACTGCATGCAGTTTTGTGTATGTAAATCTTGTTACTTTCCTTTTACAGTATTACAACATCTTCAAATTGAACTATACTCATAAAGTGCATGTTCCTCAAGCCACATATCTGAGCTAGAGATAACCATAACCGCTACCATGCCGAATGTTTCAGCCTCACAAAGGAATGGTTGTGGGCTGTCATCTTAAACCTTGTGGCCTGCTACGTTGTGCTTAGCTTATCTCTCTCTTAGCATGGTTGTGCTGATGAGAGTTGGGCGCTAATGTATTTTTGTATTTTCGTACACGAATAAAATGCTTCTGATTGGTCAACATTATATTAAGTTTTGCTGGAATGTCTGAGTGGCCTATGTTTTGCCAGAATGTTGATTCATTTCCGTTTTGGAAAATTTCAGACGCTCCATATGTCCAATTTTTAGCAAAGGTCATGTCGAAAATTTCCGTGAATTTCGGCATGACTTGTGCTAGAAACTAGGACATATCGAGTGCCCGAGAATTGTCAGAAAGGGGAATGAATCAACATTCCCACCAAATATAGTCCCCCTTTTATTATTCATGTTATTCGGCCTAGAATTAAACTATTATACTTAAATACTCGTAGGAAATTAATATGTCTAGCCATGACGAAGTCGGGGGTTCTGGTCGCCACGAAGAAGACCATTTTGAGGAAGAAAATCATTTTTTGATTACCTGGAGCAACAGGAGATGCGGATGCAGGGGGCAATGAGACCAACCCGACACCGACACTGTCACCGGTAGCGATAGTGGCACCGGCACCAAGACGAGCGATGATGTTCAAGTACCTAGTGAAGGACCAAAGCCGAAGAGGGCAAGAAAACCAAACGAGCTCGGCACCGGACAAATTGTGATGACGATGATGCACCCCACGAATTTAGAGCCAACGGCGCCGGAGTCAGCGCGCAAGTGCTATGGCAATCAACTAGGATGCATCCTCAGGGAAACCGCCAACATCAACGATGAAAAGTTAAAGAAGATACCGCATATGGAGCACACGCTCCTAACAAAGTTGCACAATAGGTTCTTGTTCCCCAGGAGGACTGCAAGTGAACTTCCGTGGGATGACGAACCCATGACAAAGATAAAGAGCAAGGCAATGGTGACGTTCACCAACGCCTTGTCCGCCTGGAAAGTAAGGGTGAAAAAATCGATTCTGAAGAATGAACCTTGGTCCAAGATTCATGCTGACAATCCGTCACTAACGGAAGAGGACTTCGAAAAATTCAGGGAGACTTGCACTACAGAAGAAGCGCAGAAAAAGGCGGTGAAAATGAAGGATCTACAGACCAAGAACATGCCTTCCCACCGCCTTGGACGCCGTGGTTACGAGGGGAAGAGGCATGTATGGGCCACGGAGGATGCCGAACGTGAAAGTCACGGAATCCGAGACCCCTTGGCGGAGTTCGCCGACCTGCACGAGCGTGACTGGATCAGGTCCCGATACAGCTACCTCTTGAGCTTGCATTGGTTTTCCCTTGAAGAGGAAAGGGTGATGCAGCAAAGTAGATAAGTATTTCCCTTAGTTTGTTGAGAACCAGGGTAGCAATCCAGTAGGAGGAACAAGCAAGGCCCGAACTGTAGTACCTCCACAAACAATCAAACACTTGCACCCAACACTATAGAAGGGTTGTCAATCCCTTCAGAGTTATTTGCAAGGAATATATTTTTGGTTTATAGATCGGAAAATATAATATGGAAAATAGACCCAGGGGCCATAGGTTTCACTATAGGCTAATCTCATAAAGGAAAATAATACGGTGAGTGAACAAATTACTATCGAGCAACTGATAGAAAAGCGAATAATTATGAAGATATCCAAGGCAATGATTATGCATATAGGCATCACGTCCATGTCAAGTAGACCAAAATGATTCTGCATCTACTACTATTACTCCACACATCGACCGACTCCTACCTGCATCTAGAGTATTAAGTTCATGAAGAAAAGAGTAACGCATTAAGTATGATGACATGATGTAGAGGGATAAACTCAAGCAATATGATGAAAACCCCATCTTTTTATCCTTGATGGCAACAATACAGTACGTGCCTCGCTACCCCTACTATGTCACTAGGTGAGGACACCGCAAGATTGAAGCCAAAACGAAGCACTTCTCCCATTGAAAGAATTACCAATCTAGTTGGCCAAACCAAACCAATAACTCGAAGAGACTTGCAAAGATATGAAATCATGCATATAAGAATTCAGAAGAGACTCCAACAATATTCATGGATAATTTGAACATAAACCCATAACTCATCGGATCTCGACAAACACACCGCAAAAGAGTATTACATCGGATAGATCTCCATGAAGATCATGAAGAACGTGGTATTGAAGATCAAAGAGAGAGAAGAAGCCATCTAGATACTAGCTATGGACCCGTAGGTCTGTGGTGAACTACTCACGCATCATCGGAGGGGCAATGGAGTTGATGTAGATGCCCACCGTGATCAATTCCCTCTCCGACAGATTACCACAAAAGGCTCCCAAATTAGATCTCACGGGAACAGAGGCTCCCGGCGACGTAGAAGTATTTTTGTGGCTCTCTTTGGCGATACGGGGATTTTTGGGAATTTATAGGCCAAAGAATAGGGTTAGGAGACCTGCAGAGGACCCACAAGCTAGAGGGACGCGACCACCCCCTAGGGCGCACCATGCAGGCTTGTGGCCTCCCAGCAGATGCCCTGCCCCCTACTCCAAGTTTGTTGCGTTTCTTCTGGTCCAAGAAAAATCATTTCAGAGATTTTATTCCGTTTGGACTCCGTTTAATATTCCTTATCTGCAATGCTCAAAAATGTGGGAAAAAAACTGACACTAGGCTCTAGATTAATAGGTTAGTCCCAAAAATAATATAAAATAGCATGTTCATGCTTATAAAACATCCAAAACAGATAATATAATAGCATGGAACAATCAAAAATTATAGATACGTTGGAGACGTATCAAGCATCCCCAAGCTTAATTCCTGCTCAACCTCGAGTAGGTAAATGATTAAAACAGAATTTTTGATGTGGAATGCTACCTAACATATTTATCCATGTAATATTCTTTATTGTGACATGAACATTCAGATCCATAAGATTCAAAACAAAAGTCTAATATTGACATTAAAACAAATACTTCAATCATACTAATAAGGTAATTGCTTCCTTTCGAAATAGCATGGTCTTAGAAAGTTATCCCTACAAAATCATATGGTCTCGCTATGCTCCATCTTCACCACACAAAGTATCTGAATCATGCACAACCCCGATGAAAATCAAGCAATTGTTTCACACTTTTTATGTTCTCAAACCTTTTAAACTCTCACGCAATACATGAGCGTGAGCCATGGATATAACACTATAGGTGGAATAGAGTGTGGTGGAGGTTGCAAAAAAGAAAGAGGAGAAGATATTATCACATTAACTAGGCATATCAACGGGCTATGGAGATGCCCATCAATAGATATTAATGTGAGTGAGTAGGGATTGCCATGCAACAAATGCACTAGAGCTATAAGTGTATGAAAGCTCAAAAAGGAAACTAAGTGGTTGTGCAAAAGATGTAATTCCAATAGTTATATGAAAGTGACAAAATAGGAGACTCTCTATGAAGAACATGGTGCTACTTTGAAGCACAAGTGTGGAAAAATATAGTAGCATTGTCCCTTCTCTCTTTCTCTCATTTTATTTCTTTTCTTTTCTCTTTGTTTGGTGGGCTTCTATGGCCTCTTTTATTTTTTATGGGCTTCGCTCGCCTCTTTTATTTTTTGTAAAGTCCGGAGAGTCATACCAACTTGTGAGGGAATCACAGCTTCCATCATCCTTTTCTCACACGGGACAATGCTCTAATAATGCAAATAATCACACTTTTATTTACTTACAACTCGATATCTAGAACAAAGTATGACTCTATAAGCAATATGGAAGTAATGGTGCGTGTCATATAAAAAACGAGACGGTGGTGTTTCATGGCAATATATCTCAAAATGACTATGAAAATGTCATAATAGGTAGGTATGGTGGCTGTTTTGAGGAAAACATATGGTGTTTTTTTTAGGAAGGTGGGTTTAATGTACCGACGAGAGTTGCGCGGTACTAGAGAGGCTAGCAAAGGTGGAAGGGTGAGAGTGTGTATAGTCCATGAACTCAACATCAGTCATAAAGAACTCACATACTTATTGCAAAAGCCTATTAGTTATCGAAGCAAAGTATTAGATGCATGCTCCTAGGGGAAGGTTTGGTAGGAGTTAACCATCGCGCGATCCCGACCTCCACACAGAGGTTGACAATCATTAAACAAAAAATGCTCTGACTTCATCACATAACAGTTCACCACACGTGCGTGCTACGGGAATCACAAGCTTTAACACAAGTAGTTTTTCTAATTCACAATTACTTACTAGCATGACTCTCATATTACCATCTTCATATCTCAAAACTATATGCAAGGAATCAAACTTCTCATCATATTCAATGCACTTAATATGAAAGTTTTTATTATATCCCTCTTGGATGCCCATTATATTAGGAATAAATTCATAACCTAAACCAATTACCATGATGTTTAAATAACTCCCAAAATAATATAAGTGAGGTACGAGAGTTTAATAATTTCTATAAAACACAACACCGCCGTTCTCTAAACGATATAAGTGGAGCACTAGAGCAACATTGCTTAGCTCAAAAGATATAAGTGAAGCACAAAGAGTATTCTAATAAATTCATGATTCAGTGTGTGTCTCTCAAAAGATGTGTGCAGCAAGGATGATTGTGGCAAACTAAAAGTTAATGATTCATATCATAAAGACGCTCCAAGCAAAACAAATATCATGTGATGAATAAAAATATAGGCTCGAGTAAATTTACCGATGACGAAAGAGGGGATGCCTTCCGGGGCATCCCCAAGATTAGGCTATTTGGTATCCTTGAATATGGCTTTGGGTGCCTTGGGCATCCCCAATCTTAGGCTCTCGTCACTCCTTATTCCATAGTTCATCAAATCTTTACCCAAAACTTAAAAACTTCACAACACAAAACTCAATAACAAAACTCATGAGATCCGTTAGTATAAGAAAAATAAATAACTACTTTAGTTACTGTTTTGAAATCATTCTTTATTTATATTTATGTATATTTACTGTATTATGACTTCTCCATGGTTGATACCCCCCGATACAACCCATAGGTTCATCAAAATAAGCAAACAACACAAAGAAAACACAATCTGTCAAAAATAGAATAGTGTGTAGCAATCTGTTTACTTCGAATACTTATATAACTCCAGAAATTCCGAAAAAATAGTAAAATCTGGGAAATTTGTAAAAAAATCTTGTGTAAAAACTTTAGATCAATATCACGTTCCAGTGAATTAAAAAATTCCTGGACTGAGAACGGAAGTTTTTTGTTTTCAGCAAAATCAACTGGCAAACACCGTAGACCATCCCAAAGGTCTTACTTGGATAAAACACTAATTAAAATAATAAAACACAATTATTACAGAGGTAATAATTTGTGCAGCACTCAAAAACATAATCATGAACAAAAGCATAAAAATAAAATTGGGTTGCCTCCCAACAAGCGCTATTGATTAACGCCCCTAGCTAGGCATAATGCACTAGATCTAGGTATTGTCATATTTGGTATGCAATCCATAGGTAGCTCTCATAATAGATTCATAAGGTAATCTTATTTTCTTTCTATTAAAGTGCTCCATGCCTTTCCTTAATGGAAATTGGAATCTAATATTACCTTCTTTCATATCAATAATTGCACCAATTGTTCTAAGGAAAGGTCTACCAAGAATAATAGGACATGTAGGATTGCAATCTATATGAAGAACAATGAAATCTATGGGCACATAATTCCTATTTGCAACAATAAGAACTGACGTGGGAATGAACCTGACAGTAGAGGTGAGGGGTACGAAAGGATAGGGCAGAGTCCTAGCTACGACAAGCTTGTACACACGATGTATGAGTTCAGACCCCTCTCGTGGAGGTAACAGCCCTACGTCTCAGTGCTAAGTAGCTCTTGCGGTGTGGAGTGTGTGTTACAAGGGGTGCGAACCCTTGTGCCAGAGGGGAGGGGTGGCTTATATTGAGTGCACTACCCCTCATGAAGGCCCATGCAACCAAGGGTTCGAGTAATGAAGACAAAGGTGAGCGTTGCTAATAACGTACATAGTAAATGTTACTTGTGGCGACCAAACTAATGCCTACCCTTTGGCCTCCCTAGAGTGACTTCTGAACTTCTGCAGTTGTCTGGCTTCATATTCTTCCAAGTGGAAGTCTTCTATCGAGTGGATAGAGCAAATCCTTGAGTGGGTGCTCTGGCGAGTGACTCATGGTGGATCAGCCGGAATCTTCTTTGAATTTTTTAAGTCCTTAATGTTGTGCCCTTGGGAAGGACCTATAGGTCAAGCCTATGACCCTACCCTAGGTACATATCCCCATCAAGAACATCATTAATCCTTCTCGTGGGTTTCTTGATTGTAGAATCCGCTATATGCAAATTTAAAGAGCAATCATCAAATTCACGGAATCCTAGAACATTACATAGAGTTTTTGGAATCGTGGAAACGCTAGCACCCAAATCACACAAAGCATGGCACTCATAATCTTTAATTTTAATCTTAATAGTAGGCTCCCACTCATCATAATGCTTTCTAGGTATAGAAACTTCCAAGTCAGATTTTTCTTCAAAATATTTCATCATAGCATCCACAATATGTTTAGTAAAGGCTTTATTTTGATTATAAACATGCGGAGAATTCAACGTGGATTGCAACAAGGAAACAGAATCAATCAAAGAGCAACAATCATAATTAAAGTCCTTGTAATACAAAAGAGTGGGTCCATTGCTATTTAAAGTTTTGACCTCTTCCATCCCACTTTTATCAATCTTATCATTAATATCTATAAACTCCGAATCATTGGGACGCCTTTTAACTAAAGTTGACTCATCTCTAGTCCCATCTTTTTCAAGATATATATGGATCGGGACCCGACACTGCTACCTCTTGAGCTTGTGTTGGTTTTCCCTTGAAGAGGAAAGGTGTTGGAAATATGCCCTAGAGGCAATAATAAAATGGTTATTATCATATTTCCTTGTTCATGATAATCGTCTATTGTTCATGCTATAATTGTATTAACAGGAAACAGTAATACATGTGTGAATAAATAGATCACAATGTGTCCCTAGCAAGCCTCTAGTTGGCTAGCTCGTCAGTCAATAGATGATCATGTTTTCCTGATCATGGGCATTAGATGTCATTGATAACGGGATCACATCATTGGGAGAATGATGTGATGCACAAGACCCAATCCTAAGTGTAGCACTAGATCGTATTGTTCGTATGCTAAAGCTTTTCTAATGTCAAGTGTCTTTTCCTTCGACCGTGAGATTGTGCAACTCCCGGATACCGTAGGAGTGCTTTGGGTGTATCAAACGTCACAACGTAACTGGGTGACTATAAAGGTGCACTACGGGTACCTCCGAAAGTGTCTGTTGGGTTGGTACGAATCGAGATCGGGATTTGTCACTCCGTGTGACGGAGAGGTATCTCTGGACCCACTTGGTAGAACATCATCAGGAGCTCAATGTGACTAAGGAGTTAGTCACACGATGACATGCTACGGAACGAGTAAAGAGACTTACCAGTAACGAGATTGAACAAGGTATAGGTATACCGATGATCGAGTCTCGGGCAAGTTCTATACTGACAGACAAAGGGAATTGTATACGGGATTGATTGAATCCTTGACATCGTGGTTCATCCGATGAGATCATCGTGGAGAAAGTGGGAGCCACCATGGGTATCCAGACCACGCTGATGGTTATTGGCCGGAGAGGTGTCTCGGTCATGTCTGCCTGTCTCCCGAACCCATAGGGTCTACACACTTAAGGTTCGATGACGCTAGTGTTATAGGGAATTGTTATACGAGGTTATCGAAACTTGTTCGGAGTCCCGGATCAGATCCCAGACGTCACGAGGAGCTCCAGAATGGTCCGAAGGTAAAGATTGACGGATGGTTTCGGACACCGGAAGTGTTTCGGGCGTCACCGGTAACGTACCGGGACCACCGGAGGTGGCCCCGGGGTCCACCGGAAGGGGGCAACGACCCCGGGAGGCTAGATGGGCCAAGTGCTAGAGGGAACCAGCCCCTAGGAGGGCTGGTGCGCCCCCCACACTCAGCCCAAGGTGCGGGAGGTGGAGAAGGGGGAAACCCTAGGCGCTGGTGGGCCTAAGGCCCACCTAGGGGTGCGCCACCCCCTCCCCTTGCCCTGGCCGCCGCACCTCCCATCTGGGGGGGGGCTGCCGCACCACCTAAGGTGGGAACCCTAGGGGTGGCACCCCCCCTCCCCTCCTCCTATATATAGTGGGGGTTTCTGGGCTGTTTGGCACACAGTTTTCCCTCTCCCTCGGCGCAGCCCTGCTCTTCTTTCTCCTCCTCTCTGCCGGTGCTTGGCGAAGCCCTGCCGGGAGACCTCATCTCTCCATCGACACCACACCGTCGTGCTGCTGGAGATCTTCCCCAACCTCTCCCTCCTCCTTGTTGGATCAAGGTGCGGGAGACGTCACTAGGCTGCACGTGTGTTGAACGCGGAGGTGCCGTAGGTCGGCACTAGATCGGAATCACACCGCGATCTGAATCGCCGCGAGTACAACTCCATCAACCGCGTTCTAGTAACGCTTCTGCTTAGAGATCTTCAAAGGTATGAAGATGCACTCACCCCTCTCTCGTTGTTGGTCTCTCCATAGGAAGATCTGAATATGCGTAGGAATTTTTTTCAATTTATGCTACGTTACCCAACAGTGGCATCCGAGCCATGTTTTCTATGCGTAGATTCTATGCACGAGTAGAACACAAAAGGTTGTGGGCGATGATTTGTCAATTGATTGCCGCTACTAGTCTTATTCTTTTCCGGCGGTATTGTGGGATGAAGCGGCCCGGACCGACTTTACACGTACGCTTACGTGAGACTGGTTCCACCGACAGATATGCACACCGTGCATAAAGGTGGCTAGAGGGTGTGTGTCTCTCCTACTCTAGTCGGATTGGATTTGATGAAAAGGGTCCTTATGAAGGGTAAATAGCTTTGGCATATCATCGTTGTGGCTGTCACGTAGGTAAGAAGGCGTTCTTGCTAGAAACCCAAATCAGCCACGTAAAACTTGCAACAACAATTAGAGGACGTCTAACTTGTTTTTGCAGGGTTTGACATGTGATGTGATATGGCCAAAGTTGTGATGTTGCATGTATGATGTATGAGATGATCATGTTATTGTAATAGGTTTCACGACTTACATGTCGATGAGTATGACAACCGGCAGGAGCCATAGGAGTTGTCTTAATTTATTGTATGAGATGCAACGCCATGTGCTTACTACTTTTACTTCATTGCTAACGGTTAGCTATAGTAGTAGTGATAGTAGTAGTTGGCGTGACGACTTCATGGAGACACGATGATGGAGATCATGATGATGGAGATCATGGTGTCACGCCGGTGACGATGATGATCATGCGATGCCTGAAGATGGAGATCGAAAGAGCAAAGATGATAATGGCCATATCATGTCACTATATGATTTCATTGTGATGTTTATCATGTTTTTCATCTTATTGCTTAGAACGACGGTAGCATAATAAGATGATCCCTCTTAAAATTTCGAGAACGTATTCCCCTAAGTGTGAACCGTTGCAAAGGATCGTTGTCTCGAAGCACCACGTGATGATCGGGTGTGATAGATTCTAACGTTCGCATACAACGGGTGTAAGCCAGATTTACACACGCGAAACACCTAGGTTGACTCGACGAGCTTAGCATGTACAGACATGACCTCGAATACAAGAGACCGAAAGGTCGAACATGAGTCGTATGGTTGAATACGATCAGCATGAAGTTGCTCACCATGGTGACTAGTCCGTCTCACGTGATGATCGGACACGGGTTAGTCAACATGGATCATGTATCACTTAGATGACTAGAGGGATGTCGATTTAAGTGGGAATTCATACTTAATTTGATTAAATGAACTTAATTTTCATGAACTTAGTCTAAAAGTTGTCTTTATAAATATTGTAGATGGCCAACGTCAACCTCAATTTCAACGCATTCCTAGAGAAAAACAAGCTGAAAGATGATGGTGCAACTACGCGGACTGGGTTCGCAACTTGAAGCTCATCCTTGAAGCAGCTAAAAAGGCTTATGTCCTTGATGCGCCGCTAGGTGACCCTCCCACTCCCGCAGCAGCCCAGGACATTCTGAACGTCTGGCAAACGCGGAGTGATGACTACTCTCTGGTTAGGTGTGGCATGTTATACAGTTTAGAAACGGTGCTCCAAAGGCGTTTTGAGCAACACGGTGCATATGAGATGTTCCAAGAGCTGAAGCTAGTTTTTCAAGATCATGCCCGTGTCGAGAGATATGAAGTCTCCGACAAGTTCTTTAGCTGTAAGATGGAGGAGAACAGTTCTGTCAGTGAGCACATACTCAAAATGTCTGGGTTACACGATCGTCTGACTTCACTTGGAGTCGAACTTCCGGATGATGTTATAATTGACAGAATCCTCCAGTCTCTCCCACCAAGCTACAAAGGTTTTGTGCTAAATTACAACATGCAAGGGATGGAGAAGACCATTCCCGAGTTCTACTCGATGCTCAAGTCTGCAGAAGTAGAAATCAAGAAAGAGCATCAAGTGTTGATGGTCCACAAGACCACTAGTTTCAAGAAGGGCAAGGGTAAAAAGACTTCAAGAAAGACGGCAAAGCCGTTGCCGCGCCTGGTAAACCAGATGCTGGGAAGAAGAAAAAGAATGGACCCAAGCCTGAGACTGAGTGCTTCTATTGCAAGGGAAAGGGTCACTGGAAGCGGAACTGCCCCAAATACTTAGCGGACAAGAAGGCCGACAATGTTAAAGGTATATGTGATATACATGTTATTGACGTGTACCTTACCAGCACTCGTAGTAGCTCCTGGGTATTTGATACCGGTGTTGTTGCTCACATTTGCAACTCAAAGCAGGAACTGCGGAATAAGCGGAGACTGGCCAAGGACGAGGTGACGATGCGCGTCGGGAATGGCTCCAAGGTCGATGTGATCGCCGTCGGCACGCTACCTCTGCATCTACCGTCGGGATTAGTTTTAAACCTTAATAATTGTTATTTAGTACCAGCTTTGAGCATGAATATTGTATCAGGGTCTTGCTTAATGCGAGACGGCTACTCATTTAAGTCACAGACTAATGGTTGTTCTATTTATATGAGTGATATGTTTTATGGTCATGCTCCGCTCGTGAATGGTTTATTCTTGAGGAATCTCGATCGTGATGTTACGCATATTCATAGTGTGAGTACCAAAAGATGTAAAGTTGATAATGATAGTCCCACATACTTGTGGCACTGCCGCCTTGGTCATATCGGCGTTAAGCGCATGAAGAAGCTCCATACTGATGGACTATTAGAGTCTCTTGACTTTGAATCATTTGACACATGCGAACCGTGCCTCATGGTAAGATGACTAAGACTCCATTCCCATGAATAATGGAGAGAGCAACCGACTTATTGGAAATAATACATACTGATGTGTGTGGTCCAATGAACGTTGAAGCTCGCGGTGGCTATCGTTATGTTCTCACTCTCACCGATGATTTGAGTAGGTATGGGTATATCTACTTGATGAAGCACAAATCTGAGACATTTGAAAAGTTCAAGGAATTTTAGAGTGAGGTCGAGAATCAACGTGACAGAAAAATGAAGTGTCTACGATTTGATCGTGGAGGAGAATATTTGAGTCACGAGTTTGGCACACACCTAAGGAAGTGTGGAATCATTTCACAACTAACGCCGCCTGGCACACCGCAACGCAACGGAGTGTCTGAACGTCGTAATCGCACTTTATTAGATATGGTACGATCTATGATGTCTCTTACCGACTTACCGCTATCATTTTGGGGATACGCATTAGAAACTGCAGCATTCACTTTAAATAGGGCATCGTCTAAATCCGTTGAGACGACACCGTATGAACTATGGTTTGGCAAGAAACCTAAGTTGTCGTTTCTTAAAGTTTGGGGCTGCGATGCTTATGTGAAGAAACTTCCACCAGAAAAGCTCGAACCCAAAGCGGAGAAATGCGTATTCATATGATACCCTAAAGAAACTATTGGGTATACCTTCTATCTTAGATCTGAAGGCAAAACCTTTGTTGCCAAGAACGGATCCTTTCTAGAGAAAGAGTTTCTCTCGAAAGAAGTAAGTGGGAGGAAGGTAGAACTTGATGAGGTAATTACACCCCCTCTCGAACAGGAAAGTAGCGCAGTGCGGGAAGTTGTTCCTGTGGCGCCTACACCAACTGAAGAGGAAGTTAATGATAATTATCATGAAACTTCGGATCAAGTTACTACTAAGCCGCGAAGGTCCACAAGGGTATGCTCCGCACCAAAGTGGTACGGCAACCCTGTAATGGAAATCATGTTGTTAGACAACGGTGAACCTTCGAACTATGAAGAAGCGATGGCGGGCCCGAATTCCAACAAATGGCTTGAAGCTATGAAATCCGAGATAGGATCCATGTATGAGAACAAAGTATGGACTTTGGTGGACTTGCCCGATGACCGGCGAGCCATAGACAATAAATGGATCTTCAAGAAGAAGACTGATGCAAACGGTAATGTAACCGTTTATAAAGCTCGACTTGTCGCAAAGGGTTTTCGAAAAATTCAATGAATTGACTACGAAGAGACTTTCTCTCCTGTAGCGAAGCTGAAATCAGTCCGAATCATGTTAGCAATTGCCGCCTTTTATGATTATGAAATTTGGCAAATGGACGTCAAAACAGCGTTCCTTAACGGGAACCTTAAGGAAGAGTTGTATATGATGCAACCAGAAGGTTTTGTTGACCCTGAGGGTGCTAACAAAGTATGCAAGCTCCAGCGCTCCATCTATGGGCTGGTGCAAGCATCTCGGAGTTGGAACATTCGCTTTAATGAGATGATTAAAGCGTTTGGGTTCATACAGGTTTACGGAGAAGCCTGTCTGTACAAGAAAGTGAGTGGGAGCTCTGTAGCTTTCCCCATACTGTATGTGGATGACATATTATTGATGGGGAATAATATAGAGATGTTGGAGAGCATAAAGGCCTATTTGAACAAGAGTTTTTCAATGAAGGACCTTGGAGAAGCTGCATACATATTAGGCATCAAAATCTATAGAGATAGATCAATACGCCTCATAGGTCTTTCGCAAAGTACATACCTTGACAAGATATTGAAGAAGTTCAATATGGAAAACTCAAAGAAAGGGTTCTTGCCAGTTTTGCAATGTATGAAATTGAGTAAGACTCAGTCGCCGACCACGGCAGCAGATAGAGAGAAGATGAGTTCTGTACCCTATGCTTCAGCCGTAGGCTCTCTTATGTATGCCATGTTGTGTACCAGACCTGATATAAACCTTGCCATAAGTTTGGTAGGGAGGTACCAAAGTGATCCCGGTATGGAACACTGGACAGCGGTCAAGAATATCCTTAAGTACCTGAAAAGGACTAAGGAAATGTTTCTCGTTTATGGAGGTGACGAAGAGCTCGTCGTAAAGGGTTACGTCGACGCTAGCTTCGACACAGATCCGGATGACTCTAAGTCACAGACCGGATACGTATATGTTTAGAATGGTGGGGCAGTGAGCTGGTGCAGCAGCAAGCAAGAAGTCGTGGCAGCATCTACATGTGAAGCGGAGTACATAGCTGCTTCAGAAGCGGCTCATGAAGGAATTTGGATGAAAGAGCTCATCACCGACCTTGGAGTGGTTCCAAGCGCGTCGGGTCCAATGACACTCTTCTGTGATAACACTGGGCCATTGCCATAGCCAAGGAGCCCAGGTTTCACCGAAAGACGAAGCACATCAAACGCCGCTACAACTCCATCCAGGACCATGTCTAGAGTGGAGTAATAGAGATTTGTAAAGTACACACAGATCTGAATGTCGCAGACCCGTTGACTAAACCTCTTCCACGAGCAAAACATGATCAACACCATAATGCTATGGGTGTTCAATACATCACAATGTAACTAGATTATTGACTCTAGTGCAAGTGGGAGACTGTTGGAAATATGCCCTAGAGGCAATAATAAAATGGTTATTATCATATTTCCTTGTTCATGATAATCGTCTATTGTTCATGCTATAATTGTATTAACAGGAAACAGTAATACACGTGTGAATAAATAGATCACAATGTGTCCCTAGCAAGCCTCTAGTTGGCTAGCTCGTCAGTCAATAGATGATCATGGTTTCCTGATCATGGGCATTAGATGTCATTGATAACGGGATCACATCATTGCGAGAATGATGTGATGGACAAGACCCAATCCTAAGCGTAGCACTAGATCGTATTGTTCATATGCTAAAGCTTTTCTAATGTCAAGTGTCTTTTCCTTCGACCGTGAGATTGTGCAACTCCCGGATACCGTAGGAGTGCTTTGGGTGTATCAAACGTCACAACGTAACTGGGTGACTATAAAGGTGCACTACGGGTACCTCCGAAAGTGTTTGTTGGGTTGGTACAAATCGAGATTGGGATTTGTCACTCCGTGTGACGGAGAGGTATCTTTGGGCCCACTCGGTAGAACATCATCATGAGCTCAATGTGACTAAGGAGTTAGTCACACGATGACGTGCTACGAAACGAGTAAAGAGACTTACCGGTAACGAGATTGAACAAGGTATAGGTATACCGACGATCGAATCTCGGGCAAGTTCTATAATGACAGACAAAGGGAATTGTATACGGGGTTGATTGAATCCTTGACATCGTGGTTCATCCGATGAGATCATCGTGGAGCAAGTGGGAGCCACCATGGGTATCCAGACCCCGCTGATGGTTATTGGCCGGAGAGGTGTCTCGGTCATGTCTGCCTGTCTCCCGAACCCGTAGGGTCTACACACTTAAGGTTCGATGTCGCTTGGGTTATAGAGAATTGTTATACGAGGTTATCGAAAGTTGTTCGGAGTCCCGGATGAGATCCCGGACGTCACGAGGAGCTCTGGAATGGTCCGGAGGTAAAGATTGATATATAGGACGGATGGTTTCGGACACCGGAAGTGTTTCGGGCGTCACCTGTAACGTACCGGGACCACCGGGACCACCGAAGGTGGCCCCGGGGTCCACCGGAAGGGGGCAACGACCCCGGGAGGCTAGATGGGCCAAGTGCGGGAGGGAACCAGCCCCTAGGTTGGCTGGTGCGCCCCATCACACTCAGCCCAAGGCGCAGGAGGTGGAGGGGGGGAAACCCTAGGCGCTGGTGGGCCTAAGGCCCACCTAGGGGTGCGCCACCCCCTCCTCTTGCCCTCGCCGCCGCACCTCCATCTGGGGGGGCTGCCGCACCACCTAGGGTGGGAACCCTAGGGGTGGCACCCCCTCCCCTCCTCCTATATATAGTGGGGTTTCGGGGCTGTTTGGCACACAATTTTCCCTCTCCCTCGACGCAACCCTGCTCTTCTTTCTCCTCCTCTGTGCTGGTGCTTGGCGAAGCCCTGCCGGGAGACCTCGTGTCTCCATCGACACCACGCCGTCGTGCTGCTGGAGATCTTCCCCAACCTCTCCCTCCTCCTTGCTGGATCAAGGTGCAGGAGACGTCACCGGGCTGCACGTGTGTTGAACGCGGAGGTGCCGTACTTCGGCACTAGATCGGAATCACACCGCAATCTGAATCGTCGCGAGTACGACTCCATCAACCGTGTTCTAGTAACGCTTCTGCTTAGCGATCTTCAAAGGTATGAAGATGCACTCACCCCTCTCTCGTTGCTGGTCTCTCTATAGGAAGATCAGAATATGCGTAGGAATTTTTTTGAATTTATGCTACGTTACCCAACAAAAGGGTGATGCAGCGAAGTAGATAAGTATTTCCCTCAGTTTGTTGAGAACCAAGGTATCAATTCAGTAGGAGGAACAAGCAAGGCCCCAATCGTAGTACCTACACAAACAATCAAACACTTGCACCAAACGCTATAAAGGGGTTGTCAATCCCTTTAGAGTTATTTGCAAGGATGAGATCTGATAGAGATGGATATAAAAGATTGCGGAAACAAAAATAAATAAATTGCAGGAATATATTTTTGGTTTATATATCTAAAAATATAATATGGAAGATAGACCCAGGGGTCATAGGTTTCACTAGAGACTTCTCTCAAAAAGGAAAATAATACGGTGGGTGAACAAATTACTGTCGAGCAATTGATAGAAAATCGAATAAATATGAAGATATACAAGGCAATGATTATGCATATAGGCATCATGTCTGTGTCAAGTAGACCGAAACGATTTTGTATCTACTACTATTACTCCACACATCGAACGACTCCTCCCTGAATCTAGAGTATTAAGTTCATGAAGAACAGAGTAACACATTAAGTAAGATGACATGATGTAGAGGGATAAACTCAAGCAATATGATGAAAATCCCATCTTTTTATCCTCGACAGCAACAATACAATACGTGCCTCGCTACCCCTACTATGTCACTTGGTGAGGACACCGCAAGATTGAACCCAAAACTAAGCACTTCTCCTATTGCAAGAATTACCAATCTAGTTGGCCAAACCAAAACCAATAACTCGAAGAGACTTGCAAAGATATGAAATTATGCATATAAGAATTCAGAAGAGACTCAAATAACATTCATGGATAATCTGAACATAAACTCACAATTCATCGGATCTCGACAAACACACCGCAAAAGAGTATTACATCAGATAGATCTCCATGAAGATCATGAAGAACATGGTATCGAAGATCAAAGAGAGAGAGAAAAACCACCTAGCTACTAGCTATGGACCCATAGGTGTGTGGTGAACTACTCACGCATCATCGGAGGGGTAATGGAGTTGATGTAGATGCCCTTCGTGATCAATTCCCTCTCCGGCAGATTATCAGAAAAGGCTCCCAGTTTGGATCTCACGGGAACAAAGGCTCCCGGCGGCGTAAAAATATTTCCGTGGCTCTCTTTGGAGATACGGGAATATTTGGGAATTTATAGGGCAAAAAATAGTGTTAGGAGACCTGCACGGGACCCACAAGCCAGAGGGGCGCGACCACCCCCCTAGGGCGCACCCTGCAGGCTTGTGGCCTCCTGGCTGATGCCGTGCCCCCTACTCCAAGTCTGCTACCTTTCTTCTGGTCCAAGAAAAATCATTCCGGAGATTTTATTCCATTTGGACTCCGTTTAATATTCCTTGTCCGCAATACTCAAAAACATGGAAAAACAGAAAGTGGCACTAGGCTCTAGATTAAGAGGTTAGTCCCAAAAATAATATAAAACAACATATTAATGCATATAAAACATCCAAAGCAGATAATATAATAGCATGGAACAATCAAAAATTATAGATACGTTGGAGACGTATCAGGCACGAGTGGGACCCCGTCAATAAGGCCTTTTACACGGACCCGAACACGAGGGAGTTCATGAGACTAGTGGTAATTGTTCTATTACCACCTTATATTAATTAGCTCCAATCAATCCGATAACAAGTTTTGTCACATTTATAAACCATCCATGTTCCTTTTGCAGAAAAGAGCAGCACCAAAAGGCAGCCGAAAGCGATGAGTCGTCTCAGTCATCGGCGAGGCCCAAGTGGGACAACCCGTTCAACCAAGCCCTAAACATACTTAAAAATGTCTCGGTGGACAAATCTTCATCTTATGGACGTGTGTGCGGCGTCGGAGATGGCGCCTCGTGGATGAAGTGCTACCACGAGAAGCTGGAGGAAAAAAAAGCAGAGACAACAACTTTCTCAACAGACCATCGACGAGAAGGTCGCGCAAGCGGTCGATATGAGCAAAGGTGAGACCGAAGAAGAGCTGGCCAAGGTAATCGATGATAAGGTCAATGCAGCTATGGCAGCTTCCTTGGGCCAATTGGTTCCGGAAGTTTTTGAGTTTGTGAGGAGGAATATAGGAAAAGGGCCAGAGGACTTTCCCCTTCTCACCTTTGTCGGGAGCAATTCAGCGAATATCACACCACCAGCACTGCTCACGCAAGCGCAGATGCTCCAGTACCTGGTCTCGCTTCGATTCATAGCAGCCCGTCCTCCGTCTCTGGCATGCTCGGCGGGGATTCGTCTTTGGCTGAGCTCGACGCCATCACGGTAATTACGCGTTATACACTCTTCACCAGCATGTCTATATAGTCTTCCGTTTCAGTTGCCTTTCGGATGTCTGGCGTCGTAGTCATGTCTTCGCAGGCCGACGAAACCCCGTGCACCCTACTGTACGATGTCAATGGCCAGAAGGTGGACGTGGGAAAGGCAACGATCATGAAGCCGAAGGACTGCATGATCCACAACCAACAGATGCCCCATGGCATCTTCAAAGTTTGTGTGGCCATTGTGAAAGAGGGCTTCGAGGATTTGCCTCTTCCGACACCAGTCGATGACGACGAGACCCCTAAACAAATTGGCGCATGCAAGAGCTGGATCTTGTCTTAGCCGAAGACTCACCTTCGTGTCGAGGCACCCAGTAGCACACCAACGACAACTCCTCAACAAGGTATGAACACCACCCCACCTACCCAATTACCTGCACCTATCACGGCGGGTGATAGCGGTCAACGTTGCGAGGGAGAGCCTCCATTAGTTCCAGCTGACATCGCCCCCGTCGAAGAAGAAAATGTTGATGATGTCATGGAGGAGGATGCTGATTACCCTAACTAGTATATCAATACCGGCTATGACGATGCTCGGGAGTATGACTGAGACTATGAGCATGGAGATGACTTGATGATGCATGAATTGTCGGAGCTGCAACATCCTACGGGTGATTGCAAAAAGTCTCTCTTCATGCGATCCTCGCAGGAGACGCCTCGGGATGTCGCCTCTACCTAGCAAGCACAACACGGGGGGGCATCCAGTGGTAATTAGCCCGACGACACTCGGGTGGTGGTTAGGGAAGGTATGGCGGGCTCACTACCGCCACCCGCCAAGAAGCTAAGGAGGAGACCCGAGAAGAAAGGATCTAAAGGCGCCAGAGCTTCTTCAAGCAGCCAGCCGCCCCTAAAGCCCCAGGAGGTAGACATAATACATGTCGTAGGTGCGGGTCGTTTCCATGTCGTCGGCAACCCGATCCCACCTCAGAAAGCGCTAGAGAACGTACAGAACAATGATCTAAAGAGACTTCATGATGATGTGCTAGCCATAGAGATAAGACTTCTCAGCACGGAAAAACCAGGATACCTGCTTTACCCGGCTCAGGTTCCGGGTGCGATGTCATACGTCGACAGATGGCCCGCGGATAAGTTCATCCTGCGATTTGACTACATCTACAACATGTTCCACATGACCAAGCTGGATTTTCAGTTCATCCGCCTGTATGCGTTGTATCTCAACGACATCATTAGGCGCGATAACATAGAATATATATGCGTCGCGGACGCGTACTATATGCACGAGAGCTTCTTGGCAGTCTGCAAAGAGCACCTGACTATGCGAGCAAGTACATTAGCGATTTCATGATCGCTAACAAGGACAAGGAAACGATTCTCCTGCCTTATCATCCCACGTAAGTCATCCGCGGATATCCTTTCGTAAGTTTTGATCATTCCTTTGCAAGCATTGAGGCTAATTTGAGGTGTACCTATTTTGCGCAGCGGGGGGGGGGGGGCGTCCTCATTTGTCTGTACCCACAATACTCCCATGCTCTATACCTGGACTCATCGAAGAACATCGAGAAAAAGGATTACACACACATAAAGAGTGTTCTCGATAGTGCCATTTTAACCTTCAACCTTACTGGTGGATATATCCACGTGAAAAAGTATGGGAATCAAGCGTCGGCTTTCGGCCATAAGACCGACTTCTGGTGCATCCAGCAACCGAACGGTAGTAAGGCTGATGGATTATGCCTCATGCATCACATGATTGAGTACAGAAGGGATAGACAACGCCTTCGCATGTCAGCTAATTCCGACGATGTCGAGATTGTCAACTGGGCCACAAGCATAGGAACGACACCGGATCATCGAATCCGAGCTGAGTTTTATTACATACAGTGTGAACTTGCCCAAGTGATCATGAAGCAGGTCGTCGAACAAGGAGGGATGTTCTTCCATGGGCCAATGAGGCGGGACAATGTCCGAGAACTGCTACGCGCTCAGCGTCTTGACCTAAAGCCTTTCAACAAGCTCGGGTCATTCATCCCTGACTATGAAGATTGGGACGCCGACATGGAGCAATGATTGACGATGACAATGTGCGTTTATAACTAGTACTACCGACTTTCTATGAACTAGCGTATACATCGCTCTAGTTAATTAGTTTGTGTAAGAAAAACTTCATTATTTATGTTTACTGCTTATATTCTGCTAACTATGCCTCTTTGTGTTTCTCAAGTATATTATGTTGCATATTATATATCATTGTTAATCAACTTACGATGCAGGTACATAGATCGGAGATGACGAAGGACTGCTATGCCGTATTCATTGGGAGGGTTCCAGGAGTGTATGACCACTGGCCAGACGCTCAGGCCCAGGTGAACAGGTACCCGGGCGCTAGCCACAGAGGGTTTGACAGCAGAGCCGAAGCGGAAATGAGTTACTTGAGGTGAATGATACGGCAAGAGACGGAACGAAACCGATGCCTCAAGAAGTACTACATAGTCGCTCTCTTGCTCATGCTGACCGCTCTTCTCTTCTACATGATGATTTAGATAGGGATAATGAAATTTGTGGGTGTGCCATGACTTGTGTGTATTGCTATTTTCGGGATTTGATGATATTTGTGTTGGATAATGATATTTGTGTTGGATAATGATGATGATGGTATAAATGACGAGACTATTTTATGTGTATGATACTGTATAGAGCATGCACAAATACATAGAGGGGGTATAAATACGACGGAAATTAAATATTGAAAGCATGAATATTAGCAGTAGCGTTAAAATATTAGCAGTAGCGCTGGCAGTAGCGCTTTATTTAATCCAACGCTACTGTTAATGTAGATACCAGTAGCGTTTTAAATCCAGCGCTACTGCTAACAGGTTAGCTATAGCGCGTTAGCAGTAGCGCTGCCCGAGGGCTACTAGTAAGGAAAAAAAATCAGCGCTACTACTAGGCTTCTCCTAGTAGTGACCCCCATTTAATAATGTTTGACCAAAATTATTATTATTGGAAAATAGTAAGATCATGATACCAAATAAATATGGGAAATTATTCTGATCAGTTGGCCGATCTAACGCGGGGCGTCCAACGTCTCTCATGCTCGGCACGTGGTCTAATGAACCGCGCACGTCGCCTTCATCTTTTCTCTCTAATGCAACAACGGTGTTGTTACAGAACGATGCAGCGAACGACAAGTACACAAATACGCGAGCGGTTGAAGATGTCGTTGTGTTTTTATAACAAGGATCTTGTTGTAGAAAATTAGCGAACAAGAGGTTGTGTAACACGAGTCTTGTTTCAAAAAAATAGAGAAAAAAGTTTTTACAGCAAGGGTCTTGTTTAAAGAAATTAAAGATGAACATGTTTTGCATGAAAGGCCTTGTTGCAGAAATACATGATTATGCAACAAGAGTCTTATTGCATAAAAAGCAAAAAAGCAAAAAAAGATACGGACTACTCCATCAATGAATCGGACGGCTCGTGATGCGTTCGATCTTTTCAAAAGATCCATCAGTCGATGGGGAAAAGCTTACCATCATCTCGTGGATTGGAGCAGCTGCGTCCGCCACCTCCCTGCATGACACACATCTAAGCAAAATTCACATAGTTCATCATCAAACGTGCTTCTGCAACAGGGGCTATGTTTCTGAATCATATACGATGTTGCAATGGTCTACAAAGATTCTATATTTTGTTACAAAACCTTTATTACGAAAAAATTCTGTAACAAGACCTCTGTTGTAAAAGAAGATTGCATTTTTTTACAACAAAACAATTATTGCAAAAAAAAATCTACAACAAGGCA
The DNA here is from genome assembly GCF_904849725.1 of Hordeum vulgare subsp. vulgare. Classification (NCBI taxonomy): domain Eukaryota; kingdom Viridiplantae; phylum Streptophyta; class Magnoliopsida; order Poales; family Poaceae; genus Hordeum; species Hordeum vulgare. Next base: position 507,634,561 of record NC_058520.1, on the reverse strand, counting down.
TATGTTACAGAAATAATTCTGGAACAAGACCTATGTTACAAAAAAATGTAACAAGGGATATGTTACAGAAATAATTTTGTAACAAGACTTATATGCAAAAATAATTTCGCAACGAAATTTGTGTTGCTGTTGTGAGGCACGCTCTACTCGCTTGATGTGGAAAATGTGACGCCCACAACCTGACCGATCTTTCAGAAAGAACAGTCGACGGACACGTAGCACAATCCAATAAATATAATATAAAAATATATTTCATGATGTATCTATGATATTGATTTGCTATTGTGAATGTTTACATTTCTTTGATAAACTTTGTTATTGTGAATGTTTATAATCCTTCGACAAAAATTTGGGAAAAGATTCATATCATCCGACTGATTATATGGCTCTCATCCCCCGCCTCGCTCGTGCAACACGTGGCCTACGTGATGTGATGCTCCTAGCTTATCCAAACTCAACAACCCCTCACCATCTTCGGTGTTCTCAGAAATATCTCCACCTCACACCTTCCACTACCTTATTCTATCCTTTTCACCTCATGCGAGCATGGAGCTGCTCATTGCGCCGCCGCACAAGTAAAGCACAATCGCATTAGGTTGAGCTTGTGGCTGCAACGCAACCTCGGGTTGCTGCGAGCTTTGCTCTCTCACGACCTGGCTTCCCCCTTCAAGGTGCAAGGCCGACTGCCGCGCATGCCTCGCTACTACAAGGTTCGCCGTCAGGGCACACTGCCACAAAGCTCATCGCCGGTGCTCGGCTCCTATGGCCACCGGTGCTCTGTAACAATTGTGGGAGACTTCCCGCCGGAGCAGGCTCCCTCGAGCAGATCCGCAACTCAGTTTCTGCAACAACGACGTCGTTGCGATTGACGGTGACGAAGCTAGTGCAAGTAGGCGTAATGACGAGTTTCCGTAACATGGTCTCTATTTCAAAAATATGGAACTACCCTGTTGCAAAAGTTTTCTGCAACCTGACCTATGTTGCTAAAGTTTTTTACAACATAACCTTTGTTGTAAAAGTCTCTTTCGTAACAGTACATATGTTGCAGAATGACAAAGAAAAAAATTACAACCTAACCTATGCTGCGAAAGTTTTCTGAAACATGATCTTTGTTGCAAAAGCTTCTTTCGCAACCTATATTGCAAAAAGAAGAATTTTTTTCTACAACATGATCTATGTTGTAAAAGTTTTCTGCAACATGACCTTTATTGTAAAAGTTTTTGTGGCACGATCTCTGATGCAAATGTTTCCACAACATTACCTCTATTGCAAAAGTGAAGAACGTCGTTCGGCTAGATGGCTGGACGCCTAGCAACCCCCTAAAAATTTCAGCAAGTTTGATTTGAAACAAACCATGCAAAGTAAAAAAAAAATACCTAGAGTTCTCGATGAAAAACTAAAGAAGCGCACCCCGCTTTATCTGGATTCTCGAATAGAAATTTCGTCCCTTTTGTTTCGTGGTACTCCCGCCTTTCTTTTTCTCAGCGCACTAGAATACAGAAGGGATGGACAGAAAAGACATCCAGTGGACAGCAAACTGGCTCACACCAAAGCAATCTATCAAAGTACAAAACGGCCCAGCGCTTCCATATGTACATGTTTAATGACGACTAAGGGGAAGCAGAATACCGACGACCCGACGAAACAAAAAAACACATACAACACCACTCTATCAAAGTACAAAACTGTCAACAATGTCAGGTCGTTGCAGATATGTGCATCTCGCTGTTCTCTTTAAACGAAAACGTGAAAAACTCTCGGTGTTGTTTCCGCGCTCTCAAGGGCACATGAGTCCAGGGGTGATGATAATAGCCTTTTCCTTTCTGATCAAGGTCCATTGGTTGCGCCTTACTTGTCCAGAAAGGCCTTCAAAGAAAACGGTGGGTAAGAATCCTGCTCCAAGAGTTCAAATGTCATGTATGCATCATGATGCTGACAACACCAATAGTGAAATCTCAATTCAAGTCCATTACTAACTTCCAGAAAGAGGTATTTCTTTTGTAAGTAAAATAGCAATGTTTGTGAAAATTATATATGTGACTAGAAAAGGAGTAAACGGGTTGTAGCACAGCCGTATAGAATCATGACTGGTAATGAGAAAAGCAAAGACAGGATTAGTGCTGCTATATATTATACCTTGTCAACTTCCTGATGTAGATATTGTCTAACCACGGTCGACTGCTGTATAACTCTCTCCAATGATGAATATGCTGGTAGATTAGCATGCGCTGCCATTGATCACCAGATGAACATGAAAACACGATCATATATGGAGGTTACGGTACCAGAAGCTAAAGAGAGTATCTTAGAGCGTACCAAGAATAGCCCGATTCAAGCTATCTGCAACATTCTGCCTATACTCCGGGGTTAGTAGATGAAACATAGGTGACTTCTCAGGCTCTTCATAAGCTAGAAGGGCCATAAAGTCCTGCATAACAACACAAGGATCTCCATAGTTACCCACACACAACAAAATCAAACCAACTCCATATATGACATGCTAAAAAAGTTACATATAACTGGTTGAATGGTGCTTCTCTACTTCAAACCATATGCAACTCATGTTGTGTTCAGTAAATCTAGTAGCACCCGGTATCGGTGATGATAATGGGCTGCTTGTCCGTACTTGGGGAACACAAAAGGTCATATTGTATTGATAGTATCTGACAAGCTAAAACTAATTCAATGCAAACATCATGGTGAAGTTGGATATGTTGTAATCATTAAACATAATGAAATCACATAGTAGTCCGGCAAATTCAACAAAGATGGTGATATCAATCAGAATCCAGATGACTACGACACAGGAGAAATTTCAGGTGGTCTTGCATCCGTACTGTTTTGATATATCCTTCCATACGAATGCATAATATCTCATGTATCACAGACAACCAACAAATTCCTCCTGGTATATGAAAACGAGAATTGAAGTTGTCTAGTACGTCTAGGGTTATAAAAAGTTATACCTCTAATTGCTCAACATACTTGGCAACTTTACCAAAGGGCGTCAATTTTTTCTGGCCAAACTCAAGTGCTTCTGTGCTGCCAGTCAAAAATAGCCAGATTAAGAAAACCATATAACCCAATTTCCCCCCTCCAAAATAAATTCGGCCAGTTACCATTTTCTGGAACGAATTAGCTCAATGAAGTGGAGACTTAAAAGCTCAAAATGTAAATCCATGTCATTCTCTAGCAACTTGGGCGCCAACTCTTCTGTCAGTTCTATGGCTTTCACGGCATCCCCTTCCACCACAAACTTTAAGATCGCTGAAACAAAATCCCAACACAGCATTAGAATATGAGATGCAAATAGCCCATGCATGTAGACAAATGGGGATGGAAATGGTCATTTTGTAAAACTGACATACTCGATATTGTCATGAATTCATGATATGTAAGCTCAGATGCATTTAAGATCTAGTTAAACCACGATTATTTCAAAGGCACTACGGAAGAACAAAGGGAGCAAACCAAAGCTACCGTTAAAAAGAAACTGTAATGAAAGTATACCGACAAAATAAAAAAAAATGTAAAACATGAAAGAATTACCCTCAGGCCTCAGGTTTACTTTGCTACAACTAAGCAGCCTAATGTGACATGGTAAATCAAATCAAGAGGGTAAAGTGCATGACAGAACTTGTATTTCTAATGGTGTCAAGTGTCAACAGGAATCACATCCAGACACTAGTAACAAAGTACAAATGACAGTGAACAACAATCGTGTCTGAATTGGCTACATGTTGATACCCCATCCGCCAAATGAAATGCAGTTCCATACTTGAATTGACCAGTTGATTCAGTAGCAGTATTTCAGTTAACTGAATTAGTAATTAGTACTATTAATACACATCTTTTCTTATAAGGCGAAAATGGACTTCCTTCATCATCTTTAATTAACATTGACATTGTAAAGGACAGGTTTGAATGAATATAAGAATAGAAAAATGGGAAAATTAATGTACACCAGAACTGCAAGAAATTTGCAGAAATACAGAGAGGTTCCTTGTATGCAATTTTAAAAGTAGAACAATACCAATACAAGATTAAGTATTGAGCTGCAAATATATACCTTTACGCTTATCCACATCTACAGTATAATCAACAGGCAACTTTAACCCAGTGCTGGATAGGAAGGTCTCTGCGGTCTCCTTAAAACAATTGTGCATAAGATAAGATAGCACTATGTTGCGAACGTCATTATCGCTGACAGACTGCGGTTGAAAGAAATTTCAATGTCAATAGCAGGCTATTGCCAAAAGTAAGATGAAAGCATAACTTGTACCATCAAAATTTAGGGAGAAGAACTCTAGTCATCTGCCTCAACAGCGGTAATAGGTTATTTCCCCAAGTGAATTTGGCAACGCCAAGACTACTTTATACTCACTTCAGCAAGCATAGCTGCATTTATTATCCATGGGCACAGTGAGATAAAAATGCTCTCTTACCTAGTACTCCCACCGTTCCAAAATAAGTGTCACGAATTTAGTACTAAGTTAATACAAATTTAATACTAAAGCATCGACACTTATTTTGGGACGGAGGGAGTAGTGTCCAAATTCCTGTTTGTTGTGTATATTAATATCATAAAAGCATTTGTGTAGATATTTGTGAAATTACAAATGACAACTGGATATATTCCAATTGAAAAAAAAATGTTTATAGCTGGCATGCTTTAATAGTTGTTAAATTACAAATGACAACTGAATCTGTTCAACAAAGGGTAAGGACTCAGGGGAGATTCCTTCACAGAACCATTCCCTGTTGAGATGCACGCATCTAGTTGAGTTGCAGCTTCAGGGAGGGTGCGTGCTTGGAAATTAAGGCGTTGTCAGAGTTCGCAAATGCATGAATACAACGTGAATATGCATGGGTATCTAAGCAGCAAAGCACATCTATATGGATCGGGCATCTAGTGGCAAAAAGAAGGGAAGTGGTAATGAGGTGATGTGATCCACCAGCAATCGCTACATTGCGGTAGACTGGTGGCCGGCAACCAATAGCAAGCACAGGACAGCAATGGTTGGGTTGCACTTGCATGTATAGAAGTTTAATTTCAAGGCCACCAATAAGATTCAGGTAATAAATATGGCATTGGGGTTTCACCAGAATTAATGGCACATAAATTCATGGATTCTAGTAAAACATCAGGTATCATTTTTCTACTGACCGGATATCGTTTTAGGGTCACTACTACTACTTCCGTGTTTGCCATAAGGGCAATACTACTTGGAGCACTCTAAAATCTCCATTGCCAGAATACCAGATTAAGAAGCATGTCCAAGTGGTTCAATACTCTGCAACCTGTACTCATGTTGTTGAACGCTAAACTGGCTCGCTGCGGAATCGCCCCGATGGAGCGACCCACTAAACACTCAGAAAGCTCCCTATGCCGCAAGCAGAGCGTCTCTTTGATTCCGCTGGACCGTAGGGTACCTTATTGACAAAGTTCCAATCTCTGTTTCACTAGACTAGAAACCCAGGCAATTGACGAAGTCCCAATCTATTGCGCTGCTACAAGCCACCTTATCGACAAAGAATCGATCTCTCTTTTTTCCTACCACAAGAACCTCATCCCCAAAGTTTTGGACCTTCTCTCACTAAAAAAAAACCTAGCACGAGCAGATCATCCAGTCCAGGCAGTCCAGTAGACGGAAATCTACGCAGACGAATCCAACAGACGAACACTGAGCAATGAGTAGTCGGAACAAATTCGCGAACAATTTCATCCATCTACCTCATCAACCCCATCTCCAACACCAAACGGATTCGCGAGCGAACACCAAGACCAAGGAAGTTATACGAGTGGTGGGGGGAGGGGGAAAGAATGAGGAGTGCGGAGAGTGAGCGTACGGCGTCCTCGTAGAGGCGGGGATCCAGGTCCATCATGGCGGAGGAGAGGTCCAAGAGGTCGGCGCCGGACGCTGCCTGCCGCTGGGGGAGCCGAGATTCCCCAAAAAAGGGTTTTTTCTATTTATTTTCTTTTGTTTCCTCCTTTTCTTTGCCTGGCTGCTTTCCAGGGCCCGTGGTGGTGACGGCGCGTGAGAGGACTTCTATTTTTCTGCCCTAGTGGAGTGCTGAGAGTTCATCAGTTTTACGAGGTTTTTCTTGAATTAGTGAAAGACAAATTATATAAAACTACTCCCTTCGTTGTAAGACGTTTATTGACACGATTGTGATGCTAAAAGACGACTTGCATTATGGAACGGAAGGAATAGATCACAAGGAAGAGAAGTTATTGTGGTTTTTTTAATCATTGCATTCTATATTACTGTACAACGATCAAATTAACGTTCACAACACGGGTTACATCATCCGAAAGGCCTGTTTGACATACATGCTCGCTTTCAGGCTCCGCATTTGGTTCAAAAATAGCAAACAAGTATGTTCGAAGATTACATGTCCTATAACACTACAAAACTTTGTGTTCTACAAAACCTAAATGGGCGAGGAATTTAGTTTTGCAGAACAACACACCAAGAGGCCCATGGCTTTGGAAATCTTAGTTGAGGGCTTGTTGTAGATTTATGCAATCACACGCTACATGCCATATGATTGAGCCATTTGGATAGCCTTTGGTATAGCTTGTGCTTCAGCATGTAGTGTGTTGGCCATGTCCACTAGCTTGATAGTCGCGGCCATGATGGTCTCGCTGGTATTATCATGAGTAATGAGTCCTCACCTCGAGTGTCCATGGTCGGCTAAACGTCGTATCGACATTAATCTTTATGATTTAAGTTCCCGGGAGTTGGGGATTGCTTCTCCTTCCAGCCTAAAAACTCTCACAATTAGAAGTTATGTGTCTGATACGTGCTCCAAAAGCCTCCCACGAAAGTTGCTACATTTAATTGTTTGCATTGTTTCGCTCGGACCACCATGATCATGGTAGGCAGATCGTGTGCATCTTGACAAAATCAGATAGTTTGAAAATTGCAGCAAGCGGGCCTTTGGGGGACGCACACAGTAGGAGTTGTTGCCTGGTCAAGACCGCATCTCCGACACATTCTTTTGACCTCCTTGCATCACATAAACATATGGCCTCCATCCTCAGAAAGTCGGTGGCACAACTGAGGGAGCCCGGGATTAAGGGGTCCTCGGGTTGTCGGTCTACCTCTTATGGTTCGGACAGGTGGGCCGCTTTATGGAAGGCCGAACTATAAAACAACTTTGTGTTCATGAAGGAAACCTCCGAAACCTTGGTGTGTCCTCCAAGTCAAGATGGTAGAATCGACATGTTTATTCTCTGATGGCAACCGACCAAGTGTAATCTTAGGTACCCCTCGTGTTTATATAAACTAGAGGGTTTAGTTCGTAGAGCAGGAGAATCATTATCCTAGTCGTCTAGGGTTTAGTTCATCTGATCTGATGGTAGATCGACTCTATAATTGTCATACTGTAAGTGCATCTAGTGCCCTTAGTGATTTTGGTGGTTTGAAGACTTATAGGTTAAGTATCTAATGTGTTCATGAGTGTACACAGGATCTATAAGTCGTTGAGGAGTTTGAGTTATACGATGAATATCGACCCCTAAAAATGTATATCTTCAGCTGAAGAAATTGGTCTGATGCTGAAGATTTGGATCGCGAATAAATTACGATGGAATTGATATTCCTGATGAAGATATTGAAGATGAGGAATTCGGTGTGTCTTGAAGAAAATCAGTTCGAAGACTTTGAAGCGTGAAGATTTATTCTTTCAGTTTTATTTTTTTTCACTCTTGAGTCACAGGAACACCATACTGTTAAAGGGGGTCGAGGTAACAATTTGAAATGAATTTCCTCATGATGCTCAACCCAAGCCTAATCTCCCCTAATAATAAAGCGCGAAGCGCTTCTGTCGTCCGTCATGACATTTTTGCAAAAACACCCCTCACTTTTCCGATATTCAACCCGTAGTACGTTTCTAAGTTTAAAACATTTCGGATTTACATAACCCCCCTCCATCTCCTGCACCCACGAGCAGCCCCTGATCTGCTCCCCGCCCTGCTCCTCCCGCCGGTCGCCGGCCCCGATCCACGCCAGATCCCGCCGCCGGCGAGCTGCCGAAGCCGTCGCCCCCAGCGCTGCCTCCTCCGGAGCTCCGCCAAATCCGGAGCACCGCCCCCGCTAGCCGCCGCGCCGCCCTGCCTCTTGCGCCTTCCCGCTCTCCCTACCTCTCCTTGCACCGGCAGCCGCCCCCGCCACGCGCCTCGCCTGCTAGTCCCTCTCGACACCGCAGCCGCCTGCTCGCCGAGCACCTCCACCCCGCCGTGCCCTAGATCGGATCCAGATCGACCCGCCGCCGCCCTGGCATTGACCACCTTTGTTTTGTGCCTGTGCCATGCGGTTGTAGGTCCTTTTTTGTCTAACTCTGAAATCCATTACTATCTCACGTTAGTCAAGGATGAGGTTGAATTTTCATTGGCTCTAGATTTGCTGTAGCGTGTTGGCATTGCTACCTTACCCATAACATATGGTCAATCGAGTTTCATTAGTATTGTGAGTCCGGGAGCGCACATGCACTCTGTTTACTGGTTGTAGAATAGGGGCTGCCTTTGCATGTTGCGGGGTTCACATTGAAAGAAATTTTGACTGGACTGTTCTGCTCATGTTAACTGATGGACCTAAATAAATCGCCTGGCAAAAGATTAGTATAATAGATTAATGGGGTAGGGTTGCTTGCCCATTCTGTGTAGATAAGGTTTATAATTTGGAATGTCGGGCAAGTTCTCAACAAGTAACGCCCTGAAGTTTCATTCTAATTTCATCACGTGGTTTGGTGCATGAGGAGATTTTTCATAATAATCATAACAATTTCTTTCCGATGAGAATATAAGTTGAAACTAGACACGTCCTCATCAGGTAAACTGATTCATGTTCTTACTTCATGTCCAAGCAACAAGAACAAACTAAATATTTTGTAGGCCAGAGTTTTGCTGATACTCTTGCTAGCGTATTTGTTGGATCTTGATTTTCATATATGTTCAGATTTGTCTTACACATGTTGAAGAACCAGATTCAGAACATTGCCAAGGGAAATCCCAAAGTCTTCTTGTGAAGCTAAATTAATTGTTCAAGATTGAATGGGACGGAACATTATACATGATATTCGTTTCTTTGAAGTTTGATGATGGCACATGACATCTTTCAATTATATATTCATTTAATTCAGTTGTAGAGGAATACAATCTATTAAAATTATCATGATATTTGGAGTACATTCATAACACAAAAGAATTATGTGGTGGCCTAATAAATGTTGGTTGCGCCTACCCTTTGCAGTACAGAAACGACAACATAGTTGGCCATGTCTCAGTTTCGATGTCTAAAAGCATAAGATTATATGACTTTCAGATGATCAGAGACACAATAATGTTTCTATGCTGAAGTTATTATGGGTCAACCTAATATTTTGTTCTGTTTATGGCAAACAGAACTAGAAGCAAAGATGCAAATACACAATTAAATATACAACCTTTATGTGGTGTGAACAAGATGAACAACATGAGAGAATGTAGCGGAATCGGAAACAAATGGAAAACGTAGTTAGCGGCTCAGATCAGCGACATGAATTCCTCGATTTTCCCTATTATATTAGACCAATGACGGAGTATCTTTATCCTTCTCTCGCCAGTGGGATACGAAAGGTGCTCTTCCATCATGTTACTCGACCTGGTCAACCCAAGTACATTGCAAATGGTGTTTGATTGTAGCAAAGCATCATTAAATTAAATCTATTTACGAGTTATAAATGTTATTACTGATCTTATAGAGTTGGAATATTATTAAGAGAATTTTAGTTTCTCGTGTTTGACAAGTGAAAGATCTTGAGTGGTGCTTTGAGCTTTTCTTTGGCAAGCAAGTACAATGACACTTTTTCCCCGTTGCAACGCACGGGCCTTTTACTAGTCCTACCAAAAGCCTCAAGTGAGGAATATGAGAGACATGAGGACTCTCACATTTGAGGGTCCCGACCGTTACCGCAATTCGCGCCACATAACTGATCTTATCCACACCAACGGTCATAATATTTAAGGGCATTTATGTCATGTCATGTCGGGATGCTCCCAGGCTATAAATAGTCGCCCCCACAACCATTAGCTGGTTGGCTGCTCCGCGAAAAACTGTCACTTGTCATTGAGAGCAACCCAAATTCCTCAGAGTCTTCGAGAGTAAATTATCAGTGAGGAAATACCCCCCAAACACCAAACCAAAAACCAAAAACCAAGTGATTGAGCATCACTGAAGAATTTGTTCCTGTGTGGAACTGAAGCCTTTTACCTTTGAGGACTGTGCATCCTCGAGACGGTTAGGCGTCATGGTCTAGAGCAATCTAGCAGTCAATTGTGGATCGCCGGGTGACCAAGTTTGTGAGGGTTTGGAAGTCTGTCTTGAAGACTTACCACGGGTGTTGGGCGAGGACTGTGTGTCCTTAGCTCAAGGAGAATACGGTAGGGACTGTGTGTCCTTTGGTTTCAATACCAAGCTGCTCCAAACCAGACGTACAACTGTCACAGCAGTTGGAACTGGGTCATCAACCACTGTCTTCACTGTGATACGGGTTCTATTTCTTCAACTCTTTAAATTCCTCAATACTGTATGTTGAAGATTTTCGTTGTCACTATTTGAAGAATTTGCTGAAGACTTTCTCTGAATTTCCTCAACCTCAAATTCTTCACACGAGTTAATCCTCACCTGCTTACTTTGTGCCTGCGTACTGTGCAAACTGTTTTTCATATTCCTCATCATGAAAACTATTGTAGTGATACTTTGCACCCCTGATCATGTGTTGTTTCTGCTGCAAGTTATTCATTAGTGAGGAATTTCCTCAAAAGGAATTTCCTCAGCGATGAAATTCTAAAAATCTCCTATTCACCCCCCTCTAGTCGATATAACGCATTTTCACATACACACATCAATATAATCAAGCAGGACATAGGGTTTACCTTCTTGAGAGGGCCCGAACCTGGGTAAATACTATCCCTGTATTTCCTGTTCCCCAGATCCAAGATCCACGGCTCGGGACCCCCTACCCGAGATCCATCGATTTTGACACCTACATTGGTGCTTTCATTGAGAATTCCATTGTGGGATCGCCAAAGGATCGATGGCTCATCTAATCATCAGCAGTGACATCTACAATAGGGATGTTTTTCGTCTATGAACAGATCTTTGCGTTCGGCAATGTCGTGATGCACGCTGATCCGACCGGACATCTTGTCCAAGTCGAAAGTCTCTCCCCCGATCAGGATATCATGTTTGGGAACCTACAGTTCGTCGTCGACTCCCGGGGAGATCTTATCCTGACGAAGCCTTCGGCTCCCCTTAAAGAGCTCGCAAGTCTCGATGCCTTAACATCAGGAGCGGTGGACCACGCCACTGGGCCGGCCTCCACCCTCGGTCCGGCCATAAAGGCTGATCCAGTCGGTACGCCCAGATCATCTTCGGCCGAACACGGCCCATGCGCGACTTTAAACGCCCCTGGAGCAGGGGTACTGTGGATCGACCCCATGCCTCCCAGGAGCATGGACTCCATAGATATCTTGTCATTAAACGAGCTAGTTGGCTGGATCCAAGCCATGGGGATAACCAACGGCCAACCCTCGGCCTATGATCAAATCGGGCTTAAACCCAACGACACGGGGATTTATGTCCCACCTATCACACACTTGGTCGCCACCATCAAGGACCTGGTCGAAGGTTCGTCTTCTCAATCGTCGAAGTTGAGAATGGTTTATGTTCGGGTTTCTAACCACCAGGATCGTTCCTCTAGTTAGAAATCCGGACTTCATCTTGAAAAAAGTTCAGGATCGAACCCCGGTTCAGCGCATGACCTAGATTCTGTGTGGTGGTGTCTGGTCGATAATTCGGACCCCGAACCCGGTGCACCGGATTCCACGATGGTACAGGACACGACCATCAAAGCTGAGAGTCGTCCCCTATGATAGAGAAAATACGAGAGTCGTCCCCTATTCCTCAACCATATGCTCTATCACGTGTACACTGCTATGCACAAGACCAGATGTGAGCCTTTGCAACAGCCCAAGTGCAATTTCCAACCTTGTAATATATTTCCATGAGTGAACCTTCCATGTTGTGCCTCATGTGGTTTGAATTAATCAAACTTGGCTTCATGACTTTTATTTTGCGTCATGGCAATGTGTTCCATAATTTTGCACCATGTGGTATGGTGTGTGAATGTGTGTTGTGCTGATTGGTGTGCTTGCTATTAGTGTCACTTCTTGTGTGGAAAACCCCCCTTCACTTTCTTCTCAACTATATCTCTCTCTTTCTCTCTCTTTAATTCAAATTATTGTATTAGGGTGAGATTTTGCTTTGTCCAATACCTTCTTCAAAATGTTGCTGGCTATGTTATTGGTATGTCTCCAACGTATCTATAATCTTGTATTGTTCCATGTTATTATATTATCTGTTTTGGATGTTTTATATGCATTAATATGCTATTTTATATTATTTTGGGGACCAACCTATTAACCTAGAGCCTAGTGCTAGGTTGTTTTTCTATGTTGTGAGTATTGCAGATAAGGAATATTAAACGGAGTCCAAACGGAATAAAATCTCCGAAATGAATTTTCTTAGACCAGAAGAAACCTGACAGACTTGGAGAAGGGGGCAAGAGACTTGCCGGGAGACGACAAGCCTGCAGAGCGCGCCCTAGGGGGGGCACGCCCCCTGGCTTGTGGGCCCCCTACAGGCCTCCTAACCCTAATCTTCGTCCTATAAATTCCCAAATATTCCCCGAGTACCAGAACGACACCAAAAAATACATTTCCGCACCGGAAGCGTGTGTTCCCGTGAGATCCAATCTAGGAGCCTTTTCCGGTAATCTGCCGGAGCGGGAATTGATCGTGGAGAGCATCTACATCAACTCCATTGCCTCTCTAATGATGCGTGAGTATTTCACCACAGACCTACAGGTCTATAGCTAGTAGCTAGATGGCTTCTTCTCTCTCTTTGTTCTTCAGTACCATGTTCTTCATGGTCTTCATGGAGATCTATCTGAGGTAATACTCTTTCGCGATGTGTTTGTCGAGATTACAAGAATTGTGGGTTTATGCATTATCTATGAATATTATTTGAATCTTCTTTGAATTCTTATATGCATGATTTCATATCTTAGCAAGTCTCTTCAAGTTATTGGTTTGGTTTGGCCAACTAGATTGGTAATTCTTGCAATGGGAGAAGTGCTTAGTTTTGGGTTCAATCTTGCAGTGTCCTCACCTAGTGACAAAGTAGGGGTAGCGAGGCACGTACTGCATTGTTGCCATCGAGGATAAAAAGATGGGGTTTTCATCGTATTGCTTGAGTTTATCCCTCTACATCATGTCATCTTACCTAATGCGTTACTCTGTTCTTCATGAACTTAATACCCTAGATGCAGGCAGGAGTCGGTCGATGCATGGAGTAACAGTAGTAGATGTAGAATCGTTTCGGTGTACTTGACACGAACGTGATGCCTATATGCATAATCATTGCCTTGGATATCTTCATAAATATTTGCTTTTCTATCAATTGCTCGACAGTAATTTGTTCACCCATCGTATTATTTTCCTTCATGAGAGAAGCCTCTAGTGAAACCTATGGACCCCATGTCGTGGTATTTTCGGGACAGAAGCCATGGGGTGGCTTAACTCGTAGGTTGGGGCCGATGGGTGCCGATGGCGTCTCGGAACAGGTGTGGGCGCAACACTCATGACGTCGGTTTACCCAGATTTAGGGCCCTCTGGTGAGGTAAAACCCCTAGTCCTGCTTGGGTGACTATAAGATAATCACAGTACAAAGGTTGCTCCTTGAGCTATTCGTGAGGAGGGAGACGAAGCGTTGGTTGCCGGTCTCGCTGCCTCAGGTGGTGTTCTACGTGTGGTTGTGGGAATGTAGTGTGTTTTTAACCTACCCCTCTTAGTGGACAGAGACGTGGCTTTATAGTGCAGCCACAAACTACAGCGGGAACGGTAAGATTGGGGGGTGGGGGTTGGCTGCCAGCCTCTTGGGCCGGCTGCAGGGCCCACCTACGGTTGGGTCTTGTCGCGGGACTCGCCGGTCGTGTGCAGCAGCGGTCGGTGCGCCGGGTTGTCATGGCGGACACGACACAGGGGGAATGTGGCTACACACATCCTTGCCCAGTCAGGGTCGGGGTCCTGTAGCCTTACTGACCCTCCTTGCATCATGCCGCAGCACGGTGGTACATGTGAGCGTGTAGTGCTACCGTGACAGCTTGTGATCATTCGTCTTGTCTTGTCTGCGTACGGCGGTACGGTCGGATGGGACGAGAGCCGGCCGCCTGACTAGCAGGTGGCCAGCCGGCCAGCCGAGCCCCGCCATGCATCCGGGTACGTGTCAAAGAGGCGGCCGGCTCCCGCTAACCGGCCGGGCATGCGTGGGCTAGAGATGGGGCCGGCTATCGCCAGCCGGTCGTACTTGTCGGTGGAAGGGGCCAGCTATGCGAGTCGATCGCACTTGGGTCTGCCGAAAGGGCCGGCTATCTCCAACCGGTCATGCTTGGGTCAATCGAGTGGGCCGGCTACCGCCAACGGGCCTGGGGGGCCAGACCGCCCCAAATGTCTTGGAGATGGATAATCTTCACTCTTGGTATACCCAGGGGTAATATCCCCGTCAGTAGCCCCCGAAACCGTTGGGGTCTAGAGGCCTCTGGACGAGGGGGGCAACAATTTTTCCCCGCATCTGAAGGACTCGTCGATGTGGCCCGGATGGCCCGGGCCGTCGGGCGACAAGGCTCAGCGCACGCGGGAAGGGCTGCCGGCTTAGCGGAAGCCGGCCGTGTCGTAGCCGGCCTTAGTCGCATCCGGCACGCGGCCGCGACGGCTCGAGTTCTCCGCGTCACCTCGGTGCCCGCACCGTCTGGAAGGCGCCACGTGTCGGCCTGCGATGGGCGTCGGGCCCGCCACTTTTTGTGTGATGGGACAGTGCTACACGGCCAACCTGGCCTGCCTCGGCCTTCACGCGGATCTTCTGCGGTTGCGCCCGTCGGTTGGCGTTCCCCACGCGTATTAAATGCGCAACGATCGTGGGGAGGTGGAGATCATGGGCGTAACAGATCCCGCACGCTCCTCCACCTCCCAGGGCTTTTAAAAAGAAGAGGAGAGAGGACGAGGCTGCTGTCAGATTTCGTGCTCCGCAAAACCCTGAAGATTTGTAACCAGGGGCGCGCTCGGAGACCACTTGGCAGCTTCGATTCACCTGACTCGCTACTCGATGGACAAGACACAGAACTCATTCAGAGGTGAAGGAAGACACAAGACACGGCAGTTTACCCAAGTTCGGGCCGTTGGGAAGCGTAATACACTGCTCCTGCTTTGGTGGATTGCCCCTCCTGGAGGTTGGTGGATGAACTAGTACGGTGCTCGTGAGCCTCCGGAGGCTGGGTGGCTACGGGTGATGCTGGTCGGTGAATGAATGGATCCCCCTCTACGGAGCAACCTATCCTCTATATATAGTGGTGGCACCGGTCCTCTTCCCTTATCGTTTTGGCGGGAAGGGATTCCACAACGACCAATTTTGAAGGGGAACAGGGGAACATGCTCCCCTGCCCAAAGGTGGTTTTCGCCTGCAAAAGTGGCTGCCCGCGCTGCAGGGACGGGCCCGGGCATGACATTTGTCCTGCTGGCGGGCGGCGACGGCCTTGTTGCACCAGAAGGGAAACCTTCAGAAGATGCCTTGGGAACCCTGGTACGTCCTTGCCCCCTTTGCACTAAAGGGGACACTGCACCATCCTGCTGTCTGCTGCTCGTCTGTCGTTCCCTTACGTCATCCTTGACTACTGAGGACGAGCCTCGCCTCAGAATATCCGCCGCTCTGGAGGGGTCCGGAGGAGGCCCCCTACGGGTCTTGATGTTGCTCCTCCTCACGAGGCTTGGACCCTCGCGAGGGCCTTGTCTTGAGCGGTGCCGGGCCCGCTAGTTTGTGGTTGATGAAGTGGGCCAGCCCTGGGCCGCAGGTAGGCAGGTCTGGTACCCCCATTTCCAGAACGTCGACGGTAGCCCTCGGGCCCAAGGTGCGCATGGGTTGGCTTCTCGGCGAAGCCTTGGAGGTGGCTTGAAGCGTCGCGGGCCCTAAATGTCTGCGGACCAGGCTTCACACGTGCTGCGCAGCCTTGCGGCTACACTCCTAGTTCCCGAGGCGCTCGGAGACACGCCTGGTCAAACTGATGCGATGCCGGGGCGCTACGCCAGCCATCATTGCTCCTTGGAGACACATCCTCTTTGCACGCCACGTGGGCACGCTCCCTAATGAACTACGTGGGCCCAGGAACGCGGAGGAGCACCAGTCTGTCCTCGGCTGTATATTTAACCTGACGAGGGTGATGAGGTCCATATCACTTTCGTATCCTTCATCTTCTGCTTCGAGCCCTCCACCCTCTCAGCATGACGCTGGTGAGGAGGTTCTCCGCTGCAGAGAAGGGGAAGGCTTCCGGGAAAGGTCTCTCTGCTCCGCCATCCAAGAGGGGCCACGGCCGCCCTCGGAAGTACGCGACGGTGTTGATGGCGGCCTTCGGCGGGCACGACCATGGTTCCGCCCGTTATGGAATCGCCATCGACGGCGTCGGTGGAGTGCTGATGAGCGCGAGCGCACACGGTGGCCGATGTGGGAGGTTGGCGGTGGCCACCCGGTCGCCACGCCCGCGACTCCATTAAGCTGACACAGCGACGGAGTTCGTGATGTGGGTGGATAGGCCGGAACTCGCATGGTTCCAGCTCCCCAACTTCTTCGCGACGGCGCTGCCGACCGGTGGGCTCCGAGGCCTCTGGTTGCAGGCTGACGACTGTTGTGGTGGGGCGTCCTGGGTGGAGGTCGATTTCACCCCCACGGCTACGTGTATCTGAACCACGGGTGGCAGGCGTTCGCCCGTGCTCGAGGCCTGAAGGGGAGGCGCTACCTCCACTTCAAGTATGACGGGGAGGCGATGCTCTTCATTAAGATCTTCGGGGGCGAGGGTGAGCGTCTGGGTTGCTGCCCGGAGGATGCCGGCCACGGCGATCCGGTAGATGAGTCCGTCTCCGATGGCAGGCGCCGTGACTCCAGCAGCAGGGACACCCCCTCCGAAGGAATCCCGAGCGACAACAGTGACAGCAGCTACGACGAGCCGCCTCGCCACCTCTCCCGAGCCATGGTGGGGAGCCCCTAAGCGCGGCGCCGCTCGTCTGCTCCTACATCGCCTGTGAAGGAGGAGGATGACATGGACTAAGCACCGGCGCGGGGGTGTCGGACGTCTGCGACGGCGGCCCTCCTTCGGGGTCTCCATCGCTAGCTGTCTCCCCCTTACTCCTGATCATGCGTCTATGAAAACAAGGATAGGCCCTTCGGGCATGTAATGGATTTGGGCGGCCGCCCCTTTTGTTAGTACCGTTGCATCTAGTCGGTTTGGATACTTAGCTCGGCGTGCTTGTGATGCACCTCTTTGGTTGTGAGGTGTGGTTACGGCGTTCGAGGGGTTTGTTGCTCGGTTGCCTTCTCCTCGTTGCAGGTGAAGTGGGTCGATGCTCTATGTCAGCAGGCCCTAGTCCCGCACATTTCCCTGCCGCCGTGAGGTGTGACCCGTTACCAAGGTCGTTCCTCATAGGGCAAGGCCCTGACACCCCTGATACCGACCGAATGTGCCTGGACGGCACCGGGGAGGCCAAGTGGCTTTGCGACTAGTAAGGCTCCTGAGGCGCGATGCTCAAGAGCCCCCTTAGACATTCAAGCGGCTCTACATCGACAGGTCTGAGTCCCGCACATTTCCCTACCGTGACGCACGACCAGTCAAGGTCGTCCCTCACGGAGCAAGGCCGTGGTACCCGGGTGCCAAGTGGCTTTGTGACCAGTAAGGCTCCTAAGGAGCGATGCTCAGGAGCCCCCTTAGACGTCCAAGAGGCCCTCGTGGATTCTGCTTTCTGTGTTTGAAGGGTCGAGTTTCTGGAGATCCCTAGTGTGCATTCCCAAAGCTCTGCATCAGTAGGTCCCATCCCCGCACATTTCCCTGTCGTCGTGAGGCACGACCCGTTACCAAGGTTGTTCCTCACGGGGCGAGGCCCTAGCACCAGGGTGCCAAGTGGCTTTGTGACCGGTAAGGATCCTGAGGCGCGATGCTCAGGAGCCCCCTTAGGCGCTCAAGCTGTCCCAAGAGAAACAACTGTTGTAAGAAAACACCAAAATTGTTTCCTCTCCAGGATGGTGCGCCGACCCGTGAATGGGACTCTTGAGCGAGTATCAGGTGGCATGAGTCTACCGACTCGTCCGTGAGTACCACACGAGGGTCCGGGCACCAAGGCCTTGGCGAGGTGTCGGCACCGTGCCCTAGCCCCCGCTCACGTGGTACGAGCGGGTGGGGACATGCGAATGCTCGACTCAGAGGAAGAGAGCGTGCTATGAAGGGCGGCAAAGAAAAAGAATTTTCGCAAAACTTCATTTGGAAAGGCCCCGAGTTTGATTTCATAAATATCAGCAAATCCAAGCCAGAAAAAGCAAATGCAAGCCACGTCCGGTGCCTAATCTATTCTCCGCCTCCATCTCCCCCAGCGCTAAGCACAGGGCTTCCACTAGGTGTGGGGTGGACCCCTTCCGCGTCCTCGGGGTCCCCTGGGCGTATACAACCTCGACTCATTATTACGTGAGAGTGTCATGGTGGGGGTGTATCTGGGAGGTCACCAAGACGCTTTGGCCTCGCGAGTGTCTCTACCCCCGAGGCATTAGGCGCATGATTCCGGAAGTCATTCGTGGACTGTGTTGATTGCCTCCATCTTGTCCCCAACGCGGAGCGTAGGCCTACTACTAGGCATAGGATGGACCCCTACCGTGTCCTCGGGGGGCCATGGGCATATACAACCTCGGCTCGTTATTACGTGAGAGTGTCACGGGATGAAGTAGGTTCCAGAAGAATTGAAGGACGATGCAGAGTTGGCGCAGACTCGATGCATAGGCGTTACGGGTAGAACTTCCGGAGATGCTGGATGTTCCAGGCGTTCTGGATGGGAACTCCGTCCTGAGTCTCCATGCGCACGTCGCTAGGCCTAGAGACATGGGTGACCTTGAATGGGACCTCCCACATGGGTGAGAGCTTATGCAAGCCCTCCCTTGATTGAACCCGCCTTAGGACGAGGTCGCCGACTTCAAGGGTCCTGGAGCGGATGTTGCAGCAGTGATAGCACCGCAAGGCCTGTTGGTACCTCGCGGCTCAGAGTGAGGCATGATACGTCTTCAACGTATCTACAATTTTTGACGGTTCCATGCTATTATCTTGTCAACTTTGGATGTTTTGTATGCATGATTATGCTATTTTATATCTTTTTGGGGACTAATCGATTAACTCAGTGACAAGTGCTAGTTCCTGTTTTTTCCGTGTTTTTGACCCTTTTCAGGGAACAATATTAAACGGAGTCCAAATGGAATAAAACCTCTGGAAAGATTTTTTCTGTAACAGAAGATACGCAGGGAACTTGAGAACCAAGGCAAAGGACTCCGGGGAAGGCCACAAGCCCCCTAGCCGCGGCCTAGGGGGTCGCGCCTACCACGCTTGTGGGCCCCTCGTGGCTCCTTTGCCCTACTTCTTCTGCCTATAAATTCCCTAGAAATCCAAAACTGCCAGAGAGAGCCATGAAAATACTTTTCCGCCGCCGCAAGCTTATGTCTCCGCAAGATCCCATCTGGGGCACGTTCTGTTGCCCTGCCGGAGGGGGGATTCGGACACAGAGGGCTTCTTCATCAACACCATTGCCTCTCCGATGATGCGTGAGTAGTTCACCATAGACCTTCGGGTCCATAGCTAGTAGCTAGATGGCTTCTTCTCTCTCTTGGATCTTCAATACAAAGTTCTCCATGATCTTCATGGAGATCTATCCGATGTAACCTTCTTTTGCGGTGTGTTTGTCGAGATCCGATGAATTGTGGATTTATGATCCGATTATCTATGAATATTATTTGAGTTTCCTCTGATCTCTTATATGCATGATTTCGTATCCTTGTAATTCTCTTCGAGTTGTGGGTTTTGTTTGGCCAACTTGATCTATAATTCTTGCAATGGGAGAAGTGCTTGGTTTTGGGTTCATACCATGCGGTGTCCTCACCCAGTGTCAGAAGGGGTAGCGAGGCACGCATCATGTTGTTGCCATCAAGGGTAAAAAGATGGGGTTTATATCTATTGCATGAATTTATCCCTCTACATCATGTCATCTTGCTTAAGGCGTTACTCTGTTTGTTATGAACTCAATACACTAGATGCATGCTGGATAGCGGTCGATGTGTGGAGTAATAGTAGTAGATGCAGACAGTATCGGTCTACTTGTCTCGGACGTGATGCCTATATGTATGATCATTGCCTTAGATATCATCATGACTTTGCGCGGTTCTATCATTTGCTCAACAGTAATTTGTTCACCCACCGTAATACTTGCTATCATGAGAGAAGCCTCTAGTGAACACTATGTCCCCCGGGTCTACTTCACATCATATTTTCAGCTCTACACTTTTACTTTGTTTTGCTTTCCACCTTCGGATCTCACCTTCAATTAATCGTGAAGGGATTGACAACCCCTTTATAGCGTTGGGTGCAAGTTTGTTTGTTTTTGCGCAGGTACATTGGTGACTTGCCTTGATACTCCTACTGGATTGATACCTTGGTGCTCAAACTGAGGGAAATACTTACTGCTACTGTGCTGCATCACCCTTTCCACTTCAAGGCAAAAACCAACACAAGCTCAAGAGGTAGCAAGAAGAATTTCTGGCGCCGTTGCTAGGGAGGATCAAGTCAAGAATAGTCTCCTATCAACGTGCCAATTTCTGGCGCCTTTGCCGGGGAGTATCATGTCAAGAATAATCTCCCTTCAACGTGTCAATTTCTGGCACCGGGGATTATTCTAAGTGAAGCTTATCCAAGTAACTGTCGCGAACTCATCTCTTGCATTTACTTTTTTTGCCTTTTGCCTCTCGTTTTCCTCTCCCCCACTTCTGAAAAACAAAAATTTACAAAAATATTTGCCTTTTTCGTTCGCCCTTTTCTTTCGCTTGCTTTCTGCTCGCTTGTGTGCTTGTCTGCTTGCTGAAGTCACCATGACTGAAAACACCAAATTGTGTGACTTCTCGAATACTAATAATAATGATTTTATTAGTACTCCGATTGCTCCCGCCACTAGTGCGGAATCATATGAAATCAATGTTGCTTTGCTGAATCTTGTTATGAAAGAGCAATTCTCCGGCCTTCCTAGTGAAGATGTTGCATCCCATCTTAATACCTTCATTGAGTAATGCGATATGCAAAAGAAGAAAGATGTGGATAATGATGTGATTAAATTGAAGCTATTTCCGTTCTCATTGCGAGATCGAGCAAAAACTTGGTTTTCATCTTTACCCAAAAATAGCATTGATTCTTGGAACAAGTGTAAAGATGCTTATTTATCCAAGTATTTTCCATCGGCTAAGATTATCTCTCTCTGTAATGATATGATGAATTTTAAGCAACAAGATCATGAACATGTTGCACAATCTTGGGAGAGAATGAAATTGATGATTAGAAATTGTCCCGCTCATGGCTTGAGTCTTTGGATGATTATACAAATCTTCTATGTTGGTTTGAATTTTGCTTCTAGAAATATCTTGGATTCCGCCTCCGGTGGAACTTTCATGGAAATCACATTAGGAGAAGCCACAAAACTCCTAGACAATATCATGACAAACTATTCTCGATGGCACACTGAAAGGTCACCTACTAGTAAAAAGTGCATGCTATAGAAGAAATTAACTCTTTGAGTGCTAAGATGGATGAGTTAATGAAATTGTTTGCTAGTAAAGGTGCTCCTCTAGATCCAAATGATATTCCTTTGTCTTCCTTGATTGAGAATAACAATGAGAGCTTGGATGTTAATTTTGTTGGTAGGAATAATTTTGGCAACAACAATGCTTATAGAGGTAACTTTATTCCTAGGCCTTTTCCTAGTAATCCCTCTAATAACTTTGGCAATTCCTACAACAATGCTCATGGAAATTACAATAAATTACCCTACGATCTTGAGAGTAATATTAAAGAGTTTATCAACTCGCAAAATATTTTCAATGCGTCAATAGAAGAAAAACTGCTCAAAATTGATGACTTGGCTAGGACCGTTGATAGAATGTCTCTTGATATTGATGCTTTGAAATTGAGATGTGCTCCTCCCAAGATTAATATGGATGAAACTTTGAAAGCTATGCGTGTTTCCATGAATGTGAGAGTAAAGAAAGAACCGCCCAAATTCGTGCTAGACATGAATGGCTTAAAAAGGCGTGTTCTCGTGATGAGAATCACGAAGATCTTAAAGTGCTTGGTGTGACTCCCATTGAATCCTTGTTTTCTAAAGTCAAACCAAATGATGAGGGGGCTGGATATGAATCCACTTTGGTTGAGAAACGCCCCAATGATTCAGAGTCTATCTACCTTGATGCTAAAAGCACTGAAAGTGGAGTAGAGGATATCAAAACTTTGAGTAGTGATGAAATTACTACTTTGGATTTCAAGGAATTCAATTATGATAGTTGCTCTTTGATTGAATGTATTTCCTTGATGCAATCCATGCTAAACTCTCCACATGCCTATAGCCAAAACAAGGCCTTTACCAATCATATCGTCGATGCTATGATGAAATCTCTTGAAGAGAAACTTGAATTGGAAGTTTCTATCCCTAGAAAACTTCATGATGAGTGGGAATCTACTATCAAATTCTAGATCAAAAACTATGAATGCAATGCTTTGTGTGATTTGGGTGCTAGTGTTTCCGCCATTCCAAAGTCCTTATGTGATGTTCTAGGCTTCAATGAGATTGATGAGTGCTCTCTTAATTTGCATCTTGCGGATTCTACTGTTAAGAAACCTATGGGAAGGATCAATGATGTTCTTATTATTGCAAATAGGAACTATGTACCCGTGGATTTCATTGTGCTTGATATTGATTGCAATCCGACATATCCCATCATTCTTGGTAGACCTTTCCTTAGGACTATTGGTGCTATCATCGATATGAAGGAAGGAAATATTAGATTTCAATTTCCATTAAAGAAGGGCATGGAACACTTTCCTAGAAAGAAAATAAGACTACCTTATGAATCCATGATGAGGGCTACTTATGGTTTGAGCACCAAAGACGATGATACTTGATTCTATCACCTTGTGCCTAGCTAAGGGCTTTAAACAATAACGCTTGTTGGGAGGCAACCCAATAAATTTATCTTTGCTTTTTTGCTTTCTGTTTTGTTGTGTCCACACCATCATAATTCTGTTACGATTGTGTCTTTTGTGTTTCTTTTTGTGTATGTGCCAAGTAAAACCTTTATGACTAGTTTTGGTGTTGGTTGTTTCATTGTGCTGAAAAAGACAGAAACTTTGCACTCACGAAATTATTTTTCATTCCTATCCAGAAAGAGCTTTGAGTTGATTCATTTTGTTGGTGGTTGATATGCCAATTGCCCTAATTGTCGTAATTTTTCAGAATTTGTGAGATACCAGAAGTATACGAAGTATACAGATTGCTACAGACTGGTTTGTTTTTGACAGATTCTGGTTTTGTTGTGTTGATTACTTATTTTGATGAAACTATGGATAGTATCGGGGGGGTACTAGCTATGGAAAAGTGAGAATACAGTAATATAACACCAGTATAAATAGAAATCAAGTTTGCTACATGATACATCTCCGTCGTATCTACTTTTCCGAACTCTTTTGCCCTTGTTTTGGACTCTAATTTGCATGATTTGAATGAAACTAACCCGGATTGACGCTGTTTTCAGCAGAATTGCCATAGTGTTGTTTTTGTGCAGAAATAAAAGTTCTCGGAATGTCCTGACAATTTACGAGATTTTTTCTGGAATAAAAGAAAAATACATGCGCAAAGATCTAGGTGAGGGGGCGTGCCAGTGGTCCACAAGCCCATAGGCCGCGGCCACCCCCCTGGCCACGCCGTGCAGGCTTGTGGGGCCCACGTGGCACCACCACCCCCAAACTCAGCTCTATATCTTCCGTTTCGCCTGGAAAAAAAATCAGAGATAAGGTTTCATCACGTTTTGCGATACGGAGGCGCCGCCACATCCTGTTCTTCATCTGGAGGGCAGATCTGGAGTCCGTTTCGGGCTCCGGAGAGGGGAAATCGTTGCCATCGTCATCATCAACCTTTATCCATCGACAATTCCATGATGCTCTTCATCGTTCGTGAGTAATCTCATCGTAGGCTTGCTGGACGGTGATGAGTTGGATGAGATCTATCATGTAATCGAGTTAGTTCTTGACGGGGATTGATCCCTAGTATCCACTATGTTCTAGATTGATGTTGCTACTACTTGGCTATGCTTAATGCTTGTCACTAGGGCCCGAGTGCCATGATTTCAGATCTGAACCTATTATGTTGTCGCCAATATATGTGTGTTTTAGATCCTATCTTGCAAGTTGTAGTCACCTACTATCTGTTGTGACCCGGCAACCCCGGAGTGACAATAGTCGGAACCACTCCCAGAGATGACCATAGTATGAGGAGTTCATGTATTTACCGCGTGTTAATGTGTTGGTCCGGTTCTTTATTAAAGGAGAACCTTAATATCCCGTAGTTTTTTCTATTAGGACCCCGCTACCATGGGAGGGATGGACAATAGATGTCATGCAAGTTCTTTTCCTTAAGCACGTATGACTACAGACGGAATACATGCCTACAGTAGATTGATGAACGGGAGCTAGTTACATATCTCTCCGTGTTATAGATGTTACATGATGAATCACATCCGTCATACTCATCCATCACCGATACACTGCCTACGAGTCTTTTACTACTGGTCCTCGCTATGTTACTTTGCCTAGGCTTGTCCCTTGCTACAAAAGGGATTGGACCACTTTGCTGTTGGTGTTACTTGTTACTTTGCTGCTGCTGCTACTGCTGTTCCTTGCTACTCCGTTGTTATTTATTGCAAGACTTTGTTGGAGCAGTAGACGGGGAAGCATTCTTCTCAAGAATAGTCCCCCGTCAACATGCTGGCGCCATTGATACAACAGTTAGGAATAGTCTGCCGTCAACAGATCGTTTCTGGCACTGTTGCTATCATACTACTTTGCTACTGATACTTTTGCTTGCAGACACTAATCTTTCAGGTGTGGTTGAATCTGACACATTCAGCTGCTAATACTTGAGAATATTCTTTCGCTTCTCGTCGTGCGAACCAACAAATTTGGGTTGAATACTCTACCCTCGAAAAACTGTTGCGATCCCATACGCTTGTGGGACATCAAGGCTTTTTCTGGCGCCGTTGCCGGGGAGGCACATCTATATTCTCTGAGTCACTTGGGATTCATGTCTGCTGATCACTATGAGGAATCCAAAAGATCCAAGAACAAAAATCCTGCCTTCCACTACGAGGAGAGGTAAGGAACTGCCATCTAGCTCTACACTTGGTTCACCTTCAGTTTTGAGTAAGTTTGCGACTTCGCCTCCTGCTAGAAATCTTGATATGTCGCCTGTGCTTGATGATGCTACTTCTGCTATCCATGATGCTATGCTTGATACTATGCATGATGATGCTATGCTAGATACTATGCCTGATGATGCTATGCTTGATACTATGCCTGATGATGCTATGCCTGATATTGATTTGCCACTTGGTGCATTCCTTGATGCACATATTGCTAGAGTTGCTTCTAGATGTGATGATATTTCTGAAACTGCTGATACTATTGAAGTAGAACCTGCTACTATGCGTGAATTGCGTGTTATGCCTGATACACGCTATGTTATGGAGGGAGAGATAGCTGAGGATTTTCTTGCGTGTAAGGATAGCTATGATGTTGAGAAACTTCTGCGCAAGTGGAAAGAAAAATCTCTGAACGCTAGGATGAAATACGACTCGAAGTTTGCTACTTCGCCTATCTTTGTGACCGATAAGGATTATGAATTCTCTGTCGACCTTGAGTTAATCACTCTGGTCGAATCTGATCCTTTTCACGGTTACGAGTCTGAAATGGTTGTAGCCCATCTTACCAAACTGCACGATATAGCCACCCTATTCACTAGTGAGGAAAAGATCCGCCACTACTATATGCTCAAGCCGTTTCCTTTCTTGCTAAAGGATGATGTTAAGACTTGGTTCACTTCTCTTGCTCCTGGTTGTGTGCGTAGCCCCTAGGATATGGTCTACTACTTCGCTGAGAAATATTTCCCTGCCCATAAGAAGCAAGCTGCCTTGGAGGAAATATACAACTTTGCTCAAGCTGAAGAAGAGAGTCTCCCACAAGCTTGGGGGAGGCTCATCCAGCTACTGAATGCTTTGCTTGATCACCCTCCTGAGAAGAATGAAATACTTGATATCTTCTATAATGGAGTTACCGATGCTTCCAAAGACCACCTAGATAGTTGTGCCGGTAGTTTTTTTAGGGAACGAACTGTAGAACAAGCCAAGATTTTGTTGAACAACATCTTATGCAATGATAATGCTTGGACTATTCCCGAACCACCTCCTAAGCCAACTCCGAAGAAAACATGTATTCTATTCCTCAGTCCTGAAGATATGCAAGAAGCCAAGAAATCTATGTGAGAGAAAGGCATTAAATCTGAAGATGTCAAAAATCTACCACCTATCAAAGAGATCCATAGTCTCGATAACCCGATACAGGTAGTAGAAGTAAATTCTCTGCGTAGGTTTGATGAGAGTGATATTCCTTTTGATAAACCTGCTAGCTTATGCATGGATGAATTTGATAACTTCGTTGCCGAACAATAGAGTTTCAATGATTATGTTAGCAGACAATTGGAAAAGAATGCTCGTATGCTTAGTCATTTAAGTGCTTGTGTGGACAGAAACGTTAACGATCTTAAGCTTCTGAGTAAACATGCTTCTATGGTTACTACTCAGGTAGAACAAGTACTTAAAGCTCAAAATGACTTGCTCAATGAGTTGAATGACAATTCCGTCAGAGTCGTCACTAGAGGCGGTAGAATGACCGAGGAACCTCTGTATCCTGAGGGTCATCCGAAGAGAATTGAACAAGATTCTCAAGGAGTCAGCACTGATGCACCTAGTCATCCTAGAAAGAAGAAGAAATATGATAGGAACCTGCACGCTAGCAACCCTGTTGCTCGTACACCTGAGAGTCCAAACGATGCCTCTGTCTCTGATGCTGAAACACAATCGGGTGATGAACATGAGCCTAATGATAATATCAATAGTGATGTTCATGAAGATTCTCAACCTAGCAATGAAAAGGATGTGGAGATTGAACCTAGTGTTGATCTTGATAACCCACAGCCTAAGACCAAAAGATACGATAAGAATGACTTCACTGCTAGGAAGCACGTTAAAGAAAGGGAACCGTGGGTTCAGAAACCTATGCCCTTTCCTCCCAAACCATCCAAGGCGAAGGATGATGAGGATTTTGAGCGCTTCGTTGAAATGATCAGACCTGTCTTTCTGCAGATGCGTTTGACGGATATGCTCAAGATGTCTCCGTATGCTAGGTACATGAAAGATTATGTGACTAATAAGAGGAGGATACCTGATCTTGAGATCTCGGCCATGCTTGCTAATTACACTTTCAAGGGTGGAACTTCGAAGAAACTAGGTGATCCCAGTGTGCCCACTATACCTTGCTCCATTAAAGGTAACTACGTTAGAACTGCTTTATGCGACCTTGGAGCCGGTGTTAGTGTTATGCCTCTCTCTCTTTATCGTAAACTTGAACTGGATAAGTTGACACCCACTGAAATCTCTCTGCAAATGGTCGACAAATCAACTCCTTTCCCTATCGGTATTTGCGAGCATGTGCCTGTTGTGGTTGCTAACACCACTATCTTAACAGACTTTGTTATCTTGGATATTCCCGAGGATGATGCCATGGCTGTCATCCTCGGAAGACCCTTTTTAAACACTGCAGGGGCTGTTATAGATTGCAACAAAGGCAATGTCACTTTCCATGTCAACGGTAATGAGCATACGGTGCATTTTCCGAAGAAACAATATCGAGTACATTGCATCAATGCTATCGAAAAAACTTCATCGGTTCTTATTGGGAGCTTTGAATGCCATATTCCTCGTGTCAAGATGAAGTATGACTTGCTTGTTGGGGAGATACACATCCCCATTGAGGTGACCTAGTGATTGTTCGAAAATTCTCCGTTCTCTTTTGCGATTCGAGAAAGTTTTGTTGAGGGGATTTGATCAACCCCATTGACGGATTTCTTTCGATGACCGTGAGATGGATGAATCAAGGAGTCACAAACCTCTGTTCCAAGCTTTCACTTTAGGTTGCTTAGAAGAAAAATGATAGGTTTAGTTTAGTTTCGCTGTTTTTTGTTTTAGCGTCCGGTAGAAAAGTACCCCGAAAATCAAAGTTCTCCGAACGCTGTGAAAATCAAGTATGATTTTTTCTGGATTTTTTGAAAAATACTGGGACAAAGAGTCTGTCTGGGGGCCACACCAGTGGGCCACAAGCCCTAGGGGCGTGGGCACCCCCTGGCCACGCCACCCAGGCTTGTGGGGCCCACAGGCACCCCCTCCACTCATTCTTGCTCTCATCCGCTTCTCCTACCTCGAGAAAAAATCGTTTCGCAGCTCAAACCCGTGTTCTTGCTCCTCTTGATGGGATTTTCGATCTCTTTGCTCAAATCACCGTTCTCCGAACCGTTTTGGGGAAATTACTCCTTGGTAAGTGACTCCTCCATTGGTCCAATTAGTTTTTGCTCTAGTGCCTTATACTCCACGTATTTTTGCTGCTTTGGTGACCATGTTCTTGAGCTTTGCATGCTGATTCTAGCTGGTCCCAAGTAGTTTTGATGCGTAATATGGTCTCTAGGCACTTGTTGGAGTAGTTGCTACAAGTTTCGTTGAGCCTTATTCACTTTTCCTTAGAATCACTAAAAATTTCAGAAATTTTCAGAGATAGAAAAAGGGAAAGATGAGGAGGTTCTTAAGAGGCTCGTCAAGCCGTGACCCCAAGGATGATGGGAGTGAAAAGAAGCTCAAGTATTTGGTCCCTCGAGTCGCAGAAGTTCGAGCGTGCGAGTGGCCAAGCGATGTGTTCTTACGCGCCGCTGGAATTTATGAGGACTTTTATCACTTGGTGGAGAACGCAGGCCTTACCGCCTTCGTTGAAGATAAGTGTCCGCAATACCTCCTCCTCACTAATATCTTCGTACAAAGCTTTCACTTCTATCCGAGGAAGAATCCTCCTATGGTTGAGTTTAAACTTTATGATACCCCCTAGCGCATGTCACTCTAGGTTTTTTGCAATGTTTGCAAATTGCCTTACGTTGGGGATATTCATGAACCTCGTCCACGGGACTTGGAAGCTTTCATTGGTACAATTGCTGTAGGAGAGGAGAGAGGAGTGTCTTGCGCTAGAGCTGCTAGTATTCATTTTCCCGTGCTTCGGTACATCTCACTATTTGTGGGAAAACGTTTGATTGGCTATGGGAAAGCTAGGTCACTTAGTTCCCCAGACCTTGCAGTCTTGCGCGAAGCCCTTTATAACGATAAAACTTATAGCTTGGGTGCTATAGTAGCTCAACGGTTGAACCTGAACCATTCTAAAGGTGTCGTCTATGGAGGTATCTATGCTACCCGTCTTGCCAGACACTTTGAGATACCTATTAGACTGGAGGAGGAAGAAGAGATTCTTCTTCCCGAGAGATATCTAGATTACGATAGCATGGTTCGCCATGACTTTCTTGATAGAGATATAAGTAGAAGGATGATTTATAACCTGGTGTTTAGTCAGGGTACTCGTGAGACTATTACTTTGCCTGCTCCTTCTTTGTTCAATCTTCATGCAGGCAGGTACACTATTATGCCCTCGGACATCTACGCATATTGGGGCTTGGCCCAACCACAGGTGCCCGTGCCCGAGCCGCCAGTCGAGTACCAGACGCCAGTTTATCAGTGGGAGCCAGAGGAGCTCACACAACAGTGGCATCCTCTGTCCACTCCGGAGTATCCCGGAGCTGGTTATTTCCCTCCTTGGGAGTAGACCAAGTTAGGCCAAAAGCCTAAGCTTGGGGGAGTACGTGTTCTCACCGACTTTACATTCTTGCTTATGCTTTCACTTTGTTAGCCGGTGTTCACACTTTGCCACTGTATCATCCATGCCAGTTTATTTTCTTTTTCTCGTTTTCTTTTCGTGTGTCTGTCTAGTTGAGAAAAAACCAAAAAGATTTTCTTTTCTTCTTTTGTTTGTTGGGAGCTTTCCCGTGTAGATAGTTTTATTTTTCTTTGGATCAAAGTAGAAGATATTAGTTACAATGTCTAGTGGCTCTTGCATGCATACATGTTTAGCTTTCAAAGAGTCATATTACTTTGTCTTCTCCTTTGTGTTTGCCTGCAGATTCCAGCATAGTCCATTAGACGAGCACTCTTATTATTGTTCACATCATTCGGTCGTGCAAGTGAAAGGAAATAATGACGATATATGATGAAGTGACTCAGCCTGGAAAAGTTGGTATGAACTCGATCTATTTTTTTTTGTAAATATGACTAGCTCATCAGGCCTGATTCAGCTTTGTTGTGAGAGAAACATGTTTGCAATGACAACTTAGAGATCATAGTTGCTTATGCCATGCTTACTTAGCTAGGAGCTTAAAATGGTTTGTCTTGGTTGCCAACATGAATGTTGAGATGACTATGATGTAGTATGATAGGATGGTATCCTCCTTTGAATGTTTCAAGTGGCTTGACTTGGCGCATGTTCACGCATGTAGTTGAAACAAAATCAACATAGCCTCTATGATGTTCATGTTCATGGTGATTTATGTCCTACACATGCTTGCACTCAGTGTTAGTTTCTCTCAATGCATTTTGATGACCGTTGTCGCTCTCTAGTTGGTCGCTTCCCAGTCTTTTGCTAGCCTTCACTTGTACTAAGCGGGAATACTGCTTGTGCATCCACCTCCATAAACCCAAAGTTGTGCCATATGAGTCCACCATACCTACCTATGTGCGGTATCTACCTGCCGTTCCAAGTAAATTTGCATGTGCCACTCTTTAAATCTTCAAGAAATAATCTGTTTTAAGTGCATCTAGTGCACCTTAGTGATTTTGGTGGTTTGAAGACTTATAGGTTAAGTATCTAATGTGTTCATGAGTGTACACATGATCTATAAGTCACTGAGGAGTTTGAAATATTTGATGAATATCGACCCCTAAAAATATATATCTTGGGTTGAAGAAATTGGTCTGAAGCTGAAGAATTGAATCGAGAAGAATCTGCAATGAAATTAATATTCCTCATGAAGATATTGTAATTGAGGAATTCGGTGTGTCCTGAAGAAAATCATTCTGAAGACTTTGAAGCATGAAGATTTACTCTTTCTGTTTTGTTTTCTTCACACTTGAGTAATAGGAACACCGTACTGTTAAAGGGGGTCGAAGTTACACTTTGGAATGAATTTCCTCATGATGCTCAATCCAAGCCTAATCCTACCAAAAGCCTCAAGTGAGGAATACGAGTGACATGAGGACTCTCACAGTTGAGGGTTCCGACCGTTTCGATAGCCACACCACATCATTGGTCTTATCCACACCAACGGTCATATTATTTAAGGGCATTAGTGTCAAATCATGTCGGGATGCTCCCAGGCTATAAATAGCCGCCCCCACAACCATTAGCTGGTTGGTGCTCCGTTAGAAACTGACACTTGTCATAAGAGCAACCCAATTCCTCAGAGTCTTCGAGAGTAATTCATCAGTGAGGAATTACCCCAAACACCAAACCACAAACCTAGAACCAAGTGATTGAGCATCACTGAAGAAGTTGTTCCTGTGTGGGACTGAAGCCTTTTACCTTTGAGGACTGTGCATCCTCCATACGGTTAGGCGTTATGGTCTAGAGCAATCCAACAGTCAATTGTGGATCGTCGGGTGACCAAGTTTGTGAGGGTTTGGAAGTCTGCCCTGAAGACTTACCACGAGTGTTGGGCGAGGACTGTGTGTTCTTAGCCCAAGGAGAATACGGTAGGGACTGTGCGTCCCGGGACTGTGTGTCTTTTGGTTTCAATACCAAGCCGCTCCAAACCAGATGTACAACTATCACAGCTGTTGGAACTGGGTCATCAATTACTGTCTTCGCTGTGAAACGGGTTCTAATTCCTCAACTCTTTATATTCCTCAGATTATGTGTTGATGACTTTCACTGTAACTGTTTGAAGAATTTGCTGAAGACTTTCTCTGAAATTCCCCAACCCCAAATTCTTCACGCAAGTTAATCCTCATCTGTTTTCTGTGTGCGTGCTTATGCAATCTGTTTTCACCTTCCTCATACTGAAAAACTGCTGTAGTGAAACTTTGCACTCGCGATCCTTTACTGTTTCCGCTGTAAGTTAGTCATCAGTGAGGAATTTCCTCAAAAGGAATTTCCTTAGTGATGAAATTCTAAAAATCTCCTATTCACCCCCTCTAGTCCATATAACGAACTTTCAATTGGTATCAGAGCAAGGTACTCCCTTGTTCTGTGTGATTTTGGTTTAACCACCTGGAGTTTTAGTTATGTCGACTGCATGCATGATTAAGGTTACTGCAACATGTCCTACTTTTTAAGGAAAGAACTTTACCTTGTGGAAGACCAAGATGCAGATGCATCTACAAGCTATTGACAATGATCTCTGGTATATTGTGGAACATGGCGTCCCCATCATCTTTGCTAGTGTCTCTGCTGCTGATGTGAAGAAGTTCAAGCAACTTGATTCTCAAGCGAAGAATATCTTCTGTGTCCATCTGAGCCCAGGCTAGTTTCGAAGAGTGAGTGCTTTGGGCTCTGCAACACTTATCTGGGAGAGACTATGCAAAGTAAATGAAGGAGTATCAACCTAGCGTGATTCTCGTGTTGATGTTCTTCGCAATCTCTTCAATCGGTATCAGAGCCTCGTGCTCTATTCACCCCCCTCTAGGTCCATCTCGATCCTTTTCAATTGGTATCATAGCCTCGTGCTCTATTCTTGTGGCTTAACCGCCCTCGAGCGAGATGGACGGGATTCCAACTACGATAGCTCGAGTGGAGAGGGACGGGACTTCCACGGAAGTCAAGTCTTTCACGTCTGAGGACCTGGAACGGGCCCTTGCCAAGCAAAAAGAGGAGCATGATGCTTCTCTTGAGGCCTTGGTCCAAATAAGACTGGCATCATTAACCACGGGGACAGCCACGTCCCCGAGGGCCTCAGGGCCACATGTGCACGGTTCTTCATTTGGCCAACAACCTCCAGAAAGGAAGCAAACAGTGTTCCATTGCTTTATGATAGATCTCAAATTGAGAAACCTAAGTACAATCCTGGAGGAAAACCTCCCTTGCTTGATGACAATTCCGATTTTGCTTTGTGGAGAGTTGGTATGCAGGATCATCTTAGGTACGCCAATGATGAGATGTTGGACATCCTCGAGCATGGGTACAATCCTGTAGATCCAAGGTGCCTCACTCCCAGAGAAACTTATGACAAGCATCTCAATGACACTGCGATCATGTGCATAAGAAAAGGAATGAATGACAAGCAACGGAGACCTTACATTCACATCACAAGTGCCAAGGAATTGTCGGATAGCATTATAAGGACCAAGACCGGTACCTCCACTCTTCGGCTTGCTCAATATGAAATTGCCAAGGGGCAATTACAGAATTTCTGTATGGAAAAGGGTGAATCTCCCAAGCAACTACTAGAACGGCTCATGACTCTCGCCGCAGACATTGAGTCATGTGACTGTGACAAGACGCAAGATGGTTTCAATCTGACCAAGAGATTTCTCGTGGACAAGTTACTTCATGCTCTTGCTCCGTACCACCATCAAATGGTATGGGACATGAGGCAGCACCATGGGTTCAAAGAAATGACTCCAGACGACATCATATCCACTTTCCAATTATTTGAAGAGTCAAAGGCAAATGCAACAAAGCACCTTGCCATTTATGGCACTTCAACATCAAAGATCAATCTTGCTTTGAAAGCCAAGCATGAATGTGATGAAGAAGAAAGTGAAGAAGAAGAGGGTGATGATGACTGCGAAGATGGTGATGATGTTGACTCTGATGAAAGCCCATCTTATGAGGACATTGCTCTCTTTGTAAAGAAGTTCAGTGCAGGAAAATTCAAGGGAAGATTCCCAAAGAAGAAGGTAAGGAAATGCTATAACCGTGAGGAAACCAACCACTTCTCCAATGACTGCCCTTATGAGAAGAGAGAAGATAAACCAAGGTTTCCGAAGACCTTTGTAAAGAAGAAGTTGCCAAACCCTATGAACTCCAAGCTCAAGAGAACAGATGGAAGAGCAATGGTTGCACAAGAAGAATCAGATCCAGAAGACGTTGGTGGGGTTGCCGGAGTAGCTCAGGATACACAAAACACCTTGAGGCTAGTCAACAAAAGTGGTGATGTTGTTCACTACAACTATATGAAAGACTACAAGGGCAACGCCCACAAGTGTTTGATGGCAAAGACTGCCATGGGAGATGAGGAAGACCAAAGCTCCCATGATAAGGTTAAGGTAACTCCACGGTTAAACTCTTTCACTCTAGCTTCTACCTCTCCTGATGAGTATCTTGATGCAGAAGATCACTATGAGGATAATGACTTAGATCATCCCATGTTTGCCAAAATAAACAAATTTATGTTCTCTCTTAAAGGAAAGAAGCTCACTATGTTTCGCATACTTATGGAAATGGTGAGTAAGCACACCAATACCATCAGGGAACTCGAAACCCTCGTCACTGAGGAGAAGGAAAGAAATGAAATCCTTGAGCAGAAAGTCCTGTATGAGGAAGCACAAAATGATGCATTATGCTCAAAAGTTGGTGAAAACCTTGATAAACATGCTAATGATCTTGCCTCCTTGAAAAAGGCTGAATCTGTGTGCAAAGAGTTACTAAATGATAAAAACCGACTAGTGAACTCTCATGCTTCCCTTTCTAAGGACCGTGAGCGTCTATCCTTGTCTTTCAAAGACAAGGAAGAGAAACTCACTGTTCTTACAAAGAGCTTTGAGGCACTCAAGGTTACTTATCTTGACACTCTAGCTAAAGCTTACTCCTCACCTATTATAAATGTTGATACCTGCACTACTAACTCTAGTAGTGAACTGACATCTATCCTTGAGGAAAACTCTTTGCTAAAGGCACAGCTAGACAGAGGTCTTATGACATGTGCACAAGGACAAAAGACTCTCAATGAGATCTTAAGTCAACACAATGGAGGCCTTGCCAAGGAAGGACTTGGGTTCAATCCAAGCACCGCCAAGAAAAGTGCATCTCCTCTCAAGTGTACCACTCCGCTTAAAGAAATATTTGTACGAGAGGGACACAAGGAGAAAGGTAAGGTTGTGAGTGGGTCGGCCACTAGGGGTTCTCCTACTCACAAAAATACAACTGAATTCATGCCTCCATCCTATGTACTTTGCAAATCAAAGGAAGGAGAGGTTTATGCTAAATTCGTTGGTCCCCGTAATCCATTCCGATTTTATGCTATTTGGGTCCCTAAGACTCTTGTAACTAATGTGAAAGGCCCCATGACGAAATGGGCACCTCAAACCAAGTCTTAATTCGTTACAGGCTGTTTTCTCCGGAGGAGCCAAATGGGTGATCGACAGTGGATGCACCAATCATATGACTGGAGATAGTAACTTGCTCTATGACTTCATGCAAGCCATTCGACCATAAATGAGCATTGTATTTGGTGGAGGGTCGAAAGGGAAGGTAATTGGGTTGGGCAAGGTGGCAATCACTAATGACATGTCTATTGCAAATGTCATGCTTGTCCAATCTCTTCAATATCATTTACTTTCAGTTCGCCAATTGGCTTCCGTTGGTTATGACACATTATTCGGACTAACGGATGTGAAAGTCTTTAAGAGAGACACTCTCGAAGTGGCGTTTGTTGGAGAGTTGGATGGCAACCTTTACACGGTTGATTTCTCGAAAGAGAGCACCTTCCATACAACTTGTCTAATGGCCAAGGCCGACATGGGATGGTTGTGGCATCGCCGGCTCGCCCATGTCGGCATGAGAAATCTTCAAAATCTCTTAAACGGCAATCACATCCTTGGACTAACAAATGTATCTTTTAAGAAAGATCGTGTGTGCAGTGCATGCATAGCTGGGAAACAACATCAATCAAAACATCCACCCAAGAACATTGTATCCACTTCGAGGCCGTTAGAGCTCCTTCATGTGGATCTGTTTGGGCCTCCTTCATGGGCAAGTCTTGGAGGGAAAAAGTATGGCCTAGTCATTGTTGATGATTACTCAAGATATACATGGGTGTTCTTTCTCAAGTCCAAGGACGAGACGAAGATCACCTTCATTGATTTTGCCTAACAAGCCCAGCGGAAGTTTGACAAGGACATCAAGGCAATAAGAAGTGATAATGGCTCTGAGTTCAAGAACTACACCCTAGAAGAATTTCTTAGTGACGAGGGAATTGGACATGAGTACTCCGCACCTTACACCCCTCAGCAAAATGGTGTGGCAGAGAGGAAGAACCGGACACTTGTGGAAATGGCAAGGTCCATGTTAGACGAATACAAGTCACCACATAGTTTTTGGGCTGAGGCCGTCAACACAACATGTCATGCATCAAACCGGCTCTTCCTTCGATCAATATTGGAGAAGACTCCATATGAGCTCCTAACTGGGAACAAGCCCAATGTTAAGTACTTTCATGTGTTTGGATGCAAGTGTTTCATCCTCAACAAACGGGAACGGTTAGGAAAATTTCAATCCAAAACAACTGAAGGGATCTTTGTTGGCTATGGATCAAACTCTCACGTCTACAGAGTCTACAACAAATCCACTGGATGTGTTATAGAAACCTGTGACGTGACGTTTGATGAATTTAACCGCTCCCATGGGGAGCAAGTTGATCTAAGTGATGCAGGTGAAGAAGACTCCTCACAAGATATCTTGAACATGGGTGTAGGTGCACTTCTTCCCATGGAACAAAGACCCCATGATGATGATGAAGATGGTGAGAGTATTTCTCATCCTCAAGACAGTTCACTTCCCGTACCTCCACAAGATACTAGCACACATATCATGCCAGTTGTTGAGGATCAAGTGGGAGAACATGTCTCTCACTCTGATCACACTCAAGAACAAGTTGATCTTCAAGAGCTAGACCAAAGTATGGATATGCTTGATGATGAACCTCAACAGGTGCAATGCGAAGAGGAATATCTTCCTCCGCACATAAATGATCCATATGTTGAGGACGTTGATGATGGAAACGAAGTCGAACCTCGTGAAACCCTGACCTCCATCATGCCACGTGTGGCCGGTCGTGTTGATATTGATCAAATCCTCACCGGCGTGTCGGAAGGTAGAGTGACTCGTAAACAATCAACAAACTTTTGTGCTCACTTTTTGTTTGTCTCTAGTACCGTGCCACACAGGGTTCAGGATGCATTGTGTGACAATGACTGGCTCCTTGCTATGCAAGAAGAGTTAAACAATTTTACACGCAACGAAGTATGGTCATTGGTAGAACGACCAACTGAGGAACATAATGTCATTGGAATTAAATGGATTTTCAAGAACAAGGAAGATGAGAATGGGACTGTCCTACGCAACAAGGCAAGGTTAGTAGCACAGGGGTACTCCCAAGTTGAAGGTTTGGACTTTGGTGAGACTTTCGCCCCTGTTGCTCGTCTTGAATCCATTCGCATTTTATTGACCTATGCTGCTTTCAATGGTTTTACTTTGCATCAAATGGATGTGAAAAGTGCTTTTCTTAACGGTCCTCTACAAGAAGATGTATATGTATCACAACCACCTGGGTTTGTTGACCCTCACCACAAAGACCATGTATACAAACTTCACAAGGCTCTGTATGGCCTCAAACAAGCACCTCGTGCTTGGTACGATCATCTTAAGAAGTTCCTACTCGATGATGGCTTTGTGGTGGGGGTGATCGATCCCACTCTTTTTACTAAGAGGGAAAATGGTGACTTGATCTTATGCCAAATCTATGTAGATGACATCATTTTTGGTTCTCCTAACATCCATTTATGCAAGAAGTTTGCGGCCTCCATGACCAAGACCTTTGAGATGTCACTCAACACGAACTTGAAGGTCTTTCTTGGGTTTCAAATACAACAATTTCAAGAAGGGATTTTCTTGTCTCGAACTAAGTACCTCAAGGACATTCTTGAAAAATTTGATATGACAAATGCTAAACCAATGAAGACACCCATGGCCACAGATGTAGTTCTAAATGAAGACACCAACGGTATTCCTTTTGACCCATCTACTTACCGCTCCATGATTGGTTCGCTACTTTATCTTTGCGCATCTAGACCGGACATCATGTTAAGTTTAGGCATATGTGCTAGATTTCAAGCTTCCCCTAGGGAAAGCCATCACACGGCGGTTAAGCATATTCTTAAATACCTTGTTCACACCCCAAAGTTAGTCTTATGGTACCCTAAGGATGCAAAGTTCGATCTTATTGGGTACTCCGATGCAGATTGGGCCGGTGACAAAGTGGGACGGAAATCCACTTCCGGTGCATGTCAGTTTCTTGGACGCTCCTTGGTAAGTTGGTCCTTGAAAAAGCATAACTGTGTTTCTCTCTCCACGTCCGAGGCCGAATATATTGCAGCCGCAAGCTGTGCAACCCAACTGCTATGGATGAGGCAAACCCTAAAGGATTATGGTATCATGTATCGACACGTTCCTATTCTTTGTGATAATGAAAGTGCCATAAAGATCTCCGAGAACCCCATTGATCACCCTCGCACAAAGCATATTGATATTAGGTATCATTTCTTGAGAAACCATGTGCAAAAGGGTGACATTGATATTACCCATGTGGGTACCGACATGCAGCTCGCCGACATTTTCAGCAAGCCACTTAGCGTAGCTAGGTTCTGTCAACTTAGGCGTGAACTTGGTATCTTGGAGCTTGATAACATAACTTGAAACCTTGCACACATACACACACTCACATTATGTTTGTGTCTTGACGTGGGCATGCATTTAGGGGGAGTGGGTCATAATTTTGTGTTTTGAGCTTACAAAGTATGCAAAAATCAACTTCTGTCCACAAGTAGTATATGTAATGCTTGTAGGAAACTATGTTCGTGCTCTTTGTGAGAAACCATGAAAAATCATCATCTCATCATCAAAAATTCCAGAATCACCCTCTGCCTCCTCCTCTCTCTCGGTCGTCCGACGTGTCTCGGAATTCCGGCGGCTAACCTCATTCCAGACGTCTGACCAGTGTCGGTCGTCCGACGACAAAATCCTCTCCAGACGTCCGACGCCTGTCGGACGTACGACACATCGGGGCCTATAAATAGATGGGCGCGGGGCTGGGCTTTGCCCTAGCCCTCACGCGCCCCCTTTTTCCCCAGCAGCCGCCGCCGCCAGCACCAGGAGCGCTCGCCCGCGCCGCCACCCCTGAGATCTGCCTGATCTCCTCCACGGATCCTTCTCTTCTTCCTCTTCTTCCTCCGCGGGATCCATCTGCAGGTATCTCCTCCGTTCCCCTCATGTTTGGCTCCCTCTCTCCCAAGTCCACGTGTTTGTTCATCTGGTTTGACCATGTTCGTTCCTCATTTGGGTTTCCATCAGTGTAGGTTGTTGTGCACCATGCCCAGGGTTAAGCACGCCGCCCGGAAGGATGCTGCTAGCTCATCCGCTCGTGCCCCTACTGGCACGGGATCAGACTCGGAAGGGCAACGCCGTCCCTTCAAACGGACTGCCCGACGTCCTCCGTCTCAACAGCTCCCCTCGTCATCTGATGGTGATGGCTCTGACTTCGAGGATGAGCTTGTCGCCGAGGACCGTGATGACCAGCCCGCCGTTTGGAGGTCCATGCCAAAGCCCGGGACTCGTAGGGCGTCCTATATGCCACCACCTCCTCCTGCTCAGCCCGCAGGTGAAGCTCGTCGCATCTCACTTGAACCCCCTGCTACCTTAGGCCGTGAAGTCATGAACTTCACCACTCTTGCCAAGTCTTCATACCTCACTTTCTGCCGCGACATTTATCAATTCTCTGTCGTACGTGACTCTACGGACTCACGTTTACGCACACACGTCCAGGCGGACATTTTTACTACAATCATAGTTCCTAAGGGTCTCTTTGTTCATCACTTCATAGATCTTGAGCATATTCGCATGCACCCGGCGAAATACACGGGTGCCATTGAGCTTATTGAGGCATCGGGGCTTGCTGCCCCGTTTGCTTTTCATCATGATTTTAACGCTGCTGCCATTCACCAGTTCTATGCCACATGCTTCTTTGGTCCAAACCACATTGTTAGCTGGATCACCTCTGACGTGCGCTTCACAGCTTCTTATGATACGTTTGTTGCCGCACTTGGTTTCCCCAACTCCGGCTTCAAAATACATAGGAATGATCCTAACCATGCACCTAAGTCCATTGAGGCGTGTGGGTATCTCCTCAAACCACTCCGTGAGCTTGATGCGGATGAACGCATGAAGGATCTTAACCAGGTATCCATCTGGCGTTCACCTTACTTTATCATCTTTCAGTGTCTTATCCGCACCATCTATCCCAAGATGGGTGATAAGGGCTCTTGCAGTGGCTACTGTATTGACATCATGTCACACTTGTACGAGCACCCCAAGAGCAAAATTAATGTGCCTCACTTTCTATGGCATGAGATTCGGCTTTCTAGTTTTCAATACAAGCGAGCTTTCCCTCATGCCCCCTTCATCCAGGCTCTTATTAATCATGTTGCTGATTT
Organism: Hordeum vulgare subsp. vulgare; assembly: GCF_904849725.1. Classification (NCBI taxonomy): domain Eukaryota; kingdom Viridiplantae; phylum Streptophyta; class Magnoliopsida; order Poales; family Poaceae; genus Hordeum; species Hordeum vulgare. The sequence continues at coordinate 507,593,897 of NC_058520.1, read as the reverse complement.
CTCTGTTGCTGTCACTCACACACATCACAAGTGGGTCATTCCCGCTCACATGGTTGATGCTGTTGGTGCCTCCCTTTTTGGTACTTGGTGCCAAAGGGGGAGTAATGTATCATAGTTTTTAGTCTTTGGAGATTTAGTCTAAATTTGCATGGTTGAGTAATGTAATGGATAAACTCATGTATGGCTACTTATGAATGTTGTGATTGCTATGGATTGCTATGATATCATCATAGGCTATTATGTTTTGCTCCACTACTTCTATGATGATCTATTGTCTTTCTATGATGATCTATTATCTTTACATGATGATCCATTATATGTTCGATACACACATTAAAAGGGAGCTCCGATATTTTATCATGCACATACTAAGGGGGAGCTCCGTACTAAATCTCTCCAAGGCTATAATGTATGTTAAATCTTTTTGAGACCTATGTATATGTTGTCATCAACTACCAAAAAGGGGGAGATTGAAAGTGCATGCTATGCCCCTAATCGACTTTTGGTGTTAATGACAACACATACATAGGAAACTAATCCTATTTGTTGAGTGTATCTCAGGATGGCAAGTACTTTAGTAGATTGAGAATTATGTGCCAAAGGTGGTCTGAGAAGATCGGGATTTATATGTCAAGAAGGCTCGGGATTGAGAAAAGATGATGTAGGCTATCCTTTTGAGTTTACTATTCTTGAGTATAGGGATCCCGCACTATTAAGAGGGGATCACAGGTTTTGCGATGAACTTGCTCATACCACATCTTCACTATTCTACTCAATACCACATATTCTCTACTCTGCTCCTATCTCAAAACAGGTCTAATGCCTCGGACTTCCGGCTCACTCCGGACGTCCGAGGGCCGGTCAAGGGTCGGACGACCGACAGGCTTCAGAAATCAGGAGCTCTACACCACAAGAACTTGAGCCCTATAACTCGGATTTCCGGCTCCCTCCGGACATCCGAGGGCCGGTCGACCGACCAGCTTCGGAAATCCGGAGCCCTGCACCAGAAGAACGTGAGCCATATAACTCAGACTTCCGGCTCCCTCCGGACGTCCGAGGGCCGGACGTCCGTCCCCCTTCGGAAATCCGGAACCTTGCACCAGAAGAAGTTGAGTCGAATAACTCAGATTTCCGGCCTTCTCCGGACGTCCGGTCCCTGTTCAACTCACAGTGTTTCTAGACATATCTACAGCTCTCGGACGACCGACCCCTTGCGGACGCCCGGACTTCCGTAAACTGCCGGACGTCCGAACCCTATGTGACTTAAAGTGTCCCCAACGACTGTTTTACTCTCCCCACTATATATACCCCCTCCCACTTCGTGAGAGGGTGTCCAACACAGCTAGAACACATCCAAGAACACCCTTCTTCTCACTCACTCTTGTCTACACCAAATCTTAGATCCCAAGAGCATTTGTGAGTCCCTTTGAGTGTTGTTCCAATCAAAAGATAGATCGTCTCCTTCTCCTCCTTCCCACCAAAGTGATTTGTGATTTGAGCAAGTTTTGAGCAATCCCCGTGATCTTGTTATTCTTGGAGGTTGGAGACTCCTAGGCGGTAGGAGTCTTCGGAGAGGAATCAAACCATTGTGATTTCCCCCGGAAAGTTTGTGAAGGTTTGGAAGCCACCTCAAGGCTTACCACTAGTGGTTGAGAAACGCCTTCGTGGAGTTATCTCAAAGGGAGAATAGGGTGAGCCTTCGTGGCGTTGGTGTGCCTTCGTGGTAACATCCGCCCCTCTAACGGTGACGTAGCTTCCCTCCAAGGAAGTGAACATCGGGATACATCCTCGTCTCTCTTGGAGTTTCGGTTATTCCTAACCCTAACTCTCTAATTGTGTTAATCCTTATTACGTACTTGTATTTGATTATTGTTTACCGCTTGCCTTACTTGACTCTAAATAGCTTACTCCTTGTCATAGCAATTATTAGGCCTACACTCATATTCCGCACTTTTGCCTAAAATTGCCAAGTAATTATTAAAATTTGGAACTGTACCTATTCACCCCCCCTCTAGGTCCATCTCGACCCTTTTCAACACTCCTCGCTGATCATGAGAAACTTTCCTATGAATTTCTTCAAAGGAAGCTTGATCTAGAGAAGTTGAGGATTTCTCATGATGATCTTCGTATGGAAAATGATTCATTACTAGCTCAACAGATCATCGCTGCTCAAGCTGAATTCATTCCTCCATGTCTTAAATGCGTTGAGCGTGAAACTGCTAATTCTTCACCAGAATCATCAAATGCTTCTATTGCTACAAATTCCTCAACTGCTCCTGTAGTGTCAAATTCCTCACTTGAGGAAAACACACATGTCACTGATGAAAATACAGGGCTAAAGGAATTGTATATGACAGGCATATACAAAAGTCTCAAAGGACATCAAACCCTTTGTGATGTGCTCAAAAAGCAGATCTTGAACAGGAACCCGAGGAAAGAAGGAATTGCCTTTGAGAGGAAATTGAATGCAGATGGATCCTATTGGAAACCTGAGCAGTATCCCAAAACCTCATGGGTTGCTGCTACTGGGCCTCCTTTTGATCCATCCAATCTAACTGGCTTTTCATGTGATTTATCCTATTCCTCACATGAGTCATTTGACTCCAACTATAAACTGTTCAAAAATCAGGCTGGTGAAGTATTTTCTCAATATGTTGGAACTAACTGCAGGAATGGCCCTCCCGTGAGGAAAATCTGGGTTCTTAAAAGTTGTCTTGAAAATCTTCAGGTAAATGTTCTCATGACATCACCTATGAAGAATTTGAACCCAGATCAAATTCCTCAGGAGGACCAAAGTCTTCAAGAGGATCAAAATCCTCAACTGGTCAAAACTATGCTCGTACCCGTGCTAATGCTTCTAACATGCATGGAAACTACAAGGAATATGAATATGAGCGTTACTCTTCAAATCATTATGTTCATAAATCCTCAAACCAGTTCTCTGCATATTCATATGAGTACTTTAACCCCCTACTACTAAGAGAAGTGCATTAGCTTCATTGCCTCCCTTCTCATATGGTGCTCGCAGGATGATGAATGCTTTACCACCCCTTCAAATGTGGGTGGTGAAGAAATTGAACTAATCACTTCTGCAGGTCAGGTCTCCAGATGAAAATCATCATCCGAAGAAGTTGCTGGAGTCCTGAGGAAATGCTTGATAGGACGCAAGCTAATATTGATGAAATAGAAATGTTTCACATGTCCTTATAATTCTGTTATGATGAAATTCCTATCTGATGAAATTGATGTCATATTCTTCAAGTCTGAAGCATATGAGATGGTAAGCTATACTAATTCATCTGCAGGATGACAAACCCAAGAGTACTGAGTGGGTTCTTGATAGTGGCTGCACACATCACATGACTGGTGATAAAAGTTTGCTGATGAATATGCCACTAACTCCATCACCCCTGAAGCAAATCACATATGCTGACAAAGGTAAAAGCAAGGTATTGGGACTTGGCAAAGTGGCTATTTCCAAGGATAGGCATATGGACAAAGTGATGCTTGTTGAATCCCTTGGTTTTAACCTCATGTCAGTCTCGATGCTTTGTGATCTTGATATGATTGTTATCTTTGGTAGATATAGATGTGTTGTGATCATGGAATCTGACAAATCCAAAGTCTTCGAAGGTGTAAGAAGAGGGTATTTGTACATTGTTGATTTCTCTACAGGTCCTCAACCAACCACTTGCTTACTTGCAAAAACCTCAGAAGGATGGTTGTGGCACCGAAGACTAGGTCATGCAGGCATGAGGAATTTGCACACGCTCGCGAAGAAGAAGCATGTCATTGGCATCGAATCACTCAAATTCCTCAAGTATCATCTCTGCGGTGCATGTGAATCTAGGAAAATGACCAGATCCAAGCATCCCTCGAAGACTATCATGACCACTACTCGTCCCTTCGAATTGCTTCATATGGATCTATATGGACCTACTCACTATGTCACACTAACAAATGCAACATCTTTATATGGCTTCGTCCTATCATCTTATATAAAACTGAAGTGCAGGAAATCTTCAAACGATTTTCTTCAAGGGCCTCGACGAACTTCGACATCAAGATCAGACATATCAGGAGTGATAATGGAACAGAGTTCAAAAACACTGGTCTTGATGACTATCATGATGAACTTGGTATTACTCACGAATTATCTGCTCCTTATACTCCTCAACAGAACGGTGTCGTCGAAAGGAAGAACAAGACTCTGGTTGAGATGGCAAGAACCATGCTTGAAGAATATCACACTCCTCGTCGCTTTTGGCCTGAAGCAATCAACACTGCATGCCATATCATCAACAGGCTATATCTTCACAAATTCCTCAAGAAAACCTCATATGAACTCCTCACGGATAAGAAACCCAATGTAAGTTATTTCAACGTCTTCGGTGCAAAATGTTGGATTAGAGATCCTCACCATAGCTCAAAATTTGCACCTAAGGCACATGAGGGTTTTATGCTTGGTTATGGAAAGGACTCGCACACCTACAGAGTCTTCAACAACTATCACAACAAAGTTGTTGAGACTGTAGATGTGCGGTTCGATGAAACTAATGGCTCGCAAAGAGAGCAATTGCCTTCTGATCCAGATAAGTTGTCTCCTGAGGAAGCAATAACGCTCAAACCTACTGAAGACATTGTTCCCACTGAGGAAATTGATGAAGAAACCATCCCCATCACTGATGAAAATCAAGAAGGTGCTCCTGAGGAAATTGCTCCAGAACCACTTCCTCAGCCTAGACGAAATCCTCAACCAGCTCATCCAAGGATTGCAAATGAAGTAGAACTTGACAAAATCCTCAATGACATCAACGCGCCAGGTCCTCTCACTCGCTCAAAAGCTTCACACTTAGTTAACTTTTGTGGGCATTTCTCTTTTGTATCTATCACAGAACCCTCAAAAGTTGCTGAAGCTTTCTTGGAACCGGAGTGGATCCAAGCTATGCAAGACGAACTTCTTCAATTCATGCTGAATGACGTATGGGAGCTTGTCAAACAAGCAGATCCTCGCAAGCACAACATCATCGGAACCAGGATTTTCCGAAACAAGAAAGATGAGGATGGTCAAGTGGTGAGGAATAAGGCACGACTTGTAGCCCAAGGCTACACTCAGGTTGAAGGAATAGATTTCGATGAAACTTCTGCACCTGTTGCTAGACTTGAAGCTATTCGAATACTACGTGCTTATGCTAATCATCATAACATCATCTTATATCAAATGGATGTGAAAAGTGCATTACTCAATGGTAAGTTTGAGGAAGAAGTATATGTTGCTCAACCCCCAGGTTTTGAGGATCCAAAGAATCCAGACAAAGTCTTCAGACTCAAAAAGGCGCTCTATGGTCTCAAGCAAGCCCCTCGGGCATGGTATGATACATTGAAGGAATTCCTCATGAAGAAAGGCTTCAAACCTGGTTCACTCGATCCAACTCTTTTCACTAAATCCTATGATAATGAGCTATTTGTGGGCCAGATATATGTCGATGACATTATATTTGGTTGTACTGACAAACGATACAGTGATGAATTTGCTTACATGATGAGTGAAGAATATCAGATGTCTATGATGGGGGAGCTGAAATTCTTCTTAGGTCTTCAAATTCGTCAACAACGCAATGGAATCTTCATATCACAGGAGAAATACCTCAAGGATGTTTTGAGGAAATTCGACATGCATGAATGCAAAGGTGCCAAGACTCCAATGCCTACCAACGACCACCTCGGCACTGATGAAAATGGTAAAGAATTCGATCAACAGGTATATCGCTCTATGATTGGCTCTTTATTGTATCTATGTGCATCTAGGCTAGATATAATGCTTAGTGTTTGCATGTGTGCACGCTTTCAAGCAAAACCGAAGGAATCACACCATAAGGCTGTGAAGCATATTCTTCGATACTTAGCTCACACACCAACACTAGGATTATGACATCCCAAGGGCTCAAATCTTCATCTGGTAGGGTATTTTGATTCTGACTATGCTCGTGACCGTGTGGATCGCAAGTCAACATCTGGCACATGCCATTTCCTCGAAAGATCACTAATTTGCTGGTCCTCAAAGAAACAGAACTGTGTATCACTCTCCACTGCCGAAGCTGAGTACATTGCTGCGGGTTCATGCTGTGCTCAATTGCTGTGGATGAAGCAAACTCTCAAGGACTACGACATCAACATGAAGAATGTGCCTCTCTACTGCGACAATGAGAGTGCAATCAAGATTGCATATAACCCAGTACAACACTCGAAGACTAAGAACATCGAGATTCATCATCATTTTCTTCGGGACCATGTCCTCAAGGGCAATATCCTCATCGACCATGTGAAGAATGATGATCAACTGGCAGATATCTTCACTAAGCCCTTGGATGAGAAAAGATTTTGCAAGTTGCGGTGTGAGCTAAATATTTTAGAATCTTCAAATGTTTTGTAAAAACATGCACACATCCTAACACTTATGCAAAATTGATTACTTAGATGTGCAACACACGATGAATCGATTTTCTTCAACTAATGAAGTATATCACTCTGAGTGTGAAGACATCAACAAAGAAATTGATTCTCAGGGCCCTACGACAATTGTACGCGGCGTCTGTAATCAACATTCTTATATGGTGGGTCACGGCACCGCCCAACATGAAATTCCTCAAAATTTGATTTTCTTCAAGACAGTTGTTCTCCAGACTCATTTTTCTTCAAAACTGAATTTCATCATTGTGACGATTTATCACAAAATCCTCAAGTTAGTAAAATGTTCAAAACACTTGATGATTTTCGTTTACCTAGATAGACTGTGATTTCAAGTCCTCAACAACATTCACTTATAGCTATTTCTTCAAGTTGATATTTCATCTAAGTGAATGTGATCGGACCCTACTTTCCCTCTATGCTATTCTCATCCAATCTATTCAATTCTTCATATGCGTTCTACTTGAAACTTTGTTCGAAATCCTCACTGCGTCCTTGTGAGCTGATGATTTTGTAAGAAAATCCTCAAATCTTCAAAAATATTTTTTTAATGAACAGTAACCGAACCCCACTTTCCTTGTTCGGATAACCACGATCTCCACCGCTTTGCCCGTAAGCTACACGTGTCCTGCGGAGACGTAGAGGCAGGGGCTATTTGGTCCGATTTCTTCGCGCCAACAGTAACTGCCTGGCTATAAATATGTCCCCATCCCCCTCGGTAAAACACTTCTTCGCTCCATCGCACTCCTGCTGCAGCAAAAGCACCGAACCCTAGCGCCACCACTGGAAGTCTCGTTGCCGGCGAAGAAGAGCTTCACTGCCTCGAATTTTCCGTCGCCGAAACCACGCCGGAGTCGGACCATCCTCGTCCGCCGCTGCCGTAGACGTCCTTTGCTGCCTGGTTAGGGCGCATTGGACACACACCGAAAGAGCTTCTCCCTGCAACTCTTCTCTGTTCTTCGTGCACGCCATCTAGGGTAAATAAAAACCCTATTTTTACAGCAAGTTTGATCTACTATTTTACCTCTGAGATGTGAAATCTGTTTTTCCTCAAGAATCCATATGCATCTGATTCCTCAAACACTGCCCATCACCACACTATTGATGAACTTCACTAAGCGTCTAAGATTTTCACGAGATTCCTCAATTGTGCGAATTTTCGGATCTGTACAACTCTGGAACCCAAGAACAGTATGCTTAGGCAAATTCCTCAACCACTGGTCAAATTCCTCAACTGTCAATTTTTTTCATTTTCTTCAAATCTGAGAACGTATATGACCTCTCCAAATTCCTCGCAACTATACTCTGTTCACAGGTACACACATGTCAGCTGATGAATCTCTCGGTTCTCATCAAATTAACTCATTTGCAGCATTTCTTGAAGAAAATCTTCAAGTCTCATCAGAGTCCTCAAGAGTTCAATCTCATCAGCAAAATCCTCAGCTGAAGAAAATGGAGGATGAATGGAAGCAAAAGGGAGGCAAGAAACTTGAGCAGAATACAACCTTAGACATTCCTGAGGATATCTACGTGGATTACTGCACCCCTCATGAACATGAAACTATGGCCAAGAGGAAAATTCGGCTTCAGAAGATAGAACGCCGATGGGCTAAGGAGTGGAAGGAGTACAGATTCGTCACTCCCAAATATGCAAAGAAATTCGCTCTGAAGCCTTGATACGTCTCCAACGTATCTACTTTTCCAAACTCTTCTGCCCTTGTTTTGGACTATAATTTGCATGATTTGAATGGAACTAACCTGGACTGACGTTGTTTTCAGCAGAATTGCCTTGGTGTTATTTTTCTGCAGAAATCAAAGTTCTCCAAACGTCCTGAAAATTTACGGGGAGCAGTTTTGGAAAATATCAAAAATATCTGCGCCAAGTTCCACCTCAGGGGGTGGGCCAGTGGGCCACAAGCCCCTGCTCCGCCGCCACCCCCTGGTAGCGGTGGGCAGGCTTGTGGGACCCACAGGCACCTGCCGCCCCCAACTCCAGCTCTATAAGTTGCCTTTCGTCCCAGAAAAAATAAAAAGAGAAGTTTTCGTCGCGTTTTCGATGCAGAGGCGCCGCCACCTCCCGTTCTTCATCTGGAGGGCAGATCTGGAGTCTGTCTTGGGCTCCGGAGAGGGGAAATCGTCGCCATCGTCATCATCAACCTTCTTCCCTCTCCAATTCCATGAAGCTCTTTGTCATTCGTGAGTAATCTATTCGTAGGCTCGCTGGGCGGTGATGAGTAGGATGAGATCTATCATGTAATCGAGTTAGTTTTGATGGGGATTGATCCCTAGTATCCACTATGTTCTGAGATTTGATGTTGCTACTACTTTGCCATGCTAAATGCTTGTCACTAGGGCCCGAGTGCCATGATTTCAGATCTGAAATTATTATGTTGTCACCAATATATGCGTGTTTTAGATCCGATCTTGCAAGTTGTAGTTACCTACTATGTGTTATGATCCGGCAACCCCGGAGTGACAATAACCGGAACCACTCCAGGTGATGATCATAGTTTGAGGAGTTCATGTGTTCACCAAGTGCTAATGCGTTGGTCCGGTTCTTTATTAAAAGGAGAACCTTAATATCCCATAGTTTCCTTTTGGACCCCGCTGCCACGGGAGGGATGGAGAATAGATGTCATGCAAGTTCTTTTCCCTAAGCACGTATGATGACACACGGAATGCATGCCTACATCACATTGACGAACGGGAGCTAGCCACATATCTCTCTGTGTTATAGCTGTTGCATGATGAATATCATCCAAACAAATCACCGACCCATTGCCTACGAGTTTGTCCTACTGCTGTTACTTGTCTTGCTCTGCTGCTGCCACTACTATTGCTACTGCTGTTATTTGTCTTGCTCTGCTGCTACTACTGTTGCTACTGTTGTTACTTGTCTTGCTCTGCTGGTTGCTACTTTTGCTACTGCTGTCAGTACTGCTGTTCCTTGCCACTGCTATTGCTCGTTACACTGCTACTACCTGCTACACTGTTGATTCGCCTGACCGTTGACGGGAATTGACAACTTCCGTCAACGCGGCAATGGAAGCGCCATTGATACAATCATTAGGAATAGTCTGCCGTCAACATATCGTTTCTGATACCGTTGTTATCATACTATTTCGCTGTTACTACTGTGCTTGCAGATACTAATCTTTCAGGTGTGGTTGAATCCGACAAATTCAGCTGCTAATACTCGAGAGTATTCTCTCACCTCCTGCCTGACGATCTACAAATTGGGTCGAATACTCTACCCTCGAAAACTGCTACGAACCCATGCGCTAGTGGGCCATCAACAACATTCTTCCAGTCTCATTGCCGGGGAGTGCTATCAGCATTCTTCTGGTGCCGTTGCAGGAGAAGGTTTGTTGTTATAAGCATTCGTCTAGCTAACACCAGAGATTGCAGGATCATCCCTTTTCTGGAGCCATTGCCAGGGAAGCACAGCTGACGTCAGCATTTTTCTGGCGCCGTTACCGGGGAGGTATTGCTATATTCTCTGAGTCACTTGGGATTTATATCTACTGATCACTATGAAGAATCTGAAGGATTCGAAGACCAAAGTCTTGCCCTCAACTACGAGGGGAGGTAAGGAATTGCCATCTAGCTCTGCACTTGATTCACCTTCAGTTATGAGTAAGTTTGCGACTTCACCTCCTATTAGAAATCTTGATATGTCGCCTGTGCTTGATGATGCTTGCGATACTACTGCTAGAGATGCTATGCTTGATACTATGCCTGATACTGCTAGAGATTCTATGCTTGATACTGCTTTGCCTGATGATGCTAGAGATGCTATTTTGCCTGATGATGCTATGCTTGATACTGCTAGAGATGCTCCTTTGCCTGATGTTCCACTAGGAGTGTTCCTTGATGCTCATATTGCTAGAGTTACTGCCAATGCTCGTGATGCTTCTGAAATTGCCGATGCTATTGAGATAGAACCTGCTTTTGCTCCTGCTAGATTTAGCTCTCCTAGATATGAATTGCCTGATATACCTGAGGGTTACGTTATGGAGGGAGAGATAGCTGAGGATTTTCTTGCGTGTAAGGATGCCTATGACGCTGAGAAATTAATTCTCAAGTGGAAGGAAAAATCTCGGGAAGTTAGGATGAAAAATGATCCAAAGTTTGCCACTTCGCCTATCTTTGTCACCGATAAGGATTATGAATTCTCTGTCGATCCTGAGATAATCTCTCTAGTCGAATCTGATCCTTTTCACGGTTATGAGTCTAAGACGGTCATAGCCCATCTTGCCAAACTATCCGAAATAGCCAACCTTTTCACTAATGAGGAGAAGATCCGCCACTACTATATCCTTAAGTTGTTTCTTTTCTCTCTAAAGGATGATGCTAAAGCCTGGTTCACCTCTCTTGCTCCTGGATGTGTGCGTAGTCCCGAGGAGATGGTCTATTACTTCTGTGAGAAGTATTTCCCTGCCCATAAGAAGCAAGCTGCCTTGCAGGAAATATACAACTTTGCTCAACTCCAAGAAGAGAGTCTTCCACAAGCTTGGGGGAGGCTCGTCCAGCTACAGAATGCTTTGCCTGATCACCCTCTTAAGAAGAATGAGATAATTGATATCCTCTATAACGGACTTACCAATGCCTCTAGAGACTACCTAGATAGTTGTGCCGGTTGTGTTTTTAGGGAACGAACTGTAGAACAAGCCGAGACCCTGCTGAATAACCTCTTGATCAACGATAATGCTTGGACTATTCCCGAACCTCCTCCTAAGCCAACTCCTAAGAAAAAAGGTATTCTATTCCTCAGTTCCCAAGATATGCAAGAAGCCAAGAAATCTATGCAAGAGAAAGGCATTAGATCTGAAGATGTCAAAAATCTACCACCTATCGAAGAGATCCACAGTCTCGATAACCCGATACAGGTAGTAGAAGTGAATTCTGTGCGTAGGTTTGACGAGAGTGATATTCCTTTTGATAAACCTGCTAGCCTATGCTTTGATGAATTTGACAACTTTGTTGCCAAACAACAGAGTTTCAATGATTATGTTAGCAGACATTTGGAACAAAGTGCTCGTATGCTTAGCCATCTAAGTGCTTGTGTAGACAGAAATGTCAATGCTCTGAAGCTTCTGAGTAAACATGCCTCTATGATTACTACTCAGGTAGAACAAGTACTTAAAGCTCAGAATGACCTGCTCAATGAATTAAATGACAACTCTGTCAGAGTCATTACTAGAGGAGGCAAAATGACTCAGGAACCTTTGTATCCTGAAGGTCATCCTAAGAGAATTGATCAAGATTCTCAAGGAATCAATGCTGATACACCTAGTCATCCTAAGGAGAAGAAGAAGGATGATAGAAACCTGCACGCGAGTTCAGCAAATACTATCACACCTGAAGAACCTAATGATATTTCTACGTCTGATGCAGAAACACAATCAGGTGATGAACATGAACCTGGTGACAATGTGGACAGTGATGTTCATAATAATGCTCAACCTAGCCATGATGAGGATGTGGAGATTGAACCTACGGTTAATCCTGAGAATCCACAACCTAAGAGATACGACAAGAATGACTTCACTGCTAGGAAGCATGGTAAAGAAAGGGAGCCATGGGTTCCGAGACCTATGCCCTTCCCTCCTAAGCCATCCAAGAAAAAGGATGATGAGGATTTTGAGCGCTTCGTTGAGATGATAAGACCCGTCTTTCTGCAGATGCGGTTAACTGATATGATCAAGATGTCTCCGTATGCCAAGTACATGAAAGATATTGTGACTAATAAACGGAAGATACCAGATCTTGAGATCTCCACCATGCTTGCCAATTACACTTTCAAAGGTGGAACTCCTAAGAAACTTGGTGATCCCGGAGTGCCCACTATACCTTGCTCCATTAAAAGAAACTACGTAAGAACTGCCTTATGTGACCTTGGAGCCGGTGTTAGTGTTATGCCGCTCTCTCTTTATCGTAGACTTGAGTTGGATAAGTTGACACCCACTGAAATTTCTCTGCAAATGGCCGACAAATCAACTGATTTCCCTATCGGCGTTTGCGAGGATGTGCATGTTGTGGTTGTTAACACCACTATCTTAATAGACTTTGTTATCTTGGATATTCCCGAGGACGATGCCATGGCTATCATCCTCGGAAGACCCTTTTTAAACACCACAGGGGCTGTTATAGATTGCAACAAAGGCAATGTCACTTTCCATGTCAACAGTAACGAGCACACAGTGCACTTTCCGAAGAAACGATATCCAGTACATTGCATCAATGCTATTGAAAAGACTTCGTCGATTCTTATTGGGAGCTTTGAATGCCCTATTCCTCGTGTCAAGATGAAGTATGATTTGCTTGTTGGGGAGATACTCCCCATAGAGGTGGCTTAGTGGCTATTCGAAAATTCTTCGTTCTCTCTTGCAATTCGAGATGGTTTTGTCATAAGGATTTGATCAACCCCATTGACGGATTTCTTCCGATGACCATGAAACGGATGAATCAAAGAGTCACATACCTCTGTTTTGAGTTTTGTTTTTCTGTTGCTTAGAAGAAAAATGATAGAATTAGTTTAGCTGTTCCTGTTTTCTGTTCTAGCATCCCGGAGAAAAATACCTCGAAAATAAAAGTTCTCCGATGGTCCTGAAAATTTCGTATGATTTTTTCTGGAATTTTTGGAAATTTTTGGGCCTGAGAGCTGGTCAGGGGGCCTGACCAGTGGGGCACAAGCCCCCCCACCGCCACCTACCCCCTGGTGGCGGGGTGCAAGCTTGTGGGGCCCACAGGCACCCCCTCCACTCATTCCAGCTCCCAGCCTGTTCTTCCACCTCCAGAAAAAATTGTTTCGTAGCTCAAACCCGTGGTCTTGCTCATTTGGCTGTGATTTTCGATCTCCTTGCTCAAAGCACCATTCTCTGAACCGTTTTGGGGAAATTACTCCTTGGTAAGTGACTCCTCCATTGGTCCAATTAGTTTTTTCTCTAGTGCTTTATCCTTCGCGAATTCTTGCTACCTTGGTGACCCTGTTCTTGAGCTTGAAAGGTTGATTTTAGCTGGTCCCAAGTAGTTTTAGCACGTGATACGGTCTCTAGGCACTAGTAGGAGTAGTTGCTACAAGGTGTGGTGGGTCTTTATTCACTTTTCTCTTGAACTTCAAAAATTTCAGCAAAAGGAAATTATGTTTAGGAGGAAGTTTCATGGTGGTTCCTCAAGTAAGAAGGGCCCCCGTCTCTCTTTTCGGGAGCCCGAACCTTTTCAACTAAGGGACGCACTGGTGCAACCATGTGAATGGCCTTCCGATGAGTTCATGATCGAAGCAGGCTTCAAGGATGAGTTTGATGCACTTGTGCGCAATGCCGGGTTAGAAGAAGTCCTCTAAGATAAATGTGAACAGTATGCTATGCTCACTGCCTCCTTCGTGCTTAGATTTAATTTTTTAGTTGACCATGAATCATCCATACTGTTTGATCTGTATGATAAATCCTATACCGTGGGTCTGGAGGATTTCAATAGGATTTGCAAGATACCCGATGGAGGTAGTGTTATTGATCCTCCTAAGTCTTCGGTCAGAGAATTTGTCTCCAGTATAACTATTGGAGAAACCAGAGATATCACGCAAGCCACCATAGGAAGCATCCATTTCCCTGCCTTGCACTACCTTGCCCTCTTCATAGGTAGGTGCATTAACGGCAAGGGTGCACATTGTCACCTATGCGCTTCCGACCTTAGTATCCTGAAGAGCGCAGTAACAGGTGACATGAGCTTCAATATGGGAGCTATTATAGCAAGGAGGCTGAATAAAAATGCCAGTGAGGGGGATTTCTTTGGTGGAGTTTATGCTACACGCTTAGCAAATTTTCTTGGAGTATCCATCCGTCCAGAAGACCCTCCTCTCCGTACAGCCTACCTTGATCGTGTCGCTCTAACACGCTACCAGTTCCTTGAGAGAGATCATGGATCCCTCCTATACCGCTTGATATTTAACCGACAACGTGTTTTCTATATTTCCCTTCCTGCTCCTGCTTTCTTTGACTTTCAGGTTAAACAAAGATACTACATAACCATAGGAGAGGTAGAGGAGTATGAGAGGGAGGCGACTGCTGCTCGACTTCGTGAGGTAGCTATTCAGGCAGTGGCTGCAGAACTCCCGTATAACACCCATTATGACTTTGGGTTTCGCCAGGATCGTCCATGGGAGTAGACCAAGCTAGGCCAAAAGCCTAAGCTTGGGGTAGTACGTGTTCTCACCGACTTTACATTCATGCTTATGCTTTCGCTTTGCTAGCCGGTGTTTACACTTTGCCACTGTATTATCCATGCTAGTTTCTTTTTGTTTTCTTGTTTTCTTGTTTTGTGTCCTTTTGAGAAAACCCAAAAAGATTTTTCTTTCTTCTTTTGCTTGTTGGGAGTTTTCCCGTGTAAATAGTTTTCTTTTTCTTTGTGTCAAGGTAGAAGATATTGGTTACAATGCTTAGTGGTTCTTACATGCTTACCTGTTTAGCTTTCAAAGAGCCATATTATTTTGTCTTCTCCTTTGTGTTTGCCTGCAGATTCAGCTTAGTCCAATGCACGAGCACGCTTATTATCGTTTTCATCGGTCGATCGTGCAAATGAAAGGCAACAATGATGATATATGATGAAGTGTCTGAGACTGAAAAGCTGGTATGAACTCTATCTATTTTGTTTTTGTAAATATGACTAACTTGTCGACCCAGATTTAGCTTTGTTGTGAGAGAACCATGTTTGCAATGACAACTTAGAGATCATAGTTTCTGATGCCATGCTTATTTAGCTGAGAGCTTATAATGGTTTGTCTTGAATGCCAACATAGAATTTGAGATGACTATGATTAGTATGATAGGATGGTATTCTCCTTTGAATGTTTCAAGTGGCTTGACTTGGAGCATGCTCATGCATGTAGTTGAAACAAAATCAACATAGCCTCTGTGATGTTCGTGTTCATGGTGACTTATATCCTGTTCATGCTTGCATGTAATGTTAGTCAAACTCATTGCATCTTGATGACTGTTGTCGCTCTCTAGTTGGTCGCTTCCCAGTCTATTGCTAGCCTTCACTTGTACTAAGTGGGAATGCTGCTTGTGCATCCACTTCCATAAACCCAAAAGTTTTTCCATGAGAGTCCACCATACCTACCTATTTGCGGTATCTACCTGCCGTTCCAAGTACATTTGCATGTGTCATTCTCTAAACCTTCAAGAAATAAATCTGTTTTGCATGCCCGAACCTCTCATGTGGTGACAGAGGGCTATTGGTATCTTCCATGCTAGGAGTGTTATCCTCGACATGTGTTTATTCACAGTCCTTCATGAGAAAGGGGCCGGTATTTGGGATGCCCAGCTCCATGCTTAAATCGAAAACATAACTGTAAAACAAGACTCCCCCCGGATTGATGTTAGTATGGACGGTACCCGAGGATTCTGCTAGCCGTGGAGTGTGATTGATTGGTGGTGTGGGAGTTAAAACTTTACTTTTCTGTTTGGGAACCGCCTATAGCATGAGTAGCATGGAAGATATTGAGAACTCTTGGTCATTGCGTTGACAATGAAAGCATGCCACCCAAAATTATTATCTCTGTTTTCAAAACTTGAGCTCTGGCACCTCTGCAAATCAATGCTTCCCTCTGCGAAGGGCTTGTCTATTTATTTTCCTGTTGAGTCATCCTCCTCTTATATAAGCACCAATTAGAGAGCACCTCTGTCATTTTTATGCTTTGATTTTGATTGATATTGAGTATGACTATGACTGGATCTTCGTTGCTTTGAATTACAATGTTTAGTCAGCCCTTGATCTTTGAAAGTTCTCTACATTTGTGTTTTGTGGTCTCAGAAAGAGCTAGCGAGATACCACCTATTCATATTGCTTCTTGCTTGCTTTGATTAAAGTGTTGGTATTCGAAACTCATTATTATTTGCTCGTTAGCTGATTATGCCATTGATATTAGTTTACCGTGAGACCTTTATGTCATTTGCTTATGTGGTTAACTTGTGATCTTGCTGAAATTCTAGTTATGAGTTAGACATAGTTGCAACAACAAGATCAAACAGAGTTTGTCAAAGTTTTTCTTTCTCTCTCAGTTTGTCAACTGAGTTGCTTGAGGACAAGCAAGGTTTTAAGCTTGGGGGAGTTGATACGTCTCCAACGTATCTACTTTTCCAAACTCTTTTGCCCTTGTTTTGGACTATAATTTGCATGCTTTGAATGGAACTAACCTGGACTGACGCTGTTTTCAGCAGAATTGCCTTGGTGTTATTTTTGTCCAGAAATCAAAGTTCTCCAAACGTCCTGAAAATTCACGAGGAGCAGTTTTGGAAAATATCAAAAATATCTGCGCCAAGTTCCACCTCAGGGGGTGGGCCAATGGGCCACAAGCCCCTGCTCCGCCACCACCCCTGGTGGCGGTGGGCAGGCTTGTGGGGCCCACAGGCACCTGCCGCCCCCAACTCCAGCTCTATAAGTTGCCTTTCATCCCAGAAAAAATAAAAAGAGAAGTTTTCGTCGCGTTTTCGATACGGAGGCGCCGCCACCTCCTTTTCTTCATCTGGAGGGCAGATCTGGAGTCCGTCTTGGGCTCCAGAGAGGGGAAATCGTCGCCATCGTCATCATCAACCTTCTTCCCTCTCCAATTCCATGAAGCTCTTCGTCGTTCGTGAGTAATCTATTCGTAGGCTCGCTGGGCGGTGATAAGTACGATGAGATCTATCATGTAATAGAGTTAGTTTTGATGGGGTGTAAGTGCATCTAGTGCCCCTTAGTGATTTTGGTGGTTTGAAGACTTATAGGTTAAGTATCTAATGTGTTTATAAGTGTACACAGGATCTATAAGTCATTGAGGAGTTTGAGATATTTGAAGAATATCGACCCCTAAAAATGTATATCTTCAGTTGAAGAAATTGGTCTGAAGTTGAAGAAATGAATCACGAGGAATCTGCGATGAAATTGATATTCCTCATGAAGATATTGATATTGAGAAGATCGGTGGTTCCTGAAGAAAATCATTTTGAAGAAATTGAAGCGTGAAGATTTACGTTTTCTGTTTTACTTTCTTCGCATTTGATGAATAGGAACACCGTACTGTTAAAGGGGGTTAAAGTAACACTATGGAATAAATTTCCTCATGATGCTCAACCCAAGCCAAATCCTACCAAAAGCCTCAAGTGAGGAATATGAGTGACATGAGGACTCTCACAGTTGAGGGTCCCGACCGTTTCGATAAGCCACGCCAAGTCACTGGTCTTATCCACTCCAACTGTCATATTATTTAAGGGCATTAATGTCAAATCATGTCGGGATGCTCCCAGGCTATAAATAGCCGCCCCCACAACCACTAGCTGGTTGGCTGCTCCGTTAGAAACTGACACTTGTCATAAGAGCAACTCAAATTCCTCAGAGCCTTCGAGAGTAAATAATCAGTGAGGAAATACACCACCCACCGAAACCACAAACCAAACCTAGTGATTGAGCATCACTGAAGAAGTTGTTCCTGTGTGGGACTGAAGCCTTTTACCTTTGAGGACTGTGCATCCGCCAAACGGTTAGGCATCATGGTCTAGAGCAATCCAGCAGTCAATTGTGGATCGCCGGGTGACCGAGTTTGTGAGGGTTTAGAAGTGTGCCTTGAAGACTTACCACGAGTGTTGGGCGAGGACTGTGTGTCCTTAGCTCAAGGAGAATACGGTAGGGACTGTGTGTCCCGGGACTGGGTGTCCTTTGGTTTCAATACCAAGCCGCTCCAAACCAGATGTACAATTGTGACAACAGTTGGAACTGGGTCATCAACAACAGTCTTCATCAAGAATCGGGTTCTAATTCCTCAACTCTTTACATTCTTTGTATTATGTGTTGATGACATTCACTGTGACTGTTTGAAGAATTTGCTGAAGACTTTCTCTGAATTTCCTCAACCCCAAATTCTCCACTTGAGTTAATCATCATCTGTATTCTGCGTGCCTGCTTACTGTGCAATCTGTTTTCATAATCTTCACTCTGTAATACTGCTGTTGTGAACGATTGCACGACTGATCCTTAACTGTTTCCGCTGTAAGTTAGTCATCAGTGAGGAATTTCCTCAAAAGGAATTTCCTCAGTGATGAAATTCTAAAAATCTCCTATTCACCCCCCTCTAGTCGATATAACGCACTTTCAATTGGTATCAGAGCAAGGTACTCCCTTGTTCTGTGTGATTTTGGTTTAACCACCTGGAGTTTTAGTTATGTCGACTGCAGGCATGTTTAAGGTGACTGCAGCATGTCCTACCTACGAGGGAAAGAACTTTCCCTTCTGGAAGAACAAAATGCAAATGCATCTACAAGCTATAGACAATGATCTCTGGTATATTGTGGAAAATGGTGTCCCCATCATTTCTGCTAGTGTCACTGCAGCTGATGTGAAGAAATTCAAGCAACTTGATTCTCAAGCAAAGAACATCATTTGTGGTCATCTGAGCCCTGGCCAGTTTGGAAGAGTAAGTGCCTTAGGCTCTGCAACACTGATCTGGGAAAGACTGTGCAAGGTAAATGAAGGAGTATCAACCCAACGTGACTCTCGTGTTGATATTCTTCGCAATCTCTTCAATCGCTTCAAGAGACATGACAATGAAAGCTGCCAAGACACCTTTGATCGCCTCACTGACATGTCAAATGAACTGCAAGCACTGGGAGCTCGAGACATCACTGATCACGAAGTTGTGAAGAAACTGCTGAGATCTTTGGATTCTTCATTTGACACTTTAGTTCTGATGATTCAAGAAAGACCAGACTACAAGATGTTAGATCCTGCTGATATCCTCGAAAGGCTAAATACTCATGAATTCCATGTAGAAGAAAAGAGAGATCTATATGGACAAAGCTATTCCAGACCACGTGCACTGAAGGCAAGAGCAATTTCCTCATCTGAAGAAGAAGACACAGATGACAGCAGCTGTGACCCTGAAGAATTTGGTCAGGAACTTGCAATGCTTGTGAGGAAATTCCAGAGATTTACACGATGAGGCCAGTTCGGTAAATCATCAAGAAGAGACATGAGGAAATCAGAATCTGCATCTGAGGACTACAAGAAACGGACCTGTCACAAGTGCAAGAAATCAGGTCATTACATTGCTGATTGTCCTCGCTGGGGAAAGGAATCAAAGAAGAAGAAACACAAGGATGACAGTTCTGATGACTCAAAGAAGAAGAAGAAATCTTCAAAATCCTCATCTTCAAAGTCCTCCTCACACAAGAAGACTAGCTTCAGAAAGGCTCGGGCACTTATTGGCAAGGAAATGGATTCCGAGGCAGAATCAGAAGAATGTGATGATGAAGAAGGCTCTGGAGAAGATTCAGAATCCGGACAGGCTAGTCTTGCACTAGCAACCAATTTCGTCAGCAAGTCAATCTTCAATCTTGAAGAAAATGAGTGCACCATCCATACTGATGACTATGCTGATGACTTCGCTCCAACCTATTGCTTCATGGCAAAAGGTTCAAAGGTATCACATAATGCCTCCTCCTCTGATTCAAGTGACTGTGAACATGATGATTACAAAAAACCCAGTTACAGTAAACTTGCCATCATTGCCACTAAACAACAAACTGCTCTGGAAAAGCTTCAAAAACTGCTAGACAAAAGTGATGATCTGTTGAATGATGAAATGAATCTTAATCAAATCCTCGCTGATGACATGAAAAATCTTCAGTCTAGATTTGATATTCTTCAGGATCGTTATGATACACTCCTCACTGATCATGAGAAGCTTTCCTATGAATTTCTTCAAAGGAAGCTTGATCTTGAGAAGCTGAGGATGTCTTATAATGATCTTCGTATGGAAATGATTCATTACTAGCTCAACATCAGTGCTAGTCAAGTTGAATTTATTCCTCCATGTCTTAAATGCATTGATCGTGAAACTGCTAATTCTTCACCAGAATCTTCAAATGCTACCACTGCTACAAATTCTTCAACTGCACCTGTTGTGTCTATTTCCTCACTTGAGGAAAACACAAATGTCACTGATGAAAATGCAGGGTTGAAGGAATCGTACTTGACAGGCATGTACAAAAGCCTCAAAGGACACCAAACCCTTTGTGATGTGCTCAAAACGTAGATCTTGAACAGGAACCCGAGGAAAGAAGGAATTGCCTTTGAGAGGAAATTGAATGCTGATGGATCTTATTGGAAACCTGAGCAGTATCCCAAAACCTCATGGGTTGCTGCTACTGGGCCTCCTTTTGATCCATCTAATCTAACTGGCTTCTCATGTGAATTATCCTATTCCTCGGATGAGTCATTTGATTCCAACTATAAACTGTTCAAAAATCAATCTGGTGAAGTATTTGCTCGATATGTTGGAACTAACTGCAGGAATGGCCCTCCTCTGAGGAAAATCTAGGTTCCCAAAAGTTGTCTTGAAAATCTTCAAGTGAATGTTCTCATGACATCACCTCTGAAGAATCTGAACCCCAGATCAAATTCCTCAGGAGGACCAAAGTCTTCAAGAGGATCAAAATCCTCAACTGGTCAAAACTATGCTCGTACCCGTGCTTATGCATCTAACATGCAGGGAAACTACAAGCAATATGATTATGAGCGCTACTCCTCAAATCATTATGTTCATAAATCCTCAAACCAGTTCTCTGCATACTCATATGAGTACTTTAACCCCCCTACTGTTAAGAGAAGTGCATTAGCTTCAATGCCACCTTTCTCATATGGTGCTCGCAGGATGATGAATGCTTTGCCACCCCTTCAGATGTGGGTGGTGAAGAAATCAAACTAATCACTTCTGCTGGACAGGTCTCCAGATGAAAATCATCATCTGAAGAATTTGCTGGAGACCTGAGGAAATGCTTGATAGGACGCAAGCTAATGATTGATGAAATAGAAATATTTCACACGTCCTTACATTTATGTTATGATGAAATCACTGAACTGATGAAATTAGTATCATATTCTTCAAATATGAAGCATATGAGATGGTAAGCTGTACTAATTCATCTGCAGGATGACAAACCCAAAAATACTGAGTGGGTTCTCGATAGTGGCTGCACACATCACATGACTCGTGATAAAAGCTTACTGATGAATATGCCACTAACTCCATCATCTCTGAAGCAAATCACATATGCTGACAAAGGTAAAAGCAAGGTATTGGGACTTGGCAAAGTAGCTATTTCCAAGGATAGGCATATGGACAAAGTGATGCTTGTTGAATCCCTTGGTTTTAACCTCATGTCAGTCTCGATGCTTTGTGATCTTGATATGATTGTTATCTTTGGTAGATATAGATGTGTAGTCATCATGGAATCTGACAGATCCAAAGTCTTCGAAGGTGTAAGAAGAGGGGATTTGTACATTGTTGACTTCTCTACAGGTCCTCAACCAGCCACTTGCTTACTAGCAAAAACCTCAGAAGGATGGCTGTGGCACCGAAGACTAGGTCATGCAGGCATGAGGAATTTGCACACACTTGCAAAGAAGAAGCATGTCATTGGCATCGAATCAGTCAAATTCCTCAAGGATCATCTCTGTGGTGCTTGTGAATCTGGGAAAATGACCAGATCCAAGCATCCCTCTAAAACCATCATGACCACTACACGTCCATTTGAATTGCTTCATATGGATTTATTTGGACCTACTCACTATGCAACACTAACCAATGCAGCATCTTTATATGGCTTTGTCATAGTTGATGATTATTCCAGATACACTTGGGTGCATATCATAGTGTATAAAACTGAAGTGCAGGAAATCTTCAAACGATTTTCTTCAAGGGCCTCGATGAACTTCGGCATCAAGATCAAACATATTAGGAGTGATAATGGAACCGAGTTCAAAAACACTGGTCTTGATGATTATCTTGATGAACTTGGTATTACTCACGAATTGTCTGCTCCTTATACTCCTCAGCAGAATGGTGTCCTCGAAAGAAAGAACATGAGTCTGGTTGAGATGGCAAGAACTATGCTTGAAGAATATCAGACTCCTTGTAGCTTCTGGCCTGAAGCAATCAATACTGCATGCCATATCATCAACAGGGTATATCTTCACAAATTCCTCAAGAAAACCTCATATGAACTCCTCACTGACAAGAAACCCAATGTAAGTTATTTCAAAGTCTTCGGTGCAAAATGCTGGATTAGAGATCCTCATCATAGCTCAAAATTTGCACCTAAGGCACATGAAGGTTTTATGCTCGGTTATGGAAAGGACTCGCACACCTACAGAGTCTTCAACAACTATCACAACAAAGTTGTTGAGACTGTAGATGTGCGGTTCGATGAAACTAATGGCTCGCAAAGAGAGCAATTGCCTTCTGATCCAGATAAGCCGTCTCCTGAGGAAGCAGTAAAGCTTAAACCTACTGAAGACATTGTCCCCACTGAGGAAATTGGTGAAGAAACAATCCCCATCGCTGATGA
The DNA here is from genome assembly GCF_904849725.1 of Hordeum vulgare subsp. vulgare. NCBI lineage: Eukaryota > Viridiplantae > Streptophyta > Magnoliopsida > Poales > Poaceae > Hordeum > Hordeum vulgare. The sequence continues at coordinate 507,571,047 of NC_058520.1, read as the reverse complement.
AAGTCAAGAAGATGCTCCTGAGGAAATTGCAACAGCACCACTTCCTCAACCCAGACAAAATCCTCAACCAGCTCATCCGAGGATTGCAAATGAAGTTGAACTTGACAAAATCCTCAACGACATCAACGCGCCAGGTCCTCTCACTCGCTCAAAAGCTTCACACTTAGTTAACTTTTGTGGGCATTTTTCTTTTGTATCTATCACAGAACCCTCAAAAGTAGCTGAGGCTTTTCTGGAACCGGAGTGGATCCAAGCCATGCAAGACGAACTTCTTCAATTCAAGCTGAATGACGTATGGGAGCTCGTCAAACGACCAGACCCTCGCAAGCATAACATCATCGGCACCAAGTGGATTTTCCGAAACAAGCAAGATGAGGACGGTCAAGTGGTGAGGAACAAGGCACGACTTGTAGCCCAAGGCTACACCCAGGTTGAAGGAATAGATTTCGATGAAACTTTTGCACCTGTTGCTAGACTTGAAGCTATTCGAATTCTACTTGCTTATGCTAATCATCATAACATCATCTTATTTCAAATGGATGTGAAAAGTGCATTCCTCAATGGTAAGCTTGAGGAAGAAGTATATGTTGCTCAGCCCCCAGGTTTCGAGGATCCAAAGAATCCAGACAAAGTCTTCAGACTCAAAAAGGCTCTGTATGGCCTCAAGCAAGCCCCTCGGGCATGGTATGATACATTGAAGGAATTCCTCATGAAGAAAGTCTTCAAACCTGGTTCACTCGATCCAACTCTTTTCACAAAATCTTATGATAATGAGCTGTTTGTATGTCAAATATATGTTGATGACATCATATTTGGTTGTACTGACAAAAGATACAGTAATGAATTTGCCTATATGATGAGTGAAGAATATCAGATGTCCATGATGGGGGAGGTGAAATTCTTCCTAGGTCTTCAAATTCGTCAACAAAACAATGGAATCTTCATATCACAGGAGAAATACCTCAAGGATGTTCTGAGGAAATTCGACATGCATGAATGCAAAGGTGCCAAGACTCCAATGCCTACCAACGGTCACCTCGGCACTGATGAAAATGGTATAGATTTTGATCAGCAGGTATACCGTTCTATGATTGGCTCTTTATTGTATCTTTGTGCATCTAGGCCAGACATAATGCTTAGTGTTTGCATGTGTGCACGTTTTCAAGCAAAACCGAAGGAATCACACCATAAGGCTGTGAAACATATTCTTCGATACTTAGCTCACACACCAACACTACGATTATGGTATCCCAAGGGCTCCAATCTTCATCTGGTAGGGTATTCTGATTCAGACTATGCTGGTGACCGTGTGGATCGCAAGTCAACATCTGGCACATGCCATTTCCTCGGAAGATCACTAGTTTGCTGGTCCTCAAAGAAGCAGAACTACGTATCACTCTCCACTGCCGAAGCTGAGTACATTGCTGCTGGTTCTTGCTGTGCTCAATTACTATGGATGAAGCAAACCCTCAAGGACTACGACATCAACATGAAGAATGTGCCTCTCTACTGTGACAATGAGAGTGCTATCAAGATTCCATATAACCCAGTACAACACTCGAAGACCAAGCACATCCAAATTCGTCATCATTTTCTTCGGGACCATGTCATCAAGGGCAATATCCTCATCGACCATGTGAAGACTGATGATCAACTGGCTGATATCTTCACTAAGCCCTTGGATGAGAAAAGGTTTTGCAAGTTGCGGTGTGAGCTAAATATCTTAGAGTCTTCAAATGTTTTGTAAAAACATGCACACATCCTAACACTTATGCAAAGTTGATGACTTAGATGTGCAACACATGATGAAACGATTTTCTTCAACCAATAAAGAAAGTCACTCTGAATGTGAAAAAATTAACGAAGAAATTGATTCTTAGGGCCCTACGACAATTGTACGCGGCGTCTGTAATCAACATTCTTATATGGTGGGTAACGCCACCGCCCAATGTGAAATTCCTCAAGTTGATTTTCTTCAAATGATCAATTTCCTCACAATGCATTTTCTTCAAAACAGCTGTTCTTCATTGTGATGATCTATTGCAAAATCTTCAAAAACACTTGATGACTTTCATTTGCCTAGGTAGACTGTGATTTCTAGTCCTCAACAACATTCACTTATTGCTATTTCTTCAAGTTGATGTTTCTGCTAAGTGAATGTGATCGGACCCTATTTTCCCTCTATGCTATACTTATCCAGTCTATTCAATTCTTCATATGCGTTCTACTTGAAACTTTGTTCAAAATCCTCACTGCATCCTTGTCAGCTGATGAATTCTGGAAGAAACTCTTCAAGGCTCATCAGAATCTTCAAGAGTTCAAAATCATCAGAAAATTCCTCGTCTGAAGAAAATGGAGGAAGAAAGGAAACAGAAGGGAGGAAAGAAACTGGAGCAGAACACAACTGTTGATATTCCTGATGACATATACATGGAATATTGCACGCCTGATGATGAACCTGAGACTATGCCTAAAAGAAAGATTAGGCTGCAGAAAATTGAACGCAGATGGGCAAAGGAGTGGAAGGAGTACAGGTTTGTGACCCCAAAATATGCGAAGAAATTCGCTTTGAAGCCTCCTGGCAGAAGGGCTCCACTTGAGGATCATCAAGTAGCTCATCCCTCAAGTCTTATGACACTTGATGACTACCCAGATGAAAAAGAAAGGCATCTGGCCAAGCTCAAGAAGCAAGCCGAAACAGCAGTGAAGAAATTTCATGAATCCTCAGCTGCTGCCTCCGATGCTGCTCATTCCTGAGCAGCAGAAACTTCAGGCTCAGAGATTCCTCAAAAGCAGTCTGCGCCATCAAAGCCAAAGGCTCCAAAGCCTCAAGAGAAGTCTGGACAGGGTTCTGTCACAAAACCCTCAGCTCTAAAACCCTCAGCTCCAAAACCCTCGGTTCCAAAACCGTCAGCTCCAAAACCATCAGCGCCAAAACCCTCAGCACCCATCTCATCTACACCAAAGTCCTCAGCTCCACCTCCAAAGCCAGTACAGAAGAAAGTCGTGAAGACTACGACTGCCAGCTCCAGTTCCTCACTCCCAGCTGCAACTAGCTCGGAGACAAAGTCTTCAACTCCCCTTATGAAGACTTTGACAACTACTGAACCTGCACCTCTGCCCAGCCCCAGCAAAATCATCGCAGTCCCGTCTGCATCAGAGGGAAGTGATGAGTATGATGATGAAACTTTGCAAGCCATCATCAGAAACAAGCAAGAACGGGTAGCACAAGCATCAGGCAGTGCTATTCCTCTGGACATGGACCCCAAGGTCCTCCTCGACTTCATTAATGTGTGGTATGAAGACCCAAACACACCCATTGATGATTTGAAACTTCCTCCTGGCGTCAGCCACATGGTGGCTACCTTCATAAACGAAGCCAAGTGGAAGGAACAGAAGGCCAAGCAGGCAAAGATTGCAAAGGCCAGAAAGGAGAAATTCCTCAGGCAAAATGTCCTCAAGCTGACGCCTGAAGCATTGGTGTCAACCCAGGCAGAGCTGCAAGTCTTGACTGACAAGTGTGAGAAATTGTCAGACCGCACAAGCATCGAACGCAATTTCATCAAGCTAGCCACTAGTGCTGTTGATGACTACAACAAGCGACACCCACAACCAGCACCAACTCCTCAGCCCCTGGTTGAACAGCCAGAAGATGCATCTCCTGATGAGGAGGAAATTCCTTCAAGTGAGGAACAACACCAAGAGCGCCGAGCTGATGAGCCGGCCATTGAAGAAATCATCACCAAGACCACCACTGATGAAACTGCAATCCCTGATGCAACTGCTACTGATCCAGCTGCTTCACCAAAGCAGGCTGATGACTCTGTTCCAGCTGGTTCCTCACTGCCAGCTGAAGAATCTGTCGAGAAAACACCTTCACCAAAAGCTTCAAAGGTGAAGAAGTTAATCCCGTCTGCATCAGACGTGAAAAAGACAAGAGCTGCTGAGAAGGAAGCAAAGAAAAGAAAAGCTTCCTCAGCAGAAGAAAAGATTGAGGCAAAACGCCTCAAGGAAACTGAAGAATCTGCCCCTCTGGACCCGGTGCCTCTAAATGTTGCACCTTCATAGGAAATGGTCGTCATTGGTGACCAAACTACAAGGGCAGACGAGGAAATGAAGGATGCTGCCTCTGAGGAGCATACTGATGAGGAAATACAGATTGATGACAGTCCTCAACCTCATATTCCTCAGAAAAAGACTACTCAAGCTTCAGCTGCAGCAGCTGATGAATCTGCTTCTACCACAAAGTCAGCTGATGAAAAACAAGCTGAAGAATATGTCCAGTCTGAGCAGGCTCCTCCCACTGAACAGGCTGACCAAACTCCTCAAGCTGAGGAGGGAGAAGAAATTTCTCAGCCTGAAGCTCAGCCAGAGCAAGAAATACCAGCTGATGAAATTCCTCAACCTGAGGACACTGCTGAAGAAAATGTTCCCGCCCCTGACAATGAATTCATTGTGCTCAACCCAGAAACTGCCATGGTTGTTTCCCCACCCATTCCTCAGCACACTATCCAGCCAGTTCAGCGCCAGCCATTCTCGAAGCAGCCCAAGTTTCAGAAAGAAAATTTCTTTGAGGAACGCATGTATTTCATCGGAGAGAATCCTTATGACAAGCCTCAAATGAGGCATCTGAAGTTTTGTACAAGGACTCAGATGAACTACTATGCTTCTGTGCTCTGTGGACGCAACAAGATATTCCAGCACAGGCACATTCCTCATGATGAACTTGAAGAAATTCCCTGCATGGAACCAGTCCTCAGTGTACTCCATGATGCAGGTTTGCTCCCTATGTGCTCCGACATATCAGATTGGAATAGTGAGCTTATTCTTCAGTTCTATGCAACTCTGCACATCTCGGGCAATGCTGATGACATCAACACTTGGGTGTTCGACTGGATGACCCAAAACACTCACTACAAGGCTCCAGCGTGTGAACTCCTCAGAGAACTGCCCGTACCAATTCCTTCAGAAGGGGCAGTGAAGCTTTATGGTGAGCGTGAGCTACCAAATGGAATGATGTAAGTCCTCATGAAGCCTTTGGCTGCAGGAAAGCCCTCAAGAACCACATTCCTCGTCCATGAGCTCAAGTACACACCCCAGTCTGTCTACCGCATTCTCTGCAGTGTGCTCGCGCCCATCAAAGGCCATGACGATGAAGAAGATGTCGTCGGCCTCATGAAGAATATCCTCTTCAACATCATTCACGGTATCCCGATGAATATCCATGATTTCTTCTTGAGGACTTTGGCTGACAATGCAATGTGCCCATATGATCACAAAATTTATGCACCATGGATCATGAGATTCCTCAGGACAAGGACAGGCATCAACTTCCACGCAGATTTCCAGAATCATGTTGGTTATATGCCTCCTATCCGGGTCAACAAGAAGGCTTTCGAGCCCATTGAGGGAAAAGGAAAGTCTGTGATTGATGAAGGCAGCAGGCCTCTTGATGGTCAATTTAAAGAGCCAGATGCATATTCCTCATGGGACGATACTAAGACTCGTCGACCAAGCCCTGTTCCTCCTCGCGTGCTAAACACCAGAGAGCTTCTCCTCAGTCTTCATCAGAAGGTGGATCACAACCACAAATGGGTCAAACGCCAGTTTGGTGCCATTGTGAAAACCCTCACTGAGACACAGAACTCTGTGAAACTTAATCATCACTATCTGCATGAGGTTTTTGATCGCACCTGGGCTACCCTTGCACATCTGAAGACCCAAACTGAGCTTGAAAAATTGAACTTTGAGCAGGACTTTGACTGGTCGTGGCCTCCCAAGAAGAAGTTCAGGCCCATTCCAGTGCCAGATCTTGAAGACAGCTCCTTCTCGTCATTCCGCACTGCCGAATCTGATGAGGAACAACTCGACACCGCAACAGGCCCAAGGAAGAAGACTACACCCAAGAAGCGCCAAGGATCTTCCTCAACCGCAAAGAAATGAAGTCTTCACGAGCGTTAGTCCTCAGTTTGTCCCTTTTTGTCACTTGATGACAAAGGGGGAGAAACTTGAGAGTTAGTCTTCAAACGGGATTTATTTTTGGGGCTTATGAACTATATTTAAGTTACAAACTCTTGGCTCTTCTGAAGTTTTTATGTAATGAGTTGTAACTTAAGCCTGATGGTACTCTGACGTTTTTTTGAACGTTTTTCTTCGCATGCTTATTCCTCAAGTTTTAATGCACGCATGCTGAAATTCGTCAGATACCATTTGCCATCATGCATCTTCATTTTCTTCATATGATATGTTATATGTATGCATGATTTACAAGATTCAGGGGGAGATCTCCATGATATAAATCATCAATGTGCATATGCTATAAAAGCAAAATCCTCAAGGTATGCACATCTTCAGGGGGAGTCTTTGTGAATCTTGTCTTCAAATTCCTCAATTGTGTATTTACACTTCACATTTTTATTCCCTGTTGAAGACTTAACCTAATTGTCATCAACCACCAAAAAGGGGGAGATTGTAAGTGCATCTAGTGCCCCTTAGTGATTTTGGTGGTTTGAAGACTTATAGGTTAAGTATCTAATGTGTTTATAAGTGTACACAGGATCTATAAGTCATTGAGGAGTTTGAGATATTTGAAGAATATCGACCCCTAAAAATGTATATCTTCAGTTGAAGAAATTGGTCTGAAGTTGAAGAAATGAATCACGAGGAATCTGCGATGAAATTGATATTCCTCATGAAGATATTGATATTGAGAAGATCGGTGGTTCCTGAAGAAAATCATTTTGAAGAAATTGAAGCGTGAAGATTTACGTTTTCTGTTTTACTTTCTTCGCATTTGATGAATAGGAACACCGTACTGTTAAAGGGGGTCAAAGTAACACTATGGAATAAATTTCCTCATGATGCTCAACCCAAGCCAAATCCTACCAAAAGCCTCAAGTGAGGAATATGAGTGACATGAGGACTCTCACAGTTGAGTGTCCCGACCGTTTCGATAAGCCACGCCAAGTCACTGGTCTTATCCACTCCAACGGCCATATTATTTAAGGGCATTAATGTCAAATCATGTCGGGATGCTCCCAGGCTATAAATGGCCGCCCCCCACAACCACTAGCTGGTTGGCTGCTCCGTTAGAAACTGACACTTGTCATAAGAGCAACCCAAATTCCTCAGAGCCTTTGAGAGTAAATCATCAGTGAGGAAATACACCACCCACCGAAACCACAAACAAAACATAGTGATTGAGCATCACTGAAGAAGTTGTTCCTGTGTGGGACTGAAGCCTTTTACCTTTGAGGACTGTGCATCCTCCAGACGGTTAGGCATCATGGTCTAGAGCAATCCAGCAGTCAATTGTGGATCGCCGGGTGACCGAGTTTGTGAGGGTTTGGAAGTCTGCCCTGAAGACTTACCACGAGTGTTGGGCGAGTACTGTGTGTCCTTAGCTCAAGGAGAATACGGTAGGGACTGTGTGTCCCGGGACTGGGTGTCTTTTGGTTTCAATACCAAGCCGCTCCAAACCAGATGTACAACTGTCACAGCAGTTGGAACTGGGTCATCAACAACAGTCTTCATCAAGAATCGGGTTCTAATTCCTGAACTCTTTACATTCTCTGTATTATGTGTTGATGACATTCACTGTGACTGTTTGAAGAATTTGCTGAGGACTTTCTCTGAATTTCCTCAACCCCAAATTCTCCACTTGAGTTAATCATCATCTGTATTCTGCGTGCCTGCTTACTGTGCAATCTGTTTTCATAATCTTCACTCTGTAATACTGCTGTTGTGAACGATTGCACGACTGATCCTTAACTGTTTCCGCTGTAAGTTAGTCATCAGTGAGGAATTTCCTCAAAAGGAATTTCCTCAGTGATGAAATTCTAAAAATCTCCTATTCACCCCCCCTCTAGTCGATATAACGCACTTTCATGGGGATTGATTCCTAGTATCCACTATGTTCTGATATTTGATGTTGCTACTCATTGCCATGCTTAATGCTTGTCACTAGGGCCCGAGTGCCATGATTTCAGATCTGAAATTATTATGTTGTCACCAATATATGTGTATTTTAGATCCGATCTTGCAAGTTCTCGTTACCTACTATGTGTTATGATCCGGCAGCCCCGGAGTGACAATAACCGGAACCACTCCCGGTGATGATCATAGTTTGAGGAGTTCATGTGTTCACCAAGTGCTAATGCGTTGGTCCGGTTCTTTATTAAAAGGATAACCTTAATATCCCATAGTTTCCTTTTGGACCCCGCTGCCATGGGAGAGATGGACAATAGATGTCATGCAAATTCTTTTCCCTAAGCACGTATGACGACACACGGAATGCATGCCTACATCACATTGACGAACGGGAGCTAGCCACATATCTCTCCGTGTTATAGCTGTTGCATGATGAATATCATCCAGACAAATCACCGACCCATTGCCGACGAGTTTGTCCTACTGCTGTTACTTGTCTTGCTCTGCTGCTGCTACTACTGTTGCTACTGCTGTTGCTACTGCTGTTACTTGTCTTGCTCTGCTGCTACTACTGTTGCTACAGCTGTTACTTGTCTTGCTCTGCTGCTTGCTACTGTTGCTACTGCTGTTCCTTGCCACTGCTATTGCTCGTTACACTGCTACTTCCTGCTACACTGTTGATTCGCCTGACCGTTGACGGGAATTGACAACTTCCGTCAACGAGGCAACGGAAGCGCCATTGATACAATCGTTAGGAATAGTCTGCCGTCAACAGATCGTTTCTGACACCGTTGTTATCATACTACTTTGCTGTTACTACTGTGCTTGTAGATACTAATCTTTCAGGTGTGGTTGAATCCGACAAATTCAGCTGCTAATACTCGAGAGTATTCTCTCACCTCCTGCCTGGTGATCTACAAATTGGGTCGAATACTCTACCCTCGAAAACTACTGCGAACCCACGCGCTGGTGGGCTATCAACAACATTCTTCCAGTTTCATTGCCGGGGAGTGCTAGCAGCATTCTTATGGTGCCGCTGCAGGAGAAGGTTCGTTGTCATAAGCATTCATCTAGCTAACACTAGAGATTGCAGGATCAGCACTTTTCTGGCACTATTGTTGGGGAAGCACAGCTTACGTCAAGCCTCCTGGCAAACGGGCTCCACTTGAGGATTATCAAGAAGCACATCCCTCAAGCCTCAAGACCCTTGATGACTATCTTGATGAAAAGGAAAAGCACTTGGCAAAGCTCAAGAAGCAGGCAGACGCTGCTGTGAGGAAATTCAATGAATCATCTGCTGTTGCTTCAACTGCCGCTACTTCCTCTGCTGCTGATACTTCTGGATCAGCAATTCCTCAACAGAAGTCAGTACCATCAAAACCAAAGGCTTCAAAGCCTCAAGAGAAATCAGCTCCAACGTCAGCTTCGAAACCATCTGCACCAAAACCCTCAGCTCCAAAATCCTCACCACCACCACAGGCTGCAAAACCTGAACAGAAGCCGATAATGAAGCCACTGCCAGCTACCTCCAGCTCCTCACTCCCAGCTGCAACCATCTCGGAGACAAAGTCTTCACCAACTCCTCTGAAGACTAAGGTGACTGCCGGTAGAGGAACAAGACCCATCCCAAGCAAAATCATCATGGTCCCTTCTGCATCAGAGGGTAGTGATGAATATGATGATGAAACTTTGCAAGCTGAGGAAGAACAAAGCAAAAATCCTCAAGCTGATGAAATTCAGAGCCCTGAGCAAAATCCTCAACCTGAGGATCAGGCTGACCCAACTCCTCCTGAGCAAAATCCTCAACCTGAGGATGAGGCTGACCCAACTCCTCTTGAGCAAGATCCTCAAACTGAGGCTCAGGGTGAACCCATTCCTCCTCCGGAGCAAAACCCTCAACAGGATGCTCCAGTTGACGACATTCCTCAGCCTGAGGCTCAGCCAGATCACATTCCTTAGCATGAAGATTAGCCAGATCCCATTCCTCAGCCTGAAGCACAACAACAACATGCACCTCAGCCTGAAGCTCAAGCTGATGAGATTCCTCACCCTGAGGACCATGCTGAAGAAAATGCCCCAGATCCAGATAATGCATTCGTCGTGCTCAACCCAGAGTCTGCAATTGTTGTATCCCCTCAAGTTCAACAACAAAATCTTCAGCCATGACAGCGTCAGCCGTTCTCCAAGCGACCAAAGTTTCAAAAGGAGAACTTCTTTGAAGAACGCATGTACTTCATTGGAGAAAATCCCTATGACAAACCTCAAATCAAGCATCTGAAGTTTTGGACGAGGACACAACTCAATTACTATGCCTCTCTACTGTGTGGAAGAAACAAGATTTTCCAGCACAGGCATATTCCTCATGTTGAGCTTGAAGCAATACCATGCCTAGCTCCAGTCCTCAACGTCCTTCATGAAGCTGGTCTTCTCCCCATGTGCTCTGATATCTGTGATTGGAACAGTGAGCTTATTCTTCAATTTTATGCCACTCTTCACATATTTGGGGATCCAGCAGATATCAACACTTGGGTGTTTGACTAGATGACGCAAACAACACACCAGAAGGCTCCTGCCATTGAGCTTCTGCGTGAACTGCGAGTATCAATTCCTTCAGAACAAGCCGTGAAACTTTATGATGAACGTGAACTGCCCAACGGGATGATGGAAGTCCTCATGAAGCCTTTGGCTAAGGGGCAACCACCGATAAAAACCTTCCTCGTCCATGAGCTCAAATATGAACCTAGGTCTGTTTACAGAATCCTCTGCAGTGTCCTTGCGCCAATCAAGGGACACGATGATGAAGAAGATGTTGTAGGCCTCATGAAGAATATCCTCTTCAACATCATTCATGGTATTCCTATCAACATCCATGATTTATTCTTGAGGACTTTGACCGACAATGCAATGTGTCCTTTTGACCACAAGATCTATGCTCCATGGATCATGAGATTCATCAGGAAAAGGACAGGCATCAACTTTCACGCTGATTGCAACAACCATGTTGGTTACATGCCTCCTATCAGGGTCAACAAGAAGACTTTCGAGCCTGTTGAAGGCAAAGGCAAGTCTGTCATTGATGAAGACAGTAGGCCCCTAGATGGCCCGTTCAGAGAGCCTGAGCCATATTCTTCATGTGATGATACTGTGACTCATCCTCCAAGCCCTGTTGCTACCAGAGAGCTTCTCCTCAGTCTTCACGAGAAGGTGGATCGGAATCACAAGTGGGTCAAACACCAGTTCGGCGCCATCGTGAAAACCCTCACTGAAACACAGAATTCTGTGAAGCTTAACCATCACTATCTTCATGAGGTTTTTGATCGCACCTGGGCTACACTTGCTCATCTGAAGACTCCGGCAGAACTTGAAGAATTGGAGTTTGAGCGAGACTTTGACTGGTCGTGGCCACCCAAGAAGAAGTTCAAGCCAATTCCAGTTCCAGACCTTGAAGACAGTTCTTTTTCTTCATTCCGCACTGCTAAATCTGATGAAGAACAACAAGACACTGCCACCGGTCAAAGGAAGAAGACTACTCCCAAGAATCCTCACGCGTCTTCATCAACTGCCAAGAAGTGAAGTCTTCACGGGCGTTAGTCCTCAGTTTGTCCCTTTTTGTCACTTGATGAAAAAAGGGGAGAAACTTGAGATTTAGTCTTCAAGCAGGATATATTTTGGGGCTTATGAACTATATTTAAGTTACAAACTCTTGGCTCTTCTGAAGTGTTTATGTAATGAGTTGTAACTTAAGCCCGATGGTACTCTGACGCTTTTGAACGTTTTTCTTAGCATGCTTATTCCTCAGATTTTTAATGCACGCATGCTGAAATTCGTCAGATACCATTTGTCATCATGCATCCTCAATTTCTTCATACTATATGTCATATGTATGCATGATTTACAAGACTCAGGGGGAGATCTCCATGATATAAATCATCAATGTGCATTTGCTGTGAAAAGCAAAATCCTCAAGATATGCACATCTTCAGGGGGAGTCTCTCTGAATCTTGATTTCAAATTCCTCAAATTAGTATTTACACTTCATATTTTTATCCCTGTTGAAGACTTAACCTAATTGTCATCAACCACCAAAAAGGGGGATATTGTAAGTGCATCTAGTGCCCCTTAGTGATTTTGGTGGTTTGAAGACTTATAGGTTAAGTATCTAATGTGTTCATGAGTGTACAGAGGATCTATAAGTCACCGAGGAGTTTGAAATATTTGATGAATATCGACCCCTAAAAATGTATATCTTCGGTTGAAGAAATTGGTCTGAAGCTGAAGAATTGAATCGCGAAGAATCTGCGATGAAATTAATATTCCTCATGAAGATATTGTAATTGAGGAATTCGGTGGGTCCTAAAGACTTTGAAGCATGAAGATTTACTCTTTCTGTTTTGTTTTCTTCACACTTGAGTAATAGGAACACCGTACTGTTAAAGGGGGTCGAACTTACACTTTGGAATGAATTTCCTCATGATGCTCAACCCAAGCCTAATCCTACAAAAAGCCTCAAGTGAGGAATACAGTGACATGAGGACTCTCACAGTTGAGGGTTCCGACCGTTTCGATAGCCACACCACATCATTGGTCTTATCCACACCAACGGTCATATTATTTAAGGGCATTAGTGTCAAATCATGTCGGGATTCTCCTAGCCTATAAATATCCGCCCCCACAACCATTAGCTGGTTGGCTGCTCCGTTAGAAACTGACACTTGTCATAAGAGCAACCCAATTTCTTAGAGTCTTCGAGAGTAATTCATCAGTGAGGAAATACCCCAAACACCAAACCACAAACCTAGAACCAAGTGATTGAGCTTCACTGAAGAAGTTGTTCCTGTGTAGGACTGAAGCCTTTTACCTTTGAGGACTGTGCATCCTCGAGACGGTTAGGCATCATGGTCTAGAGCAATCCAGCACTCAATTGTGGATCGCCGGGTGACCAAGTTTGTGAGGGTTTGGAAGTCTGCCCTGAAGACTTACCACGAGTGTTGGGCGAGGACTGTGTGTTCTTAGCCCGAGGAGAATACGGTAGGGACTGTGTGTCTTTTGGTTTCAATACCAAGCCGCTCCAAACCAGATGTACAACCGTCACAGCAGTTGGAACTGGGTCATCAATTACTGTCTTCGCTGTGAAACGGGTTCTAATTCCTCAATTCTTTATATTCCTCAGATTATGTGTTGATGACTTTCACTGTAACTATTTGAAGAATTTGCTAAAGAATTTCTCTGAAATTCCTCAACCCCAAATTCTTCACGCAAGTTAATCCTCATCTGTTTTCTGTGTGCCTGCTTACTGTGCAATCTGTTCTCACCTTCCTCATACTGAAAAACTGTTGTAGTGAAACTTTGCACTCCTGATCCTTTACTGTTTCCGCTATAAGTTAGTCATCAGTGAGGAATTTCCTCAAAAGGAATTTCCTCAGTGATGAAATTCTAAAAATCTCCTATTCACCCCCTCTAGTCGATATAACGCACTTTCAGTTTTGCATGCCCGAACCGCTCATGTGGTGACAGGGGGCTATTGGTATCTTCCATGCTAGGCGTGTTATCCTCGATATGTGTTTATTCACTATCATTCACGAGAAAGGGGTCGGTAATTGGAATTCCCAGTTCCATGCTCAAATCGAAAAGATAATTGCAAACAAAACTCCCCCAGGATTGTTGTTGGTATAGACGGTACCCGAGGATTCGGCTAGCCGTGGAGTGTGATTGATTGGTGGTGGGGGAGTCAAAACTTTACTTTTCTGTTTGGGAACCGCCTATAGCATGTGTAGCATGGAAGATGTTGAGAACTCTTAGTCATTGCGTTGACAATGAAAGCATGCCACCCAAAATTATTATCTCTATTTTCAAAGCTTGAGCTCTAGCACCTCTGCAAATCAATGCTTCCCTCTGCGAAGGGCCTATCTATTTATGTTCCAGTTGACTCATCCTCCTCTTACAAAAGCACCAATTAGAGAGCACCTATGTCATTTTTATGCTTTGCTTTTAACTGTGTTGAGTATGACTATGACTGGATCTTCATTGCCTTGAATTACAATGTTTAGTCAGCCCTTGTTCTTTGAAGGTGCTCTGCATTTATGTTTTGCGGTCTCAGAAAGAGCTAGCGAGATACCATCTATTCGTACTGCTTCATGTTGTTTTGATTGAAGTGTTGACGTTTGAGACTTATTATTATTTGCTCGCTAGTTGATTATGCCATTGATATGAGTTTACCGTGAGAACTAGATGTCATTTGCTTATGTGGTTTGCTTGTGATGTTGCTGAAATTCTGGTTATGAGTTAGACATAGTTGCAACAACAAGATCAAACAGAGTTTGTCAAAGTTTTTCTTTTGTCTCTCTCAGTTTTTCAACTGAGTTGCTTGAGGACAATCAAGGCTTTCAGCAGAATTGCCATGGTGTTGTTTTTGTGCAGAAATAAAAGTTATCGGAATGTCCTGAAAATTTACGGAGATTTTTTCTGGAATAGAAAAATACCTGCGCAAAGATCCACCTGAGGGGGCGTGCTAGTGGGCCACAAGCCCACATGCCGCGACCACCCCTAGGCGCGCCGTGCAGGCTTGTGGGGCCCACGTGGAACCACCACCCCCAAACTCAGGTCTATATCTTCCGTTTCGCCTGGAAAAAAAATGAGAGAGAAGGTTTCATCGCGTTTTGCGATACGGAGGCGCTGCCACATCCTGTTCTTCATCTGGAGGGCAGATCTGGAGTCCGTTTCGGGCTCCGGAGAGGGGAAATCATCGCCATCGTCATCATCAACCTTTCTCCATCGACAATTCCATGATGCTCTTCATCGTTCGTGAGTAATCTCATCGTAGGCTTGCTGGACGGTGATGAGTTGGATGAGATCTATCATGTAATCGAGTTAGTTCTTGACGGGGATTGATCCCTAGTATCCACTATGTTCTAGTTTGATGTTGCTACTACTTGGCTATGCTTAATGCTTGTCACTAGGGCCCGAGTGCCATGATTTCAGATCTGAACCTATTATGTTGTCGCCAATATATGTGTGTTTTAGATCCTATCTTGCAAGTTGTAGTCACCTACTATGTGTTATGACCCGGCAACCCCGGAGTGACAATAGCCGGAACCACTCCCGAAGATGACCATAGTATGAGGAGTTCATGTATTCACCGTGTGTTAATGCGTTGGTCCGGTTCTTTATTAAAAGGAGAACCTTAATATCCCATAGTTTCCATTAGGACCCCGCTGCCATGGGAGGGATGGACAATAGATGTCATGCAAGTTCTTTTCCCTAAGCATGTATGACTACATACATAATACATGCCTACATTAGATTGATGAACGTGAGCTAGTTACATATCTCTCCGTGTTATAGCTGTTACATGATGAATCACATCCGTCATACTCATGCATCACCGATCCACTGCCTATGAGTTTTTTACTACTGGTCCTCGCTACGTTAACAGATCGTTTCTGGCACCGTTGCTATCATACTACTTTGCTACTGATAATTTTACTTGCAGACACTAATCTTTCAGGTGTGGTTGAATGTGACACATTCAGCTGCTAATACTTGAGAATATTCTTTCGCTTCCCGTTGTGCGAACCAACAGATTTGGGTTGAATACTCTACCCTCGAAAACTGTTGCGATCCCATACGCTTGTGGGACATCACTACAGTACCTAAAGAGGTGGTGGTTTGTTTTCTTATGCTAATGATATCACGAGTTTCTGTTTAAGTTTTGTGTTGTGAAGTTTTCAAGTTTTGGGTGATGTTCTCATGGACAATGGGATAAAGAGTGGAAAGAGCTCAAGCTTGGGGATTCCCAAGGAATCCCAAGCCAAATTCAAGGACACCAAAAAGCCTAAGCTTGGGGATGCCCCGGGAAGGCATCCCCTCTTTCGTCTTCAATCCATCGGTGACGTTACTTGGAGCTATATTTTTATTCACCACATGATATGTGTTTTGCTTGGAGCGTCGTGTACTATAGGAGTCTTCTCTTTTTGTTGTGTCACAATCATCCTTGCTGCACACCTTTTTGAGAGAGACATGCACTCATCGTGAATTTGCTAGAATACTCATTGAGCTTCACTTATATCTTTTGAGTTAGGCAATTTAGCTCGCATGTGCTTCACTTATATCTTTTGAGCTAGATAACTTTGCTCTAGTGCTTCACTTATATCTTTTTAGAGCATGGCGGTGTCATATTTTGGAGAAATAAAAAATCTCGATCTTCACTTATATCTTTTTGAGAGTGCTCTCTGTGAGTAACTTGGTAGTTGGCGTGTGCCATGAAAGAGTCCTAAAGATGATAGGCATCCAAAGAGGATATAATAAAACTTCCATATTCATGTGCATTGATTAGAAAGAGAAATTTGATTCCTCACAATTAGTTTTGAGATATGTATTTGGTGATATTAGAGTTATGTTAGTAGGGTGTCGTGAATCTAGAAATACTTGTGTTGAATTTAGTGATTCCTGTAGCATGAACGTATGGTGAACCGCTATGTTAGGAAGTCGGAGCATAATTGGTTTATTGATTGTCATCCTTTGTGTTGCGGTCGGGATCGTGCGATGGTTAACACCTACCAACCCTTCCCCTAGGAGTATGCGTTTAGCACTTTGTTTCGATTGCTAATAAAACTTTCGCAATAAGTATATGAGTTCTTCATGACTAATGTGAGTCCATGGTATAGATGCACTTTCACCTTCCACTATTGCAAGCTTCTCTAGTGTCGCACAACTTTCATCGGTGCACAAGCCCACCATATACCTTCCTCAAAACAGCCACCACTACCTACCTATTATGGCCTTTTCATAGCCATTCCGAGATATATTGCCATGCAACTCCCACCGTTCCTTCTCATGACTTGTGCCATCACTTTCGTATTGCCATTGCATGATCGTAAGATAGCTAGCGAGATGTTTCAACGTCATACGTTAAGCTAGATCATTGCACATCCCGGTACACTACCGGAGGCATTTCCTATAGAGTCATCATTGCTCTAAGTATTGAGTTGTAAATAAATAAAAGTGTGATGATCATCACTATTAGAGCATTGTCCCATGTGAGGAATAAAAAAAAAGAGGCCAAAGATGCCCACCAAAATAATAATAATGAAAAGAGGCCGAAGAGCCCAAACAAAAAAAAGAGAGAGAAAAAGAGAGAAGGGACAATGCTACTATCTTTTTCCACATTTGTGCTTCACAAAAGCACCATGTTCTTCATGATTGACAGTCTCTTGTTTTGACACCTCCATATACTAGTGGGAATTTTCATTATATAACTTGGCTTGTATATTCCAATGATGGGCTTCCTCAAAATTGCCCTAGGTCTTCGTGAGCAAGCAAGTTGGGTGCACACCCACTAGTTCTCCTTTTGAGCTTTCACACACTTATAGCTGTAGTGCATCCGTTGCATGGCAATCCCTACTCATTCACATTGATATATATTGATGGGCATCTCCATAGCCCATTGATACGCCAAGTCAATGTGACCATCTCCTCCTTTTTGCCTCACAACCTCCACCACACTCTATTCCAACTATAGTGCTATATCCATGGCTCACGCTCATGTATTGTGTGAGAGTTGAAAATTTTGAGAAAGTAAGAGTGCGAAAACAATTACTTGGCCAATACCGGGGTTGTGCATGATTTAAATTCGTTGTGTGTGGATGATGGAGCATAGCCAGACTATATGATTTTGTAGGGATAACTTTCCTTGGCCTTGTTATT
This sequence comes from Hordeum vulgare subsp. vulgare, assembly GCF_904849725.1. Lineage (NCBI taxonomy): Eukaryota > Viridiplantae > Streptophyta > Magnoliopsida > Poales > Poaceae > Hordeum > Hordeum vulgare. Next base: position 507,553,416 of record NC_058520.1, on the reverse strand, counting down.
TCAAAAGTTCATGATTACTTTGCTAATATGCTTGAAGTATTATTGTTTTCATGTCAGTAGTAAACTATTGTTTTGAATCTTATGGATCTGAACATCCATGCCACAAGAAAGAAGTTACAAAGGACAAATAAGTTAGGTAGCATTCCACATCAAAAATCCAGTCTTTATCACTTCCCTACTCGAGGACGAGCAGGAGTTAAGCTTGGGGATGCTTGATACGTCTCCAACAAATCAATAATTTTTTATTGTTCCATGCTATTATCTTGTCAACTTTGGATGTTTTGTATGCATGAATATGCTATTTTATATTTTTTTGGGACGAACCTATTAACTCAATGCCAAGTGCCAGTTTCTGTTTTTCCGTGTTTTGACCTTTTCTAGAGAAGAATATTAAACGGAGTCCAAACGGAATAAAACCTGCGGGATGATTTTCCATAACAGAAGATATGCGGGGGACTTGAGAACCAAGGCACAGGACCTCGGGGGAGATCACAAGCCCCCTAGCTGCGAATTGGGGGCACCTAGAAGGCTTGTGGGACCCCACGTGGCACCTTTGCCCTACCTCTTTCGCCTATACATTCTCTAAAAATCCAAAACCACCAGAGAGAGCCACGAAAATACTTTTCCGCCGCCGCAAGCTTCTGTCTCCGCAAGATCCCATCCGGGGACCGTTCTGGTGCCCTGCCGGAGGGGGGATTCAGACACGGAGGGCTTCTTGATCAACACCATTGCCTCTCCAATGATGCGTGAGTAGTTCACTAATACGTCTCCAACGTATCTATAATTTTTTATGGTTTCATGCTATTATTTTGTCAAATTTTGGATGTTTTGCATGCCTTTTATTTATTTTTGGGACTAACTTATTAATCCAGTGCCAAGTGCCAGTTCCTGTTTTTTCTATGTTTTTTACCCCTTTCAGAGGAGGATTTTGAACGGAGTCCAAACGGAATAAAACTTCCAAAAAGATTTTTTCCGGAACGGAAGAAGATCGGGAGACTTGAGAACCAAGGCAGGGGGTTCTCAGGGACCCCACAAGCCCTCATGGCGCGGCCAGGGGGGAGCCCGCGCCGTCCAGGCTTGTGGGCTCCCTGGGCCACGTCTGCCCTAGGGTTTGCGCCTATATATCCCCAAAAATTCCACCAAAAATCAGGGGAGCATCGTAATTACTTTTCCGCCTCCGCAAGCTTCTGTCTCCGCAAGATCCCATCTGGGGCACGTTCTGGTGCCCTGCCGGAGGGGAGTTCACACACAGAGGGCTTCTTCATCAACACCATGGCCTCTCCGATGATGCGTGAGTAGTTCACCATAGACCTACGGGTCCATAGCTAGTAACTAGATGGCTTCTTCTCTCTCTTGGATCTTCAATACAAAGTTCTCCATGATCTTCATGGAGATCTATCCGATGTAATCTTCTTTTGCAGTGTGTTTGTTGAGATCCGATGAATTGTGGATTTATGATCAGATTATCTATGAATCTTATTTGAGTTTCTTCTGATCTCTCTTATGCATGATTTCATATCCTTGTAATTCTCTTCGAGTTGTGGGTTTTGTTTGGCCAACTAGATCTATGATTCTTGCCATGGGAGAAGTGCTTGGTTTTGGGTTCATACCGTGCGGTGACCTCACCCAGTGACAGAAGGGGTAGCGAGCCACGTATCGTGTTGTTGCCATCAAGGGTAAAAAGATGGGATTTTCATCATTGGTATGAGATTATCCCTCTACATCATGTCATCTTGCTTAAAACGTTACTCTGTTCGTCATGAACTCAATACACTAGATGCATGCTGGATAGCAGTCGATGTGTGGAGTAATAGTAGTAGATGCAGAATGTTTCGGTCTACTTGTCTCGGACATGATGCCTATATGCTATATCATTGCCTTAGATATCGTCATGACTTTGCGCGGTTCTATCAATTGCTCGACAGTAATTTGTTCACCCAACGTAATACTTGCTTTTTGAGCGAAGCCTCTAGTGAAAATATGGCCCCCAGGGTCTACTCCACACCATATTTTCAACCTTACACTTTTTACTTCATTGCTCTTTCCGCCTTGAGATCCCACTTTGCAAACAATCTTGAAGGGATTGACAACCCCTTTGAAGCATTGGGTGCAAGCTTGTTTGTGTTTGCGCAGGTACTCTGGACTTGACGAGGCCCTCCTTATGGATCGATACCTTGGTTCCCAAACTGAGGGAAATACTTACTGCTCTTGTGCTGCATGACCCTTTCCTCTTCAAGGGAAAACCAACACAAATCAGAGAAGTAACAATAGGAATTCCTACGCGTCAGGGAAGGACTTTTGTTGCCGCAGCAGAAGAATTTCTGGCGCCGTTGCCGGGGTAGAATATCAAGTCAAGAACTCATCCAAGTAAGTGTCGGAAACTCATCTCTTGCATTTACTTTGTTTGCCAGTTGCCTCTCGTTTTCCTCTCCCCCACTTCACCAATTTGCCTTTTTCGTTCGCCCTTTTTATCGCCCGCTTTTTGTTTGCTTGTGTTCTTGCTTGCTTGCTGAAGTCACCATGAAAGAAAACACCAAACTTTGTGACTTCTCGAATACTAATAATAATGATTTTATTAGTACTCCGATTTCTCCCACCACTAGTGCGGAGTCATACGAAATCAATGCCGCTTTGCTGAATCTTGTTATGAAAGAGCAATTCTCTGGCCTTCCTAGTGAAGATGCCGCATCCCATCTCAATACCTTCATTGAGCTTTGCGATATGCAAAAGAAAAAAGATGTGGATAATGACGTGATTAAATTGAAGCTTTTTTCCTTTCTCGTTGCGAGATTGCGCAAAAACTTGGTTTTCTTCTTTGCCCAGAAATAGTATCGATTCTTGGGATAAGTGCAAAGATGCTTATATATCCAAGTATTTTTGGCCGGCTTAGATCATCTCTCTCCGTAATGATATCATGAATTTCAAGCAACATGATCATGAGCATGTTGCACAAGCTTGGGAGAGAATGAAATTAATGATTAGAAATTGTCCCGCTCATGGCTTGAGCCTTTGGATGATTATTCAAATCTTTTACGCTCGCTTGAATTTCGCTTCTAGAAATATCTTGGACTCCGCCTCAGGTGGAACGTTCATGGAAGTCACGTTAGGAGAAGCCACAAAGCTCTTAGACAACATCATGACAAACTACTCTCAATGGCACACTGAAAGGTCACCTACTAGTAAGAAGGTACACGCTATAGAAGAAATTAACTCGTTGAGTGGTAAGATGGATGAGTTAATGAATTTGGTTGCTAGTAGAAGTGCTCCTTTGGATCCTAATGATTTTCCTTTGTCTTCTTTGATTGAGAGTAGCAACGCTAGCTTGGACGTTAATTTGGTTGGTAGGAATAACTTTGGCAACAACAATGCTTTTAGAGGAAACTATGTTCCTAGGCCTTTTCCTAGTAACTCCTCTAATAATTTTGGCAACCACTTCCACAATACTCATGGAAATTACAATAGATTACCCTCTGATCTAGAGAGTAATATCAAAGAGTTCATCAACTCTCAAAAGATTTTCAATGCGTCCATAGAGGAAAAACTACTCAAAATTGACGATTTGGCTAAGACAGTTGAGATGATTTCTTGTGATGCTGATGCTTTGAAAGTTAGTTGTGCTTCTCCCAAAATCAACATGGATGAAACTTTGAAAGCTATGCGTGTTTCCATGATTGAGAGCCAAGAAAGAACCACCCAAATTCGTGCTAGACATGAATGGCTTAAAAAGGCGTGTTCTCGTGATGAGAATCACGAAGATCTTAAAGTGCTTGGTGTGACTCCCATTGAATCTTTAATTTCTTGTGTCAAACCTAATGATTATGGGGATGGATATGAATCCACTTTGGTTAAAAAGTGCCCTAATGACTCGGAGTTCGTCTATCTTGATGCTAAAAGCATTAAGAGTGGAGTAGAAGACGTTAAAACTTTGAGTATTAATGAAATTACTACGGTGGATTTCAAGGAATTCAATTATGATAGTTGCTCCTTGATTGAATGCATTTCTTTGATGCAATTCAATTTTGAGGGAGTGGGTTTGTTTGAGCTCCGGGATGCGGCGGAGAGTTATGCTACAGTCCACATGGTACCGCAGCCTCTAGCAAACTCGGTGGTGCGCTTCATCCGTCATGATCATGGTCTTGGCTTCCGCGGCCAAGAGGGTTTTCGTCAGGGCTGCCTCATGCTTCTGGGGGTGCCCTTGGATTACCGTAACACCGAAGATCTCAGGGCGGCTGTTAACACCTTCGGGGAGTTTCATCATTGGGTCCAGGACGACCCATATTTGGTTCGTTCTATTGTTTTTGCTGCCTTCCCGGAAGACCGGCTAGTACCTCGCAGTATCAGTTTCTCAGAATATTCTGCCTGGGGTGGCGCAAAGGTGTCCTGGTCTGCTCCTGTGTACATCTTGGGTACGGCGGCTGCAGAGATTCTCCCCAATGATGAGGATCCGATGCCTCTCAATGGCAACCCTCATCCACTCCCCGGGCAACTTGTTCATGACAATCTGCAATTTGCGTTGCCCCCATACCCTGCACTAGGATGGAATGCGGTGCCACTCGCCCCAGGAGATCCTGGGCCTGCCGCTGCGGATGCTGAAGACGGTGGCTGGGGCCAGCCGCCGGTCGATCTTGAGGCAGGAGGCTGGGGTCAACCGCCTGCTGATGGAGGAGGCTGGGAACATGCTGCGGCACCTGCTGCGCCCGCCGATGCTGATGCGCCTGCTGTTGCTCCAGTTCAAGACCAGGAATCAATGGTGATTGATCAGCCGAGTCCCTCCTCCTCGGACTCGGTGCACGAATTGGTCGACCTTGATCCACAGCAGGGTTAGGGGGCGGAGGAACCGGTCGTCCCAGAACCGCCATTGCATCTTCCTGATGCCGCCAATATTGCTATTGTTGATGTTGATGCTGCTGCTCTTGCTGATGCCCCGGACAATGCTGTTGTGTCGGAGGCTGGTGCTGATGGTCCTGAGGCTGGTCGGGCCAATGGGGCTGAGCTGGAGGCGGATGAGCCTAGGCTGGAGGAGGTGCACGATACAAACCCTCTGGCGATGGTTCTCTACAAAGCCCCCCACCCGATCAGTCCAACCTCCTTGTCGGGGTGCCCAGGGTTTTATATGGGCCACCCTTGCCCCCAGTGATGTCCTGGACACGCACCTTTGAGAATCTGATGGGCCCTGCTGCTGCTATGCATATACCTCGCCAGTTCCAGATGCCAATCCTTGAGCCCATTCTGATCCCCAAGCGATCCTGGGACGTGGCTTTTCATGCTGACACTCCAGGACCTTCACTGTCGGTCCCTGCTTCTGCCTCGCTCTCACTACAGGAGGTAACCCCTATCAGCCCAGCTTCTTCTTCAGAGGACTTATCCTTCCGCTCTCCTGCTCCATCCAAGAAGGGGTCCCGTAAGAAGGCCACCCCGGTGGTGGACTCCTCGGTGAGGTGGTGTACTCGTGGCTCAATCAAGCGCGACGGCTTCAAGCCAACTCTGCAAGAGCTACCTGCACACATCCCCAAGAAGAGGAAGCCGAAAGCCAAGCCTATGCCCTCAACATCCCAGGAGTCTGAAGATGTACCTCCGGCCACTCCCATCCTAGTGCTCCAAGAGGTAGGGCAGTCATTGGGCATCGCCCCGGAGAAGCTCATGGTGGATCGACTTATGGAAGATCCTGATGACTCTGCGCCCACATATTCTAATGTTTAACCCGCCCATGTTAAGCTGTTACTGTACTGGTTTTATGTATTGTCGAACTTCTGTTGTCGTTTGGTGCTTGATACTTCGGTTGCAGTGGCTATTACATAGCCTTGCTTTTGCTATATCTCTAATTTGCAATGGATAGTCGTTCCACGAGGAGTTGGCGTGTGTTGTGCTGGAATGTGCGTGGCCTCAATTCGGATCATAGACAACAGGCAGTCCGTAACAAAATCGATGAGAGCCTTGCTGCGGTGGTCTGCTTGCAAGAAACAAAGATGCAGTCTATCGAGTTTCGAGCAGTTAAAGGTTTCTGCCCCAAACGTTTTGATCAATTTGCTTATTCCCCTTCCAGGGGTGCATCAGGAGGGCTCATTACCCTTTGGAACTCATCCATTCTCACTGGTCACTTAGTACAGTGCACCCCATATGGCTTGATTACCTCCTTTACCTCTAATCACACAGGTGAATCATGGACTTTGGTTAATGTCTACGGACCATGTCAAGGGGAGGCCCGTGATCTTTTTGTGAGTTGGCTTTACAATCTTCATATCCCCACTGGGGCTAACTGGCTACTCCTTGGGGACTTTAATTTCATTAGATCCCCTGACAACAGAAACCTCCCTGGGGCTGATGTAAATGACATGTTCATCTTCAATGAAATTATTGGGCATTTGGGATTATTAGAGCTTCCCATCAAAGGTAGATCCTACACTTGGTCCAATATGCAGGACAATCCTCTTCTGGAGCAGCTGGATTGGTTCTTTACATCCACCAATTGGATCTCTTCTTATCCTCTCATCCAAGTGCTCCCTCTGGCAAAGACTGCATCTGATCATGTGCCTTGTGTGGTCACTGTTAACATCTCCATCCCCAAATGCAACTTATTTCGGTTTTGAGAACTACTCGGTTGAAATGGAGGGTTTCATTGAATGTGTGCAGCAATCATGGCTCATTCCTTCACGAAAGACTCACATCTCTGCTATTATCATGGATAAGATGAAGCATCTTAGGCAGGCTCTGAAGAAATGGCACACGTCTCTGTCTCAGTTAAAACACCTGATCTCCAGATGCAATCAAGTGGTGCTATGCTTGGATGAGCTTGAAGAGCTGAGGTACTTATTCAGGCCGGAAGCTAATTTCAGGAAACTTGTCAAATTGCATTTGGAACATCTGCTACACCTTCAGTGTTTATACTGGAAGAAGAGGGCCACTATTCGATTTATTAAAGTTGGTGAGGAAAATACCAAGTTCTTTCATGCTATGGCCACTGAAAGGTACATGAAGAATTCCATTGCCTCTCTCAAGTTAAATGATGGGTCTATTATCTCTGATCATGATCAAATTGCTGCATGCTTCTGGGCATATTTCAAAGATCGAATGGGAACTTCTCTTGGCATTAATATGGCATTTGACTTAGACTCCCTACTGGATGAAGTTCAGGGTCTTGACATTCTCACGGAACCTTTTTCCAAGTCTGAGATGGATAAAACTGTGCATGATATGCCTACTGACAAAGCTCCAGGGCCTGATGGTTTCAATGGGCTTTTTTTCAAGAAATTCTGGCACATTATCTCCCCTGAGTTTTATAAACTTGCTGCTGAATTTCATGCTGGCCATGCCCAGCTGGTAAACATGAATTCTTCCTATATTACACTCATTCCCAAAAACAGGTCACCTGAACATGTGGGAGATTACAGACCAATATCTCTTACTGGAATGGGTCTTAAATTTTTGTCAAAAATGCTTGCCAATCGGCTACAATTGCAGATTGTTAAATGTCTTCACAAGAATCAGTACGGTTTTATCAAATCTAGGACTATTCAGGATTGTGTGGGTGGACTCTTGAGTACCTACACCAATGTCATCAATCCAAGAAGCCTATAGTTATCCTTAAGTTGGATTTTGAAAAGGCATTTGATTCTGTGGAGCATGAATTCATCTTCCAGATTCTTCAAGCCAAGGGCTTCAATGATCGATGGATCCTTTGGGTTAAGCAGCTTCTAGCCTCTGGATCTTCTTCAGTACTAATCAATGGTGTGCCTGGGAAGAAGTTCATGTGTAAAAAAGGTGTCAGACAGGGAGATCCTTTATCCCCATTGCTGTTTGCTATTGCTGCTGACTTTCTACAAACTCTGGTGAACCAACTGCTGGTGGATGGACTGATCCAGTTGCCTATACCTACCCATGATAAAGATTACCCTATAGTGCAATATGCTGATGATACTCTCATCATCCTACCGGCTGACCAATCACAGTTGTTGCAGCTTAAGAAAATGCTTTTGCTTTTTTCTCAGTCCAGTGGATTACAGGTCAATTATCACAAATCTACACTCCTACCTGTCAACACTCCTTCTCAGCATCTGCACGATCTGGCAGATTCCATTGGTTGTAAAGTGGGAACTCTACCCTTCACATATCTGGGACTGCGTGTTGGAACAACTAAACCTCGAATCATTGATCTCATGCCTCTGGTGGATAAAATGGAAAGAAGGCTCAGTGCTAGTTCCTCATTTCTTGCTCAGTGGGGCAGATTGCAATATGTAAACTCAGCACTATCTGCTGTTCCCCTTTTCTTCTTATGCAGCCTGGATCTACCACCAGGTATCCTGAAGCAATTGGAGCGGATTCAACGGCAATGTCTATGGAGAAGAAATGGGAATGATCATGCGCCCTCTCTTGCTGCTTGGCCACTGGTGTGCAGGCCTAAGAATAAAGGGGGGGGGTTAGGGATTGTGAATTTAGCCGTTCAGAATGAAGCTCTTCTGCTCAAACATGCTGATAAATTCCTTAATCATGCTGATATCCCTTGGGTTCGTCTGATTTGGAACACTTACTATCATCACACTGTACCTCAGGGTACTGCACTTTGTGGCTCCTTCTGGTGGAAAGACATATGCAAACGTCTTGATCAATTCAGATCTGTTACCTATGTCTTGCCTAATAAGGGTGATTCCTTCTTATTCTGGTCTGATTCCTGGTTACTTGGCAAATCCACTATGCCATTGGCAGCTCGATTCCAATGATTGTTCTCCTTTGTGGCTGACCCTTTCTGCACAGCTCAAGAAGTTTTTGCTGCTTTCTTCGAGGACCGTCTGCTTTCTCTGTTTCACCTCCCACTATCTGCTCAAGCTTATCAGGAACTGTCTGCTGTCCAATCTCTCGTTCTGGACCTGGACCTGGATCATCAGGCCTTTGACAGATGGGTATGGCGTAAGGATGCTAAGGTCTACACACCTAAGGCCTACTATGCTCATGTTCATAGCAGCATTGTACCTAACCCTCTGCTTAACTCGATCTGGAAAAGCTGCTGTACCATGAAAGTTAAGATGTTTGCCTGGATGCTCATTATGGACAGGCTGAACACACAGGACATGCTGGAAAGGCGTCACTGGAAGGTTTCTGATTCTAATCTCTGTGTGTTGTGCCATGCCCGAGTCAAGGAAGACACAGACCATTTATTCTTCACATGCCTGTTCAGCAACAGGGTTTGGAACTACCTACAGATCTCTTGGCAGGGGTCATCTATGTGGACTGCTACTGCTGCAGCTAGAAAGAACTTCCCTCATCCATTCTTTACTGAGGTTGTTTTCACTGCCTGTTGGAATATCTGGACCACCAGAAATGCAAAGGTCTTCAACCAGGAACAACCAAAGTTCAGGAAATGGAGAGCTGGATTTATTCATGATATTTCTCTATTAACTCATAGAATTAAGGCTAGCTTCGGGGATGATCTCCTTAAGTGGATTTCCTTTTTGCCTCCTTGAGGTCTGTATCACTCTGCTCCTCCCCCCTCTGTACATTCTACAACCTCTCTTGTACATACAGTTTTCATAGTTGCAATACAGAAAATGGCTGTGGGGGGTTTTCCCTACAGTAGCCGGTCAAAAAAAAAACTCTCCACACGCTTATAGCCAAAACAAAGCCTTTACCGATCATATTGACGAAGCTATGAGAAAAGCTCTTGAAGAGAAACACGAATTGGAAGTCTCTATCCCTAGAGAGCTTCATGATGAGTGGGAACCTACCATCAAAATCAAAATCAAAAACTATGAGTGCAATTCTTTGTGTGATTTGGGTGCTAGTGTTTGTGCGATTCCAAAGTCTTTATGTGATGTTCTGGGTTTTAATGAGATTGAAGAGTGTTCTCTTAATTTGCATCTTGCTGATTCTACTGTAAAGAAACCCATGGGAAGGATCAATGATGTTCTTATTATTGCAAATAGGAACTATGTACCCATGGATTTTATTGTGCTTGACATTGATTGTAATCCTACATGCCCTATTATTCTTGGTAGACCTTTCCTAAGGACTATTGGTGCTATCATCGATATGAAGGAAGGGAATATTAGATTTCAATTTACTTTAAGGAAGGGTATGTAACACTTTCCTAGAAAGAAAATAAGATTGCCTTATGAATCCATGATGAGGGCCACTTATGGTTTGAGCACCAAAGACGACGATACGTGATTCTATCGCTTTTATGCCTAGCTAAGGGCGTTAAACAATAGCGCTTGTTGGGAGGCAACCCAATGGATTTATCTTTTTCTTTCTGTTTTGTTGCGTCCACACTTTGATAATTCTGTTGTGATTGTGTTTTTTGTGTTTCTTTTTGTGTTTGATCCAAGCAAAGCCTTTATGATCAGTCTTGGTAATGGTTGTTTGATCATGCTGGAAAAAGACAGAAACTTTCTGCTCACGAGATGATTTTTCATTTTTATTCAGAAAGAGATTTTGAGTTGATTCTTTTTGCTGCTGATTGATATGATTTTTCCCCAGACCGTCGTAATTTTTCAGATATTTTAAGGTACCAGAAGTATACGAAGTATACAGATTGCTACAGACTGGTCTGTTTTTGACAGATTCTGTTTTTGTTGAGTTGGTTGCTTGTTTTGACGAAACTATGGTTAGTATCGGGGGTACTAGCCATGTAAAAGTGAGAATACAGTAGCCCATCATCAATATAGATGGAATTCAAGTTTGCTACAGTATCAAAAGAAGTGGTAGTTTGTTTTCTTGTACTAATGTTATCACAAGTTTGTGTTTAAGTTGTGTGTTGTGAAGTTTTCAAGTTTTGGGTGATGTTCTCATGGACAAAGAGACAAGGAGTGGAAAGTGCTCAAGCTTGGGGATGCCCAAGGCACCCCAAGCCAAATTCAAGGACACCAAAAAGCCTAAGCTTGGGGATGCCCCGGGAAGGCATCCCCTCTTTCGTCTTCAATCCATCGGTAACATTACTTGGGGCTATATTTTTATTCACCACGTGATATGTGTTTTTCTTGGAGCGTCTTGTATCTTAGGAGTCTTTTATTTTTGTTGTGACACAATCATCCTTGCTTCACACCTTTTTGAGAGAGAGACACGCACTCATCGTGATTTTGCTAGAATGCTCATAGTGCTTCACTTATATCTTTTGAGCTAGATACTTTTGCTCTAGTGCTTCACTTATATCTTTTGAGCTAGATACTTTTGCTCTTGTGCTTCACTTATATCTTTAGAGCACGGCGGTGTGTGATTTGGTAGTTGGCTTATGCTATGAAAGTAGTCCCATGTGCTAGGTACCCAAAGAGGATGCAAAACTTCCATCTTCATGTGCATTGAGTAGAAAGAAAAGTTTCGATTCCTCTCAATTAGTTTTGAGACATGGATTTGGGAATATTAAAAGCTATGTTAGTAGGGTGTTGTGAATCTAGAAATACTTGTGCTGAAGTTAGTGATTCCCGTAGCATGCACGTATGGTGAACCGCTATGTTAGGAAGTCGGAACATAATTGATCTATTGATTGTCATCCTTTTTTTTCAGGTCGGGATCGCACGATGGTTTACACCTACCAACCCTTCCCCTCGGAATATGCATTTAGCACTTTGTTTTGATTACTAATGAAAACTTTCGCAACAAGTATGTGAGTTCTTTATGACTAATGTTGTGTCCATGGATTAGATGCACTTTCACCTTCCACCATTGCTAGCCTCTCTAGTGCCGCGCAATTCTCGCCGGTGCACATACCCACCAAATTCCTTCCTCAAAACAGCCACCATACCTACCTACTATGGCATTTTCATAGCCATTCTGAGATATATTGCCATGCAACTACCACCGTTCCGTCTCATGACTTGTGCCGTCACTCTCATATTGCCATTGCATGATCATACTAGATCGTTGCACATCTTGGTACACTGCCGGAGGCATTTCCTATGGAGTCATCATCATTGTGATCTTTGAGCTTTGAGTAACTAAAAGTGTGATGATCATCATTATTAGAGCATTGAACCATGTGAGGAAATTAAAAAAAGAGGCCAAAGATTCCAAAAACAAAAAAAAGAAAAAAGAAAAAAAGAGGCCTGAGAGCCCAAATAAAAAAATGAGAGAAAGAGAGAAGGGACAATGCTACTATCTTTTTCCACACTTGTGCTTAATGTTAGCACCATGTTCTTCATGATTGAGAGCTTCTTGATTTGTCACTACCATATGCTAGTGGGAACCTTTTATATAACTTGGCTTGTATATTCCAATGATGGGCTTCCACAAAATTGCCGTAGGTCTTCGTGAGCAAGCAAGTTGGATGCACACCCACTAGTTTTGCTTTTGAGATTTCCAATACTTATAGCTCTAGTGCATCTCTTGTATGGCAATTCCTACTCATTCACGTTGATATCTATTAATGGGCATCTCCATAGCCTATTGATACGCCGAGTCAATGTGACCATCTCCTCCTTTTTGTCTCACAACCACCACCACACTCTATTCCACCTATAGTGCTATATCCATGGCTCGCGCTCATGTATTGCGTGATAGTTATAAAAAGTTTGAGAAAGTAAGAGTGCGAAAACAATTACTTGGCCAATTCCGGGGTTGTGCATGATTTACATTAGTTGTGTGAGGATGATGGAGCATAGCGAGACTATATGATTTTGGAGGGATAACTTTCTTTGGCCTTGTTATTTTGAAAGTTCATGATTACTTGCTAGTTTGCTTGAAGTATTACTGTTTTCATGTCAATAGCAAACTATTGTTTTGAATCGTACGGATCTGAACATTCATGCCACGTGAAAGAAGTTGCAAAGGACAACTATGTTAGGTAGCATTCCACCTCAAAAATTCATTCTTTATCACTTCCCTACTCGAGGACGAGCAGGAGTTAAGCTTGGGGATGCTTGATACGTCTCCAACGTATCTATAATTTTTGATGGTTTCATGCTATTATCTTGTCAAACTTTGGATGTTTTGCATGCCTTTTATTTATTTTTTGGGAGTAACTTATTAATCCAGTGCCAAGTGCCAGTTCCTGTTTTGCCATGTTTTTGACCCCTTTCAGAGGAGGATTTTGAACGGAGTCCAAACGGAATAAAACTTCCGAAAAGATTTTTTCCGGAACGGAAGAAGATCGGGAGACTTGAGAACCAAGGAAGGGTGTCCTCAGGGACCCCACAAGCCCTCACGGCGCGGCCAGGGGGGAGCCCGCGCCGTCTAGGCTTGTGGGCTCCCTAGACCACGTCTGCCCTAGGGTTTTCGCCTATATATCCCCAAAAATTCCACAAAAAATTAGGGGAGCATCGTAATTACTTTTCCGCCGCCGCAAGCTTCTGTCTCCGCAAGATCCCATCCGGGGCACGTTCTGGTGCCCTGTCGGAGGAGAGATTCGGACACGGAGGGCTTCTTCATCAACACCATGACCTCTCCGATGACGCGTGAGTAGTTCAGCATGGACCTACGGGTCCATAGCTAGTAACTAAATGGCTTCTTCTCTCTCTTGGATCTACAATACAAAGTTCTCCATGATCTTCATGGAGATCTATCCGATGTAATCTTCTTTTGCGGTGTGTTTGTCGAGATCCGATGAATTGTGGATTTATGATCAGATTATCTATGAATCTTATTTGAGTTTCTTCTGATCTCTCTTATGCATGATTTCATATCCTTGTAATTCTCTTCGAGTTGTGGGTTTTGTTTGGCCAACTAGATCTATGATTCTTGCCATGGGAGAAGTGCTTGGTTTTGGGTTCATACCGTGCGGTGACATCACCCAGTGACAGAAGGGGTAGCGAGGCACGTATCGTGTTGTTGCCATCAAGGGTAAAAAGATGGGGTTTTCATCATTGGTTTGAGATTATCCCTCTACATCATGTCATCCTTCTTAAAGTGTCACTCTGTTCGTCATGAACTCAATACACTAGATGCATGGTGGATAGCGGTCGATGTGTGGAGTAATAGTAGTAGATGCAGAAAGTATCGGTCTACTCTTCTTGGACGTGATGCCTATATGCTAGATCATTGCCTTAGATATCGTCATGACTTTGCGCGGTTCTATCATTTGCTCGACAGTAATTTGTTCACCCACCGTAATACTTGCTTTTTGAGAGAAGCCTCTAGTGAAAACTATGGCCCCCAGGGTCTACTCCACACCATATTTTCAGCCTTACACTTTTTACTTCATTGCTCTTTCCGCCTTCAGATCTCACTTTGCAAACAATCTTGAAGGGATTGACAACCCCTTTGAAGCATTTGGTGCAAGCTTGTTTGTTTTTGCGCAGGTACTTTGGACTTGACGAGGCCCTCCTTTTGGTTCGATACCTTGGTTCTCAAACTGTGGGAAATACTTACTGCTCCTGTGCTGCATCACCCTTTCCTCTTCAAGGGAAAAACCAACGCAAATCAGAGAAGTAACAAGAGGAATTCCTACGCGCCAGGGAAGGACTTTTGTTGCCTCAACATTCACCACAGACCTTCGGGTCCATAGCTAGTAACTAGATTGTTTCTTCTCTCTTTTGGATCTTCAATACAAAGTTCTCCATGATCTTCATGGAGATCTATCCGATGTAACTTTCTTTTGCAGTGTGTTTGCCGAGATCCGATGAATTGTGGATTTATAATCAGATTATCTATGAATATTATTTGAGTCTCCTCTGATCTCTTATATGCATGATTTCGTATCCTTGTAATTCTGTTCGAGTTGTGGGTTTTGTTTGGCCAACTTGATCTATAATTCTTGCAATGGGAGAAGTGCTTGGTTTTGGGTTCATACCGTGCGGTGTCCTCACCTAGTGACAAAAGGGGTAGCGAGGCACACATCATGTTGTTGCCATCAAGGGTAAAAAGATGGGGTTTATATCATATTGCATGAATCTATCCCTCTACATCATGTCATCTTGCTTAAGGCGTTACTCTGTTTGTTATGAACTCAATACACTAGATGCATGCTGGATAGCGGTCGATGTGTGGAGTAATAGTAGTAGATGCATAAAGTATCGGTCTACTTGTCTCGGACGTGATGCCTATATGTATGATCATTGACTTAGATATCATCATGACTTTGCACGATTATATCAATTGCTCGACTGTGATTCGTTCACCCACCGTAATACTTGCTATCATGAGAGAAGCCTCCAGTGAACACTATGGCCCCCGGGTCTACTTCACATCATATTTTCAGATCTATAAATTTACTTTGTTGCACTTTTCACGTTCAGATCTCACCTTGCAAATAATCGTGAAGGGATTGACAACCCCTTTATAGCGTTGGGTGCAAGTTTGTTTGTTTTTGCGCAGGTACATTGGTGCCTCATGTTGATACTCCTACTGGATTGATACCTTGGTTCTCAAAATGAGGGAAATACTTATCGCTACTGTGCTGCATCACCCTTTCCTCTTCAAGGGAAAAACCAACGCAAGCGCAAGAGGTAGCAATGCTCATCTTGTTTATGGAATTGACCTTCACTGGGTTTGCCTCGATCCCCCAGTGTGACACTAGGGAACCGAGTAACTTGCCCGATGGTACCCCGAAGATGCACTTCTCGGGGTTGACCTTCAGGTTCACCTCTCGAAGGCTGGCGAAGGTCTCCTCCAGGTCCTCCACTAGGGTTTTTGCCTGTCTTGACTTGACCACGATGTCGTCCACGTAGGCCTTTGCGTTCCTCCCGAGCTGCGGTCCCAGGGCGATATGCATCAGTCGTTGGAAGGTTGCCCAAGTGTTCCGTAGCCCGAAGGGCATGCACTCGTAGCAGTATACCCCACATGGAGAGAGGAAGGCTGTCTTCTCGACGTCCTCCACCGCCATCTTGATATGGTGGTAGCCCGAGAATGCACCCAGGAAGCACACAAGATCGCACTCCGCGGTGGAATCCAGGATCTGGTCGATGCATGGTAGCGGGAACAGATCCTGAGGGCAGGCCTTGTTGAGGCTCATGGAGTCAACGCACATGCGCTCCTTCCCACACTTCTTCGGGAGGACCACCTCGTTGGCCACCCATTCCGGGTAGTGCACCTCCCAAATGACTCGTGCCTCCTTCAGTTTGTGCACCTCCTGGGCGATGAACGCTTGCTTCTCTCGGGCTTGCCTCCTTGCCTCATGCTTTAGTGGGTGCGCGTTTGGACACACCATGAGGTGGTGCTCGATGACGTCCCTCGGGATCCCCACCAGGTCGGAGGCGCTCCAGGAGAACACATCCTTGTTCGCCGTGAGGAAACCCACCAATGTTGTCTCTTGGTCTTGAGGGAGGTTTGTGCCGATGGTGAAGGTGGGAGCCGAGCTTCCTTCATTCACCAGAACTTGCTTCGTCTCCGCCCGGTCCTGGGAGAACAACTGCTTCTTCTTCACGGGCGCGATGTCGTGGAGGTCCCCAGGGTCCTCCGCGGCGTGTGCCTCGCCCCTGAGGTTGGCACGCGCCACGACCGCGGCCTTGTGGGAGAGCTCGAGCACCCATGAGGCGTCCGTGATGTCCCCCACGACGGTGAGCACGCCCCCGCTCCCGGGCATCTTGACGACATTGTAGCATGGGTGCGTTGTCGCCATGAACTACACGAGGGCGGGGTAGCTGAGTATTGCGTTGTTCGATAGGTGGATGTGGGCAACATCAAAGTCGATCTGCTCGGTACAAAAGTTGGAGTGGGTGCTGAAGGTGATGGGGAGGCGAATCCGTCCCACGGGGGTGACAGATCCTGCCACCAACCCAGAGAAGGCCTTGGATGGTGCAAGCCGCTCTCGGGGTAACTGCAGCGCGTCGAAGGCCTCCACTGAGATGACATTGAGGCCCGCGCCACCATCGATGAGGGTGTTGGAGACGGCCACGTCGGATATGGTCGGCGTGCACAACATGGGAAGTGCCCCGACGGCCGTCGTGGAGTTGGGGTGATCATCGGGGCCGAAGGTGATGTTGACCTTTGGCCACACGCGGTGCTCTGCGGGCTCGGGCCTTGGATGAGCCGCCCCATGCACTGCAGGAAACGCTTGATGTGATGGCCGGAAGGTGGCGCCTGTGATCCACCGAGGATGCAGGCGGTCGCAGGGACGGCCTTACGCTCCTGGGCGCAGCCGACCGCCGAGGGCCGGCGGCTGATAGTGGTCGCACTTGCCATGGAGTTTCCGAGTCGAGATATGGGTCTTTTTGTTTCCGACACGCTCCCCCTACCTGGCACGCCAAATGTGGGATTTCGAGCTCCGCGAAACCCTGAAGATTTGTAACTACAGGCGCACTCGGAGACCACTTGGCAGCTTCGGTTCACCCGACTCGCTACTCGATGGAGAAGGCAGAGAACTCAGTCGAAGGTGAGGAAGACACAAGACACGATATTTACCCAGGTTCGGGCCGCTAGGAAGCGTAATACTGCTACTGCAACAAAAGACCTTCCAACGACGCGAGAAACAAGCGTGTTGACGGGAGACTGTTCTTGTCTTGATACTCCTCAGCAACGGCGTCGGGAATCCTTCTTCTACGGCTACGCCTTTAGGGACTTCCTTGGCAAATATGCAAAGGATTCCCCCGTGGCCTTGGAGCCTTGCGTTGGTGTTCCCTCGAAGCAGAAAGGGTGATGTAGCACACTGGCGGCAAGTATTTCCCTCAGTTTTGAGAACCAAGGTATCGATCCAGAGAAAGGATTGCGTCAAGCCACAAGTACCTGCACAAACACAAAGAGCTTGCACCCAACGCTATGAAGGGGTTGTCAATCGCTTATAGATTGTTTCCAAAGTGAGAACTGAAAGCAACAAAGGAAACAAAGCAAAGTAAAAGTGAAAGTGGCAACAATAGTTGTGAATAGACCCGGGGGCCGTAGTGTTCACTAGTGGCTTCTCTCATGAAAGCAAGTAGACGGTGGGTGAACGAATTACTGTCGAGCAATTGATAGAACCGCGCAAAGTCGTGACGTTATCTAAGGCAATGATTATATCTATAGGCATCACGTCCAAAACAAGTAGACCGATACTTTCTGCATCTACTACTATTACTCCACACGTCGACCGCTATCCAGCATGCATCTAGTGTATTAAGTTCATGAGAACATAGTAACACCTTAAGCAAGATGACATGATGTAGATGGACAATCTCATATCTACGATAAAAGCCCATCTTGTTACCCTTGATGGCAACAACATGATGTGTGCCTTGCTGCCCCTTCTATCACTGGGAAAGGTCACAACACGATATGAACCCAAAACCAAGCACTTCTCCCATTGCAAGAATCATAGATCTAGTTGGCCAAACAAAACCCAAGACTCGGAGAGACTTACAAGGATATCAAATCATGCAAATAAGAAATCATCAAAGACTCAAATATAATTCATAGATAATCTGATCAAAAATCCACAATTCATCGGATCTCGACAAACACACCGCCAAAGAGAATTACATCCGATAGATCTCCATGAAGATCATGGAGAACTTTGTATTGAAGATCCAAGAGAGAGAAGAAGCCATCTAGCTACTAACTACGGACCCGTAGGTCTGAAGTGAACTACTCACGAGTCATTGGAGGGGCGTTGATGTTGATGAAGAAGCCCTCCAGCTCCAAAGTCCCCTCCGGCAGGGCACCGGGAAGGGTCTCCAGATGAGATCTCGCGGAAACGGAAGCTTGCGGCGGCGGAAAAGTGTTTTCGTGGATGCCCTCATTTTTTCTGGATTTTTAGGGAATTTGTAGGCCAAAGAGCTAGGGCAGGGGAGCGCCACGGAGGCCACAAGCCTAGTTGCCGCGGGCCCCCTGGCCACGACAAAAGGGCTTGTGGGCTCCCAGGGAGCCCCTTGCCTTGGCCCTCAAGCCTCCTGATCTTCTTCCGTTCTGGAAAAAATTATTTCGGGATTTTATTCCGTTTGGACTCCGTTCCAAAATCAGATCTGAAAAGAGTCAAAAACACAGAAAAAACAGGAACTGACACTTGGCACTGAATTAATAAGTTAGTCCCAAAAGAGATATAAAAGGTATATAAAACATCCAAAGTTGACAAGATAACAACGTGAAACCATCAAACATTATAGATACGTTTGAGACGTATCAAATACCCTACTCCTGCTTCGGTGGATTGCCCCTCTTGGAGGTTGGTGGATGAACTAGTACAATGCTCGTGAGCCTCGGGAGGCTGGGTGGCTACGGGTGATGCTGGTCGGTGAATGAATGGATCCCCCTCTACGGAGCAACCTATCCTCTATATATAGTGACGGCCCCGGTCCTCTTCCCTTATCGTTTTGGTGGGAAGGGATTCCACAGCGGCCAATTTTGAAGGGGAACACGGGAACATGCTCCCCTGCCCAAAGGTGGTCTTCGTGTGCAAAGTGGCTGCCTGCGCTGCAGGGACGGGCCCGGGGATGATGTTTGTCCTGCTGGCGGGCGGCGACTGCCTTGTTGCACCAGAAGGGAAACCTTTAGAAGATGCCTTGGGAACCCTGGTATGTCCTTGCCCCCTTTGCACTAAAGGGGAAACATCACCGTCCCTTCCCTTACATCATCCTTGACTCCTTAGACCGAGCCTCGCCTCGGAATATCCGCCGCTCCGGAAGGGTCCGGAGGAGCCCCCCTACGGGTCTTGATGCTGCTCCTCCTCACGAGGCTTGGCCCCTCGCGAGGGCCTTGTCTTGAGAGGTGTCAAGCCCGCTGGTTTGTGGTTGATGAAGTGGGCCAGCCCTGGGCTGTAGGTAGGCAGGTCTGGGTACCCCCATTCCTAGAACGCTGACAACTGCCATTACCCCATCCTCCCACTTCTCCTTGCCTCGAGATCTCCGCCTCCTTCTTCCTTCACGCGCTGGCAAGGCCTCTCCGCCTCCCCCCTTCCTCCTCGCGCCCGCAGTGCCTCCCCTATGGCAGATCCGATGGGGGCTCACCTCACGCGCATGTTGTCGCTCGGCTCATTGCCGGCGCCTGCCAGGATGTCGAAGATCCCTTCTGGCTCATGGGAATGCTCCATGATCATCGCCGACCACATTGCCTACCTCCGCCGGACACGAAAACTTCCGTCCGAGGAGGTGATTGAGACCCGCGTGCCCGGGGACGAGATCGTGCCATGACCCTGGGACGGCGAATGCATCGTCTTTGCCAGCCACTTCCTCTTCGGCTTTGGGCTACCGACAAGCTCCTTCCTGCAGCACTTCCTTCGGAGCTTCGGCCTCCATATGCATCATCCGGGGGTGAACATCGTCTTGTATATTACGTGCTTCGTCACGATGTGCGAGGTGTACTTGGGCATCCGCCCCTTTCCAACCTCTTCCCCCACTTCTTCTAGTTCCGCAGCGAGAAGCATGGTATGGTGGATTACTCATGTGGCGGCGCGATAATCTACAAGCGGAACGGCCCACCGATACCGAGGATGAAGTTCCAGAATCTTACAAGTAATGGTAGCGGACCTTCTTCTACGTTCGCAACATCATAGAGGGGCGCGACCGAGTCGGCCTTCCTGCCTTCATCGACGCACCATAGGATGTGTCGATCTGGTTCGCCAACTCGCTTTCTCCGGACCTGATGCCCTTGGTCGGCCGACTGGTGCAACTTCGGTTGTCGATGGGGTTGATGTCCAAGGACTTGATTGCAACCTTCATCCCCGCCGCGTGCAGCTGCTGCACGCAAGGTCGCACCGGATATGCGACATGAGCGGCCCCAAGGACCCGAGCGCCGAGTGTCCGGCCGGGGGCTGGCTGAACGTTATCGAGCCGACTTGGTGTCAGACTGTAGAGGAGCGCCGTCGCGACAAGCGACCGGCCGACGGCTCGGCCGGAGGCCCGGTGCCTAAGAAGACGCGGTCCACGGTCGTGCTGGCCGGCTCCCCTCCACCGGTGTTGTCGTGGTTTTGTCACGGCAGATGTCCTCGTGAAACGACTTGATGATGGAGCCATCGCACCATGGTGGCGACTCAAAGGGGGTGAGCGGAGGCGATACTCAGGTTTACCCAGGTTCGGCCCCTCCTGTAGAGGTAAAAGCCTACGTCCCGCTTTGTGTATATTGATGGTGGATTCGATTACAAGGAGGCCGTAACTCGCCTGACCTAGCTCTCGATGGTTTCTAACTTAATCTATCTGCCCCAGAGACTCGCCTTTATATACAGGTCGAGGCCCTAGGGTTTACAAGAGTCCCGACCACGTTACAAACCGTGGCTCCCCATATCTCTAAGTCGTCGTGCCTTCCAAGCCAGGAAACCCCCTCAGCGACTTATCTTCTCCATCAATCCTGAACCACCATCTAGCTCATGGGCCCTGGCGGCCTTTTAATGAAGCTTTCTTAGTGCGCCTCAAGCCCTGGGCCAAGGTTTACATTGACCATGTATGTATGAGTCGCCGCTTCCCTGACCAGGCCCAACAGGGCGAGTCATACCTCAGGCAATATCCCCAACATTAGGCCCCAGATTGACTTGAATTTATTCATGCCAATAGACCTTTACACTTAACTTCGGTGACTCATATTACCTTCGTCCTTTCTTCAATAAGCATGAAGCCGCCAATTTTCACAAATTGCTTGCGTCGCCAGGTCATTTATTGGTGACATCACCTTCTCCACTATTTCTGGGATTTTGATGACATCACTTCCAACGGATCTTTTCGTCTTTATCCTGTCATCCCAAAAATTTAGGCGCGAATATTTTCGGTTTTCAATCTATCGCCTCGATTCCTGCGCCTGCCGTTTGTACCGTGCCCTAGGCCTTTAAATAGCCGCAAGGGAGTGGGAGGGCACCACCACCTACCCCCATTTCGTCCTTTTGGCCGCATCATCTTCCTCAAGCCCGCACCTCCACCACCTCGTCATCGCCGAAGCTCTGTCGCAGGTCGTCGCGGCCCAGCTGCTTCACAAGCCAATCGGGGGTGTGGTCGCCGTCGAGGAACCTCCGCAACCTTCTCCCGGCATCTCCTTCCTTCTTCAGGTAAGTCTCCTTCTTCCATTAGGAATAGATCTTGAACCTTTGTACTTCTTAGGGCAGCGCCGGAGCTCCATGAACGCTGTATCCCCTGGATACAGCATTGTAGATCCATACATGTAGTAACGGTCGCGGTAGTTCTATCATGTTTCCCAGCGGGTGACATTCCTCCTCTGTTGCTCATAGATCCACACACTATTTTTCGTAGTGTTCTTGTGCTCGTAGTACTCGATTTTTTGGCCAACATTATTTTCTCCATCGGAATTACGTGTAGATCCATAATTTATTGCTTGGTGTTGAAAACATGTTTGTCCCCAATTAAATTTTTTATTAAGGAAACCTTTTAGAACCACAACCCGCCTCCTTTCGCTGCGGCGAGTCACAATATCCTTGCAGATACATCCTTGATCATTTAGCCGACGAGTTACCATTCCACAGATCCTGACAACCCGCCCATCTCTTTCTTTTTGTAGTTATGAGTACCATCTCGAAATGCAACTGGGTGGCAACAGAGGTCAATGATGCTTATCTTGGTAAATTTGTGAAAACGGGTAACACAGATCCCAAGGAGATCATTGGGTGGCGCACCGCCTTCAGGGAAACAATCCCCCAACCCGCCGAAGGGAAAGTAGTTGTCTTTGCTGATCACTTGGAGCGAGGTTTCAAGCCGCCCGACTCGAATTTTTTTAGAGACGCTCCGCACTTCTTCAACCTTCATCCCCAGGGCTTGGGACCAAATTCCATCAGTAACCTTTGTCAGTTTCAAGTATTCTATGAGGCTTATCTGCAAATAGAGCCCACCGTGTTGTTCTTCCGGAAGTTTTTCTATCTGAACCGCCAGACGGAGTTTGCCAATGGGCCTAGCTTAGAGCTGGGTGGAGTCAATATTCAGTAGCGTCGTGAATGCGGGTTTCTGGCTTTCACATTACCTAATCATCCCAAAGGCTGGGCAAAGACTTGGTTCTACTGCCACGACACTTCTCCATCGAACGAGAACCTTGTGCCAGGCTTCAGGGAAGATCGCCTACCTATGGACTTCAAGTTGCCCGAAAAGTTGACTGAAGAAGAGGAATCCACATTTGTCCCTATCTTTGGAAAGCTGAGGGCCCTTACCACCAACGGTCTTACCGGGATTGATCTGATCCATTGCTGGGTAGAATGGAGGATTCTGCCCTTAAGCCGTCGAGATGGTTTGATGTGTGAGTATAATGGCGACTTGAACCACCCCCAATGATTTTACAGTGTGAGGCTTTTGGAAAATTACATTGTTGATATCATAAAGACGCTATGTGGCGAGCCTATTGAAAATTGCTCCAAAATTGGGGTTAAACCCTTTTGCATCACCAACCCAGCTGCAGAGGTAAACAAACCGGCTCCAACATGTAAGCTTTCCATATACTCATTTATGTTTTTGGTCTTGAGCCTTTCATCATGTTTAATCAGAGAGATTCGGCGTTTTGGACCCGAACAACCAAGACAGCTGTCAAGAAAACAACCAAACCCCCCTCCAAGACGACGAAGAAGAAGAGCAAAGGCAAAGTTGCAGCAAAAGAGTCATCCGTCGTTGGCGAGTCTTGGGCCGTTGAGGAACAGTCAGAGGTAAAATTTCTCGTCTTTATTGCTTCATTCTGACTTGCACTTATGCTTTACCGCCTTTGTTTATAGGATGATGACTATGAGAGCCAAGATGAAGATGTCGAGGTAATTTCCGCTTCTTCCGACTCAACTTCTTCTCTCCCCAAGCCGGCCATGCAAATTTGGAAGAAAGTTCCCATGTCTCACCCGAATGCTCATCTGGACCCCAATTTCCTTTTGAAGAAGGCGAGTTATACACCTAAACGTCATACTCGAAGCCATTCCGGAGACCTAGTGTCCGGCTTGCCCGAGAGAACAAATGGTCGCAAACGGCAAAGCGAGGTATGTTTCCGCGAGCATCTTTTCCTTCTTGTGTAAGATATTCTCGCAATTTATCCAATCTTTGAATCCTTGTCCATCAGGTTTCACCTCCTTCATTTGGCGATTCAGCAATGTCGACTCTCCCCCCAATGATTCGTGTTCAGGGGTAAGTTTCTTTACTAACATGTTCTTTCAAACATCAATGTCTTTGTTCCAACATTGGTACCTCTGTTTCTCAGAGCGCAAGCAAAGAAAAGGAAAACAGGCGACTCATCTTCAACTCCCAAAGCGGCTAAAACATCTGGTAAAGGTACCTCCATCCCAGAGGCTCCAGAAGAACCAGCTGAAGTTTAGGACAATATTTTTGATGATATTCCTGATATTCGGGTCGAGCCTTCAAGCCCTCAAAAGGAGGTGATTGAAAAAATCAACCCGCCTAGTCCTGCTAAGGCGCCTGAAGATCCAGACGCAATCATCATTGCTCGTACTGGTTATTCTAAGTCCGCAACCACGGTGTTAATCAAACACACGCCAAAAGATGCCCAAATATTTGCACAGAAGGATATCGCCAAGCCGAAGCTTCCTCATTATGAAAAATTGGAGTTTGAAGAATTATATTCCGGTTTTGTGAGCCGCTTGGAGACAAGCCGCGAGATGGAAAAAAGTCTAGCTAACCTGATGCGGATCAAACATGAGGTACACCATATTTTATCACTGTTAATATATCCTCCCATTAGCCCTCCAAAAGGACGGGCCATCCATGACGAATCGTGCATTTGTATCGGTCTTCACTGTGTAGCCCCCAAGGGTCGGGTCATCTTTTGAAAGATGAGCCGGGTCCTGAAATTATAGTTTGCAAAAAATAGCTTCAACACGTAACCCCCAAGGGTCGGGTCATCTTTTGAAAGATGAGCTGGGTCTTGAACCTATGATTGAATAAAAAACTCTCTTCAACCTGTAGCCCCCAAGGGCCAGGTCATCTTTTGAAAGATGAGCCGGGTCTTGAACTTGTAGTTGAACAAAAAAATTCTTCAGCCTGTAGCCCCCAAGGGCCGGGTCATCTTTTGAAAGATGAGCTGGGTGTGTAACATGTGGCTGAACCAAAAATTTCTTCAGCCTGTAGCCCCCAAGGGCCGGGTCATCTTTTGAAAGATGAGCCGGGTTTGTAACTTGTAGCTGAACCAAAAATTTCTTCAGCCTGTAGCCCCCAAGGGCCGGGTCATCTTTTGAAAGATGAGCCGGGTCTATAACTTGTAGCTGAACCAAAAATTTCTTCAGCCTGTAGCCCCCAAGGGTCGAGTCATCTTTTAAAGATGAGCCGGGTCTTGAGTGAAGGTATGACTTTTAGAAGAATTGAGTCATACATTAGCCCCCAAGTGTCAGGGTGTTGCTTGCAATGGTCCTGAAACTTGCTTCCCCGATGTTTGTTGCAGGAATCCTTGACTCGGGCCGACTCGACCGTGACCGGCTTGAAGGAAAGCTCAGCCGAGCAGCAGGATGCTCGGGCAAAGTTTGAAGAAAAAATTCGTCTCGCCCTTATTGACATGGAAAATATGAAAATAGAGCACAAAAAGTTTGAAGATAAGGCCCATGCTGAGCAAGCCACCATTTTAAAATGGGCAGAACAAGCCGAAGAAAAACTGAAGGCCGCCATTCAAGAACTCTCCGGTTTGAAGCGTCATATCTCCAACGTGACCCAAGCTATATTTGGTAAGAATGAATTACCTTCTTGTGAGAATTGATGTATACAATATCGCAGCCGTTAATTATCCTTTTTTGCCATTTGTAGGTCCACGAGCTGCCACCGTGCAGATTGACTGCATTCTAAAGCTGAACGCAATCTATATTTTGATAGATCAACTATACACTGGTGGCATGATGACTATGAAGGCCGTGATGGGCAACAGGGAACCCATAAAATCCATCAAGCACATGCTAGGTTGTCTATCAACACTACCGCCCCAGATAGAGGAGTTAAAAAGGTCAGCCGCCCGTAAAGGAGCGCTAACCACCCTAAGCCGGTGTTTGGCCTATGCCCCAGAACTTAAGCCGGAAGAGGTGGCTGGTGGATTTCCACAGCTGAAAGATGATTCGTCAGATTTCACCGAGGAGGACTACCACCGTTGTGTCAAAGAGTCTCGTTTTGCGGTGACTCAGCTAGCAGCCGGCCTGGATTTAAGCAAATACCAGGGGGCTTATGATGAACACAGCAAAAAGGGTGACTCCTCCTTCATATGAAATCACCAGCCTGACTCCGCGATGCCGTAAGAATCCTTTCGATTTTGACGTTGATCTGTCCACCATCTTGACTGATGAAGACGAGTTCCTCGCCTTGACCAATTGCAATTGGAAATTGGGCGACTTATAGATCGAAGATGGCGAAAGCTCGAGGCAGGGTAACCCGGAGGCGAGTTGAACCAAATTGTCATGAAGTTTATTCTCCAAGAATATTTTGATCCTTTATCACCAGGATATGATTCCTGGTATGGCCTGCTGAGCCATGTAATAGTCTAGGATTTTGGAAAATAGTATGATAATCGTACCTTGTGATGGTGTGTGCAAATTTCAGCCTTCATTAATATGAACCGTTTTTCCCAATGCTTTTGTCATGTCTTGACAAAAAAGAGGTTTTTGCCCTGTTTATCAGAGAAAAATAATAGGCTGGATTAGTGAGTCGCGGCGGGTTATAAATGTTTATGAAACCTTTGGGCAGTGCCACAAAGATAGTCATAAAGTTCGTCGGCTCAATGAGTTACGACAGGATATGACGAGTTTGCAAAACTCAAGTGCTACCCCAAGAAGGCTTTTGCAACAGCCCGAGTTGCTTAGACCGGTTGATCAGGCGCGAGTCAAGCTTCAGTGAAGCAGGTTCAGTGAACCCATGGTTTGTTTATTTTTCATGTGCCGTCTTTCGCTAGTACCTTTCATGTTTTAACCAAGGCAAGTTCAGGGTCGAAAAAGTGGATTGACTCGCCAAGAGTTCATGGGACCATAGAGCGAGTCACCAAACACACAATCCAATATAACCATTGTAATGCGTTAATTTTTCGCTAGCCAAGAGGGCATTCAGGCTGAACTCAGTGAGTGGAAGCCTCCAAGTTACCTATGATTAGGGAAAATCCACACATAGGATTGCAGAAGCGTATACGCTCTTACTGCAAAACGACTTGGTTGCTAGTAGCCCCCAAGTAAGCCGGCTTAATTCTCAAAACCATATAGGGTGCACATGTTTGAACCGTGCAGCGTGGAAACTTTGGTCCTCTTTGGCGTATTGCTACTTCTCAAACAACAACACCAGAATTTGACACGTTGACGGATACTTGCTTGCGTTGGCTTTTCCCTTGAAGAGGAAAGGGTGATGCAGCACAGGAGGAGTAAGTATTTCCCTTAGTTGAGAACCAAGGTATCAATCTAGTAGGAGAATCTCGTCAAGTCCAGAGTACCTGCACAAACACAAAGAGCTTGCATCCAACGCTATAAAGGGGTTGTCAATCCCTTCAAGATTGATTGCAAAGTGAGATCTGAAGGCGGAAAGTGAAACGAAGAAAAGTGTAAGGCTGGTAATATGGTATGGAGTAGACCCGGGGGTCATAGTGTTCACTAGAGGCTTCTCTTAAAATAGAAAATATCACGGTGGGTAAACAAATTAATGTCGAGCAATTGATAGAACCACGCAAAGTCATGACGATATCTAAGGCAATGATCATACACATAGGCATCACGTCCGAGACAAGTAGACCGATACGTTCTGCATCTACTACTATTACTCCACACATCGACCGCTATCAAGCATGCATCTAGTGTATTGACTTCATGACGAACAAAATAATGCCTTAAGCAAGATGACATGATGTAGAGGGGTAAACTCAAACCAATGATGAAAACCCCATCTTTTTACCCTTGATGGCAACAACATGATGCGTGCCTCGCTACCCCTTCTGTCACTAGGTGAGGTCACCGCATGGTATGAACCCAAAACCAAGCACTTCTCCAATTGCAAGAATCATAGATCTAGTTGGCCAAACAAAACCCACAACTCGAAGAGAATTACAAGGATATGAAATCATGCATAAGAGAGATCAGAAGAAACTCAAATAAGATTCATAGATAATCTGATCATAAATCCACAATTCATTGGATCTCGACAAACACACCGCAAAAGAAAATTACATCGGATAGATCTCCATGAAGATCATGGAGAACTTTGTATTGAAGATCCAAGAGAGAGAAGAAGCCATCTAGCTACTAGCTATGGACCCGTAGGTCTATGGTGAACTACTCACGCATCATCGGAGAGGTCATGGTGTTGATGAAGAAGCCCTCCGTATCCGAATCCCCCTCTGGCAGGGCACCAGAACATGCCCCAGATGGGATCTTGCACAGACAGAAGCTTGCGGCGGCGGAAAAGTACTTTCGATGATCTCCTGATTTTTTCTGGGGTTTTAGGGAATTTATAGGCGAAAGACCTAGGGCAGAGGAGGCCCAGGGAGCCCACAAGCCTGGGAGGCGCGGGCCCCCTAGCCGCGGCTAGGGGGCTTGTGGGGTCCCTGGTGGCCCCCTACCCTGATTCTCAGGCTTCCCGATCTTTTTCTGTTTCGGAAAAAATCTTTTTGGCAGTTTCCTTCCGTTTGGACTCCGTTTAAAATCGTCGTGTGAAAGGGGTCAAAAACATGGAAAAAACAGGAACTGGCACTTGGCACTGAGTTAATAAGTTAGTCCCAAAAAATATATAAAAGGCATACAAAACATCCAAAGTTTGATAACATAATAGCATGAAACCATCAAAAATTATAGATACGTTGGAGACGTATCACGTATCAACACCCAGTTTTGAAATAAGTGCAACGTGGCGACTTATGCTCTTTGATGCTGATAGCGTCCATGTTTGGACGACTTATGGAACAATAAAGACTCATGCTTTCAAAAATCTGAAACGGCAAAAGACCCCGAAGTTCGTGGGCGCCGGCTTTATTGCTTTATATATAAAAGAAGATATTAGAAAGTCGAAATTGTAGACATAGATAAGGAGCCAATGGCTCTAAGTATAGTATGACCGCAAGTGGGCGATGTTCCATGGGCGGGTTGTCTCAACCTCTGTTGTTGGCCTGTGTGGGCAAAGATCCACCAGGTAGCATGAACCATTGTGGAGATTTTTGCTGACGACAAAAGGTCCTTCCTATGGAGGGGATAACTTATGCATACCGGTATGATCCTGAATCAACCGGAGCACTAAGTCGCCCTCTTGAAAAGCTCAGCTCTTGACTCAGCGGCTGTGATAGCGTCGCAAGTCCTGTTGATAAATTGCCAATCGTGACGCGGCCAAATCAGGCTCCTCTTCCAAGGCGTCCAATGAATCTTGACGTGCTAACTCGTTGTTTTGTTCCACATAGGCAGCGACTTGTGGTGAGTCGTGTCTGATGTCACTTGGTAATACTGCCTCTGCTCCATAGACCAGAAAAAAGGGGGTGTAATCGGTAGACCGATTAGGGGTGGTTCTGATGCTCCATAAAACTGAAGGTAATTCTTCAACGCAGCAAACTGTAGTACATTCCAGAGGTACGATAAGTCGGGGTTTGATTCCTCGCAATATTTCCTGATTCTCCCTTTCTGCCTGTCCATTAGACTAAGGGTGGGCAACTGCAGAAACATCAAGCCGGATGTGCTCCTTTGTGTAGAACTCTTGCATGGCGCCTTTGGATAAATTAGTACCATTATCAGTAATGATAGTATGAAGAAACTCGAAGCGAAAAATCAACTTCTTGAGGAACTTGAGAGTCATGTCAGCATCGCAGCTGCTAACCGACTCTGCTTCAACCCACTTGGTAAACTTGTCAACTGCCACCAGTAAGTGAGTCTTTTTATTGGAAGACATCTTGAAGGGGACAACCATGTCTAGCCCCTAGACCGCAAAAGGCCATGTAATTGGGATCATCCGCAATTCCCGAGCCGACACATGCATCTGACGTCAAAGTTTTTGACACCCATCACATCTGCGTACTATATCCTCGGCATCTGCATGAGCTGTCAACCAGTAAAACCCATGCCTAAAGGCTTTGGATACCAGAAAGCGTGATCCGGCATGATGGCCACAGTCGCTTGCATGTATCTCATTGAGAATCGCACACCTTTCCTCGGAGGAAACACACCTTTGAAAAATGCCAGAAGTACTTCGCTTGTGTAACTTGCCTTTATGTATGATCATGGACTTACATCGGCGGGCGATTTGGTGGGCCAACAACTCATCAGTAGGTAACTCGCCACGTGCCAGATACGCCATGTAGGGGATTTCCCAATCCGGGGTAGCACGGAGAGCTGCCACAAGTTGAGACTCAAAGTCAGGAATTGCTAAGTCTTCTTCTGAAGGCAATTTTACCGAGGGGTTGTGCAATACATCCAAAAAGAGATTAGGGGGAACCGGCTTACGCTGTGAACCGAGTCGTGAAAGAACATCAGCCGCCTCATTGAGCCGTCGATTAATGTGATCAACCGGATAACCATGAAAATGACCCACCACGTCTGACACTGCACGCTTATAAGTCGCCATCAAAGGATCTCTGGAATCCCATGTGCCAGAAACTTGTTGCGCTACTAGATCTGAGTTGCCCAAACATCTGACTCGACTGAGGTTCATCTCTTTGGCGATTCTCAATCCATGGAGTAGGGCCTCGTATTCCGCCGCATTATTGGTGCACGGGAACATGAGTCGGAGGACATAACAAAACTTGTCACCCTGAGGCAAGTCAAGACCACGCCAGTCCCTGAGCCTTCCAACTGTCTAGACCCATCAAAATGAATAGTCCAATACGTGTGATTAGGTCTGTCTTCCGGAATTTCCAACTCGGTCCAATCGTTGATGAAATCCACCAATACTTGAGACTTAATAGTTGTGCGAGGGGTATATTTCACATGATGGGGTCCCAGCTCAATGGCCCATTTAGCAATCCGCCCAGCCGCCTCTCGATTCTGTATGATATCACCAAGTGGGGAAAAACTGACCACCGTGATAGGATGCTCTTGAAAGTAATGTTTCAACTTCCTACTCGCCATGAATACCCCAAAGACCAGCTTCTGCCAATGTGGGTAACGCTGTTTGGAGAGGGTTAGGACTTCGGTGACAAAGTAGACCGGTCTTTGAACCGGGTATTCCTTCCCTTCCTCTTTGCGCTCGGCGACCACTGCAATGCTTACCGCTTTAGAATTAGCAGCAATGTACATGAGCATATGCTCTTTGTCAGTCGGAGCAGCTAAGACAGGCGACTCAGCCAGCTGTTTCTTCAAGGCTTCGAAAGCTTCTTAGCTTCATTTGTCCAAACAAAGCGATCAGTTTTCTTGAGCAACTGATAAAGAGGGATGGCGCGACTTATGAACCGGCTTAGAGCCGCAATACGACCCGCCATCCGCTGAACTTGATTGACGTTGGCCGGCTTGCCCAGCGAAGTGATCGCTTCAATTTTGTCCGGGTTAGCTTTGATGCCTCGTTTTGACACCAAGAAGCCCAATAACTTTCCTGCGGGAACACCAAAAATACACTTGGTAGGTTTAAGCCTCATCTGGTAAATGCGCAAATTGTCGAAAGTCTCCTTGAGGTCCTCCAAAAGTGATACTTTCCTCTGGGATCTAACCACTATATCGTCAACGTAGGCGTGAACATTGCGCCCAATCTGACTGTGTAGGCAATTTTGGATGCAGCGTTGATAAGTTGCCCCTACGTTTTTGAGTCTGAACGGCATAGACACATAACACAAGGCCCCAAAGGGAGTTATAAATGACGTTTTCTCCTGATCCGCCAAAGCCATCTTGATCTGGTGGTACCCTGAGTAAGCATCCAGAAAACATAGTCGTTCGCAACCCGCCGTAGAGTCAATGATTTGATCAATGCGAGGTAGGGCGAAAGGGTCCTTTGGGCAGGCCCTGTTGAGGTCGGTGTAGTCAATACACATGCGGAAGGCGCCATTTTTCTTGAGTACCAAGATCGGTTTAGCCAACCACTCAGGATGGAAAACCTCAATAATGAATCCAGCACCCAAGAGCCGAGCGACTTCCTCCCCAATTTCTTTACGCCGTTCTTCATTGAACCGGAGAAGATAATGCCGAACCGGTTTTTATTTTAGGGTCAATATTAAGGTGGTGCTCAGCGAATTCTCTCGGTACACCTGGCATGTCTGAAGGCTTCCATGCGAAGATGTCCCGATTCTCACAGATGAATTCGATGAGCACGCTTTCCTATTTGGGATCCAGACCCGTCCCAATGGTGAACTGCTTGGATGAGTCGTCAGGCGTGAAATCTATCACCTTCGTGTCATTCCTCGGCTTAAACTTGAGGGGCGGCTCTGAATCAATTGTGGGTCTCTTGAGCGGTCTCATATCTGTCGGGTCAACATTAGCTTGGTGAAACTTGACTTCCTCTATTGCGCAAGCTAACTCGGCATAAGCCGCGTCTCCTTCCTCGCATTCTTGAGCTATTTCCTGTCCTCGTTGATCGTGATAGTTCCCTTAGGGCCCGACATTTTGAGCTTGAGGTAGACATAGCATGGGCGGGCCATGAAACGAGCGTAAGCCGGCCTTCTGAATAGTGCGTGGTAAGGGCTCTTGATCTTGACCACCTCAAACATAAGGGATTCGCTCCTGTAATTGGGCTTCGTGCGAAAAGCTACATTAAGTTTGATCCGTCCAACAGGGTATGCCGACTTACCGAGAACATTGTCGTGGAAGACAGTGGAGGATGGCATTAAATCACCCTCTCAGAAATTCATCCGCCGAAAGGTGTCGAAATATAATATATTGATGCTGCTCCCGCCATCCATGAGGACCTTGGAAAGGGTTTAGCCCCCAACCTGGGGGGCCACGACCAAAGGTAAATCGCTAGGATTATCAACCCGGGGCGGGTGATCCTCCCTACTCCAGACAATGGGCTGCTCAGACCAATTGAGGTACCCGGGAAGCACCGGCTCAACCACACTGAAAGTTCTGTGTTTCTCCTTACAGTCCCTTTTGCAAGTGCTGGTGGTGAACACATGATATTGTCCGCTATTTAGCTGTTTAGGATTATTCTGGAAGCCGCCATTGTCATCCTGCCGCTGGGGGTCACCTTGCGGAGGTGGTTGCTGAAACACCCCACGCGTATTGTACCGCTGACTGTCCTGAACCTGGTATTGTCCAGCATTATTCTGCGACCCGCCCTGCGAGCCTGGGTTGGGAAATCCACCAAACGGGTTTCGGTGTGACCCGGTCGTGTCAAATTGTTCCTGATGTCCACCTGGGTTACCCCCGTGACCATTTCTGAGCGCCTCAGCGCGGAACTCCTGCATCACATAACAATCCTCCCAAGAGTGGGTGGACGGACCTTCCGCGGTGGCGTGTTATGGGCAAGGGCCTTTGAGCATCTCGTGATAGTTGCGTGGTTTCTTCCTGCTGAAGCCCCTTTTCTTCTGTCGGTGGTTTCCGTTGCCAGCATTAGTGTTAGAGACGAAATCCATGATGCCTTCCTGCTGCCTCCTCTTACCTTGTCCCGCGGGGTTGTGGTTACCTCGCCCTTGGAACTGAGGGTGGCCTTTTGACGACTCGCCTCTCCTGGCAGTGCTGACTTTGTCATCATCCTCCCCGGGATCTTTAGTGTCGCTTGACTCGGCATACCTGGTCAGGGTGTCCATCAATTCTCCCATGTCCTGCACCTTACGCTTGAGTCGCCCAAGCTTCAGCACCAAAGGCTCGTAGTGACAATTTTTCTCCAGGATTAGCATGGCCTAAGACGCCGAGATACCATCCGATGAATGGATCACTTCTGCAAATCACCGTGTCCAATGATGGGCCGACTCATCCGGACGCTGGACACAGTGCTGTAGGTCGATGATGGTCATCGGGCGCTTGCAAGTTCCTCTGATTTTTTTTACGAAGCATTCTTTCAACTCGGCCCAGGTGTTGATGGAGTTGGGCGGCAGGTTCTTTAGCCACGTGTGTGTTGTTCCTTCAAGCATCATGGTGAAATACTTAGCGCAGACTGCCTTACTCACATCGAGCATATCCATCGTGAGCTTGTAACTCTCGACCCATGCACCTAGCTCGAGGTCCGGTGTGTAATTGGGTACCTTCCGTGGGCCTTTGAAATCCTTTGGCATACGCTCGTTGCGAAGGGCGAGTGCTAGACAAGGCACCCCGACATGCCTGCCACCTATTTCGGCCGGTGCTGGAGAAGGCAAGGTGTAAGACGGATAGCCCTGGCCCGCCGCGGCTGCTGTTTCCATCATGCGGGCAGCTCGTGCCGCATCCACAAGATCCCGAGCCCGTGTGTCGGGCATCCCGGGCGGATTGATGGGCGGCAAACGCCGTTGCTCGCTGGTCACTGCGGGCGGGTCATCATGGCGACTCCTGGTGTGACTCGCCTGGGGCGTGGAGTGTAGCCGCTCGCGGCTATATGAATATTGCGCTTGTTGCACCACCGTAGTCTTCAGCATCTCGATGTCGTTTCTTGTCTCCACTTCGGAGGGGGAGTTTCCGTGAAAGGGGAGGGATTCAAGGCGGCGGGTCGCTGCTAGCATGTTGTCGACGGGGTTCGAGAAGTGACCCCGCGGTGTTTGGAAACGGGGTGCATGAACCTCCATCGGCTGAGGTGGCTGAGGGTTAAGAGGTGGCCGAGCCGGCTCGCCTCCTGGGGCGGCCTGCCAGGGCCGATTGGGCTCCATCCTAGGGGTATGCGGGCTGTCGAAGAGTCGAGTTGGGTTTAAATCAGCCGGCATGCGGCCGCGATGCCTCCTCTGGTGGATCGCATAAAAGGCACGCTGTTGTTGCTCAAGCCGCCATCCCTCAGTGTTCAGCCGCTGTCTCCACGGCGATCTGGGCATGCTGTGTCGTCATCCTGGCGACTTCTTCTTCTATGTCGCGCTGGATCTTGGCCATCTCCTCCCTTAATTTCGTTAGCTCGGCGTTGACCGTCTCCTGGTTCTCCCCCGTCACAGTGATTGCCACGAGTTTTGCCGTCTCCACTGCCAGATCTGCCATGGCCTGAGCTGGAGCCCTCCCTGATCCGCTAGCTCCATTGTCACTTGCCGCGTTTGGCTGAGGCGGCGCTGCCCCTGCCATATAGATGGTG
The DNA here is from genome assembly GCF_904849725.1 of Hordeum vulgare subsp. vulgare. Classification (NCBI taxonomy): domain Eukaryota; kingdom Viridiplantae; phylum Streptophyta; class Magnoliopsida; order Poales; family Poaceae; genus Hordeum; species Hordeum vulgare. The sequence continues at coordinate 507,518,644 of NC_058520.1, read as the reverse complement.
ACTTGACGGTGTGGACCCACAACATCCTCAAAGAATACTGCCTCCGGCAACCCTCCGAGATACCCTTCGTGAACAGGGTAGATTGAATATGTATCGCCCATGGACGACTCGTCGTCCGAGTTGACGGGGGTGATCTCCTGGATTACCGGCTCATCTGGTAGGGAGGTTCCTTGCGTGAAGCCAACGAAAACATGGTGTCTCCTGACCTGATGTTGGGCGGGATGGGCGTACTGGGCCGGCTCGACAATGTCGGTTGCTACGGTAACAAAAGTCCTTCCTTGGCGCTAGGAATTCTTCTTGCTACTTCTCTTGTTTGCGTCGGTTTTTCCCTTGAAGAGGAAAGGGTGATGCAGCAGAGGAGCAGTAAGTATTTCCCTCAGTTTGAGAACCAAAGTATCGATCCAGAAGGAGGGTCTCGTCAAGTCCACAGTACCTGCGCAAACACAAACAAGTTTGCACCCAACGCTTCAAAGGGGTTGTCAATCCCTTCAAGATTGTTTGCAAAGTGAGTTCTGAAGGCGGAAAGTGCAACGAAGTAAAAAGTGTAAGGCTGAAAATATGGTGAGGAGTAGACCCGGGGGCCATAGTGTTCACTAGAGGCTTCTCTCAAAATAGCAAATATCACGGTGGGTGAACAAATTACTGTCGAGCAATTGATAGAACCGCGCAAAGTCATGACAATGTCTATGGAAATGATCATACATATAGGCATCACGTCCGAGACAAGTAGACCGATACTTTCTGCATCTACTACTATTACTCCACACATCGACCGCTATCCAACATGCATCTAGCGTATTGAGTTCATGACGAACAGAGTAACGCCTTAAGCAAGATGACATGATGTAGAGGGATAATCTCAAACCAATGATGAAAACCCCATCTTTTTACCCTTGATGGCAACAACACGATGCGTGCCTCGCTACCCCTTCTGTCACTGGGTGAGGTCACCACATGGTATGAACCCAAAACCAAGCACTTCTCCCATTGCAAGAATCATAGATCTAGTTGGCCAAACAAAACCCACAACTCGAAGAGAATTACAAGGTTATGAAATCATGCATAAGAGAGATCAGAATAAACTCAAATAATATTCATAGATAATCTGATCATAAATCCGCAATTCATCGGATCTCGACAAACACATCGCAAAAGAAGATTACATCGGATAGATCTCCATGAAGATCATGGAGAACTTTGTATTGAAGATCCAAGAGAGAGAAGAAGCCATCTAACTACTAGCTATGGACCCGTAGGTCTATGGTGAACTACTCACGCATCATCGAAGAGGTCATGGTGTTGATGAAGAAGCCCTCCGTGTCCGAACCCCCCCCTCCGACAGGGCAGCAGAACGTGCCCCATATGGGATCTTGCGGAGACAGAAGCTTGCGGCAGCAGAAAAGTACTTTCGATGATCTCCTGATATTTTTGGGATTTTTAGGGAATATATAGGTGCAACCCCTAGGACAGAGGGCACCTAGGGGGCCCACAAGCCTGTGGGCCACAGCCTCCCCCCTGGCCGCGGGGTGGGGGCTTGTGGGGCCCCTGAGGCCCCCCTGCCTTGGCTCTCAAGCTTCCCGATCTTCTTCCGTTACGGAAAAAATCTTTTCAGGGATTTTCTTCCGTTTGGACTCTGTTTCAAAATCTCCTCTGAAAGGGGTCAAAAACATGGGAAAAATAGGAACTGGCACTTGGCACTGAGTTAATAAGTTAATCCCAAAAAATATATAAAAGGCATGCAAAACATCCAAAGTTTGACAGGATAATAGCATGAAACCATCAAAAATTATAGATACGTTGGAGACGTATCATCGATGAAGGTGTCCGACTTAGGCACGGGTGCCCCAATCTTGTTGATGAAAATGTGGATCTTGCCAAAGGGGACCCTGAATCCAAATTCGATTTAATCGGACTGAGGTCCCCACTGCGAGTTGTCGGTGTATTATTTTCCATGGCGACTCTTCGTCATGATGCCGACCGCGTATCTTCCTGATGACCCACAAGTGTAGGGGATCTATCATAGTCCTTTCGATAAGTAAGAGTGTCAAACCCAACGAGGAGCAGAAGGAAATGACAAGTGGTTTTCAGCAAGGTATTCTCTGCAGGCACTGAAATTATCGGTAACAGATGGTTGTGTGATAAGATAATTCATAACGGCTAGCAAGTAACAATAGTATAAATGGTGCAGCAAGATGGCCCAATCCCTTTTGTAGCAAGGGACAAGCCTAGATGAACTCTTATATAAGGTAAAGCGCTCCCGAGGACACATGGGAATTTCTGTCAAGCTAGTTTTCATCATGTTCATATGATTCACGTTCGCTACTTTGATATTTTGATATGTGGGTGGACCGGTGCTTGGGTGCTGTCCTTACTTGGAAAAACATCCCACTTATGATTAACCCCTCTCGCAAGCATCCGTAACTATGAAAGAAGAATTAAGACAAAGTCTAACCATACCATTAAACTAGTGGATCCAAATCAACCCCTTGCGAAGGAACGCATAAACTAGGGTTTAAGCTTCTATCACTCTAGCAACCCATCATCTACTTATTACTTCCCAATGCCTTCCTCTAGTCCCAAATAATGGTGAATTGTTATGTAGTCTACGTTCACATAACACCACTAGAGGAAAGACAACATACAATGCATCAAAATATCGAACGAATACTAAATTCACATGACTACTTATAGCAAGACTTATCCCATGTCCTCAGGAACAAACGTAACTACTCACAAAGAATAATATTGTTCATGATCAGAGAGGTATTGAATAGCATTAAGGATCTGAACATATGATCTTCCACCGATTAAACCAACTAGCATCAACTACAAGGAGTAATTAACACAACTCGCAATATTACAAGTACCAATCGGAGTTGCGAGACGGAGATTGGGTACAAGAGATGAACTAGGGTTTGGAGATGAGATGGTGCTGATGAAGATGTTGATGGAGATGAGTCCCTTCCGATGAGAGGAGTGTTGGTGATGACGATGACGATGATTTCCCCCTCCGGGAGGGAAGTTTCCCCGGCAGGACGGCCCTGCCGGAGCTCTAGATTGGTTCTGCTCAAGTTTCGCCTCATGGCGGCGGCGTTTCTTCCCGAAAGCTCTCTCTCGATTTTTTCTAGGACGAAACCCTCTATATAGCAGAAGATGGGAGCCGGAGGGGTAACAGGGGGCCCACGAGCCCTCTAGGCGCGCCCACGGGGTAGGGCTCGCCTGTTAGGCTTGTGGCCTCGTGGTGGCTCCCCTCCATTATTTCTTCCGCCCAGTATTTTTTATATATTCCAAAAGTAATTCCTCGCTGATTTTCACGGCTTTTGGAGTTGTGCAGAATAGGTATCTCAAACTTGCTCCTTTTCAGCCCAGAATTCCAACTGCCGGCATTCTCCCTCTTCATGTAAACTTATAAAACAAGAGAGAAAAAGGCATAAGTATTGTACCATAATGTGTAATAACAGCAATTAATGCGATAAATATCAATATAAAAGCTTGATGCAAAATGGATGTTGTTAACAATCCCCGGCAACGACGCCAGAAAAAGCCTTGATGCCCCACAAGCGTATGGGATCGCATCAGTTTTCGAGGGTAGAGTATTCAACCCAAATTTGTAGTTTGCACGACAAGAAGCGAAAGAATATTCTCAAGTATTAGCAGCTGAATGTGTCAGATCCAACCACACCTGAAAGATTAGTGTCTGCAAGCAAAGTATGAGTAGCAAAGTAGTATGATAGCAACCGTGCCAGAAACGATCTGTTGACGGTAGACTATTCCTAACTGTTGTATCAATGGTGCCAACACGTGGACGGGGGATTATTCTTCCCCAAAAACTGCTTCAAAAAATTCTCGCAACAAGTAATAGCAAAGTAGCGAGTAACAAAAGTAGTGACAGCAGTATGAAGGAACAACAGTAGTGACAGCAGCAACATGTAACAGCAGAGTAACAGCAGCAGTAGAGTAACATCAGTAGCAACAGTAGTAGCGACAAAGTAACGTAGCAAGGACCAGTAGTAAAAGACTCGTAGGCAGTGGATTGGTGATGGATGAGTATGACGGATGTGATTCATCATGTAACAGCTATAACATAGAGAGATATGTAACTAGCTCCCGTTCGTCAATCTAATGTAGGCATGTATTCCGTATGTAGCCATACGTGCTTAGGGAAAAGAACTTGCATGACATCTATTGTCCATCCCTCCCGTGGCAGCGGGGTCCTAATGGAAACTACGGGATATAAGATTCTCCTTTTAATAAAGAACCGGACCAACGCATTAACACGTGGTGAATACATGAACTCCTCATACTATGGTCATCTCTTGGAGTGGTTCCGGCTATTGTCACTCCGGGGTTGCCGGGTCATAACACATAGTAGGTGACTACAACTTGCAAGATAGGATCTAAAACACACATATATTGGCGACAACATAATAGTATCAGATCTGAAATCATGGCACTCGGGCCCTAGCGACAAGCATTAAGCATAGCCAAGTAGTAGCAACATCAATCTAGAACATAGTGGATACTAGGGATCAATCCCCGTCAAGAACTAACTCGATTACATGATAGATCTCATCCAACTCATCACCGTGCAGCAAGCCTACTATGAGATTACTCACGAACGATGAAGAGCATCATGGAATTGTCGATGGAGAAAGGTCGATGATGACGATGGCGACGATTTCCCCTCTCCGGAGCCCGAAACGGACTCCAGATTTGCCCTCCAGATGAAGAACATGATGTGGTGGCGCCTCCGTATCGCAAAACGCGATGAAACCTTCTCTCTGATTTTTTTCCAGGCGAAAGGGAAGATATAGAGCTGAGATTGGGGCGGTGGTGCCACGTGGGCCCCACAGGCCTGCACGGCGCGACCATAGGGGGTGGCTGTGGCCTGTGGGCTTGTGGCCCACTGGCACGCCCCTCAGGTGGATCTTTCCGCAGGTATTTTTCTTTTATTCCAGAAAAAATCTCCGTAAATTTTCAGGACATTCCGAGAACTTTTATTTCTACACAAAAACAACACCATGGCAATTCTGTTGAAAACAGCGTCAGTCCGGGTTAGTTCCATTCAAATCATGCAAATTAGAGTCCAAAAGAAGGGCAAAAGAGTTCGGAAAAGTAGATACGACAGAGAGGTATCATACGTATCACTTCCTTACCCTGGAAGGGCTCCCTTTGAGAACTCAACTCCACCGTGCGCAAGCCCCACGGTGGGTGACAACTGTCATGGTTTTGTCACGGCATATGTCCTCGTGAAAGCACTTGATGATGGAGCCATCACACCTTGGTGGCGACTCAAAGGGGGTGAGCGAAAGCGAGACTCTGGTTTACCCATGTTCAGCCCCTCCTGTAGAAGTAAAAGCCTACGTCCTACTTTGTGTATATTGATGGTGGATTCGATTACAAGGAGGGCGTAACTCGCCTGACCTAGCTCTCGATGGTTTCTAACTTAATCTATCTGCCCAGAGGCTCTCCTTTATATACAGGTCGAGGCCCTAGGGTTTACAAGAGTCCCGACCACGTTACATACCGTGGCTCCCCATATCTCTAAGTCGTCGTGCCTTCCAAGCCAGGAAACCCCCTCGGCGACTTATCTTCTCCATCAATCCTGAACCGCCATCTAACTCATGGGCCCTGGCGACCTTTTAACGAAGATTTCTCAGTGCGCCTCAGGCCATGGGCCAAGGTATACATTGACCATGTATGTATGAGTCGCCGCTTCCCTGACCCGGCCCAACAGGGCGGGTCATACCTCAGGCAATATCCCCAACAGTTCTGAAGGAGGCTCAGGCGCGGGGCCCGTGCGATTCCTTTTGGCTAAGGGTAAGGTTTTTCTCTGAGGCTCGTGCCTCCCCCTTATTTTTCTTGGTCACCTTGTGGCACTGAGCTCGTGCCCCTTCTGTGTTTGTTTGCTGGGGCGCCATCCAGCTACCAGAGGTCGAGGCGCCAGCCCTCGAACCCGAGACGGTCACGTCACTCACCGGAGCACGCGACCACGGTGCGGCTCGAGTGGGAGCTGCGCACGAGGGAGAAGGCCGCACCGAACATGACCGCCAGCGCTGACGCCCCTCGACCGGGGCAACAAGGGACGGCATGACGCTGCCGCCACCTGAGGCTGCCGACGCAAGGAGCTTGCCCGCGCCCGTCGATGCGCATCCGGAGCCGCCTCCAGAGGTGATGCCCCTGTCGGCTGATGCGCCGGCCACCCAAGAAGTGGTATGCTCCGCCTCCGTCCCGGAGTGGCGGACAGGTGCCGGAGCCGATGCCGCTGGCGACAGCGGCCGAGCCATCCTGGCGACGACCACGCACGCGGCCCCGATTGCGCCGGCTGCGGACGGAAGCAGCGGCAGCCGAACTCGTTCGCTATCTTTGGTGACGTCCGCCTGGGAGTAGCTACATAGCGCCCCTCCTGAGACCGAGCCGGTCCCTGGCCACAGGGCAGGTAGTATCGATGCCGCGGGCATCAGGGGTGATGGCCCGCTACAAGAAGAATGTGTTCGGCTTCGCTCAGTCAGCGGTGGCCAACCTCAAGACCCTGGAGAAGGCACTCGAGGTTAGCTCTTTGTTTGAAGTTTTATTTCTCCATCTGTTGGGTGGGTACACAAGAGCACTCACTGGGTGTAGTCCCCGAGATTCGGGTCGGCTGCATGGCTGCGTGGCAGCCGGACCAAATCTTATCATCTCTGTTTTTGCATTTTTAGTCCAAGCAGGCGCAACGCGAGGGGATCTACGGGACGCGATAGACGTTGGTCGCTACGGAAAGAACCGCTATCTTCCGGTCCGCGAGGACCTCGCTGCTCGGACGGCCGAGCTGGAGCCAGCCAAGGCCGAGCTGGAAGCAACCAAAGGTAGCTTTCTTCCTCTTTGTTGGTGGGTGCGTGCGAGCGCACCCACTGGGTGTAGTCCCCGAGATTCGAGCCAGTTGCACGGCTGCGCGGCAGCCGGGCCAATTCTTACTGCATTGAGTTGTTCGTAGTCTAGCCAGCTACTGACTTCTCCTTGTGCAGCTGCGGTCGCTCCCTCGGCTGAGGTGAAGGAGCTGCACAAGACACTCTTGGAGGTCCGGGGCAAGCGCGACGAGGTCGTCGGGGAGCGCGACTGTCTGCAGACGGGCCTGAGTGCCGCACAGGCGGAGATGGCACAGCTGAAGGAAGAAGTGGAGCGGCTCGGCCCCACACTGCAGGCAACGGAGGCGGCGAAGGAGGCCACACAGCAGTCGGCGGCCGCCAACGACGGGACGGCGGCGACCCTCCACGGCGAAGTGGCTCGACTCGACGAGGAGGCGCGCCTAGCCGTGGAGCTCAAGAGGGGAGCCGACCCTCAGGCAGCCAGCGCACTCTGCATTATTCGCGGGGCGGACATCGTCTAGGCTAGTAAGCAACACTGCTTTTGGCCGTCATGTTTAGCCATCTTCCTCCCGTTTCTTACTTTCCTTCCGTGGGCCAGCTCAACTCCCGGAGACACGGGAGCTGGCGGAGCGCGCCGAGGTGTCATATCGTGAGGAACAGCACCGAGCCGGCGTCGAGCTAGTCGAGGGTGCCGACTGGTCCGCCGCGAAGGTGGCGCGAGCCTGCGAGGCCAGGGCGGTCCATCTTCACGCCATGTTGGTGTCACACCCTGTTTTCACCTCACTTTCACTTAAGTTTCAAAATCTTAGTTTATTAAAACTGTTCAAAAACCAATGCTGTGAGTGCCATGGTTGTCATTGTATGCTTGTATGCTTGGATGAGTGGATTCAAAAACCATATTTTCATAACATAAATATTCCCAAGATTCTTTTTCTTATTTTTGGATTATTTCAAAACCTTGCTTTGGGTTGCACTACAAGTCCTTGATGGCAAGGGAGTGCTATTACCCAAAGATGGTGATCTGGTTTTAAAACTATTTTTAACTCTCCAAATCATAAAATAATTATTTTATAAATTATTTTCCTATTTTATATGCATGTCTATCTCTCAAGCCAGAAATGATTTTTCGATATGAAAAATTACTTTACTACCTTAGAAAAATCTAAGAAAATTTGGAGATACTCAGAGGACATATATTTTCCATACATAAGATTTTCAACCCCTATTTATATTCAAAATAATTGAGCAAAACCTTGAAAACCTATTCTTTCTATTTTGATCTTTTGGAATATTTCCAAAGGAAATATTTCGAATAAAGTCCTAGAAAATTCCAGCAATCTTCCCAAGCTATATTTGGTCGCCACACCAAGTTTCACCTCATTCCAAGATGGTTTGGTTCACTAAATAATCCTAAAACCCTCTCTGTCCAGAACCAAGTTGAAACATCTCTACATTGCAAAGTTTATCCAAAAGGGTTGGAACTTTGCAGGAGTGTTCAACACCCCAAATGAGGAGTCTGTGCCAAAAATTTGATTTATAGGAGGTGATTTATCCACATTTCCTTTGGAAGGGACAAATCTGCCCATTTGAGGGTGATTTCAAGTTTGCATTGCCTAACTTGTCCAATGAAGCTCAAATTTGGTGGAGTGTCTTATTTTTGCATCAAACTTAATCCTGTTAACTCTCATCACCAGTGGTGAGGTGTTGCTATCCCAAACACTTGTCGAACACCTTCTGTCATATTAGCAAATCAGCTCCTACCCCACTCCAAACCTAAACTCTTTCCTCCAAACTGTTTGACCAAGCTGCCAGCACCACTCCCCAACTGCAGGACAGTGGCACCTCCTTGAATCCAAGCAGAAGATCCAAAAACCACATTCTAAGTTCTGGTTCAAAGTTGGCATCTCATTTTTTATCACACCCCATGGCCAACAGAGAGTCCCTCGGCTCCCAAACGGATAGGCATCTCTAGACCCAGCCCCAGGACACCCCAGACACAGCCAAGGCGCCCCAGAGCACGCCAGCATGTCGTGGCATGCCAAAACTGCGCTCTCGGCACGCTCCTGGGCGCACCCGAAGCAATGGTGGCTAGCCACGGCCGGTTCGAGCCTCCCCCCGTTGCCCATTGGTGTCCCCGCCAACCTCTCTATATCAGGGCAGCCTTAGGGCCCCTCCTCCCTCGCTCTATTGATTGGAGCGACGCGTGCCTGCGCGCGCCAGATTTGGCCAGAAGATCGTGGCCACGCATGCACGCTCCTCCTCGCTCTCTCTCCCTCTCAGTGGGTCACACTGGTCCTAAAACACGTCCGCATACCGTGGTTTCGACCCCAAGCACTCACTGCCCCTCCTGCGAGGTGCGGTGAAACCATCGGCGCCACCAGCTTCGTGCACCGTTGGGTATAGGCCTTCCCCCTCACTGTAGCACCCTCATCCCACTCCTCCAGTGCCTCAATTCCACCCCTAGCCACTCCATTGGAGCACAGCGAGATCCTGTGCTTGAGATCGACCGAGGCCCCGCCAATTCGGAGCTCCGTCGATCTCGGGCTATGGGCCAGCTCCGGCGCTCCTCTCACCTTCTCCGTGACCCTAGCAGCCTCAGGGAGCTTCCCCATCACCTCCCCGAGCTAATCCATGCCCGTAGCACCTATTTCATCAACCACCCGAATCGGCTCCGCCACAGCCACCTTGTCGCCGGTGAACCAGGGCCTCCCCGTCGACCCCTCGACCACCAGCAGGTAGGCGACAGTGAGATGGTTCCATTTTTGCCTTCGGTTGGACTCGAGGATGTCCGTAGCGTCGCCGGCGTGCCACCCCTCCTCTCTGTCCCGATGTGGAAGACGACCCCGATAGGTGAGGCTCACCTGTCGGTGGCTCTTCTCTCTCCCCCTCTCTCCTCTTTGCCACCGACCATAGGGGCCCGCGCGTTAGGTTTGAACATGGCCATGCGCGCCTGGGCTGGCTCGCTGGCTAGCTAGTTGTGCCGGCCCAAGCCACAGGCCGGGCCAGGCCTGAGCCTCAGCCTCTTTTTCTTTTTCTGTTTAATCTAGTTTTTAAATATTTTTATAAAATATATTATCCAATATATTTTTATTATTTTTCCACCATAATTATTCTAAAAACGAGTAGAATTTAAGAGAGCCTTTGCACAAATTTTTAAGACAACTTTTCTATCTAGTAATAATTAAAAAAGCTATTTGGAATATTTTTGCTTCTGTTAAAATGATTTTTAAAATAATTCTTTCACGAAAACCAGAGACAAATATTTTTAACACAGCCTTTGCACAAACCACGTTTGACGAAGGAGTTGGACTTGAAGACCCCGAAGACCCCGGATACTTAGCAGATCAAGGAAAGCAGCCCTTTGACCATGTTTGAGCATATCTTATATTGCATGCTAGTGAAGCAAATGCTCCCGTTGCATATGATCATGAATACTCGATAAAATAATTGAAGTGATGTTATCGATGGCACCTCCGGAGCACTTGCATTTTGAGCATGATCCTACCACCTATGAGGGTCACACTAATATCATGTTGTCAAGTAGAGCTAAGCATAGTAGAAGCATGAGCATGATGATGGTAAATATCAAAGGTTTATGAAAACCCCGTTGGGTGCCACTAATGCCCGAGGGTGATGATGAGTTAGGTGGCCACTTTTGCAGAATTGGTGCACTGGGTGTATTTTGATGTGAGTGGTTTCGGAAATGGGATTAGATTTATGATGTGTCGACCATCCTAACCTTACGTGTGCGACCATGTTACCCCTTTATGGGACGAGGCTTTGTTGATTACTCTAGTCGATGCTAGCAAAGAGCCACATTACTAGTGGCGGGAGTGATGTGTGGTCACTCTCATGACGGGGTCATGCCAGGTAGGACGACTATGCCGTTTTTACGTGTTCCGGGCACACCGTTGGTCCCCGCATGGATGATAATGTCCAAAGTTGGTGCTCGTAAGACATACATCATGTGGGCTGGGTACCAGTCGAGTGGATCTCTTTGTCTAGTATCGTTAGGGGAAAGGCATGATCGGGAACTTACCTCGGGTATGTTATATACCGCGAGTCATGGATGACACGTAAGTTTCCCGGATCTCATGGGTACAACGTACAACCTCTGCAGAGTGTAAAACTATTCGAATAACCGTGTCCACGGTCAAGGACATATGGGTAATCCTGCTTAAACTACGTCCAGTTGTTTCCGCATAAACCAAGTGTGTGTGTGTTTAATTGTGATATCTAAGAAAGACTTGATATGACCAAGTTTGGTGACTTGGCATATCGGGTGAACCCGGAGTGTTCATCCCTTAACAAATATATTGATATCTGTGACCTGTTCTTCTAAATACCATCTAGCTTATGTTGCACATCCATCTATGATCATGTTTATTTACAATTAATCTGCTATCCACCAATATTGCATATTACTTGTTATCCTACCAAACGCATGGGCTATTTGCGAGTACAATCAAAGTACTTATTGGCTTGCCACTGGTTATGTTATTGACCAGACATGGAAGGACCGGAGTTTGGAGAAGAGTACGTCATCGGAGACAGACCTGCGATATAGGACGCTTCCCAGCCAGAATGCCCGTTGGTGTAGGCTGATGGCATGGGCACTCGCTTAGCCCCAAGATTTCCGCTATCAGATGTATCAGTGTGTTTTGGCCTTATAGGCCCTACCCATGTGAACTTGACCTTAATGGTCATGTGTTGTATTATTTTGGTATGTTGGATGTAAGACTCTTAATATTCAACATATGTGTGTTTGGTGAGCATTGATCTCTGGGATCACTGAGACGTTCATTCGGCGACATCGACTCGTAAGTCGGGGTCCCCACAGAGCTGGTATCAGATCCATCCTAACTGTAGGAAGCCTTATGTAGCATGGACGATAGCCGAGACGAGTAGTGCACTCAGCCCTTACACTTGAGATTTTCTGCACCCACAAAAATTTCTAAGCTCTGCTACAACCTTGTAGATGGCCGCCGTACCTGAGATGCTTCTGGAGACGGGCTTTCCCCTACTTTTGGGAGATAGCCTCGAGAAGTGTCAAGTACCTCCCACGCCCATTTTTCTCTACCACGTGGACTGGGTCAACGCCGACACAAAGGAATATCACGTGGACGTGATAGTGAAAGCTAACGACTCCCCAACTAGTTGGTTCTTTGAAGGACCACAGATGGAGAATCGGATGTTGGCAGTGGAGACAGCTGCACGAGAGGCGCTCGTGCGTCTCTGTGACCTCCTTCTCGAGATGGCTAATGAGCCGGCTACTCGTCACCTGCCTTTTATTAAGGACGAGATTGACGGGAGTTGGACGCTTAACCCATCCGCGGAGGACGGAACGCCACTCAGGTTTCAGACCTACTTCAGCCTCTCCGCCGACACCTTGACTCACCTTCTGATCAAGGAGTTAGAGACACTTCGCCAAGAGCTGCACCAAGTCAAGGACCTACTCCGCCTGGAGAAGATGAAGACCCGCAAGGTCAAGAAGGAAGGAGCACCCGGAGGGCAATCAGCCATTGCCTTCCGAGGAGGAGTACCACCGCTCCAGGCCACTCCTATCCAGAGTCGTCGTTTGACCATGGAAGAATATATTCTGCTCCTCACCTAGTCACCAACAAAGAGACACCGTGATGGACCACTTCCCTCTCCCACACCTCTGAAGGAGGAAAGTATCGACGAGGATCAACACGAATACCCTGTAGAGCATGCCTACAAGACCGAGCAGTCCTTCGCTTAGAGGAACGTCTTAGGCGGATAGGAGTCTCCCCATGCATAGTTGAGTCCATGTATAAGTTTGTGAGAACCATGAGTGTTGTGTGTTCCTATATGATGCAAGCCGCATTCTGCCTCAGCCAGCTTGTAAGTAGCTACATCGCTTGTTTTAATTCAATGCATTAGATTTTCCAAAAAACTTTGTTTAAAACTCACACACTAGCAGAGTACCAAACCCCCTTATCTAGGAACATCATCCCTTCTGACTCCCGGCCAATTCGACATATTGACTTGTCTACTCCCCTGACAGGATGGTGATTTCAATCCGCACTAGCACCTTCGGCAACCCTAGCTCTGCCACCTCTGGCCAGCAGCAGGGAACCGGTGGAAACGCTCAAGCTGGAGATCACCTGGAGCAGCAACAAGGTGTTATTCCTCCGCCACCGCCTTCTCCGGAGAGCCTGACTATGGCTCAGTTCCTCCTAGCTCTCCGGGTGGAACGTCAAGCCAACAATGCCGCCATCCAACATCTGGCTCAAGTCTTGGTGAACAATCCACCGCAAAACAGAAATGGCAACGGTCGCTCTACTCTATCTGAGTTTATGCGGACTACACCTCCTATATTCACGGAGACAACTGAACCATTGGACGCCGATGACTAGATCCGCACAATTGAAGACCTCCTTGCGCTGGTCAAGTTCACCGATGATTGCGAGAAAGTACTTTATGCTTCTCACTATCTCATAGGCACGACCAAAGCTTGGTGGGACGGGTTCCAGATCATGCGAGAAGGGCAAGCTATCACTTGGGCAGTATTCAAGGAAGGATTCCGCGTTGCTCCCCTTGGAATGATAACCATTAAGAAGCGGGAATTCCGAGCCTTGAGGCAAGGTAGTGGAACCGTCAAGGAGTATCTGCATAAGTTTAACCTCAAGTCGAGATATGCACGAGAGGACATCAACAGTGAGGCTGCAAAGGTGGAACGCTTTATGGAAGGACTACAGCAGTCACTCCAGTACCAACTGGTTTTTTGTGAATGCCGGACCTTCCGCGATCTGGTTAACAAGGCCCTCATGTTGAGGATAAGCGTTGTGCAATGGACGACACCCATAAGCGCAAGCTGATGGGTAGTGGAGGACCAAGTAACCCGAAGCCACATCCATGGCAGTCAACCCCAGTAAGACCCAGCTATCAGCAACAACAGTACAAGGCACCAACGTTCCATCAGAATTACCATCCCCGGCAACAAGTCAACACCAAGCCAGCAATCAACCCGCCAAATAACAGTGGAGTCAAGACCAACATCCCGGGACAAGTTACCTGTTTTGGGTGTGGACAAACTGGGCACTACCCCAGGCAGTGCCCCAACAAACAACCTGATGCACCGCGCCCCAATGCGCCGAATAAAGCTCAAAGAGCGTGAGGCAGAAATCAAGTTCCCCGCAATCATAAGTACCACAGCAGGGTACATATTAATCGCATCTCCGCGGAAGAAGCACAGGAAGACCCGGACTGCATTCTGTGTACGTTCCTCGTCAACTCCACCCGAGTAACAATATTGTTTGATTGTGGTGCTTTGATGACCCACAAGTATAGGGGATCTATCATAGTCCTTTCGATAAGTAAGATTGTCGAACTCAACTAGGAGCAGAAGGATCAGACAAGTGGTTTTCAGCAAGGTAATCTCTGCAAGCAATGAAATTATCGGTAACAAGTAGTTGTGTGGTGAGATGATTCGTAACAAGTAGCAAGTAACAATAGTAACAACGGTGCAGCAAAGTGGCCCAATCCCTTTTGTAGAAGGTACAAGCCTGGACAAACTCTTATAGGAGGTAAAACGCTCGCGAGGACACATGGGAAATTCTGTTAAGCTAGTTTTCATCATGTTCATATGATTCGCGTTCGCTACTTTGATAATTTGATATGTGGGTGGACCGGCGCTTGGGTACTGCCCTTACTTGGACAAGCATCCCACTTATGGTTAACCCCTCTCGCAAGCATCCGCAACTACGAAAGAAGAATTAAGACAAAGTCTAACCATAGCATTAAACTAGTGGATCTAAATCATCCCCTCACGAAGCAACACATAAACTAGGGTTTAAGCTTCTGTCACTCTAGCAACCCATCATCTACTTACTACTTCCCAATGCCTTCCTCTAGGCCCAAATAATGGTGAAGTGTTATGTAGTCGACGTTCACATAACACCACTAGAGGAAAAACAACATACAACACATCAAATTATCGAACGAATACCAAATTCACATGACTACTTATAGCATGACGTATCCCATGTCATCCCTTTTCATCCATATGCATATCATTTTAATGCTCAAGCAAGTATTCCTCTAAGGGATCAGAAGGAGGCACGGCAATAGAAGCTAGGGCAATAATTTCATCCTTACTAGGCAACTCTTTTTCATGAGGTTGTCTACCAAACTTGAAGAAATTGAACTCATGTGACACACCTTCAAAGCCAACAGTGACAATTTGCTTCTCATAGTCAATATGAGCATTGACGGTAGCCAATGGGACAAAAGCTATCTTGTGTGGTAGCAAGAACGAGGAAATCAGCAGGATACTTCGTTTTACCACACAAGACTTCAACATCTCTAACAATTCCCACATGGCAGATAGTATCTCTATTGGCAAGCTGGATAGTGACATCAATGGGTTCTATCTCGACAAGTGCAATCTCGTCTTTAATTTCATCATATAAGGATTGAGGTATTGCACTAACACTAGCACCCACGTCACATAAACCGTGATAGTAATGATCTCCTATCTTAACATAAACAACACGCGTGCCAACAACAGGCCTATGTTTGTCTCTAGCATGTGGTTTAGCAATTCTAGCAGCATCTTCACAAAAGTGAATATCATGGCCATAAACATTGTTGGACAGGAGATCTTTGATAATAGCAATGCTAGGTTCAACTTTAATTTTCTCAGGGGGTGTAGGTGTTCTAATGTAGCCCCTACATATCACAATTCAAGCTTTAGAATGATCCTTTATCCTAACAGGGAAATGTGGTTTCTCAATGTAAGCACTGGGAACAACAGGATCATTATAAGCAATGACTCTCTCTTCAACTGGATTGGGTTTAACTACATTGACTTCTAAGGGAGGATGATATTTAAACCACTTCTCTTTGGGGAGATCAATATGAGCAGCAAATGATTCACACAATGAAGCTACTATCTCAGAGTCAGGTCCATACTTAGCGCTAAAATCACAAAAAGTATTTGTTTCGATAAAGGATTTAACGCAATCAAACTTGAAATTCATACCTGACTCCTTACCTTCATCAAGCTCCCAATCTTCAGAGTTGTGTTTAATTCTTTCCAATAAATTCCATCTGAAGTCAATATCTCTCTTGATAAAAGAACCGGTACAAGAAGTGTCAAGCATGGTACGATCATCATGAGAAAGCCGAGCATAGAAATTCTGAATGACAATTTCTCTCGAGAGCTCATGGTTGGGGCATGAATATAATATTGATTTAAGCCTCCCCCAAGCTTGAGCGATGCTTTCTCTGTCACGAGGCCAAAAATTATAAATATAATTCCGATCACGATGTACTAGATGCATAGGATAAAACTTTTGATGAAATTCCAATTTCAACCGATTGTAGTTGCATGATCCAGTATCATCACATTGCCTATACCATGTTAACGCCTTATACCTCAAAGATAAGGGAAATACCTTCTTCTTGACCTCATCCTCGGGCAAACCTGCAAGCTTAAATAAACCACAAACTTCATCTACATAGATTAGATGCAAGTCTCGATGTGATGTTCCATCTCCTCTAAAAGGATTAGCCAGCGGTTTCTCAAGCATACCCGAAGGAAATTCATAGCAAATATTTTCAGTAGGTGCAGTAGGTAGAGGAGCAACTCTTTGTGCTTCCGTTCGAGGTGAAGATACCCCGAACAAGCCCCTCAAAGGATTAGTTTCCATAGTGACAAGTGACGAGAAATTTCAGCACACTATATAAATGTTTCCTTACCAAATTCCACTTACCAAAGGCGCTTCACTCCCCGGCAACAGTGCCAGAAAAGAGTCTTGATGACCCACAAGTATAGGGGATCTATCGTAGTCCTTTCGATAAGTAAGAGTGTCGAACCCAACGAGGAGCAGAAGGATCTGACAAGTGGTTTTCAGGAAGGTAATCTCTGCAAGCACTGAAATTATCGGTAACAAGTAGCTGTGTGGTGAGATGATTCGTAGCAAGTAGCAAGTAACAATAGTAACAACGGTGCAGCAAAGTGGCCCAATCCCTTTTGTAGCAAGGGAAAGCCTGTAAAAACTCTTACAGGAGGTAAAACGCTCCCGAGGACACATGGGAAATTCTGTTAAGCTAGTTTTCATCATGTTCATATGATTCGCGTTCGCTACTTCGATAATTTGATATGTGGGTGGACCGGCGCTTGGGTACTGCCCTTACTTGGACAAGCATCCCACTTATTATTAACCCCTCTCGCAAGCATCCGCAACTACGAAAGAAGAATTAAGACAAAGTCTAACCATAGCATTAAAGTAGTGGATCCAAATCAGCGCCTCACGAAGCAACGCATAAACTAGGGTTTAAGCTTCTGTCACTCTAGCAACCCATCATCTACTTACTACTTCCCAATGCCTTCCTCTAGGCCCAAATAATGGTGAAGTGTTTTGTAGTCTACGTTCACATAACACCACTAGAGGAAAAACAACATACAACACATCAAATTATCGAACGAATACCAAATTCACATGACTACTTATAGCATGACTTATCCCATGTCCTCAGCAACAAAAGTAACTACTCACAAAGCATAATCATATTCATGACCAGAGAGGTAATGAGTAGCATCAGGATCTGAACATATAATCTTCCACCAAGTAATCCAACTAGCATCAACTACAAAGAGTAATTAACACTTCTAGCAACCTTACAAGTACCAATCGGAGTCGCGAGACGGAGATTGGTTACAAGAGATGAACTAGGGTTTTGGAGATGAGATGGTGCTGATGAAGATGTTGATTGTGATGAGTCCCCTTCGATGAGAGGAGTGTTGGTGATGACGATGGCGACTATTTCCCCCTCCGGGAGGGAAGTTTCCCCGGCAGGATCGTCTTGCCGGAGCTCTAGATTGGTTCTGCTGAAGTTACGCCTTGTGGCGGCGGCGAATCCTACCGAAAGCCTCCTCTTGATTTTTTTCTGGAACGAAACCCTTCTTGTAGCAAAAGAGGGGAGCCAGAGGGCCATCTGGGAGCCCACAAGCCCCTACCTAGCAGGCTTGTGGCCTCCTGCTCGCGCCCCTCTCGTACTTCTTCGGGCTAGTATTTTTTATAAATCCCAAAAAAATCATCGTTGATTTTCATGGCTTTTAGAGTTGTGCAGAATAGGTGTCTCAAACTTGCTCCTTTTTCAGGCCAGAATTCCAGTTGCCGGCATTCTCCCTCTTCATGTAAACCTTGCAAAATAGGAGAGAAACGACATAAGTATTGTACCGTGAAGTGTAGTAACAACCCAAAAAGCGATAAATATCAACATGAAAGCATGATGCAAAATGGATGTAGCATGCTTCGATTCTTTTGTTACTCAGAAGTTTGCGGAAAAGTATGGTTTGAAGCCTACCCTACTTAATGGGAAAATGGCAGTACATACCCTGGGAGAAGTGCTAAGGACCAACCTAGGATGTAGAGGAGTGTGGATCAATATTAATGGGATAAGCTTCTCAGCAGATCTTGTCGTCATTAAGTCGCAAGGCTTAGAAGTGATCCCTGGGATGGATTGGTTGGCCAAGCACTAGAGCATCTTGGACCGTGCCAACACGGCTATTACCATGACAAGCGACCAAGGGGTCAAAGTCAACTATGTCCCTGAGCCTACATCCGCTTAAGCCCCGCAGGTAAATTGCCTATCGGGAGAAGAACTAGACTGAGTGCCTATAGTCTGTGAATACCCGGATGTCTTTTCTAATGAATTGCTAGGGATGCCTCCTAACCGAGACATCGAGTTCATCATTGAGCTCATGCCCGGGTCAAGGCCTATCTATAAGAAGCCTTATAGGATGGGATCCGAAGAGCTAGCACAGTTGAAGAAGCAGTTGGATGAGCAACTCAGGAAATGGTTCATCTGTCGATTATCGTTCTATCAATGAAGTCACGATCAAGAACAAGTACCTGCCCCCCAAGATTGAAGACTTGTTTGACGAGTTAAATGGAGCCAAGGTATTTTCCAAGATCGATCTCCGATCTGGATATTACCAACTAAAAATCCGCCCCGAAGACATACCCAAGACTGAATTTGTGACCCGGTACGATCTATATCAGTGCAGCGTCATGTCATCTCGGTTGACAAATGCCCCATCATACTTCATGTTGTTGGAAATATGCCCTAGAGGCAATGATAAATAGTGATTGTTATATTTCATGTTTAAAGATAATCGTTTATTATCCATGCCATAATTGTATTGAATGAAAACATAGATACATGTGTGGATACATAGACAAAACAATGTCCCTAGCAAGCCTCTAGTTGGCTAGCCAGTTGTTCAATGATAGTCAAGGTTTTCTGACTATTTGCAAGTGTTGTCACTTGATAACTGGATCACATCATTAGGAGAATCATGTGATGGACTAGACCCAAACTATGAACGTAGCATATTGATCGTGTCGTTTTATTGCTATTGTTTTCTGCGTGTCAAGTATTTGTTCCTATGACCATGAGATCATATAACTCACTGGCACCGGAGGAATACCTTGTGTGCATCAAACGTCGCAACGTAACTGGGTGACTATAAAGGTGATCTACAGGTATCTTCGAAGGTGTCCGTTGAGTTAGTATGGATCAAGACTGGTATTTGTCACTCCATGTGACGGAGAGGTATCTCGAGGCCCACTCGGTCATACAACATCACACACAAGCCTTGCAAGCAATGTGACTAAGTGTAAGTCACGGGATCTTGTCTTACGGAACGAGTAAAGAGACTTGCTGGTAACGAGATTGAAATAGGTATGCGGATACCGACGATCGAATCTCGAGAAAGTAACATACTGAAGGACAAAGGGAATGACATACGGGATTATATGAATCCTTGACACTAAGGTTCAACCGATAAGATCTTCGGAGAATATGTAGGATCCAATATGGGCATCCAAGTCCCGCTATTGGATATTGACCGAGGAGTTCCTTGGGGCATGTCTACATAGTTTTCGAACCCGCAGGGTCTGCACACTTAAGGTTCGATGGTGTTTTAGTATAGTTGAGTTATATGTGTGGTTACCGAATGTTGTTCGGAGTCCCGGATGAGATCATGGACATCACGAGGGTTTCCGGAATGGTCCGGTAACGAAGAATGATATATAGGATGGTTTCATTTGGTCACTGGAAAGTTTCGGGCAATTCCGGCAGTGTACTGAGAGTGACGAATGGGTTCCGGGAGTTCACCGGGAGGGGCCCACCCACCCGGGAGTGAGCCCAAGGCCCTAGGGTGGAGCCACAAGTCCGTAGTGGGCTATTGGAGTCATCCCAAGGAGCCCATGGCGCCACATAAGAAAATACCAAAAAGAAAAGAAAAGGAAAAGGGAAAGAGGGAGGTGGGAAGGAAGAGGAGGACTCCTCCATCCCAAACCGAATTGCAGGAGGAGTCCTCCTCCTCCCTAGCACGGGCGCACCCTTGAGGCTTGTGCCTCAAGGCTAGCCCTTCCCCATCCCTATTATATATAGTGGAGGTTTAGGGCTTTTTGAGACACAACTTTGCCACGTGCAACTCTAGCCTAAACCACACAATTTCACCTCTAGACCGGATTTCTGCGGAGCTCAGGCGGAGCCCTGCAGGAGTAGATCATCACCACCACTGGAGCACCGTCACGCTGCCGGGGAACTCATCTACTTCTCCGTCTTGCTTGCTGGATCAAGAAGGCCGAGATCATCGTCGAGCTGTACGTGTGTTGAACGCGGAGGTGCCGTCCGTTCGACACTAGATCGGAACGGATCGTGGGACGGATCGCGGGATGGTTCGCGGGACGATTCGAGGGACGTGAATACGTTCCACTACATCAACCGCATGTCTTAACGCTTCCTGCTGCGCGATCTACAAGGGTACATAGATCCAAATCTCCACTCGTAGATGGACATCACCATGATAGGTCTTCGTGTGCGTGGATTTTTTTTTGTTTCCCATGCTATGTTCCCCAACAGTAGCATCACGAGCTAGGTTCATGCGTAGATGTTATATCGAGTAGAACACAAAAGGTTTTGTGGACGGTGATGTTCGATTTACTGCCCTCCTTAGTCTTTTCTCGATTCGGCGGTATTGTTGGATTGAAGCGGCCCGGACCGACATAACTCGTATGCTTACGAGAGACTGGTTTCATTGATTGACATCCAACCTCGTTGCATAAAGATGACTGGCGGGTGTCGGTTTTTCCAACTTTAGTTGAATTGGTTTTGACCGAGGCGGTCCTTGGAGAGGTTAAATAGCAATTTGCACATTTCCGTTGTGGTTTTTTCGTAAGTAAGATGTGATCATACTATATACCCATAGCAGCCACGTAAAACATGCAACAACAAATTAGAGGACGTCTAACTTGTTTTTGCAGGGTATGCTTGTGATATGATATGGCCAATGACGTGACGTGATATATTGGATGTATGAGATGATCGTGTTGTAATAGTTAATATCGACTTGCACGTCGATGCTACGTCAACTGGTAGGAGCCATAGGGTTGTCTTTAAACTAACATTTGTGTTTGCAGATGTGTTTACTATATTGCTAGGTCGTAGGTTTAGTAGTAATAGCATAAGTAGCACGACAACCTCGATGGGGACACGTTGATGGAGATCATGGTGTGGCGCCAGTGACAAGAAGATCATGCCGGTGCTTTAGTGAGGGAAATCAAGAAGCACAAGATGATGGCCATATCATGTCACTTATGAATTGCATGTGATGTTAATCCTTGTATGCACCTTATTTTTCTTAGAACGACGGTAGCATTATAAGGCGATCTTTCACTAAAATTTCAAGATGAAATTGTGTTCTCCCCGACTGTGCACCATTGCTATAGTTCATCGTTTCGAGACACCACGTGATGATCGGGTGTGATAGACTCAACGTTGACATACAACGGGTGCAAAATAGTAGCACACGCGGAACACTCGGGTTAAACTTTACGAGCCTAGCAAGTGCAGACATGGACTCGGAACACATGAGACCGAAAGGTCGAGCATGAATCGTATAGTTGATATGATTAGCATAGAGATGCTTACCACTGAAACTATTCTCAACTCACGTGATGATCGGACTTGAGTTAGTGAATTTGGATCATGTACCACTCAAATGAATAGAGAGATGTACTTTTTGAGTGGGAGTTTAGCAAGTAATTTGATTAGTTAAACTCTAATTATCTTAAACATAGTCTAAGTCCACTTTGAAATATTTGTGTTGTAGATCAATGGCTCACGCGACAGTCACCCTGAATTTTAATACGTTCCTAGAGAAAGCTAAGTTGAAAGATGATGGAAGCAACTTTGTAGACTGGGCTCATAATCATAAGTTTCTCCTGCAACCTGGGAAGAAGGATTATGTCCTTAATGATGCGCTAGGAGATGAACCACCCACTACGGCTGACCAAGATGTTAAGAACGCTTGGTTAACGCGTAAGGAGGACTACTCAGTAGTTCAATGTGCAGTCTTGTATGGCTTAGAGCCGGGACTTCAACGTCTCTTTGAGCATCATGGAGCATTTGAGATGTTCTAGGAGTTGAAGTTTATCTTTCGGAAGAACGCCCAGGACGAGAGGTATGAGACCTCCGATAAATTCTATTCTTGCAAGATGGAGGAGAATTCATCTGTCAGTGAACATGTGCTCAAAATGTTTAGGGTACTCAAACCATCTAGCTGAGTTGGGGATTGAACTCCCGCAAGAGGCTATCACTGACAGAATTCTTCAATTACCGCCACCAAGCTACAAGAGCTTTCAGTTGATCTATAACATGCAAGGGATGAACAAGTCACCTGGCGAGTTATTCGCGATGCTAAAAGTCACAGAGTCAGAACTCCGTAAAGAGCAACAAGTGTTGATGGTGAATAATACCACTAGTTTCAGGAGAAACGGCAAAGGCAAGAAGGGTAATTCCAAGAAGAGCGGCAAGCCTGTTGCCAATCCAATGAAGAAACCCAAGGCTGGACCTAAGCCTGAAACAAAGTGTTATTATTACAAGGGACAGGGTATCTAGAACCGCAACTGCCGCAAGTATCCGGCTGATAAGAAGGCAGCCAAGGAAAAATCAGGTATATTCGATATACATGTTATTGATGTGTACTTAACCAACTCTCGTAGTAGTGCGTGGGTATTCGATACCCGTTCTGTTGCTCATATTTGCAACTCGAAACAGGAACTGCAGAATAAACAAAGGCTGGCGAAAGATGAAGTGACGATGCGCGTGGGAAATGGTTCCAAGGTTGATGCAATCACCGTCGGCACAGTTTCACTTCATTTACCATCACGATTATTTATGAACTTAAATAATTGTTATTTAGTGCCTGCGTTAAGCATGAACATTATATCTGGATCTTGTTTATTACGAGACGGTTACTCGTTTAAGTCAGAGAATAATGGTTGTTCTATTTCTATGAGTAATATATTTTATGGTCATGCACCCTATGTGAGAGGATTGTTCATATTGAATCTTGATAGCGATGATACACATATGCATAACATTGAGACCAAAAGAGTTAGAGTTAACAATGGTAGCGCCATGTTTTTGTGGCATTGCCGCTTAGGTCATATTGGTGTAAAGCGCATGAAGAAACTCCATTCCGATGGACTTTTGGAGTGACTTGACTTTGATTCACTTGACATGTGCGAACCATGCCTCATGGGCAAGATGACTAAGACTCCGTTCTCTGGAACAATGGAGCGTGCAAGTGACTTGTTGGAAATCATACATACTGATGTGTGCGGTCCGATGAGTGTGGAGGCGCGCGGTGGATATCGTTATTTTCTCACCTTCACTGACGATTTGAGTAGATATGGTTATGTCTACTTGATGAAGCACAAGTCCGAAATGTTTGAGAAGTTCAAGCAATTTCAGAGTGAAGTTGAGAATCATCGTAACAAGAAGATCAAGTTCCTACAGTCTCATCGTGGGGGTGAATATCTGAGCTTCAAGTTTGGTGCTCACTTAAGACAATGTGGAATTGTTTCACAGTTGACACCGCCTGGAACACCACAGCGTAATGGTGTGTCCGAACATCGTAATCTTACTTTATTAGAGATGGTACGATCTATGATGTCTATTACCGATTTGCCATTATCGTTTTTGGGTTATGCATTAGAGACAGCTGTATTCACTTTGAATAGGGCACCATCAAAATCCGCTGAGACCACACCATACGAACTGTGGTATGGCAAAACACCAAAGTTGTCGTTTGTTAAAATTTGGGGATGTGATGCTTATGTCAAAAAGCTTCAGCCTGAAAAGCTGGAACCCAAAGCGGAAAAGTGCGTCTTCATAGGTTACCCAAAAGAGACAGTTGGGTATACCTTCTATCTCAAATCCGAGGGCAATGTGTTTGTTGCTAAAAATAGAGCTTTTCTTGAGAAGGAGTTTCTCTCGAAAGAATTGAGTGGGAGGAAGATAGAACTTGATGAGGTTGTCGAACCTCTAATCCCTCTGGATGGTGGCGCGGGGCACGGGGAAACCTCTATCATTATGATGCCGGTTGAGGAGGAAGTTGATGATGAAGATCATGAAACTTCGGATCAAGTTCCTATCGGACCTCGCAGGTCGACAAGATCACGTACTGCTCTTGAGTGGTACGGTAATCATGTCTTATCAACTATGTTGTAATACAACAATGAACCTGCGAATTATGAAGAAGCAATGGTGGGCCCGAATTCCAACAAATGGCTGGAGGCCATGAAGTCCGAGATAGGATCCATGTACGAGAACAAAGTGTGGTCTTTGGAAGTACTACCCGAAGGCCGCAAGGCTATTCAGAACAAATGGATCTTTAAGAAGAAGATGGACGCAGACGGTAATGTGACGTTTATAAAGCTCGACTTGTGGCAAAGGTTTTTCACAAGTTCAAGGAGTTGACTACGATGAGACGTTCTCACCGGTAGCGATGCTTAAATCCGTCCGAATCATGTTAGCAATAGCTACATTTTTCGATTATGAAATCTGGCAGATGGATGTCAAAACGGCGTTCCTTAATGGTTTTCATAAGGAAGAGTTGTATATGATGCAACTCGAAGGCTTAGTCGGTCCGAAGAATGCTAACAAAGTGTGAAAGCTCCAGCGATCCATTTATGGACTGGTGCAACCATCTCAGAGTTGGAATAAGCGCTTTGATGAGGTGATCAAAACATTTGGGTTTATACAAGTGGTTGGAGAATCTTGTATTTACGAGAAAGTGAGTGGGAGGTCTGTGGCGTTTCTAATATTATATGTGGATGCCATATTGCTGATTGGAAACAACGTGGAGTTTTTGGAGAGCATAAAGGATTACTTGAATAAAAGTTTCTCTATGAAGGACCTAGGAAAAACTGCTTACATTCTAGGCATTAAGATCTATAGGGATAGACCGAGACGCTTGATAGGACTTTCACAAAGCACATACCTTGATAAAGTTTTGAAGAAGTTCAAAATGGATCAGTCCAAGAAAGGGTTCTTGCCAATGTTACAAGGTATAAAATTGAGTAAGACTCAGTGCCCAGCAACCGCGGAAGATAGAGAACAAATGAGTTATGTCCCCTATGCTTCAGCCGTAGGTTCTATAAGTATGGCAGGCAGGTTTCAGAGTAATCCAGGAGTGGATCACTGGACGGCGGTCAAGAATATTCTCAAGTACCTGAAAAGGACTAAGGAAATGTTTCTCGTTTATGGAGGTGACGAAGAGCTTGTCGTAAAGGGTTACCTTGATGCAAGCTTTGACACCGATCCGGACGACTCTAAGTCGCAAACCGGATATGTATTTATTCTTAATGGGGGTGTGGTAAGCTCGTGCAGTTCCAAGCAAAGCGTCGTTGCATACTCTACATGTGAAGCGGAGTACATGGCAGCCTCGGAGGCGGCAAAGGAGGGTGTCTGGATGAAGCAGTTCATGACAGATCTTGGAGTTGTGCCAAGCGTACTAAATCCAATAACTTTGTTATGTGACAACACTCGTGCCATTGCCTTAGCAAAGGAACCAATGTTTCACAAGAAGACCAGACACATCGAACGACGATTCAACCTCATCCGCGACTATGTAGCAGACCCGCTGACTAAACCTCTTCCACGGCCAAAACATCATCAACACCAGAAGTGTATGGGTGTTAGATTTATTAGAATGTAAATCGCATGGCGATGTGAGGACTAGATTATTGACTCTAGTGCAAGTGGGAGACTGTTGGAAATATGCCCTAGAGGCAATGATAAATAGTTATTGTTATATTTCCTGTTATAAGATAACCGTCTATTATCCTTGCTATAATTGTATTGAATGAAAACATAGATACATGTGTGGATACATGGACAAAACAATGTCCCTAGCAAGCCTATAGTTGGCTAGCCAGTTGATCAATGATAGTCAAGGGTTTCTAACTATATGCAAGTGTTGTCACTTGATAACTGGATCACATCATTAGGAGAATCATGTGAAGGACTAGACCCAAACTATGAACGTAGCATATTGATCGTGTCGTTTTATTGCTATTGTTTTCTGCGTGTCAAGTATTTGTTCCTATGACCATGAGATCATATAACTCACTGGCACCAGAGGAATACCGTGTGTGCATCAAACGTCGCAACGTAACTAGGTGACTATAAAGGTGCTCTGCAGGTATCTCCGAAGGTGTCCGTTGAGTTAGTATGGATCAAGACTGGGATCTGTCACTCCGTGTGACGGAGAGGTATCTCGGGGCCCACTCAGTAATACAACATCACACACAAGCCTTGCAAGCAATGTGACTAAGTGTAAGTCACGGGATCTTGTATTATGGAATGAGTAAAGAGACTTGCTGGTAATGAGATTGAAATAGGTATGCGGATACCGGCGATCGAATCTCGGGCAAGTAACATACCGAAGGACAAAGGGAATGACATACGGTATTATATGAATCCTTGACACTGAGGTTCAATCGATAAGATCTTCGGAGAATATGTATGATCCAATATGGGCATGCAGGTCCCGCTATTGGATATTGACCGAGGAGTGCCTCGAGGCATGTCTACATAGTTCTCGAACCCATAGGGTGTGCACACTTAAGGTTCGATGATGTTTTAGTATAGTTGAGTTATATATGTGGTTACCGAATGTTGTTCGGAGTCCCGGATGAGATCATGGACGTCAGGTGGGTTTCTGGAATGGTCCGGAAATGAATATTGATATATAGGATGGTTTCATTTGGTCACCGGAAAGTTTTGGGCAATTCTGGCAGTGTACCGGGAGTGACGAATGGGATCCGGGAGTTCACCGGGAGGGGCCCACCCACCCGGGAGTGAGCCCAAGGCCCAAGGGTGGCGCAACAAGTCCTTAGCGGGCTGGTGGAGTCAGCCCAAGGAGCCCATGGCGCCTGATATGTGTCCAACGTATCTATAATTTTTGATTGTTCCATGCTATTATATTATCACCTTGGGATGTCTTATATGCATTTATATGCCATTTTATATCATTTTCAGGGACCAACCTATTAACTCGGTGCCTAGCTCCAGTTTCTATTTTTTTCGTGTTTTTGACCATTTTTAGAAAAAAATATTAAACGGAGTCCAAACGGAATAAAACGTGTGGGGTGATTTTTTCCATAACAGAAGATACGCAGAGGATTTGAGAACCAAGGCAGGAGATCTCGTGGGAGGTCACGAGCCCCCTAGGTGCACCCTAGGGGGGAACGCGCCTAGCAGGCTCGTGGGCCCCCCGTGCCTCCTCTGCCCTACCTCTTTCGCCTATAAATTCCCAAAAATCCCGAAACCAGCCAGGAGAGCCACGAAAATACTTTTCCGCCGCCGCAAGCTTGTGTCTCCGCGAGATCCCATCTGGGGACCGTTCTGGTGCCCTGCCGGAGGGGGATTCAGACACGGAGGGCTTCTTCATCAACACTATTGCCTCTCCGATGATGCGTGAGTAGTTCAACACAGACCTTCGGGTCCATAGCTAGTAGCTAGATGGCTTCTTCTCTCTCTTGGATCTTCAATACAAAGTTCTCCATAATCTTCATGAGATCTATCCGATGTAACTTTCTTTTGTGGTGTGTTTTTCAAGATCCGATGAATTGTGGATTTGTGATCAGATTATCTATGAATATTATTTGAGTCTCCTCTGTTTTCTTATATGCAGGATTTCGTATCCTTGTAATTCTCTTCGAGTTATGGGTTTCGTTTGGCCAACTTGATCTATAATTCTTGCAATGGGAGAAGTGCTTGGTTTTGGGTTCATACCGTGCGGTGTCCTCAACTAGTGACAGAAGGGGTAGCGAGGCACGTACCGTGTTGTTGCCATCAAGGGTAGAAAGATGGGGTTTATATCATATTGCATGAATTTATGCCTCTACATCATGTCATCTTGCTTAAGCCGTTACTCTGTTTGTTATGAACTCAATACACTAGATGCATGCTGGATAGCGATCGATGTGTGGAGTAATAGTAGTCGATGCAGACAGTATCGGTCTACTAGTCTCGGACGTGATGCCTATATGTATGATCATTACCTTAGATATCGTCATGACTTTGCGCGATTCTATCAATTGCTCGACAGTAATTCGTTCACCCACCATAATACTTGCTATCATGAGAGAAGCCTCTAGTGAACACTATGGCCCCCGGGTCTATTTTACACATCATATATTCAGCTCTACATACAAAAACACCAAAAATACATTGCTGCACTTTTACTTATTTACCTTTCATCTCTGTCACATCTCACCTTGCAAGTAATCGTCAAGGGATTGACAACCCCTTTATCGTGTTGGGTGCAAGTTTGTTTGTTTTTGCGCAGATTTATTGGTGCCTCATCTTGATACTCCTACTGGATTGATACCTTGCTTCTCAAACTGAGGGAAATACTTATTTCTACTTTGCTGCATCACCCTTTCCTCTTCAAGGGAAAAACCAACGCAAGCTCAAGAAGTAGCAAGAAGAATTTCTAGCGTCGTTGATGGGGAGTATTCAAGTGAAGCATATCTACCAAGTAACTATTGCAAACTCATCTCTTGCATTTACATTATTTGACATTTGCCTCTCGTTTTCCTCTCCCCCACTTCTAAAAAACAAAATTTACAAAAATATATGCCTTTTTTCGTTCACCCTTTTCTTTTGCTTGCTTTCTGTTTGCTTGTGTGCTTGTCTGCTTGCTAAGTCACCATGTGTGGAAACACTAAATTGTGTGACTTCTCGAATACTAATAACAATGATTTTATTGGTACTCCAATTGCTCCCGCCATTAGTGCGGAATCATATGAAATTAATGCTGCATTGTTGAATCTTGTTATGAAAGAGCAATTTTCCGGCCTTCAAGTGAAGATGCCGCATCCCATCTTAATACCTTTATTGAGTTATGCGAGATTCAAAAGAAGAAATATGTGGATAATGATATGATTAAATTGAAGCTATTTCCATTCTCATTACGAGATCGAGCAAAAACTTGGTTTTCATCTTTACCCAAAAATAGTATTGATTCATGGAACAAGTGTAAAGATGCCTTTATTTCCAAGTATTTTCCACCGGCTAAGATTATCTCTCTCCGTAATGATATCATGAATTTTAAGCAACTAGATCATGAACATGTTGCACAATCTTGGGAGAGAATGAAATTTATGATTAGAAATTGTCCCGCTCATGGCCTCAGTCTTTGGATGATTATACAAATTTTCTATGCTCGTTTGAATTTTGCTTCTAGAAATATCTGGGATTCCGCCTCTGGTGGAACTTTTATGGAAATCACATTGGGAGAAGCTACAAAACTCCTAGATAATATCATGACAAATTATTCTCAATGGCACACTCAAAGGTCACCTACTACTAAAAAACTGCATGCTATAGAAGAAATTAACTCTTTGAGTGCTAAGATGGATGAGTTAATGAAGTTGTTTGCTAGTAAAGGTGCTCCTCTAGATCCAAATGATATGCCTTTATATTCCTTGATTGAGAATAGCAATGGAAATTTGGATGTTAATTTTGTTGGTAGGATAAATTTTGGTAACAACAATGCTTATAGAGGTAACTTTAATCCTAGGCCTTTTCCTAGTAATCCCTCTAATAATTTTGGCAATTCGTACAACAATGCTCATGGAAATTATAATAAATTACCCTATGATCTTGAGAGTAATATTAAGGAGTTTATTACTTCGCAAAAGATTTTCAATTCTTCCATAGAAGAAAAACTGCTTAAAATTGATGACTTGGCTAGGACTGTTGATAGAATGTCTCTTGATATTATTGCTTTGAAATCGAGATGTGTTCCTACCAAGATTAATATGGATGAAACTTTGAAAGCTATGCGTGTTTCTATGAATGAGAGTACAGAAAGAACCGCCCAAATTTGTGCTTAAAAGGGCGTGTTCTCGTGATGAGAATCACGAAGATCTTAAAGTGCTTGGTGTGACTCCTATTGAATCCTTGTTTTCTAATGTTAATCTTAATGATGATGGGGCTCGATGTGAATCCACTTTGGTTGAGAAACACCCCAATTATTCGGAGTCTATTTATCGTGATGCTAAAAATACTATAAGTGGAGTAGAGGATATCAAAACTTTGAGTAGTGATGAAATTACTACTTTGGATTTCAAGGAATTTAATTATGATAGTTGCTCTTTGATTGAATGTATTTCCTTGATGCAATCCATGCTAAACTCTGCACATGCTTATAGCCAAAATAAGGCTTTTACCAATCATATCGTTGATGCTATGATGAAGTCTCTTGAAGAGAAACTTGAGTTGGAAATATCTATTCCTAGAAAACTTCATGATGAGTGGGAACCTACTATACAAATCAAGATTAAAAATTATGAATGCCATGCTTTGTGTGATTTGGGTGCTAGTGTTTCACAATTCCAAAATCTTTATGTGATGTTCTAGGTTTCAATGAGATTGATGAGTGCTCTCTTAATTTGCATCTTGTGGATTCTACTATTAAGAAGCCTATGGGAAGGATCAATGATGTTCTTATTATTGCAAATAGGAACTATGTGCCCGTAGATTTCATTGTGCTTGATATTGATTGCAATCCGACATGTCCCATTATTCTCGGTAGACCTTTCCTTAGGACTATTGGTGATGTTATTGATATGAAGGAAGGGAATATTAAATTTCAATTTCCATTAAAGAAGGGCATGGAACACTTTCCTATAAATAAAATAAGATTGCCTTATGAATCCATTATGAGAGCTACTTATGGGTTGAGCACTAAAGATGACGATACTTGACTCTATTGCCTTATGCCTAGCTAAGGGCGTTAAACGATAGCCCTTGTTGGGAGGCAACCCAATGAATAAATTTATTTTTGCTTTTCACTTTCTGTTTTGTTGAGTCCACACCATCATGATTCTGTTATGATTGTGTTTTTTATGTTTTAATTAGTGTTTGTGCCAAGTAGAACCTTTATGATCAGTTTTGGTGATAGTTGTTTAATCATGCTGAAAAAGACAAAAACTTTGTGCTCATGAAATGATTTTTAATTCCTATCCAGAAAGAACTTTTGAGTTGATTCTTTTTTCTGCTGATTTATATCAAATTTCCCTAATTTTCATAATGTTTCAGAATTTTTGGGATATCAGAGGTATATGAAATATACAGATTGTTACAGACTGGTTTGTTTTTGACAGATTCTATTTTTGTTGTGTTGATTACTTATTTTGATGAAACTATGGTTAATATCGGGGGGTACGAGCCATGGATAAGTGAGAATACAGTAATATAACATCAATCTAAATGGAAATCAAGTTTACTACAGTACCTAAAAAGTTGGTGGTTTGTTTTCCTATGCTAATGGTATCACGAGTTTCTGTTTAAGGTTTGTGTTGTGAAGTTTTCAAGTTTTGGGTGATGTTCTTATGGACAATGGAATAAAGAGTGGAAACAGCCTAAGCTTGGGTATGCCCGAGTCATCCCAAGCCAAATTCAAGGATACCAAAAAGCCTAAGCTTGGGGATGCCCAGGGAAGGCATCCCCTCTTTCGTCTTCAATCCATCGGTAACGTTACTTGGAGCTATATTTTTATTTACCACATGATATGTGTTTTGTTTGGAGCATCGTGTATTTAGGAGTCTTTGCTTTTTGTTTCATCACAATCATCCTTTCTGCACACCTTTTTGAGAGGGACATGCACACATTGTGAATTTGTTAGAATACTCAATGAGCTTCACTTATATCTTTTGAGCTAGGCAATTTAGCTCCCATGAGCTTCGCTTATATATTTTGAGCTAGATAATTTTGTTCTAGTGCTTCACTTAAATCTTTTTAGAGCATGGCGGTGTCATATTTTGTAGAAATAATAACTCTCGACCTTCCCTTATATCATTTTGAGAGTGCTCTCTCTAAGTAACTTGGTAATTGGCGTGTGCTATGAAATTAGTCCTAAATATGATAGGCATCCAAAGTGGATATAATAAAAACTTTCATATTCAAGTGCATTGATTAGTAAGAGAAGTTTGATTCCTCGCAATTAGTTTTGAGATATGGATATGGTAATATTAGAGTCATGTTAGTAGGGTGTTGTGAATCTAGAAATACTTGTGTTGAGGTTAGTGATTCTCGTAGTATGCACGTATGGTGAACCACTATGTTAGGAAGTCGGAGCATAATTGATTTATTGATTGTCATCCTTTGTGTGGCGGTCGGGATCACGCAATGGTTAACACCTACCAACCCTTCCCCTAGGAGTATGCGTTAAGCACTTTGTTTCGATTACTAATAAAACTTCTGCAATAAGTATATGAGTTCTTCATGACTAATGTGAGTCCATGGTATAGATGCACTCTCACCTTCCACCATTGCTAGCCTCTCTAGTGACGCGCAACTTTCGCCGTTGCACAAACCCACCATATACCTTCCGCAAAACAGCCACCATACCTACCTATTATGGCATTTTCATAGCCATTCCGAGATATATTGCCATGCAACTCCCACCGTTCCGTCTCATGACATGTGCCATCATTTTCATTTTGCCATTGCATGATCGTAAGATAGCTAGCGAGATGTTTCAACGTCATACGCTAAGCTAGATCGTTGCACATCCCGGTACACTGTCGAAGGCATTTCATATAGAGTCATTATTGTTCTAAGTATCGAGTTGTAAGTAAATAAAAGTGTGATGATCATCATTATTAGAGCATTGTCCCATGTGAGGAAATAAAAAAAGTGGCCAAAGATGCCCACCAAAAAAAATGAAATGAAAAAAAAGAGGCCAAAGAGCCCAAACAAAAAAATGATGAGAGAAAAAGAGAGAAGGGACAATGTTACTATCTTTTTCCACACTTGTGCTTCAAAGTAGCACCGTGTTCTTCATGATAGAGAGTCTCTTGTTTTGTCACTTTCATATACTAGTGGGAATTTTCATTATATAACTTGGCTTGTATATTCCAATGATGGGCTTCCTCAAAATTTCCCTAGGTCTTCGTGAGCAAGCAAGTTGGGTGCACACCCACTAGTTTTCTTTTTGAGGTTTCATACACTTATAGCTCCAGTGCATCCGTTGCATGGCAATCCCTACTCATTCACATTCATATCTATTGATGGGCATCTCCATAGCCCATTGATACGCCGAGTCGATGTGACCATCTCCTCCTTTTTGCCTCACAACCTCCACCACACTCTATTCCACCTATAGTGCTATATCCATGGCTCACGCTCATGTATTGCGTGAGAGTTGAAAAAGTTCGAGAAAGTAAGAGTGCGAAAACAATTACTTGGCCAATACTGGGGTTGTGCATGATTTAAATTCGTTGTGTGGGGATGATGGAGCATAGACATACTATATGATTTTGTAGGGATAACTTTCTTTGGCCTTGTTATTTCAAAAGTTCATGATTACTTTGCTAGTATGCTTGAAGTATTATTGTTTTCATTTCAATATTAAACTATTGTTTTGAATCTTACGGATCTGAACATTCATGCCACAATAAAGAAGTTACAAAGAACAAATATGTTAGGTAGCATTCCACATCAAAAATTCGGTCTTTATCACTTCCCTACTCGAGGACGAGCAGGAGTTAAGCTTGGGGATGCTTGATACGTCTCCAACGTATCTATAATTTTTGATTGTTCCATGCTATTATATTATCAACTTGGGATGTTTTATATGCATTTATATGCCATTTTATATCATTTTTGGGACCAACCTATTAACTCAGTGCCTAGTGCCAGTTTCGGTTTTTTTCGTGTTTTTGACGTTTTTCAGAAAGGAATATTAAACTGAGTCCAAACGGAATAAAATCTGCGGGGTGATTTTTTCCATAACTGAAGATTCGCAGAGGACTTGAGAACCAAGGCAGGACGTCTCGTGGGAGGTCACGAGCCCCCTAGGCGTGCCCTAGGGGGGCGCTCCTAGCAAGCTCATGGGCCCCCCGTGCCTCCTCTGCCCTACCTCTTTCGCCTATAAATTCCCAAAAATCTCGAAACCAGCCAGGAGAGCCACGAAAATACTTTTCCGCCGCCGCAAGCTTCTATCTCCGCGAGATCCCATCTGGGGACCGTTCTGGTGCCCTGCCGGAGGGGGATTCGGACACAGAGGGCTTCATCAACACCATTGCCTCTCCGATGATGCATGAGTAGTTCACCATAGACCTTCGGGTCCATAGCTAGTAGATAGATGGCTTCTTCTCTCTCTTGGA
This sequence comes from Hordeum vulgare subsp. vulgare, assembly GCF_904849725.1. Lineage (NCBI taxonomy): Eukaryota > Viridiplantae > Streptophyta > Magnoliopsida > Poales > Poaceae > Hordeum > Hordeum vulgare. The sequence goes on along the minus strand of NC_058520.1, from coordinate 507,484,284 downwards.
TCTTCAATACAAAGTTCTTCATGATCTTCATGGAGATCTATTCGATGTAACTTTCTTTTGCGGTGTGTTTGTCAAGATCCGATGAGTTGTGGATTTATGATCAGATTATCTATGAATATTATTTGAGTCTCCTCTCATTTCTTATATGCATGATTTCGTATCCTTGTAATTCTCTTCGAGTTATGGGTTTCGTTTGGCCAACTTGATCTATAATTCTTGCAATGGGAGAAGTGCTTGGTTTTGGGTTCATACCGTGGGGTGTCCTCACCTAGTGACAGAAGGGGTAGTGAGGCACGCATCGTGTTGTTTCCATCAAGGGTAAAAAGATGGGGTTTATATCATATTGCATGAATTTATCCCTCTACATCATGTCATCTTGCTTAAGCCGTTACTCTGTTTGTTATGAACTCAATACACTAGATGCATGCTGGATAGCGATCGATGTGTGGAGTAATAGTAGTCGATGCAGACAGTATCGGTCTACTTGTCTCGGACGTGATGCCTATATGTATGATCATTGCCTTAGATATCGTCATGACTTTGCGCGATTCTATCAATTGCTCGATAGTAATTCGTTCACCCACCGTAATACTTGCTATCATGAGAGAAGCCTCTAGTGAACACTATGGCCCCCGGGTCTATTTTACACATCATATATTCAGCTCTACATACAAAAACACCCAAAATACCTTGTTGCACTTTTACTTATTTACCTTTCATCTCTGTCAGATCTCACCTTGCAAGTAATCGTGAAGGGATTGACAACCCCTTTATCGCGTTGGGTGCAAGTTTGTTTGTTTTTGCGCAGGTTTATTGGTGCCCCATCTTGATACTCCTACTGGATTGATACCATGGTTCTCAAACTGAGGGAAATACTTATTTCTACTTTGTTGCATCGCCCTTTCCTCTTCAAGGGAAAAACCAACGCAAGCTCAAGATGTAGTAGCGCCACATAAGAAAATACCAAAAAAAAAAGAAAAGGGAAATAGGGAGGTGGGAAGGAAGAGGAGAACTCCTCCTTCCCAAACCGAATTGGAGGAGGAGTCCTCCTCCTCCCTAGCGCCAGCGCACCCTTGAGGCCTTGTGCCTCAAGGCTAGCCCCTCCCCCTCCCTCCTATATATAGTGGAGGTTTAGGGCTTTTTGAGACACAACTTTGCCACGTGCAACTCTAGCCTAACCACACAGTTTCACCTCTAGATCGGATTTATGCGGAGCTCGGGCAGAGCCCTGCAGGAGTAGATCATCACCACCACCGGAGCGCCGTCACGCTGCCGGAGAACTCATCTACTTCTTCGTCTTGCTTGCTGGATCAAGAAGGTCGAGATTATCGTCGAGTTGTACGTGTGTTGAACGCGGAGGTGCCGTGCGTTCGGCACTAGATCGGAATGGATCGCGGGACGGATCGCGGGATAGTTCATGGGACGGTTCGAGGGACATGAAGACGTTCCACTACATCAACTGCGTTTCTTAACGCTTCCTGTTGTGCGATCTACAAGGATACGTAGATCCAAATCTCCACTCATACATGGACATCACCATGATAGGTCTTCGTGTGCGTAGGAAATTTTTTGTTTCCCATGCGACGTTCCCCAACACATGTACCTCATGAACAAGGTCTTCATGGAATACGTGGATAAGTTGGTCATTTTTTTCATCGATGACATATTAATCTTCTCCAAATCCGAAGAAGAGCATGAGCAACACTTGAGGTTAGTATTGGAAAAGCTTCGAGAGCACCAACTTTATGCCAAGTTTAGCAAATGTCAATTCTGGCTGCACGAAGTTGGATTCTTGGGTCATACCATGATGACAAGCGGATTGGCGGTAGATCCTTCCAAGATTACCACGATAACCAACTGGGAGTTGCCAATCGATGTGAAGTAAGTTAGAAGCTTCCCCGGACTCGCGGGATACTACCGCAAGTTCGTAGAAGGATTCTCTCGCATCGCTCGACCAATGACTCAGCTCTTGAAGAAAGGCAAGAAGTTCAAATGGACAACGGAGTGTTAAGCAAGCTTCTAGGAGTTGAAGAAGAGATTGACTACCGCCCCGGTATTGGCTACTCCAGATATCGGCAAGGAATTTTTGATATATTGTGACACCTCTAGAACTGGGCTCGGTGGAGTCCTAATGGAAGATGGCAGGGTCGTGGCTTACCTGACATGGAAACTGCGCCTGCATGAGGAAAACTACACCACCCATGATCTCGAGTTGGCAGCAGTAGTGCATGCCCTGAAGACATGGCGACATTACCTTCTGGGGAAGCGATGTGAAATATACACCAACCACAAGAGTCTGAAGTATATCTTTACTCAAAGGGAATTGAATATGAGGCAACGAAGATGGTTGGAGTTAATCAAAGACTATGACCTCAGCATTCAATACCACCCCGGTAAGGCCGATCTGGTGGCCGATGGCTTAAGGCGGAAAGCCAACGCCTTGAATGTTATGCTCAAGGAAAGGCTACCCGCCTTATATGAAGAGACGGAAAGTTTCGTGTTGCAGCTAGTTGAACCAGGATTCCTAGCTAATCTCGAAGTCAAACCCACGCTGGCAGACGACATCAAGGAGGCCCAGAAGGGGCACAAGAGCATCGAAGGCATCAAGAAGAAGATCTAGGAAGGCAAGGCCCCATAATTCTTGGTGGATGAGTGATGACCCACAAGTGTAGGGGATCTATCATAGTCCTTTCGATAAGTAAGAGTGTCGAACCCAACGAGGAGCAGAAGGATCTGACAAGTGGTTTTCAGCAAGGTATTCTCTGCAAGCACTGAAATTATTGGTAAGAGAAAGTTATGTAATAAGATGATTCTTAGCGAGTAGCAATTAACAATAGTAACAACGGTGCAGAAAGGTGGACCAATCCCTTTTGTAGCAAGGGACAAGCCTGGACAAACTCTTATAGGAGGCAAAGCGCTCCCGAGGACACATGGGAATTTCTGTCAAGCTAGTTTTCATCAAGTGTTGGAATTATACCCTAGAGGCAATAATAAATATAGTTATTATTATAATTCCTGTATCAAGATAATCGTTTATTATCCGTGCTATAATTGTATTGAATGAAGACTCATTTACATGTGTGGATACATAGACAAAACACCGTCCCTAGCAAGCCTCTAGTTGGCTAGCCAGTTGATCAAAGATAGTCAGTCTCTTCTGATTATGAACAAGGTGTTGTTGCTTGATAACTGGATCACGTCATTAGGAGAATCACGTGATGGACTAGACCCAAACTAATAGACGTAGCATGTTGATCGTGTCATTTTGTTGCTACTGTTTTCTGCGTGTCAAGTATTTATTCCTATGACCATGAGATCATATAACTCACTGACACCGGAGGAATGCTTTGTGTGTATCAAATGTCGCAACGTAACTGGGTGACTATAAAGATGCTCTACAGGTATCTCCGAAGGTGTTAGTTGAGTTAGTATGGATCAAGACTGGGATTTGTCACTCCGTGTGAACGGAGAGGTATCTCGGGGCCCTCTCGGTAATACAACATCACACACAAGCCTTGCAAGCAATGTAACTTAGTGTAAGTTGCGGGATCTTGTATTACGGAACGAGTAAAGAGACTTGCCGGTAAACGAGATTGAAATAGGTATACGGATACTGACGATCGAATCTCGGGCAAGTAACATACCGAAGGACAAAGGGAATGACATACGGGATTATATGAATCCTAGGCACTGAGGTTCAAACGATAAGATCTTCGTAGAATATGTAGGATCCAATATGGGCATCCAGGTCCCGCTATTGGATATTGACCGAGGAGTCTCTCGGGTCATGTCTACATAGTTCTCGAACCCGCAGGGTCTGCACACTTAAGGTTCGACGTTGTTTTATGCGTATTTGAGTTATATGGTTGGTTACCGAATGTTGTTCGGAGTCCCGGATGAGATCGCGGACGTCACGAGGGTTTCCGGAATATTCCGGAAACGAAGATTGATATATAGGATGACCTCATTTGATTACCGGAAGGTTTTCGGAGTTACCGGGAATGTACCGGGAATGACGAATGGGTTCCGGGAGTTCACCGGGGGGGCAACCCACCCCGGGGAAGCCCATAGGCCTTGAGGGTGGCACACCAGCCCTTAGTGGGCTGGTGGGACAGCCCAAAAGGGCTCTATGCGCCAAGAAGAGAAAATCAAGAGAAAAGAAAAAAAGGAGGAGGTGGGAAGGAAGGGGGATTCCCTCCCACCAAACCAAGTCCAACTCAGTTTGGGGGGGGGGAGTCCTCCCCCCTTGGACTCGGCCGACCCCCTTGGGGCTCCTTGAGCCCCAAGGCAAGGTCCCCTCCCTCCCACCTATATATACGGAGGTTTTAGGGCTGATTTGCAACGTTCCCCATCAGTGGCATCATGAGCTAGGTTCATGCGTAGATGTCTTCTCGAGTAGAACACAAAAGTTTTTGTGGGCGGTGATGTGCGTTTTGCTGCCCTCCTTAGTCTTTTCTTGTTTCCGCGGTATTGTTGGATTGAAACGGATTGGACTGACATTACTCGTACGCTTACGAGAGACTGGTTTCATCGTTACGAGTAACTCCGTTGCTCAAAGATGACTGGCAAGTGTCGGTTTCTCCAACTTTAGTTGAATCGGATTTGACCGAGGAGGTCCTTGGACGAGGTTAAATAGCAACTCATATATCTCCGTTGTGGTGTTTGCGTAAGTAAGATGCGATCCTACTAGATACCCATGGTCACCACGTAAAACATGCAACAACAAAATTAGAGGACGTCTAACTTGTTTTTGCAGGGTATGCTTGTGATGTGATATGGCAAATGATGTGATGTGATATATTGGATGTATGAGATGATCATTTTGTAATAGAAATATCGACTTGCACGTCGATGGTACGGCAACCGGCAGGAGCCATAGGGTTGTCTTTATACTAACGTGTGTGCTTGCAGATGCGTTTACTATTTTGCTAGGATGTAGCTTTAGTAGTAATAGCATGAGTAGCACGACAACCCCGATGGCAACACGTTGATGGAGATCATGGTGTGGCGCCGGTGACAAGAAGATCGTGCCGGTGCTTTGGTGATGGAGATCAAGAAGCACGTGATGATGGCCATATCATGTCACTTATGAATTGCATGTGATGTTAATCCTTTTATGCACCTTTTTTTGCTTAGAACGACGGTAGCATTATGAGGTGATCTCTCACTAAAATTTCAAGACGAAATTGTGTTCTCCCCGACTGTGCACCGTTGCTACAGTTCGTCGTTTCGAGACACCACCTGATGATCGGGTGTGATAGACTCAACGTTCACATACAACGGGTGCAAAACAGTTGCGCACGCGGAACACTCGGGTTAAGCTTGACGAGCCTAGCATGTGCAGACATGGCCTTGGAACACATGAGACCGAAAGGTCGATCATGAATCATATAGATGATATGATTAGCATAGGGATGCTTACCACTGAAACTATACTCAACTCACGTGATGATCGGACGTGAGCTAGTGTAAGTGGATCATGAACCACTCAAATGACTAGAGAGATGTACTTTTTGAGTGGGAGTTTAGCGTATAATTTGATTAAGTTAAACTCTAATTATCTTGAACATAGTCTAAGTCCACTTTGAATATATTTGTGTTGTAGATCATGGCTCACGTGACAGTCATCCTGAATTTTAATACGTTCCTAGAGAAAGCTAAGTTGAAAGATGATGGAAGCAACTTTGTAGACTGGGCTCGTAATCTTAAGCTAATCTTACAAGCTGGGAAGAAGGATTATGTCCTTAATGCTGCGTTAGGAGATGAACCACCCGCTACGGCTGATCAGGATGTTAAGAACGCTTGGTTAGCACGTAAGGAGGACTACTCAATAGTTCAATGTGCAGTCTTGTATGGCTTAGAACCGGGACTTCAACGTCGCTTTGAGCGTCATGGAGCATTTGAGATGTTCCAGGAGTTGGAGTTTATCTTTCAGAAGAACGCCCGGATCGAGAGGTATGAGACCTCCGATAAATTCTATGCTTGCAAGATGGAGGAAAACTCATCTGTCAGTGAATATGTGCTCAAAATGTCTGGGTACTCAAACCGTCTAGCTGAGCTGGGGATTGAACTCCCGCAAGAAGCTATCACTGACAGAATCCTTCAATCACTGCCGCCAAGCTATAAAGGCTTTGTGTTGAACTACAACATGCAAGGGATGAACAAGTCTCCCGGCGAGTTGTTTGCGATGCTGAAAGTCGCAGAGTCTGAACTCCGTAAAGAGCATCTAGTGTTGATGGTGAATAAGACCACTAGTTTCAAGAGAAACGGCAAAGGCAAGAAAGGCAATTCGAAGAAGAGCGGCAAGCCTGTTGCCAATCCGACGAAGAAACCCAAAGCTGGACCTAAGCCGGAAACGGAGTGTTACTATTGCAAGGGTATGGGTCACTGGAAGCGCAATTGCCCCAAGTATCTGGCAGATAAGAAGGCGGGCAAAGAAAAATCAGGTATATTTGATATACATGTTATTGATGTGTACTTAACCGGCTCTCGTAGTAGTGCCTGGGTATTCGATACCGGTTCTGTTGTTCATATTTGCAACTCGACACAGGAACTGCGGAATAGGCGAAGGCTGGCGAAAGATGAAGTGACGATGCGCGTAGGAAATGGTTCCAAGGTTGATGCAATCGCCGTCGGCACAGTGTCACTTCAGTTACCGTCAGGATTAGTGATGAACTTAAATCATTGTTATTTAGTGCCTGCGTTGAGCATGAACATTATATCTGGATCTTGTTTATTGCGAGACGGTTACTCTTTTAAGTCAGAGAATAATGGTTGTTCTATTTCTATGAGTAACATCTTTTATGGTCATGCACCGAATGTGAGAGGATTGTTCATATTGAATCTTGATAGCAATACGCATATACATAACATTGAGACCAAAAGAGTTAGAGTTAACAATGATAGCGCCATATTTTTGTGGCACTGCCGCTTAGGTCATATTGGTGTAAAGCGCATGAAGAAACTCCATGCTGATGGACTTTTGGAGTCACTTGACTTTGATTCACTTGACACGTGCGAACCATGCCTCATGGGCAAGATGACTAAGACTCCGTTCTCAGGAACAATGGAGCGTGCAAGTGACTTGTTGGAAATCATACATACCGATGTGTGTGTACCGATGAGCGTGGAGGCACGCGGCGGATATCGTTATTTTCTCACCTTCACTGACGATTTAAGTAGATATGGTTATGTCTACTTGATGAAACACAAGTCTGAAACATTTGAAAAGTTCAAGCAATTTCAGAGTGAAGTGGAAAATCATCGTAACAAGAAGATCAAGTTCCTACGGTCTGATCGTGGGGGTGAATATCTGAGTTTCGAGTTTGGTGCTCACTTAAGACAATGTGGAATTGTTTCACAGTTAACACAGCCTGGAACACCACAGCGTAATGGTGTGTCCGAACATCGTAATCGTACTCTATTAGAGATGGTGCGATCTATGATGTCTCTTACTGATTTGCCGTTATCATTTTGGGGCTATGCATTAGAGACAGCTGCATTCACTTTAAATAGGGCAGCATCAAAATCCGTTGAGACGACACCATACGAACTGTGGTATGGCAAAAGGCCAAAGTTGTCGTTTCTTAAAGTTTGGGGATGTGATGCTTATGTCAAAAAGCTTCAGCCTGAAAAGCTGGAACCCAAAGCAGAAAAGTGCGTCTTCATAGGTTACCCAAAAGAGACAGTTGGGTACACCTTCTATCTCAAATCCGAGGGCAAAGTGTTTGTTTCTAAAAACGGAGCTTTTCTCGAGAAGGAGTTTCTCTCGAGAGAATTGAGTGGGAGGAAGATAGAACTTGACGAGGTTGTCTAACCTCTCATCCCTCTGGATGGTGGCGCAGGGCAAGGGGAAACCTCTGTCATTGCGACGCCGGTTGAGGAGGAAGTTAATGATGATGATCATGAAACTCCAGTTCAAGTTTCTGTCGAACCACGCAGGTCGACGAGACCATGTGCTGCTCAAGAGTGGTACGGTAATCCCGTCTTATCAATCATGTCGTTAGACAACAATGAACCTTCGAATTATGAAGAAGCAATGGTGGGCCCAGATTCCAACAAATGGCTGGAAGCCATGAAGTCCGAGATATGATCCATGTATGAGAACAAAGTGTGGACTTTGGAGGTACTGCCTGAGGGCCGCAAGGCCATTCAGAACAAATGGATCTTTAAGAGGAAGACGGACGCTGACGGTAATGTGACCGTTTATAAAGCTCGACTTGTGGCAAAGGGTTTTTCACAAGTTCAAGGAGTTGACTACGATGAGACTTTCTCACCCGTAGCGATGCTTAAGTCCGTCAGAATCATGTTAGCAATAGCTGCATTTTTCGATTATGAAATCTGGCAGATGGATGTCAAAACGGCGTTCCTTAACGGTTTCCTTAAGGAAGAGTTGTATATGATACAACCCGAAGGTTTTGTCGATCCTAAGAATGCTAACAAGGTGTGCAAGCTCCAGCGATCCATTTATGGACTGGTGCAAGCATCTCGGAGTTGGAACAAACGCTTTGATGAGGTGATCAAAGCATTTGGGTTTATACAAGTGGTTGGAGAATCTTGTATTTACAAGAAAGTGAGTGGGAGCTCTGTGGCGTTTCTAATATTATATGTGGATGACATATTACTGATTGGAAACAACGTAGAGTTTTTAGAGAGCATAAAGGATTACTTGAATAAAACTTTCTCTATGAAGGACCTAGGAGAAGCTGCTTACATTCTAGGCATTAAGATCTATAGGGATAGATCAAAACGCCTGATAGGACTTTCACAAAGCACATACCTTGATAAAGTTTTGAAGAGGTTCAAAATGGAACAGTCCAAGAAAGGGTTCTTGCCAGTTCTACAAGGTACGAGATTGAGTAAGACTCAGTGCCCAGCAACTGATGAAGATAGAGAGCATATGCACTCCGTCCCCTATGCTTCAGCCATAGGTTCTATCATGTATGCGATGTTGTGCACTAGACCGGATGTTAGCCTGGCCATAAGCATGGCAGGTAGGTTCCAGAGTAATCCAGGAGTGGATCACTGGACAGCGGTCAAGAATATCCTGAAGTACCTGAAAAGGACTAAGGAGATGTTTCTCGTGTATGGAGGTGACGAAGAGCTCGCCGTAAAAGGTTACATCGATGCAAGCTTTGACACAGATCCGGACGACTCTAAGTCGCAAACCGGATACGTATTTATTCTTAATGGGGGTGCAGTAAGCTGGTGCAGTTCCAAGCAAAGCGTCGTAGCAGATTCTACATGTGAAGCGGAGTACATGGCTGCCTCGGAGGCGGCTAAGGAGGGTGTCTGGATGAAGCAGTTCATGACAGATCTTGGAGTGGTGCCAAGCGCACTGAATCCAATAACCTTGTTCTGTGACAACACTGGTGCCATTGCCTTAGCAAAGGAACCACGGTTTCACAAGAAGACCAGACACATCAAACGACGCTTCAACCTCATCCGCGACTACGTCGAGGGAGAGGACGTGAATATATGCAAAGTGCACACGGATCTGAATGTAGCGGACCCGCTGACCAAACCTCTTCCACGGCCAAAGCATGATCAACACCAGAGCTGTATGGGTGTTAGATTTATTACAATGTAATTCACATGGTGATGTGAGGGCTAGATTATTGACTCTAGTGCAAGTGGGAGACTGTTGGAATTATGCCCTAGAGGCAATAATAAATATAGGTATTATTATAATTCCTGTATAAAGATAATCGTTTATTATCCATGCTATAATTGTATTGAATGAAGACTCATTTACATGTGTGGATACATAGACAAAACACCGTCCCTAGCAAGCCTCTAGTTGGCTAGCCAGTTGATCAAAGATAGTCAGTGTCTTCTGATTATGAACAAGGTGTTGTTGCTTGATAACTGGATCACGTCATTAGGAGAATCACGTGATGGACTAGACCCAAACTAATAGACGTATCATGTTGATCGTGTCATTTTGTTGCTACTGTTTTCTGCGTGTCAAGTATTTATTCCTATGACCATGAGATCATATAAGTCACTGACACCGGAGGAATGCTTTGTGTGTATCAAACGTCGCAACGTAACTGGGTGACTATAAAGATGCTCTACAGGTATCTCCGAGGGTGTTAGTTGAGTTAGTATGGATCAAGACTGGGATTTGTCACTCCGTGTGAACGGCGAGGTATCTCGGGGCCCTCTCGGTAATACAACATCACACACAAGCCTTGCAAGCAATGTAACTTAGTGTAAGTTGCGGGATCTTGTATTACGGAACGAGTAAAGAGACTTGCCGGTAAACGAGATTGAAATAGGTATACGGATACTGACGATCGAATCTCGGGCAAGTAACATACCGAAGGACAAAGGGAATGACATACGGGATTATATGAATCCTTGGCACTGAGGTTCAAACGATAAGATCTTCGTAGAATATGTAGGATCCAATATGGGCATCCAGGTCCCGCTATTGGATATTGACCGAGGAGTCTCTCGGGTCATGTCTACATAGTTCTCGAACCCGCAGGGTCTGCACACTTAAGGTTCGACGTTGTTTTATGCGTATTTGAGTTATATGGTTGGTTACCGAATGTTGTTCGGAGTCCCGAATGAGATCACGGACGTCACGAGGGTTTCCGGAATAGTCCGGAAACGAAGATTGATATATAGGATGACCTCATTTGATTACCGGACGGTTTTCGGAGTTACCGGGAATGTACCGGGAATGACGAATGGGTTCCGGGAGTTCACCGGGGGGGGCAACTACAAAAGAAGAATTAAGACAAAGTCTAACCATAGCATTAAACTAGTGGATCCAAATCAGCCCCTTACGAAGCAATGCATAAACTACGGTTTAAGCTTCTGTCACTCTAGCAACCCATCATCTACTTACTACTTCCCAATGCCTTCCTCTAGGCCCAAATAATGGTGAAGTTTTATGTAGTCGACGTTCACATAACACCACCAGAGGAAAAACAACACACAACACATCAAAATATCGAACGAATACCAAATTCACATGACTACTTATAGCAAGACTTATCCCATGTCCTCAGAAACAAAAGTGACTACTCACAAAGCATAATAATATTCATGACCAGAGAGGTATTGAATAGCATCAAGGATATGAACATATAATCTTCCACCGAGTAATCCAACTAGCATCAACTACAAAGAGTAATTAACACTACTAGCAACCTTACAAGTACCAATCGGAGTCGCGAGATGGAGATTGGTTACAAGAGATGAACTAGGGTTTGGAGATGAGATGGTGCTGATGAAGATGTTGATGGTGATGAGTCCCCTCCGATGAGAGGAGTGTTGGTGATGATGATGGCGGCGATTTCCCCCTCCGGGAGGGAAGTTTCCCCGGCAGGACGACCCTGCCGGAGCTCTAGATTGGTTCTGCTCAAGTTCCACCTCGTGGCGGCGGTGATTCGTCCCGAAAGCCTCCTCTTGATTTTTTCTGGAACGAAACCCTCCTTATAGCAAAAGAGGGGAGCGGAGGGCCAACAGGGAGCCCACAAGCCCCCTAGGCGCAGCCAGGGGGTAGGCCGCGCCTAACAGGCGTGTGGCCTCCTGGTGGCTCCCCTCTGGTACTTCTTCGGCCCAGTATTTTTTATAAATTCCAAAATAATTCCTCATTGATTTTCACGGCTTTTGGAGTTGCACAGAATAGGTATCTCAAACTTGATCCTTTTTCGGGCCAGAATTCCAGCTGCCGGCATTCTCCCTCTTCATGTAAACCTTGCAAGATAAGAGAGAAAAGGCATAAGTATTGTACCATGAAGTGTAATAATAGCCCATAAAGCGATAAATATCAACATAAAAGCATGATGCAAAATGGACGTATCAACTCCCCAAGCTTAGACTTCGCTTGTCCTCAAGCGGAAACCGAGATCAATAAATATGCCCACATGTTTAAAGAGAGGTGTCTACAAAACAAAATACGGACATGCAGGCATCATGATCATAATCAGAACAACAATATCATCATATCATCTCTTATGCTAAAGTGATAATTCCTTCACAAAGTAAAGTATGGATCAAGAACCTTATTGAGAATTAACAACCAATAGCCTTTAGTCATTGAAGCAATTGCAATTTATCATAACATCAAAAAGAGTCAAATAAGATCTTGTAAAGCAAATCCACATACTCAATCATCCTTTTGTCTTCTACAATTGCTACAACTCATGTGGTACTCATGAGATCAAAGTTTCAGTCGGACACAGAGAAAGATAGGGGCTTATAGTTTCGCCTCCCAACTATTTACCTCAAGGGTAATGTCAACAATAATAATTCATGAATACTTACTTCCAAGTTGACGTATGAATATAGATCTTTCCCTAGCATATGACGTTAGCCAAGATAAAGGCGAAATAAGGAATTGGTGTAGATCACCATGACTCTTTCAAGGGAAAAAAGTAAAGGTACAAGATAGGCCCTTCACAGAGGGAAGCAGAGGTTGTCATGCACTTTTGAGGTTTGGATGTGTGTCCTCTTAGTGTGAAGGAACGTCACTTATATTACCTCCTGTGACAAAGAACTTTATTATGCAGTCTGTCGCTTTTATGTCTTCCTCATCACAGTTTCGTAGAAAGCTTATTTTCCACCCACTAATAGATCATACATATTTAGGGAGCAATTTTTATTGCTTGCACCAATGACAACTTACTTGAGGGATCTTATTTAATCCATAGGTAGGTATGGTGGTCTCTCATGGCAAAACTGGGTTGAAGGTTTATGGATGCACAAGTAGTATCTCTACTTAGTGCGGAAGTTTTGGCTGATAGGAGGTGGAAGCAAGCGTCACATGCTAAGGGATCTCTAGTCATATAACATTGTTCGGAACCAAGCAAACATAATTCATTATGTTGTCTTCCTTGTCCAACATCTACTTCTAAGCATGCAATAGTTTAGTGAGTGTTCACAATCATAGATGGTGCCCAAGATGATATATTTATATGTGAACTTCTCTTTTTTATTACTTACCATTAATTGCAGCAATGACCAAGGTCTACGTTTGTCCACCCACAACAAGTTTCAATTAACATTCCTTTTATATGTGAAGTCATCACTTCCCATAAGATCATTCCATGATCCTTCATGCTTTTGTTCTTTTATCATTCTTTTGTTTCAAATCATGGCAAGAAGCAACGCCCTTAACTAAAACACTCTTTATTATATGACTCACGAACTCGAATACACCGGGGTGACACAAACCAAAACTCAAGCCTAAAACACTAAGAACTTTATTCTACTAGAGAAAGATAAAACCAAAAAGGATCGAACTAAGAAAAGGTAAAGGAAAAATATGTGATGGTGATACGATACCGGGGCAACTCCCCCAAGATTGGCACAAGCCAAGGGGATTGCCCATACCCGTGCTTAGTTGTCTTCCTTTGGAGGTGATGGTGGTGGATTTGTTGCAATCTGGGTTTGATCCTCCGTCTTCCAAGGCATAGGTGCTCCATCATGGAAGATGATCGAGTCTCCGAAATCCTCAAATCTACATCCAACCATATTGATTAAAATCTATACTCATACTCATAGTTTTGGTTCTGCGGGTCATAGATCTGGGCTTGGAGGTGATCAATTCTGTCATAGAGCCCGGAGAGGTGTTTCCCGATGTCATTGGCATCGATCTTGTGCTTGTTGGTGAACTCCGTGATCATCATGTGGTTGGCGTTGAGTCCGCGTTCCACCATCCCTTGGCACTTGAAGACTTGTTGCTCCATTGCTTCGAGCCTTGCCTCCATGCTTCCAGTCTTCTTGGGCCCCTCAACATCACGGATGTGCAGCACCCCCTCACGCATCTCGATAGATTGAGGGTGTTGCAGCACTCCCGCGAGGTAGGGATTGATGACCTTCTTGAAGAACTTGTCCTTCGGAGCTTTTGGGGATGCCATAGCGATCTAGATCTGTCAGCACAACAGCTCGAAACGAAAACAGAGGAAATCTGCATGATACGAGGGTCAGACCTTTCGGGAGAATATATAATTATTTTGTCTCGACCAGAAGGAGTACTCCGTAAGAAAACGGAGTCCGGGAGGCACACGAGGTGCCCACAAGCCCCCTAGGCACGACCAGGGGGGTAGGTCGCGCCTAGCAGGCTTGTCGCCTCCTCGTGCGCTTTCTGGACTACTTTAAATTTTTCTATTTTTCCAAAAATTCCAAAACGGAGAAAAATTCCTAGTGGAAATTTTTTGGAGCCGGTTTACTTACCGAATCACATACCTCTTCGTTTTCGGAGTCTGAAACAGGCTGATAAATATCGCTTATGTACTCCTCCGGAGTTATGGTATTGATAATATTGCTTTCAACATTTATGGGAGTACCTGAGATATAATGCTTGATTCTTTGCCCATTTATCACTCTCGGAAAATTACCTTCCGTGTTGTTGATCTTGATGGCACCGGAACGATATACCTCCTCAACAATGTAAGGACATTTCCAATTAGAGAGAAGCTTGCCTGCAAAAAATCTTAAACGAGAATTATATAGCAAGACATAATCACCTACATTGAACTCACGTTTTTGTATCCTTTTATCATGCCACCTCTTAACCTTTTCTTTGAACATCTTGGCATTTTCATATGCCTGAGCTCTCCATTCATCAAGTGAGCTAATATCAAATAACCTCTTCTCACCAGTAAGTTTGAAATCAAAGTTGAGCTCTTTGCTTGCACAATAAGCCTTATGCTCTAGCTCAAGAGGCAAATGACATGCTTTACCGTAAACCATTTTGTACGGAGACATGCGCATGGGATTCTTATAAGCAGTTCTATAAGCCCACGGTGCATCATCGAGCTTCTTAGACCAATTCTTTCTATACCTATTGACAATCTTTTGGAGAATTAGTTTAATCTCTCTATTACTTAGCTCTACTTGACCGCTGGACTGAGGATGATAGGGAGACACAATTCTATGATTGACATCGTACTTAGAAAGCGTTTTACGGAAAGCACCATGAATGAAATGTGAACTACCATCAGTCATTAGATATCTATGGACTCCAAATCTAGGGAAAATAACTACTTTAAGCATCCTGATAGAGTTGTTGTGATCATCACTACTAGTTGGGATAGCATCTACCCACATAGTAACGTAATCAACAACAACTAGGATATGAGTATACACGTTAGATTTTGGAAAAGGCCCCATATAATAAAAACCCCAAACATCAAATGGTTCAATGACAAGTGAATAGTTCATAGGCATTTCCTGATGTTTACCGATATTACCTATTCTTTGACATTCGTCACAAGACAAGACAAACTTACGGGCATCCTTCAAGAGAGTGAGCCAATAGAAACCTGATTGCAATACCTTGTGTGCAGTTCTATCTCCCGCATGGTGTCGGGGATATACCCCGCAGTGTAACCCGGCTTGGAGTATGACCCGCTAAAGGACTTGGAGACTCACCGGCGACTCAGCAGTGACCTGGCGGGCGACTCATACTTGTCCCCACAGGCGACTTAGATAAATGACGAAGGCCCAAGGCCCAGCGTGCACCCTGGCATAAGGCGACTCATAGAGAGGCCAGGAGGGCCGACTCACAAGAGAAGGCCCAAGAAGAGGAAAGACTCCTACAAGAAGGAAACAAGACCCGGATTAGGATTCAGGAGAGACTAGTCCTATTTCTACTCCTAGTAGGACTCTACATGTAAACCTACCCCTTCCACCTATATAAGGAGGGGTAAGGCGGCCCAAGAGGGACAAGAGACACAACTTAGGTCTAGACAAGACAAATCATGAGATAGACAAATTAGACACCAACGAGATTAGAGGTGGCGAGTCTACACCCTTGTAATCGAGATCATCATCTTCATCAACGCAACACAAGCAGGACGTAGGCTTTTACCTCCATCGGAGGGGCCGAACCTGGGTAAACTCGCCTCTCTCGATTCCGACCAACCCCTTCAAGCCGCCACATGGTTGCGATGGCCTCACACCTAAGTTCTCTCACGAGGACATCTGCCGTGACAAAACCACGACAGTTGGCGCCCACCGTGGGGCTGATCGCACGGTGGAATTGTGTTCTTGGAGGGAAATTTTTAGGGATCAAGAACCTCACGATTTGCAGGATGAAGAAAAGACGACGAAGGAAGATCAACAGGAATTTCGATCGCCAGATCAAAAGGTTGAGAATTTTTACGGCGGCTTGTGCATTATCTCAGGGTAGAATCGATCCAACCTCCATTACAGCAGCCGCCTAGATCCATACGGACAACAACGTTTGGTTCGAAAGCGATACGTTGATTCCCAACCAAAATCTTGGTTGACCTGCCCTATCAAGGGATCAAGCGGTGAAGATGATGCAACATGATTAACGTAAGGCGTTCTATAATGATTTCTGGGCTTACCACCCACGTGTGCTGGTGACAATGGCAAGCCTAAAAGAAAAAAGAAACTCGGAGGTTCTCACGGATCGTACTAGTCCTGGAGGAATAGGAAAGGATCATTGATTCTCCTTGCTCCCAATCGATGGGGGTGCTAGGACGAAGCCAGGAGAAATCGACTGCTGCTATGCTAATTCACGTCCGCACCAAAGGAGGAATTCTGAGATGAGCGCTGATGGATCACTGCCGAAACCACCGCAACTTCGACTTGACCTCGACTCGCGATCTGCATCCACTCCAAACCGGCCTCGCCTCTGCTGTCGCGACCTGCGCCTTCTCTGAGCCAGTTTCACCTCTCTTGCCGCGCTCGGTCCCACCATCGCGACATGGGCCACGGCCGCCCCTGCTTCACCACCGCGGCTCTGTGAGTACCACCGCCATGACTCGCCTTACTAACGTGCCTTGAGGCGCCGCCGCGCTCGCTGCGCCGCGCCATGGCTCGGCTGCGCTCCACCTCCGCTCACGCCACCGGCTACGCCGCAGGTCGCATCGCCATCGCAGCCGCACTTCACTGCAGACTTGCCATGCTGCGCTTCGCCATCTCAAGGTTTTAGATGGACTTGCCGCGTCGCCACACCTACGAACCGCCTCGCGCCCTGCTACTACTCGTGCGAGTAGCCACCCCGCCTCCGCTTCGGACTCGCCGTCAGCACCCGCCACACCATGACCGGCTCAACCTTGCCTTCGCCGAGGCCTTTACCACGCACGCCGGCTCAGCTCCGCCATCCGTCATGATCAAAACTAGCCACAAGGGGCAGGGATCCATCCATCACGCACGCTCGGCCGGAGAGACCCAGACTCAGGCTCCACTTCACCTCAACAGCCGCAACCTCGCCTCGCTCGACATCGCGTGCCGGCCGCTGGGACTCGCGTCGCTGCACCTACCACTACCACATCCTCGACCGCCCCAGCTTTGCTCCGCCATGGCTACCCACAGCCTGAGCCACCGCACCTGCTTCCACCATTCTCCAACTCGCCTTGGGCCAGGCTTACCACGAGCCGGCTCTCGCCATTCACGCCTTAACTGCTCTGAGACCGATCGCGCGCGCGTGCACTGGCTAGCTACACCAGTCCGCCATGCCTCCACCTTGCTTCGGATGCCTCCAACTCGACACCTTGTCTCGCTAAGCCATACCCTGGAAGGCTCGGCCTCAACCCACCATACGCGCCACACCAACTGCTGCCACCCCGTGCGCCCGCTTCGCTCGCTTGCGCCTGCGTCGGCCCTGCATGTTTTGCATTCCTACTCGGACACCCCTGGCCCAGTCTCGTGTGTCTCCGTGTCCGATGTCGCTGTTTCTGGCATCCCCGTCATCGCCGCATCCGCATCTGGTACATCTCCGGCTCGACCGCTGGCATCTTGACGTTCGTAGCGAGCCTCTAGCATCATTGCATAGGCTGTTGGTATTCCCGCGTCCGCACACCGTTGGCAAACATCTCAGCAGCCAGCCACGCCAAGTCAACCCCATGAGAGCAAGGTGGTTGTATTACTAGTCGTACATTTCACGGGAGGCTCAGTACTAGTGGTGTTTTATCCAATGAATTAGCACAAGGTTTCGTTATCTTACGAGGAGTAAAAAAAAGGGGGGTGTCAACATATGTGGATGAGCTCAACCTAGGAGGCCGCGTGCTCTACAAGAAGAGAAACACCCAATAAAAAGGAGGTTGACTTGGCAGACCACAAAAGGTTTTTAGGCAACCGATCCTGACAAAAAAAGAGGCGATTTGACCGGTCGCTGACATTCTACATCATCATTGACGGATGTCGGACCAGCATGTCCATATTGCGGATAACTACGTCCAAAAAAGATCAGGTGCTATCTATCTAATTTATTTTTATTACCAAATATTAATTTCTTTGTGAACAATTACTTTGGCATGTAATTTTTTACGCAGGATAACTATTCATTACAAAGTGGCGTTATATTACGAATACTAAGTTCGTGTCAATCAACGACATGGGCGACTCACCGCCTACGCCTGCTTATAACGATGCGGCTAACTCTCATGTTTGCGCGACCAAGACGGTTCACAAATGACGTGGCCAACTTTCATGCCCGCGCAATCAAGACGGCTTACAACACCATGGCCGATTTTCGAGTCTGTACCCAATCGCCAGACAATTCTCGTGTTCAACTCAACCCGTAGGTGCAATGCTCGCCTGTACGAGTCGCCCAACAGATGGACGCAAATCGCCGCCCTCACGGACTGGATTACATCAACCTGTCGGTGCAGTGCTCGCCTGTATGAGCCGCCCAACAGAAGGATGCGAGTCGCCGTCCTCATGGTCCAGATTATATCAACCCGCCGGTGCAGTGCTCGCTTATACGAGCCGCCTAACAGAAGGACGTAAGTCGCCACCCTCACGGTCCGGACAACATCAACTTGCCGGTGCAGTGGCTTTATATCTCGGAGATGGAGCGAGTACCAGTATCTTTTCTCTGCCGGTTTATGCCACAATCAAGTATGGAGACTCTCAAGCCGCCTCCTTGAGTCGACTTAAGACTCGGGGGCTACATGGACATGGCTCGGCAGGCTCAACTGGGATGAATAATTCAAGAACCCCGGGTCATTACAGAAAAATTAAGCCGGTCTAAATACTTGAGCTTTTGATACAAAAGTCTCCCTTGGGTGGCGCTTGAGCTTTTTGACTCGCCCTATCCTGTCGCGACCTTATGAGCCAAAGAAATTATTTATCTTGGGTGGCGCTTGAGCTTTTTGACTCGCCCTATCCTGTCGCGACCTTATGAGCCGACGAAATCATTATCTTGGGTGGCGCTTGAACTTTTTGACTCGCCCTATCCTGTCGCGACTTTATGAGCCGATGAAATCATTTTCTTGGGTGGCGCTTGAGCTTTCTGACTCGCCCTATCCTGTCGCGACCTTATGAGCCGACGAAATCATTATCTTGGGTGGCGCTTGAGCTTTTTGACTCGCCCTATCCTGTCGCGACCTTATGAGCCGACGAAATCATTATCTTGGGTGGCGCTTGAGCTTTTTGACTCGCCCTATCCTGTCGCGACCTTATGAGCCGACGAAATCATTATTTTGGGTGGCGCTTGAGCTTTTTGACTCGCCCTATCCTGTCGTGACCTTATGAGCCTACGAAATCATTATCTTGGGTGGCATTTGAGCTTTTTGACTCGCCCTATCCTATCGCGACCTTCTGAGCCGACGAAACTGCTATTTTGGGTGGCGCTTGAGCTTTTTTGACTCGCCCTATCCGGTCGCGACCTTATGAGCCGACGAAATTGCTATTTTTTACCTTCCTGGCACTGCGGCAAGGTTTTTCAGACTTTTTTCTCACTCGCCTCAAAATATCTTGGGCCGATTGCTATTTATTATCACCGAGTACTCATTGAGGTGCTAGCCACCGTGACTCACTGAGCCGGCTTATTTAAAATAGCTTGATGCCATACTTATCATATCATATACATGCATCATGTTGCATTGCATCACACATCATACATACATATCATGCCGGTCTTCAAACCGGGTCAAAGCATAAATTCTTGCAGGTGCAAATAAATCTTTGAATAGCCAATTTGGCTGGATTTTTATCATGGTTTATCATAACCAGTGTTAAATGATTGGGGGTTTTTAAAGCCAGCTCGGAAGAATTGACTATTGTCAAAGAGCCGCCCTATCACATATAATGCCGAGTCATCTAATTGACCGGCCCTTGGATTTCTTCAACTTGTGTTCTGTAGTAAATTACAACACTTATGGATTTCTCCGACATATGGATTTCTCAAGGATATATTTGCCGGGTTACATTGCAACCATGGTCAAGGATTTCTTTTATCACAAAGGCATCATCAGCTCACAGAGTGGATATGATTTTATTCTACAATGGAAGGAATAGCCCCGAGACGCTGCAGGCACACAACCCGACACTTGGGGGCTACATTATTCAAATCAAGATTACATCAAAGTATGAAAGTCCCATGTCGCTGCGAGCATACACCATGACACTTGGGGGCTAATGCAATCCGCTTTTCAAATCATCACATCATCAACAGACCCGGCTACCTCAAGGAGATAAGCCGGCCCTGGGGGCTACAGGTCGCTCTTTATTTCAAATATGATTTCAAGGAAGAACTGACTCGTCATTTTTATAATGACCCGGCCCTTGGGGGCTACACATTGCTACTCAAGGAGAAGAACGTGGAAGTCCTGAGTCGCCGCAAGCAATCGACCCATCACTTGGGGGCTACACTATTCAGATCATAATTTCTAAAGTCCCAGGTTGCTGCAGGCAAGACAACCCGGCCCTTGGGGGCTACATCACTAAGTTGTCTCATAGATCATGAGGTTCAAATTGGAGACCCGGCCCATCACACACTGATGACCCGGCCCTTGGGGACTACAGGCAATATGGATATATCAAAAAATTGAAGAGCACATTTCATTATGTCGTGGAGGTGAAGTATTGGGAGACCGGTTCACCATATTTTTATCTAGTTGAAGCATTGAAAGACCGGCTCAACATCGCACGGATTTGTCAATTGGAGTTCAGTTGTTTGACGGGGCACTACTAATAATCATGACCCGCCATTAGCAATCATGACCCGCCATTGTCAATCATAACCCGCCGAAGCAAGAGAAGTTGGTTCAACATTGTGTGGATTTCTTATTTCCCAAGTTTTCATCAAGCCAAAGCATTGGAGGCCGACTTAATGGCATATATATACTTTATCGCAAAAGACACGTACCTACGAGATGATTGAAGGCGGCTTGAAGAAACCCGGATTTTTCAAGGAGCCACTTCAGTAAATCAAGCCGGCCAGAGGAGCAAGCCGGTCCCTTAACTTATTTGTTATTCTTATTTCAGGAGCTTCCCATGAATAAATTCAAGCTAACCTTGGGGGCTAATGTCGGGGATATACCCCGCAGTGTAACCCGCTTGGAGTATGACCCGCCAAAGGACTTGGCGACTCACCCGCGACTCGGCAGTGACCTGGCGGGCGACTCATACTTGTCCCCACAGGCGACTTAGGTAAATGACAAAGGCCCAAGGCCCAGCGTGCACCCTGGCATAAGGCAACTCATAGAGAGGCCAGGAGGGCCGACTCACAAGAGAAGGCCCAAGAAGAGGAAAGACTCCTACAAGAAGGAAACAAGACCCGGATTAGGATTCAGGAGAGACTAGTCCTATTTCTACTCCTAGTAGGACTCTACATGTAAACCTACCCCTTCCACCTATATAAGGAGGGGTAAGGCGCCCCAAGAGGGACAAGAGACACAACTTAGGTCTAGACAAGACAAATCATGAGATAGACAAATTAGACACCCACGAGATTAGAGGTGGCGAGTCTACACCCTTGTAACCGAGATCATCATCTTCATCAATGCAACACAAGCAGGACGTAGGCTTTTACCTCCATCGGAGGGGCCGAACCTGGGTAAACTCGCGTCTCTCGATTCCGACCAATCCCTTCAAGCCGCCACATGGTTGCGATGGCCTCACACCTAAGTTCTCTCACGAGGACATCTACCGTGACAAAACAACGACACATGGTGTCCTCCGTAAGCCTCAGAGTGACACTTCTGTAGGATTTGTCCCTGTTCATATTCAGGTACACAACGTCTAATAACACCATCCACTCCTTCCTTATAAAGGTGAGGATCATCCCAAAAGTAATGTCTCAAATCAAAGAAGAAATTCTTCTTTAGCTGGTATGTGAAACTAGGTGGTATATATTTGGCAACGATATAATTTGCATAATTAGCATACCACGGTGTACTAGATGAAGTATTGATGACATTCAATTGCTCACCGGGAAAGATATCATCAATAGGTTGTGGGTCATCAAGAACCTTCTCCAACCTAGACAAGTTATCTGCTACGGGGTTCTCAGCACCCTTCCTATCGACAACATGCAAATCAAATTCTTGTAGCAAGAGAACCCATCTAATAAGTCTAGGTTTAGCTTCTTTCTTTTCCATGAGGTACTTAATAGCAGCGTGATCAGTGTGAATAGTGACTTTGGAATCAACTATGTAAGATCTGAACTTTTCACATGCAAACACGACTGCTAAAAATTCCTTTTCAGTAGTAGCATAGTTTCTTTGGGCACTGTCTAGAGTTTTACTAGCATAATGAATAACATTCAACTTCTTATCAACTCTTTGTCCTGGAACAGCGCCAACAGCATAATCACTAGCATCACACATGATTTCAAAAGGTAAATTCCAATCAGGTGGTTGAACAATAGGCGCAGTTATCAAGGCTTTTTTAAGTATTTCGAAGGCTTCCTCACAATCATCGTCAAAACAAAAGGAATATCCTTTTGCAAGAGATTGGTAAGAGGCCTAGAAATCCTAGAAAAGTCCTTGATGAACCTTCTATAGAAACCAGCATGACCAAGGAAACTTCTTATACCTTTGATATCTGTGGGGCATGGCATTTTTTCGATCGCATCAACCTTAGCCTTATCGACTTCAATACCTCTTTCAGAACTTTATGTCCTAAGACGATGTCTTCATTAACCATAAAGTGGCACTTCTCCCAATTCAAGATAAGGTTGGTATCTTTACATCTCTGCAAGCCTCGATCAAGGTTGTTGAAGCAATCATCAAAAGAAGACCCGTAAACGGAGAAGTCATCCATGAAAACCTCAACAATATTTTCACAAAAGTTAGAGAATATAACCATCATACATCTTTGAAAGGTAGCAAGTGCATTACATAAGCCAAAAGGCATACGTCTGTAAGCAAAGGTACCTAAAGGGAAGGTGAAAGTGGTTTTCTCCTGATCATATTGTGCAACTGGTATTTGGGAGAAACCAGAATAACCATCTAGAAAGCAGAAATGTGTGTGTTTAGACAGTATTTCTAGCATTTGGTCAATAAAAGGCAAAGGGTAATGATCTTTCCTAGTGGCCTTATTCAATTTCCTAAAGTCAATCACCATCCTATAGCCAGTAATAATCCTCTGTGGGATGAATTCATCCTTGTCATTAGGGACAACGGTAATACCTCCCTTCTTAGAGACACAATGCACCGGACTCACCCAATCACTATGAGCAACAGGATAGATAATACCTGCTTCCAGGAGCTTTAGAATTTCTTTTCTCACTACCTCTTTCATCTTAGGATTTAATCTCCGTTGATGATCAGCAACTGGTTTGGAATCAGGATCGGTTTCAATCTTGTGCTGGCATAGAGTGGGACTAATGCCCTTAAGATCATCAAGAGTATATCCAATAGCAGCACAGTGCTTCCTCAGAGTTTTTAGTAACTTCTTTTCTTCATGCTCTGAGAGGCTAGCACTAATAATAACAGTATATATCTCTTTTTCATCGAGATAAGCGTACTTAAGTGTATCAGGCAACTGTTTGAGCTCGAACACAGGATCACCCTTTGGTGGGGGTGGATCTCCAAGTAGTTCAACATGCAAATTATTCTTAAGGATAGGATATTGTTCAAAGATAACTCTATCTATATCATCCCTTTCATCCATATGCATATCATTTTCATGCTCAAGCAAGTATTGCTGTAAAGGATTAGTAGGAGGCACGACAATAGAAGCTAGGGCAATAATTTCATCCTTACTAGGCAACTCTTTTTCATGAGGTTGTCTACCAAACTTGGAGAAATTGAACTCATGTGATACACCTTCAAAGCCAACAGTGACAGTTTGCTTCTCACAGTCAATATGAGCATTGACAGTATTGAGGAAGGGTCTGCCAAATATGATGGGACAAAAGCTATCTTGTGTGGTAGCAAGAACGAGAAAATCAGCAGGATACTTCATTTTACCACACAAGACTTCAACATCTCTAACAATTCCCAAAGGGCAGATAGTATCTCTATTGGCAAGTTGAATAGTGGCATCAATAGGTTCCATCTCAGCAGGTGCAATCTCGTCTTTAATTTCATCATATAAGGATTGAGGTATTGCACTAACACTAGCACCCACATCACATAAACCATGATAAGAATGGTCTCCTATCTTAACAGAAACAACCGGCGTGCCAACAACAGGCCTATGTTTGTCTCTAGCATGTGGTTTAGAAATTCTAGTAGCATCTTCACAGAAGTGAATATCATGGCCATCAACATTGTCGGACAGGAGATCTTTGATAATAGCAATGCTAGGTTCAACTCTAATTTGCTCAGGGGGTGTAGGTGTTCTAATGTAGCCCCTACGTATCACAGTTGAAACTTTAGAATGATCCTTTATCCTAACAGGGAAAGGTGGTTTCTCAATGTAAGCACTAGGAACAATAGGATCATTATAAGCAATGACTTTCTCTTCAACTGGATTGGGTTTAACTACATTGACTTCTAAGGGAGGATGATATTTAAACCACTTCTCTTTAGGGAGATCAATATGAGCAGAAAATGATTCACACCAAGAAGCTACTATCTCAAAGTCAAGTCCAAATTTAGTGCTAAAATCACAAAAAGTATTTGTTTCAACAAAGGATTTAACGCAATCAAACTTGAGATTCATACCTGAATCCTTACCTTCATCAAATTCCCAATCTTCAGAGTTGCGTTTAATTCTTTCCAATAAATTCCATTTGAAGTCAATATCTCTCTTCATAAAAGAACCGGTACAAGAAGTGTCAAACATGGTGCGATTATCATGAGAAAGTCGAGCATAGAAGTTCTGAATGATAATTTCTCTCGGAAGCTCATGGTTGGGGCATGAATATAACATTGATTTAAGACTCCCCCAAGCTTGAGATATACTTTATCTATCACGAGGCCAAAAATTATAAATATTATTACGATCACGATGTACCAAATGCATAGGATAAAACCTTCGATGAAATTCCAATTTCAATCGGTTGTAGTTCCATGATCCAGTATCATCACATAGCCTATACCATGTCAATGCTCTATCCCTCAAAGATAAGGGAAAGACCTTCTTCTTGACCTCATCCTCGGGCAAACCTGCAAGCTTAAATAAACCACAAAATTCATCTACATAGATTAGATGCAAGTCGAGATGTGATGTTCCATCGCTTGTAAAAGGATTAGCCAGCAGTTTCTCAAGCATACCCAAAGGAAATTCATAGCAAGTATTTTCAGTAGGTGAAGCAGGTTGAGGAGCAACTCCTTGAGCTTCTGTTCGAGGTGAAGATACCCCGAACCAGCTCCTCAAAGGATTAGTTTCCATAGTAACAAGTGACAATAAATTTCAGCACACTATATAAATGTTTCCTTACCAAATTCCACTTACCAAAGGCGCTTCACTCCCCGGAAACGGTGCCAGAAAAGAGTCTTGATGACCCACAAGTGTAGGGGATCTATCGTAGTCCTTTTGATAAGTAAGAGTGTCGAACCCAACGAGGAGAAGAAGGATCTGACAAGTGGTTTTCAGCAAGGTATTCTGTGCAAGCACTGGAATTATCGGTAACAGAAAGTTGTGTGATCAGATGATTCGTAGTGAGTAGCAAGTAACAATAGTAACAACAGTGCAGAAAGGTGGCCCAATCCCTTTTTTAGCAAGGGACAAACCTGGACAAACTCTTATAGGAGGTAAAGTGCTCCCGAGGACACATGGGAATTTCTGTCAAGCTAGTTTTCATCAAGTTCATATGATTCGTGTTCGCTACTTTGATAGTTTGATATGTGGGAGGACCGGTGCTTGGGTGCTGCCCTTACTTGGACAAACATCCCACTTCTGATTAACCCCTCTCGCAAGCATCTGCAACTACGAAAGAAGAATTAAGGCAAAGTCTAACCATAGCATTAAACTAGTGGATCCAAATCAGCCCCTTACGAAGCAACGCATAAACTAGGGTTTATGCTTCTGTCACTCTAGCAACCCATCATCTACTTACTACTTCCCAATGCCTTCCTCTAGGCCCAAATAATGGTGAAGTGTTATGTAGTCGACGTTCACATAACACCACTAGAGGAAAAACAACACACAACACATCAAAATATCGAACGAATACCAAATTCACATGACTACTTATAGCAAGACTTATCCCATGTCCTCAGGAACAAAAGTGACTACTCACAAAGCATAATAATATTCATGACTAGAGAGGTATTGAGTAGCATCAAGGATCTGAACATATAATCTTCTACCAAGTAATCCAACTAGCATCAACTACAAAGAGTAATTAACACTACTAGAAACCTTACAAGTACCAATCGGAGTTGCGAGACGGAGATTGGTTACAAGAGATGAACTAGGGTTTGGAGATGAGATGGTGTTGATGAAGATGTTGATGGTGATGAGTTCCCTCCGATGAGAGGAGTGCTGGTGAAGATGATGGTGACGATTTCCTGCTCCGGGAGGGAAGTTTCCTCGGCAGGACGACCCTGCCGGAGCTCTAGATTGGTTCTGCTCAAGTTCCGCCTCGTGGCGGCGGCGATTCCTCCCGAAAGACTCCTCTTGATTTTTTCTGGAACGAATCCCTCCTTATAGCAAAAGAGGGGAGCCAGAGGGCCAACATGGATCCCACAAGCCCCCTAGGCGTGGCCAGGGGGTAGGCCACGCCTAGCAGGCTTGTGGCCTCCTCGTGGCTCCCCTCTGGTACTTCTTCGGCCCAGTATTTTTAATAAATTCCAAAATAATTCCTCGTTGATTTTCACGGCTTTTGGAGTTGCGCAG